>NC_044325.1:80758238-81377961 GCF_007399415.2 Gopherus evgoodei
TAGCTCAATTCTATGTACTGATTTATACATACAATATTTTTATTCAGAAGGGAGAATGATACAGTGGATAAGGGGCTAGACACAGAGTCAGGACATCTGGGTTTTACTCCTGGCTTATCTTCTGTGTGACCTTAAGCAGGTCATTTCAACTCTGTGCTTCAATTTCCCCAGCTACAAATGGGACTAATGATACTTTTAAGAATCTTCCTTTAAACAGGAGGACTATAGTGAGACAGTGGAGGAAAAAGGCTCCTCTACACATTCATCTACACCTGCTACTGCAAGTAACAATAGACAGTACTACCTGTGATTGTTGACTAGAGTGATCAGCTACAGCTGACTCCCTCTGGAAAGTCTTCTCTGGTGGACCAAGTTGTAAAGCAGATACGTTTATCTCCCTGGCTGTGAAGATGGATGGTAAAAACTATGTGGACAACCTAGGACATTAGCACCTAGGAGGATGCTGAGGGAGTTGACTGATGTGATTGCAGAGCCATTGACCATTATCTTTGAAAACTCGTGGCGATCAGGAGAGGTCCTGAATGATTGGAAAAAGACAAACATAGTGCCCTATCTTTAAAAAAGGGAAGAAGAAGAATCCGGGGAACTACAGACTGGTCAGCCCCACCTCAGCCCCTGGAAAAATCATGGAGTAGGTCCTCAAGGAATCTATTTTGAAGCATTTGGAGGAGAGGAATGTAATCAGGAACAGTCAACACAGTTTCACCAAGGGCAAGTCATCCCTGACCAGCATGGTTGCCTTCTGTGATGAGATAACGAGATATGGGGAAAGTGGTGGACATGATATATCTTGACTTTAGCAAAGCTTTTGATATGTCTCCCACAATAATCTTGCCAGCAAGTTAAAAAAGTATGGATTGAATGAATGTACTATAATGTGCATAGAAATCAGGCTAGATCATCGGGCTCAACAGGTAGTGATCTACTGCTCAGGGTCTAGTTGGCAGCCGGTATCAAGCCAAGTTCCCCGTGGTCACTCTAGGGGCTTGTTTTGTTCAACATCTTAATTACTGATCTGGATGATAGGGTGGATTGCACCTTCAGCAAGTTCACGAATGATACTAAGTTGGAGGGAGAAGTAGATAAGCAGAAGGGTAGGGCTAGGGTCCAGAGTGACCTAGACAAATTGGAAGATTGGGCCAAAGGAAATCTGATGAGGTTCAACAAGGACAAGTGCGGCCCTTAGTGAAACTTGCCTAACTGAAAAAGGACAACTTACTGTAAAAGGCTAGCTATACCTTCTTCTGGAGTGACCGTAGTAAAGAAGAGCGACATGCAGCTGGTGTTGGGTTTGCCATCAAAACACAGCTAGTTAGCACGCTTATGAATTTCCCAAAGGGTATGAATGATAGACTCGTGCTAGTGAAACTCCCACTGTTTGGTGAAAGATGTGCAGCTATAATCAGCACTTGTGCATCCATCATGACCAACCCAGATGTGATCAAGGACAAATTTTATAAAGACCTGGGGTCTCTTATCGCAGAAGTGCCAAAGGCAGGCAAGTTTATCATCCTTGGTGACTTCAATGTTAGAGTTGTGCAGATTGACAGGCCTTGAGAAATGAAACAGCAACGAGCTCCTCTTCCTGAGGAAATGTGCTGAACTCTACCTCCTCATCAACAGCAGTCTTCCATCTGTCGAGCTGCAACAAGATGTCTTGAATGCATCCACGCTCCAAGCACTGGCATCTCATTGACTATGTCATCATCAGTAGAAGAGACAGAGAGGATGTTAGAATGACAAAGGCTATGAAAAGTGCAGAATGTTGGACTGATCACAAGCTTATAGTCTGCAAGCTGAATATCTAGATACATCCTAGTAAACGACCACGAAGTAAAAAAAAACAACACCAAAAAAGCTTAATGTCTCTAATTTAAACAGGAGAATGTGAAACAGGCTTTGCTGAAGAACTTTACAACCAAACTTGTAACAATTGATGCACACTCTAATAACATCAAGGAAAATTGGGAATCCTTTAGAGATTCTGTGTACTCAGCTGCATCCAATACCCTCAGTTGCCTCACACTTAAACATCAGGATTGGTTTGATGAAAAATATATTGATATAGGGAGACTATTGAACAAGAAAAATCAGTTCTATAAGGCCTATTTAGGAGGCAGCACTTCAATATAGGCAGCTTTCAAAAACATCAAGAGGACAGTCCAACATAAACTTAGAGAAATGCCAAACTAATGGCTGAGCAACAAGACAAATGAGATTCAGTCCTATGCAAACAGGAAAATATGAAGAACTTCTATGATGCTTTTAGGATAAGCTATGGGCAAGGGGCATCAGGAACATCTCCAATATTGAGTGCCAATGGCACCACACTACTCTCTGACAAAGAAAAGATATTGCAAAGATGGGCAGAACACATTAACAACATCCTCAGTCAACAATCATCTATTAGTGAGAAGACGACTGATCGACTGCTCAAGACTGTTGATCCCCCAATGCTGCCTGAAAGTCAAAAAACAAAACTGAAAGTCTACAAAGCCATTGTGTTGCCAACTCTGATGTGTACATGCAAAACATGGATGGTATACAGATCCCATGCTCTGAAGCTGAATCACTTTCACATGGGCTGTCTGATGAAACTGATGAGGATAAGATGGCAAAACAAGGTTCGACACTGAGGTGTCATATGGGCAGGCAATCTGAGCATCCACACTCTGTTGATAAAATCACAGATGAGATGGATAGGCCATGTCACCAGAATGTCAGATGAGCAACTGCCAAAGAAGATGTTTCACAGAGAGCTAAAGGAGGGAAAGCACTCTGAGGAAGGCCAGAAGAAATGTTTCAAGGACTGTCTCAAGTTATCCTTGAGGAATTTCAACATTGACCCAGAGATTTGGGAAGATCTCATTCATGATAGTTCTACCTGGAGAAGACTCATCCATACTGGAGCTACAACCTATGAGCACAGGAGAACTGCTGAGGTAGAGCAGAAGCACCAGCAGTTAAAATCTTGCAACAGCAGCACGTCCACTGTTAATCAAGTAACCCATAGCAGCATTTCTTTTTCAGTGTGCCACAGACAATTCAAAGCTCAAAGTGGCCTAATCAGCCACTCATGTGTTCACAGAAACCAAACCAACCAATGATGCCATGGTCATTTTTGAATTTGAAGGACCAACACCACCACCACATTCTTCTGCAGCAGAGGAGGCTCTGAAAGATGTGAATCATCCCATTCACCTCAATGTGTTCTCAGCTGAACAAGACAACTCAGTGAAGGTGAATACCACCTGAAACAATCCTTTTGAGATGAAGGGATCTCAATCTGTTCAAATACCACCTGAAACAATCCCTATGAATGGCTCCATTCACCTCAGTGGATGTTCTCATCCCCTCTCCCAAAAAAAAAAATGTTTTAGAGCCTGTGAGATGTATGCAGTATACCTATTCTCAACTCTCCACCCAGAGGGGCAGGATTAATTTATCCATAGTTATGTTAATGGAAGGGTAGAGTCACAGCAATTAAGAGGTCTGTGATTAATGTGGCCATTAGTACTTCTCCCTTTACCAGTGCAAGGCAGCAAAAGGAAATTGTGGTTTTTTTTGGTGAGGGGGGGAAGAGGGTGGTAACTCAGGAACCCCATGGTCAAATGACACCAATTTTTGATCACTCATGCTTCCCCATGCAGCACACCAAATTTAAAAGCAATATGATTAACCATATGGACTTTAGAGCACTTGCCAGGGAGGAGCTGTAAAGCATATAAAATGGAGGGAATGGAAACCCTCTGTCCGTTTTTCTGTATTGGCACATATGCACAATCAAAAATGTACATTTTCTTAAACACTGTTCTCAGGCTGAGTCCCCCAAAAGATTTAGGAGTGCCATGACTATTTTGGGTAAAACCTGACAGATTGAGATAATTTGATCCATACCGTATCAATATAGTATGATCTCTATTGCTGTTGACACACACACACACACACTCACATGCCGTACTTAGCAACTTAAAAAAAAAGTTGTTTTTTCCAGGGAATTTATATCTCTGGAACCCTGTTGTGGAAAATTAACCACACGGTTGATTTTGGATCAGACAGCCTGAGGCTCCTTTATTTCGTACAAGCATATATGTAGGGAGAGACAGCATAGCCCCACGCAAGAGGCAAGCTGCTCTGCCTTCCATAAATTTCTAGCCAGCTTATCAAGGTTAAAATCACAGACAAATTACACATACTTCCATATTAATTACCTTATTTGGAATACATTACAAAATTAATATAGATCAAAAGCAAAAACAAGTGTCTCTCCCACTAGGCCCCCCTGTTACTCACTGTCTGTTCTTTTGTGGTCAGCAACCTTTCAAACACAACTATTGTGGTTATAGATTTCATAAGCCTGGCCATTGCAACTTATGCTACTTGGGGACTTTACCACTCTGCCCCCTCATGCCCTTTATACACACAAAGCCATTGTTCTGTTTTGGGAACTTTCCACTGTGACTCCTTTTACCTCTTGACACATAGAAGCAACTTTCTATCACTCCTTCATCACTCTGTCCCCCTCCTCTCTTCCCCTTATACACATAGACAAGCTGAACCAAAGTTCAACACAGCCTAGAAACAAGCTTATCCAAAGTTTAGGCCTAAAAGCCTGGCCAAAGTTGTAAACCCACCATATTTCCCCTCACAAACTTGACTTAAATTTGGATCACTAACGCTACCCTGTACCTTCTAAATCAACAGTAATCAATTTTTTTTCAAGGTCCAAATTTCTTGGTCAAGGTATAGTCAAGATCCAGACTTCAGAGAAAATAATAAAAAACCCAAGCAATAATAAGTAAATAAAAAGATTTTAGGGTCTGTTCAAAAGAATCTTGTGGTCCAGATTTGGCCAGTGGTCCTCCCACCCTGCTCTAAAGGCATATCACATTTCAAAGATATCTAAGGACATAGAAAAGTTCACCTTTAGACAGATGATGTGATGCAACTTTAACAATAGTGGTGCTGCTGTGCCATTATAATTAATAAAGTGAACACAAAAGTAACTGCAGGATGGATACTTTATCTTAGTAAAACTGTTGGCTTTCTTAGGCGTCTTGTTCTTTTCCATTGGATGTATGAACTTGAAGACTCCATGTGGACATGCTTATGTGAGTAATGTTGTTTTCCCATGCCACTTTTTTTCTTTGTGCAAGAATAAAAATATGCCCAGTGTTTTAGCCATGCACCCATTCTCTGACTAGAGTGGAGTGCTGAGCTAGTATTTCAGGGAGCAACATGGCATAACTTGTCTTATGTTAATGTGTTGTAAATAGCAGGCCTTGGGCTTGTGTAAAAGGGTCTTTGAAAAGCTGTGTGTGTTCACCAGTTCTGTTAAGGCTTGATATGCTTCTCCAGTTTATTTTCTCTCATAAATATTTTATAGCTATTCATGCTTGAGTGGTTTTGAATAGTCCTTCCATATTAGATTCTTTGCCTTAATGATGCAAACTGAAGGAAATTTTCTGCTGAAATATTAAAGGGGAGCATGGGACTCCAGGAATGGGACCCACAGAGGACAGATCCCTGATTGGGTGCTAACAGCAGGCCTACTCTTGCATTCTCATGCAGTTCTCAAGGCTTCAATGTTCAAATTAAATTGGGAATGGACTTAATTCCCACTGTATGAAAATGCCCTCTGATCTCTGTGCTCTGACTTTTTGGATCCTGTTTGTCTCTTTACAGCTAAAAATATCAGCTGTGTAGATTGTTAGGTTTTCTTTGCATGAAGCTATATTTCCTGCTCCTCATTCTTTCTCTTCTTGCCTCCTTTATCTTCTAACTCAGAAATGTCTTATGTGCCAACTGTTGAGCCTGATTGTGGTGGTAGAAATTGACTAGCTCAGAGCGATAATCCACCTGTCTCTTATCCATACCCCTATCTTTCTATTTAGGGGACACAAGAGGAATTTTTGCTGATTTGTTTTACTCATCTCACCCACTGATACCCAGATTGGATATGTGGTGTTTCATGGGAGAGCATGTGGCCTGCTGTACTACAAGAGATATATAATTGGGAGAGCAGAGTTGTAATAGAAATGTTCTAGACATGATACACTGCTTTTGATTTCACATAGCTATGTAACTCTGTTTAATTCCTTTCAGGGATTTAGACCCAAACATACATATCTTCTAATACTGATTGGAAGGGGTAGGTGTGTATGCTTGTGTTCTTTATTTTAGACATGGGTCTGGGCTGCAAAGATTTAATAATACCAGAGTTCAGGGGGTTTTAAATCTGGGATTTTGCTGATAAATCTGGATCCAGATTTGTCTTGCAACCCCCACCACAATGTTCAGGGTTGTTTGGATCAAGCAGTTTGGCTCAGGCCCAGCTCTGCTTGGATAAATAATTATATCTGAGCTGTATTCCCCCTAAAATCTGTTTCCTCTCGTACTGCTCATAAGTGCAGTTGCATAAGAGCAGTAAGTGCTCTAAATCCTCCCTCAGAGGAGCAGATACTTAAGCAGAATGTTGCTTAAACTTAATGATAAAGTCTGTCTAATTGAGGAGGAGAGTTCATTCCAGATACTGCTGCAATATTTGCATCACTAGTATTCATACTCCAGCTGATTTAAGTCCCAGGATTTTTTTGGCAAGTCAGGTAATGGTAGCACTCTACACTGTCATGTGACAGGTCTTGGTTGGATACCTGATTCATCTCTCTTATTCATTGGGATGGGAAAGCTAATTAAACGGTGACTGGAACGTGGTCATATGCTACAGTGATGAGCATGGCATAAAAATTATATAGAATAGAGTTGCCTTGCTGGATTGGGAGACACAACTACTTACCTCTATGAAGTTCCAGCTGAATGACTCTGTGCAGTACAGTGTAATGGTAGTTAAAAATGGGTGAACTGGTAGAGATGGGGAAAAAATTCTGGAGCATGTGATTGAATCCCATCCTCTGACTCCCACTGGACATCCTTTATTTCATGATATCAACAGGCTTTCTACTGTTACTTTGCAGAAATCCTTTTTGGGATCTCAGCAGGTCTTGCAAGAACTTTTGGTCATCCTAATGGTTTCTTTAAATCTTGTGAATTCTGCGATGCAGGAGAATAAGAAACTTCAGATACATTTTGGAGGCTCATCAGAACCCCCAAACTTTGGGAGTTTCATCCATCTATAATGATTCAGTGTAATATTTATGAAAGTCAGGGAGCTTTTACTCTTACAATCTTGGGGTGGTCCTTATGAGGTCAGGGAATTCATCCTCTCCTCCCAACCCAGGTTGCTCAAAGGTTCATTCTCAACACTTTGTTTACTTAGGAGGGTAGATGGACACATCCCACACAGCCTCCCTCTAATGAAATAGAATGAATGAGTAAAAGAAACTCCCCAGCTTCCCCTTTCCCCTGCTTTGTGAGCTGTGGTGACAAGGTCCAGACTACGTACCATTGTTTTCAGTTAATCCATTGGCTGGAAACACAGTAACACTGTGCTGCTACTGCATCGTCCAGAATTAGGTTATCTATCCTGCCATATAAAGGTGTCATCACAATGCTCCTTTTACAAACTGCATTTTTCAGCAACTATCACTGGCATGCTAGGGTATTAGATACCATTAACACAAACATCAAAAATAAATTGCCCAGGGAGATTGTGGAATCTCCATCACCGGAGATTTTTAAGAGCAGGTTAGACAAACACCTGTCAGGGATGGTCTAGATAATACTTGAGTGCAGGGAACTGGACTAAAAGGCCTCTCAAAATCCCTTCCGGTCCTACGAGTCTATAATCAGTGTGCACCTGTGAGCTGAGACTTAATAAGCATTAATAATACCTAAATTATATCACCATGTATGTATATGGCCCTTTACAGGTAAATACTTTTCCACTGAGTTTACAGTCTAAAGCTAGACTGAAACCAAGAACAAGGATAGCAAATCATGTAAGATGGGGATGACTGAGAACAGGGCTAGCTTTAAGCTTTAAGCTGATTCACCTGATTCCCAGGAATCGGGCCCCGTGCTGAAGAGGGCCCTGCACCTGTGCCTATGGGACCCCGCTCCGGGGGTCTTCGGTGGCATTTTGGCGGTGGGGGGTCCACTCTCGGGGTCTTCGGTGCCACAGAAAACCCAGAGCACCCCTCCCCCCCGCCAAAGTGCTGCCAAAGTCCCGGACCACCGCTGAGTATTCCAGTCAGGCCCCGCGGGTCATAAAGCCGGCCCTGACTGAGAAGGATACCGAAGTATAAAGGGTGTACTCTCTGAGAGCAGAATTTCCCAGAAAATATGGGACTAGTCACTTAAGTGTCATATTTCTTGTTTGTTATTTCTTTTACGCAAATATAGAGAGAGTTGGACTCCAGTAGGTGTAAAGTGGCATATCTTTGTTGAAGTCAATGAAGCTATGACAAGTTGCACCACCTGAGCATCTGATTTATTTTTTATTTTTTTTGTAAAAAAAGACAAAATGAATGATTTCCTGATGGTGGAGTACCTTGATGGGCCCTTCTCTGCATTGGGACTTCAGGAAATACAAGGCTAACAGCTAATCAGGCACCCCATATGATGAGTGGAGGTAGGGAGGGATCCCACTCTGGGAGACTGAAAGCAGCCAAGGACACTTGACATCACCGAGCAAGAAGCCTTAGAAGCTGAGCATTAATGGGAGAGCTGCATTCCTTGTTCTCAAATGACTGAGTGGAGTACTGCTGTGGTCATTTGTTTGTAAGAGAATGATTTTGAGAGAGAAATGCCAGGACTTTTGTGTAAGGTATTCTCCAACTATCTTTCACATCCTTCTCCTTTCTTTTTCAGGGTAGGCCTATACTTGGAATGCTGCATCAGTGCAGCTGCGCCACGGTAGTGCTTCAGGGAAGACTCTGCTATGCTGATGGGAGAGCTTCTTCTGTTGGCATAGTTAATCCACCTCCGTGAGAAGCAGTAGCTATGTTGATGGGAGAAATCCACATAGGGCTGTCTACACTGGCTTAGGTCGGTATAACTGTGTCGCTCTATGCTGTGGATTTTTCAGATCCCTGAGCAATTGTAGTTACAGCAGTGTAACCTGGCCTTACACTTTTTTTACCATTTCTTCTTCTCCTGGAGGAACTTCTTTTTGGATTACATGATTTTCACAGGTACATACAGAAACTAATGGCTCTTCAGACTTGAAGTGACATCTGGCATTTTGGCTGACTCTTTCCAAATGAAACCAATATTTAGTATATAGCTTCATATCTCTAGGTCTGAGATGATGTTTGCATAACACTACAGCTGCAGACCTGCATGTTGAAAATAGCAACACTCGTTCTTCCCAGCAGCAGGTCTGCAAGAACAAGTATTTAAAGGGACACTGTCAAGTTATTTAAACTCAAACAAATGCCAAAACATAACAAAGAACATTCATTGTTGAAAGTAAAATAGATTTCTAAACACTTTCACTTTTAATGCTAAGTGTATATAGTTTATAGACTTACATATATCCATCCAATTATATATGAGTGTATATGTATATATATACGTATATATATAATTTGTCTGTTTACAGGGAGGAGAGGATATTCCGCAGTAAAACCTTTATAGCATTACAAAACAAGTATTATTGCTTGTTGAAAATATATGCTTAGCAGTAAAATTCAATGACTATACTTGTGCTACAAAGGGAGATGAAGGAGAGACCTTCAAAAAATCCTGTAAATGCTCTGAAACATCAGGGCCTGAGTGAGAATACAACCAAAAGAGATTTTTAATATTGACTCCTCTCTCCTTTTCTTGCACTCTTTGGGTTTGGAAGAATTTTGGCAATCCTGTGATGTCACAGATTATTTGGGCACAAAATCTTCTCTTATGCCCATATATTTGTGACACTTTGAACCACGGGTTCTCTGGCCCACAGATGAGATTGCAGCCATGTTTTTCCTACTCTGTATTAGAAATATTGATTGATTGTACTCTTTAATCTGACTACTAATACTGTTCCAATAACATTTTCAACCCCAAGGCTGTCAAAACAGTCTCCAACCTGAGTGAAACCTCATAACATCTCCTCCGAATCAATCTAATTTATTGCCTTGTTTTGCATATGACTAAACTGAGGCACAGAGTGATCTGAAACTTGACCAAGGTCACACACAGTCGGTGGCAAAGCTAAGAACGGAACTCAGGTCTTCTGACTTCCAGTTCTATGTGCTAACAACCAGACTATGCTGTTTTTTTTTCTAATTTCCCTTCTGCCTTTAATATCAGTGACCAATAAATGACACATGTTGGTTAATTTTGGAAACATATTTGTTTGATGTAACTTGATTTAATCTTCTCTGTTTAAGCATTTAATTTCATCTTCAGTTGGATGACATTACAGCAGTGCTATATGGGACCCTGAGCACTAGAGTGGGATGAATATGAAAGTTGTAAGGTGGATAAGGAACTGGTTAAAGGGGAGACTCCAGCGGGTCGTATTGAAGGGTGAACTGTCAGGCTGGAAGGAGGTTACTAGTGGAGTCCCTCAAGGATCGGTTTTGGGACCGATCTTATTTAACCTTTTTATTACTGACCTTGGCACAAAGAGCGGGAATGTGCTAATAAAGTTTGTGGATGACACAAAGCTGGGGGGTATTGCTAACACAGAGAAGGACAGGGATACTATTCAGGAAGATCTGGACCACCTTGTAAACTGGAGTAATAGTAATAGGATGAAATACAATAGTGAAAAGTGCAAGGTCATGCACTTAGGGATTAATAATAAGAATTTTAGATATACGTTGGGGACGCATCAGTTGGAAGCGACAGAGGAGGAGAAGGACCTTGGGGTATTGGTTGACAGCAGGATGACTATGAGCTGCCAATGTGATACGGCTGTTAAAAAAGCAAATATGATTTTAGGATGCATTAGGCGAGGTATTTCCAGCAAGG
Source organism: Gopherus evgoodei (assembly GCF_007399415.2). Lineage (NCBI taxonomy): Eukaryota > Metazoa > Chordata > Testudines > Testudinidae > Gopherus > Gopherus evgoodei. Next base: position 80,769,126 of record NC_044325.1, read on the forward strand.
ATAAGGAGGTGTTAGTACCGTTATATAAGGTGCTGGTGAGACCCCCATCTGGAATATTGTGTGCAGTTCTGGTATCCCATGTTCAAGAAGGATGAATTCAAACTGGAACAGGTCCAGAGACGGGCTACTAGGATGATCCGAGGAATGGAAAAACTGCCTTATGAAAGGAGACTCAAAGAGCTTGGCTTGTTTAGCCTGGCCAAAAGAAGGCTGCGGGGGGATATGCTTGCTCTATATAAATATATCAGGGGAGTTAACGTTAGGGAGGGAGAGGAATTATTTACGTTTAGTACTAATGTAGGCACGAGGACGAATGGGTACAAACTGGATATTAGGAAGTTTAGACTTGAAATTAGATGAAGGTTTCTAACCATTAGGGGAGTGAAGTTCTGGAACAGCCTTCCGAGGGAAGTAGTGGGGGCAAAAGACTTATCTGGCTTTAAGACTAAGCTTGATAAATATATGGAGGGGATGTTATGATAGGATAGTTTAATTTGGGCAATTGATCTTGGATTATCACCAGATAAGTCTGCTCAACGATCTGCGGGGAGATGTTGGATGGGATGGGAACTGAGTTACTGCAGAGAATTCCTTCTTGGGTGCTGGCTGGTGAGTCTTGCCCACATGCTCAGGGTTTAGCTGATCGCCAATTTGGGGTCGGGAAGGAATTTTCCTCCAGGGCGGATTGGCAGGGGCCCGGGAGGTTTTTCGCCTTCCCCTGCAGCGTGGGGCATGGGTCGCTTGCTGGTGGATTCTCTGCAGCTTGAGGTCTTCAAACCAATTTTGGGGATTTCAATAACTCAGTCCTGGGTTAGGGGTTGTTATAAAAGTGGATGGGTAGGGTTCTGTGGCCTGCCTTGTGCAGGAGGTCAGACTAGATGATCATATTGGTCCCTTCTGACCTATGAGTCTATGAGTCTACAGCTCAAGACAGTTGGAAACTCTTGGGCTCGCTCCTAGTTCTACAGGTGCAGGGGAAAATACTGCATGTGAGTGAGTGAGCAAGCAAGCAAACAAACACCCTTCCCTTTCTTGGCACTTTGTCAGAACCTATTTGGCAAGCTTACTTTGGCTTTACGCCGTCTTACTGAGACAAAGAAGGCTGCCTCAGAAGACCGTTGCTTAGACAGGTACTTATGCACTTAGACTGATTTAGGTTCTGGGGCTGACTATCCTGCGAAGAGACATCCCTGCCAGAAATCGATCAGACGCTATCTTAAATAGTGGTTCCTGCTCACTCCAGTGGAGGTTACATTATAACTACATCATGAGTGCCTAAGCGTTATTCAGGATGGTCGCTATGACATCAGTGGGCAAATTAGTTTCTAAAGCACTCTGGCTGCCTTCTGCTCGCTTTTATTAATGTTGATATTTAAACTTAATTCTCACATCTATGAAGGAGACACCATTGCAAAACTGAGCGCAATATCCTGATTATTTGAATTTCTGTTGAATCAGTTTCAACATTAAGATGTCTTCATCTGGATTCAGGGAAAGGTAATAACTAGTCCAAAGCATCAACATTACCTGGGATATATGTCCACAATACTGGGTTGAGAAGATCTTTTTTTTTGGTATGATATTCACTGAGAAAGGTAATAAAATGAAACAAACTAATTACAAGGAATGAACTAGTGAATTATGAAAATATTTAAGATTAATGGAAGATGGGATTTAAGAGATTTGTTAATGGGAGATGGTGACCTTAAATCTAACGTAGGTTGGTAGTGACTGAATGTCATTATTGCCTGAAGGCTGAAGGCTGGCTTATGTGAAATCAGCCGGTGATCTTAGTCTGGCATCCACATGGCATGAAGACTAGAGCTGGCTGAAGAAAAACAATTCTGTTTTTGACAACTTTCACAGTTTCAAAGCGTTTTGCAAAATGGAATTGTCAAAGGTCAGGTTTTCAATTCAGCTCTCTCTCTCTCTCTCTCTCTCTCTCTCTCTCTCTGTAAGCAAGCAGATAGTCTGGCTGCACCTCAGAAGCCTTCCTGTCAAAAATGTCATTGAAATCGATACGTTATCACAGAACATTTCAGCTTCCACAAAACAACATTTCTGGACCAAACTCCCCCTGCACAAACAAACAAAAAAATCTCACCAACATTTATTTGAAAATGTTCCCACCAGCTCTGATGAAAATCTCAGGCACAATATTAGCTGTTTATGCAGAGAGACCCAGGACTGAATGGGCACATATACAAAACTCTCACCCTCAGGCTTCCTCCAGCTCATGGCAAAAGCACACAGGGCAAAGGAACCTTGAACCTGCCACATCCCTGCTGTGCTATTCTACAAAGAGAAGGAGAACATTAATCTCCAGCTAGGCCAATCTTTCCCTTTCACGTGTATAGTTAGTTGTAAGTCAAGTATTAGAGGTTTGTTGTCACACAGACCCTTTTAAAGGGGATGCCCAATAACTGAAGTTAAATAAGAGAATATCATCCCAATTTCAGTTGGACAGTGTACACTTTTTATAAGGAAAAGCCATTCTTTGCTGGAAGACTCATTTCTGTGTATTTGCTGTGCTGTTTCAGTTCAAAGTTCTATATGTTGGTTGGGCTTCCCTTGGCTGTTAATGGCTGGAGTCAGAGTTCAGAACAGCCTAGCATGGTCTCTGGCTTTGTGCTTTAAAAGGAGTAGTCTAGAGATAGACTGATGGTGGACTGATAGTCCTGGTATCCAGACTAATACATGAGGCTGATATCAAAAGAGGGAACTTTCAGGCCCCCATATGAAAGAAGGAATGACCCATCCTAAGGGAGCTCACCACAAAATAAAAAGGCATTATGGTCTCTGAAGAAAAGTGGGCAGTATTAGGGATGTAGGGAGCCTTAAAGGAGAAAGAATGTGATGGGGAAACTTCAAAAGTTTGTTTTCAGATAAGTCCTAATGCCTATATATGGCACACGAGGGCTGCCGCTTTCACTGTGCCGGCTTTCTCATAGAATCTCAGCATATCCGCTTTCTGGACCCAATTAAAAAAAAAGGATAGCTGAACTGGTTTGAGAAACTTCTCAAAATATTCTCTTAGGCAAAAGTTTGGTTCAATGTTCATTATAAGTGAATCTGTTTGCCCATATTTAGTCGTAAGTAGACCTTCATGTAATAGCGTAGTGAATGTCTCCTGGATATGATTGATTACACTGAGCTTTTCTTTTAAAAAAAAATCTTGTTTAGTGTTTGGAGCAGTCTAAAGACAAATGAGATGATAAATTCTTCTTCAGACCCTTCTTGACACTGGTAACTAACTTATATCATAAAGTTTTATTTTATTTGAATTTTCTTACTGCTCTTAGTCAATCACCATCTTAAATGGATTTCTATCCTTGCTGAGCTTTGTTTTTGTTGTTATTGCTGTTGTAAAACTACTTGTTTGTTTATTTTATTGTACATATTTTAAAGAGAATTTAGAACTTGAGAGAGATCCTCAATTTCAGAGCTTTGGGGAGTGAAGTTGTCTTTTTATTATTAAAAAAAAAAAAAAAAACTACAGCCAGAGGCAGTGGAAACTTCTCCTTGGCTGCCCCTTTCTAGTTTAGTTCAATCATGTCTTAGAGGAGTACCTTCTAAGAATGAGGAAAGGAGTCAGTATCTGTGGCCTTTCAATCTTTAGTCTCTCTTTCATGGCTGCCAATGACAATGCTGCAAATTTATGATGGTGGGTTGGTTTGTATGCTACTGACCCATGTTCATTATGAACAAAGTTGAAACCCACAAAATCTATTTCAAGCAGGTTGGCAGGCAGTTTAAAAGTAACTACACCTTTATCCCACCTCTGTGGCCTACCAAGGGAACCTGCTCTAGCTTCCCAGTTCCTCAGCCATCACCCTCTTTTTTTCAGTCAGACTGCATAGTTCCCTGCCTACACTGTGATATTCCCAGTAAGACAGGAAGACCTAGACAAGCCAGAATGTAGGCTTTGCTTTCTCTTGAGCGGCTATGAACAACATAATTGTACACAATTGCAAGTTACCATACAGTCCTTTCCAAGCAAGCACATTTATTCTTAAGGTAAAAGCCTTACATAGAAAACATATTAAGAATAAGAGAACCTACACACGAGCTAAAAAGCTTATCAGAGATCACCCCAATCTCAGGCTCCAGTAGGTGTCAGTCCTTCATAACTCTCAACTGGGTTTTTGCAATGGTTACAGGTTTGTAACTGTCCCAGATTTGGACCCAGAACTGAGACTGAACAGATCAGACAGTTTCTTTATACAGCTCGGGCACTTGATCATAGCTTCTGGTAACAAAGACTCTCTCCTAAGAGCAGAGCTTCATCAGGCTGGTGTCATATGACTGGAACATGGACTGTTGTGCCTGCTGGTCAGAGCAAGAGTCAATAGCTTGGAATTGGCATTCAGACTTTGAACAGGAATCATAGGCCAGAGCCAAGGGTCAGAGTCAAAATGAAGAACTGGAGCTGAGGGTCAGAGCCAGGTTACTTGGAGTGAGGCAAGGCTGGGAACAAGGCAGGAGCTATTGTAGCCATGGATGAATGATTCAGGAAGCCACTAAACTAGTGTGCCTACTGCTGCTGGGCTTAAGAACTGTTCTACAGACTCTTCCAGCCTATCAGGAAGACTGATACAGGCCAGCTGCTCTTGTTAGGTTGCCTGGAGATTGGCTCTACTGCATGCCCAGAATCCTGATAACGTTTTGTTTTTGCATATCTGGAGTTGGGTAATTTGTATTAACCTCTCCCTAAGTAATCCCCCAGGAAATCCACTTAATACTTATTGTCCCAAAAGTCTATTCTTATCTGGCACATTTTCAATGTAGTACTTTGAAATCCAAGACCTCACATCGAATCCCCTCTCTAGGGATGTTATGTACTACCCCAGTTGATAATAGTACATAAAGGTCACATTTAATACAATGGGCCCCAAATATACTTCGATTAATTCAACGAGATCTCCCAAAGATATGCAGGAAATATATGTATTGCAATATATGTCACTAACAGCTTTCAGTTGCCAACTGGAATGGATTAGAACCAGTAACATAGAGGTGAAAGACTTTATAGCTTATTAATAACCCCTTGAGCCATGAATATTGGTTAAATAGAAACTTGTAGACCTAGACACTTAGTTAACATGCTAACAGTTAGTCTTTGCCAGAACTGCATACCAGTGAGCATTAGGATTGCCAGTTTTGATTGGATGTATTCCTGGATGTTTCATCACATGGTATCTTTAATTAAAGATTTAATTCCTGGAAACTCCAGGACAATCCTGGAGGGTTGGCAACTATATTGAGCATCATTTTTTTGATTCACTTGTACTGGTACAGGGGAATGCAGTTTGCAATCCTTGTACCAATGGAGTCAGCTGTGCCTGAAAACATAGGAGCAGACTTCCCCTCTAGCCAGGGGGTGCCCCAGGCCCTGCCCCCACTCCACCCTTTCCCCCAAATCCCCGTCTGCCTCTTCCAGCCCCCAATCTGCCCCCATTCCGCCTCTTTCGTGCCTCCTTCCTCAAGTATGGACAATCTCCACTCCTCTCTCTCCATCCCAGAGCTTCCTATATGCTGCGAAACAGCTGATTGTGGCAAGTGGGAGGCGCAGGGAGGGAGGAGGAGAAGGAGTTGGTCAGTGGGGCCACTGGCAAGTGAGAGGTGCCAGGGGGCAGGCGGAGCTTGGCTGCCAGTGATGCTCCTGAGCACCACTCGCAAATTTTTCTCTGTGAGTTCTCCAGCTCTAGAGCACCCACGGAATCGGTGCCTGTGCCTGAGGGGGCTATCATTGAGGCCACCTGAGGGAAGTTCTGCCACAGGACAGCTGTTTTAAGTATGACTTAATCTCCTTAGGTGGCCAAGAATGGAGGCAATCCTGGGGCTCTGCCAAATCCACATGGTTCTTGGGCACTCGGACCACAACCCTTCCATATCCAGTGCTTCTTGTTTGTTCTCCCCTGCCTTCAGTTACATCCCCACCCTTCATCAGTGGACTTCATGCTATAGGAGATTACAGTCTAGATTCTAGTGGTAAAAGCTATGGCACTTCGAGCTGTGATATTGTATAATCTTATGTATTACAAAAGACTGATATTGATTAGTACTTGTGTGACAAATCTCCAAAGAGAACACAGGCAGAAATGCCTGAATAGCACAAAAGTGTCTGCTCTCATATTAGAAGATGCAAGTGTTTCACATCACCTTCAGAAAAACACCTAGATATATGGATCTTTATCTAAACCTTACCCTTTTAAGGTTCACATTTAAAAAAATAAATCCAGCCTGGTTAAAGGCATTATACAGCCTAAGAAAGCATTTTTGATATAATGTGATGTTTTATTGATTAGTGTAAAAGATCAAAGAACCTGGAGGGACATCTGGGAATTCCTAGGGTTAGCAAGATAACAGCAGCACATCATATACATCCTGATTTTTGTCCCCAACACAGCCACCAGTGAGAAGGCTCTAGTTCAATTCTTTCTCAACACTCCCTTGCATTTTTAATACAGACTTAGGTGTCTTTGCTCTTGTATAGCCCCATCTCAAACATGACTGCATTATTGTGGAAGGGATTTTACCAAGAAAGGGGATATGGAAAATTAAAGCAAATGAAAGATCAGAAATAAACTGGATTCTAATTGAATCATTGGAACACCTGCCCAGTTGAATTCAATCTTGCAATGGACAGTGGCCAAGAGCCTGTGCCATTTGACCCTAGAGAATTAAATAGATTCTATCCAAAGTTTCAGATTGGGATGAAAGCCAACACACCTTGTAACCTGAGCCAGCAAGGCAGCTTATTTCTGAATGTGAAACTCCTGTACTGACTGCATTTGGCTGCCTACTGCTCACAAAGTCACATCTGTTGGGCTAAAGGATCTAGGGCTCCCTAACCAAAACGGGGGCTTCTCTTCATGCAGATGATATTAAATCCCTTCCAAATTGATACCATTTGCTCTAACTCCTTGATCACAAAGCTGGGTTGTCCCAATCCTTGGAGATGTAATTCTCAACAAATATCTCTCCAAAGCTGCTACTTCCTCCAGTGAGATGTACTAGGGGTAAGTCTATTAGGAGGGACCGAGGAACTTCAGACAGAAAGTACCAGTGAGAATGTAGATATGATGTTGAAATTTTCTGACTCTCTATTAGTAAATCAGTGTTACTTGGATTATTTAACCCACCTTTCTGAGCTAATACATTTCTAGTGTCAAAAGATACTAAGACAAGTGACTATCTGCCATTTGCATTTGCTCATATTCTGTCAAGCATTTGTGATTAACTTTCCTACTCTGCTCTGAAATACATCAACTGCTAAACATACATCAATTACAGTAAAACAATCTGCAGCCATATAATACCAGGCTATAATTCCATCTGAGTTTTCAAGATAAACAACATCAGGCTTGGTTGGTATTCACATGCTCGTTTATAAGGAAATTCTAGTAGGTGCCACTCATCTCTCTGAGAAACCAATGAACCAAACCCTCAGCATGATGTTAGGAGGCAATGTAGTGTTGGAGGGTTTATCTTTCAGAAAAACCCAAATGCTCACTTCTTGTCATTGTAAAGTCCCCTTGGGATTTTCTTATAAGAATTAGGGGTGTTAACTCCTGCATCCTGACAAATTCCATTCCAGGTAATTAGATTTTTCTTATTTAAAATCCTCCCTGTTGTTGAGTCCTTTATTTTGTATAGTGTGGTGTTGCAGTGCACGGTTCCACACTAGAGGTGTCTGCATTACAGTCACTGGTGAAGTAATTCCAGTAGATAGAATTATGGCCTTGATTGGGATGAAAGGAAAATTCAGCAGCAAGGAAGCATGGTCCAGTGGTTAGAATGCTGACTTGCGAGACTTGGGTTCAAATTCCTATTCCCCCTTGCATATTTCACTCAGGAAAGTGAGATACTGACAGGCTATGGTAAAATAGGAATAATAGCACTTCCATACCTTACAGGGGTATTGTGAGGATAAAATGCAATAAAGATTTTAAAGTGTTCAAATTCTATAGTGATATGGAGCCATATAAGTAAGTACATTAGATAGAAATATATCCTTTATCAACCACCTTCTGGGCTGAAATAAGAACAAACAGTAAAGGGGGAAAATCCCTCCGTGCTGGATAGTATTATTCAATAAGATTTATCTCCATGGAGAGTGAGAAACACATGCAGTATTTCAATGAACTAACTGAAGCCTCCTGAAAGTGCAGCCTCCACTTGTATTTTGGTAATGACAAGTGCTTTGTGCAGAACTGTTCGAAAGTGCTACCTTTCCATTCTTTCTGTAGAAGAGTTGGTTCCTCAGCAGCTAACCTGGGGATGTCAGAGGACAGGAGGGTGGCAGATGAGGGTCTGAGGCACAGAAAGAATCAAGAGGCTAAATGAGGGTTGTTGCTGATTTACATAGAAGTCTGGTAGCTGTGCATTTGCTGGGGCAATGATAACTGCATCAACCCAGAAGTTTGCAGGCTTTCTGTAAAGCCTGATTTTACCATTGTTTTACTGCTAGTCACAGTCCTCAATGGATTGAAAATGCTTGTGAAGCTAGTGATCAAAAAGTTGGGTATGAGTGACACTTATGCATACCTTATAAAGCCTTGCAAATCCTTGTGTATCTGCAATATTTAGCTGGAACTATCTTGGGGACAAAATATATTACTCTATTTTGACACTTCCTTTTCTGGTCTCAGCCAGAACACAAACATAATCTAATCAAAAATGAAAAATAATAATGAAAAATATAATTTGACAGTTTCTTAGGGGTGGCTTAAAAAAAGATCAGATAATATTTTGGGTTAGTTCATGCATTATCCAATCTTTATTTCAATTTGCCATTTCTGATTTTGGCTTAGTTATGTGAAGAAACCTTAAAAGAAATACAGTGTGAGTAAAATTTTTGGCCAAAATAATCTTTCAAGTCATTTCAAGATTTTCTCTATCTGCAGGAGTAGGACTCAAATTATACCTCTTCAAATAGATTTCATGATTGTTAGTACTGGTTTTCCAAATGACATGTTTAGCCAATAATTTCCACTTAAGTGCTATTTCCATAATAGCATTATATTCATACTTAGTTGTATATTACCCAACACTTTCCAAATTCTGTGCCAAAATTAAGGCCCCTAAATCCATTTTTAAGTGAGCTATGGGTGCTCAGCACCTTTGAAAAATCAGGCCACTTTGATTTAGGTGCCTAAAATGGACTTAGGTGCCTCGCTCTTGTTTGAAAACACTGGCTGCTGTAACTTCAACACCCCATTATATATATTCTGTACATATATTACAGCATCCCTGGTATACTATCAGACTGTTGAAGTGCATGGTGTTATGTCGGGGCTGAGTAAGGCTATAGATGTCTATTTAAATCAAGATACAGTTATCTTAAATTAAACAATATTTCATTCAAATTAGGGCTGAGTAAATTGATTTTTGTGGCTCAGTAGCTAACTGTGGGAGTGGGGGAAGAGGGGATGGATCATTTTGAGCAAAACTGATTCCCCACCCTCCCATTTTCTTGCTGACATAAAAAAACAAGAAAAAAATATGTTCAGGTTGATTCAAATTCTCCCTTTTGAAATGGTTCATTTGAAAAGTGTCTAAATGAACCATTTTGACTTTTTTGAAAACAACAACAAAACAACTGTTTTTTTTTTAATTCAGCAGAAAGGCCAAGTTGTTTCATTTTTCCTGAAAGTGCATTGTTCAGCAAAATTTGCTATTCATGGGGAAAAAAATGTGGCCAAGCTCTAATTCCAATAAGTCTGCTTCTGTTATACTGATGAATTATGTGGATTTCATAATTTGGCCCTATATATATAAATGCTGTCAAAATAGGGTTGGTTCAATGCACACCGTACGGTGGCCATGATCAGGCAAGAGAATGTGGTGACACAATAGTGAAATGATCTGGCTTTTGTTTGCACCATTGCCACATACTGAATAGAGTCAGAATTACTGGGCTGTGTATTTTTGGCATTGGACTGCTAATTGAGACTCCCCATTAGCTCAAGTATTAGATGCCTGTAACTTTTGTACAGGAGGACCTGAGTTCTCTTCCTGCTGTGGGGAAGTTCCAGATGGCCGCAGTATGTACTGCAGTGACAAATGTGAGGTTTCCAGGGAGTCGCAGATTTGTTACATGGGGGCTATATAGAATACAGGAATAGACTTTTGGGTGATAGCATGGGAGGTTTATATTCATATAAATGAAGTGTACCAACCTGAATTAAGTGGGGGTTGCTCTGCTGGGAGAGTACTGCACCAGAGAATTTCCAGTTATGTTTCTGTGCTATGTTGTGTACAGTCAGGTCTGTCATCGTTGGAGTCATGGCTGACAACATGTATGGATCACAATTCTTTCCACAGCCCTCCTCAATGAGACTGAATCCTGCTTCTCCTTCTATGTGGTCTCTTCCATGTTTTCTGTAACAGAGATACTGAATACAGTTAGCCCTCATCTACACCAACAGCCAGACTATATTCAGTCCCAGCTGAAGGAGGAGACAAGGAGGCTGTGATTGATACCCATTCCCATCCAGGTTTCCAGATCATAGTGCTGGTACAGCTTTTTACCTGCTGTCAAGGGAAAATTCTGATAATCCAAGGACACTTTTCTAGGAAGCATCCTTCAGAGTTTCTATATTTAGCTACAGGAGATGACAAATTGAGACATCACTTTGAAGAGTAAATAGCCTATGGTATTACCCCTGTGCTGACCAGCTACTGTCTGACAGCTTAAAGAACAGACTCCTTGTTGAGCTCAGCTAACTGGAAACCAGCTTATTTTGACAAACTTGGTTCTTTAAAATGATCATGTTACCTTTATGAACAGCTGGATTTTTGACACCTCCCCACAATGCAATGCATACACCATAGCTCTGTACACGCAACTACAGAGATTGTTCACTGGGACTTAAGGTGGACTTAATTGTGCCTCAGTACATGGCTGTCTGAGGGGCTGGGTGCATTTATATGCTGGCTCCTGTCTTTTCCCCCAAATTATTAGTGTCAGAAAGAGAGATAATTACAAGGTTGAAGATGAACGGCCTAATCCTCTGCCTTGAATCCTTTCATTTTTCTGCATTATTCATATTTCTTGGCTGGGTTCAGGGAGCGCAGGCTGAATACTAATGCTTGTGCCACTTGCTGGCTGCTCGCTGCCACCATATTTCTTTCCAGGAGAATATCTCTAGTGAGTAGCTATTCTTAAATTCATGATTTTTGTAAGTGTCACAGCATTGAGTCATTGGCATTCTTTTAATCCTATCCTATCCCCCTGCTTTAGAATATTCATACAGCATAGGCGTTTTCTAAGTAGGAATGAACACAGGCAGTGCTATTGCCTGGGGATTGTAAGCATCCAGGAAGGAGATAATTTTGTCTCTCTGTCTGTCTCTTTCTCTGGTAGGTGGTTATCCTATGGCATGTTTTCTTTTTCTTCAGCTGTTTTGTTTTCCCCTCTTCTTGCCTTCTGAAACTGTGCCTGTTCCCTTGTATGAAATGGAGTTCACACCTATCTTATATTAGTTAGAAAAGCCCCATATTTTCACAGCTGCCCCACTACTTCCCAGCATTGGACCAGCTGATGGATTGTTTTGAAATGTTGCTGTCTGTGCAATAAGCAAGTCCCAGCTTCCAGCTTGCAGAAGTATAAATCCATCAGAGATTCAGCTCAAGGAGGACCTTTGTAGCTGTCCTTGTAAATCTGATATCTATGAGGGTCTGAATTCAACTTCTAGCTGAAGCAATGTGCAAATCACACAGTCAGCAAAATGGGATTGTGGATGACGTTAACTCTGTTCATAGATTAACGGTGAAAATCAATGGGAGTTGTGCTCCTAACTCACTTAGGGTGGAATTTTAATCACTTCAGGTGACTGGCCGTCACCTGAGAGGCTATCCCTGTTAAACCCTTGTGGATGTGAGGTAGAGTGTCCACAAGTAGATGCATGGGAGAAGAATTTTATTTGTTCATTTTTTCTCTCTCTCTCTTTTTTATTTTTATTGTTTATTTTTAATGTGAAGGGGCGGAATGGTAACCTGGAGAGCTATCCTAGTGTAATGACATCATGGAATTCACATAACCACAGAGATTGTTTTGGGCACTCTAGTACTTAAACTTTTGTGGCTAGGTTTTCATTGGCACAGATCGATGGCAACTAAAAGTTAGGACAGTTGTTCAATGAAGTGAGTTTGTGCTATCAGTACACTTCTATTGAAATGATATTCAATCTACATCCCCAAAATCACCACACTTTGAAATACTTGGCACTTTTGCTGGCAGAATCAGAGAGGCCAAAAACTGAATGAACCACAGACACTAAACTATAGAGGTTGATAGGAGGTAGATTTTCCATTTTATGGGAAATCTCATAATTTTTAATTTTTTTCCATTCTGAAATGGGATAAAAACAAATTTGAAATTTCCCACAAAATGAAATCATGGAAAAAAATTCCTTCATGTGGACGGAAATGTTTCATTCTGATTTCAACTTTATAACCTGAAAAAAACAATGAAATGCAAAGTCATTTTGAAATGGAAAATTGAATCTTTCTGTTTTAAAAAAGTCACACTGGGATGTTTCAACCTTATTATAATGCTCTGTTACAAGCTTTTTCTAAATGAAATTTCACTAAAATCAATGTTTTTCTGCAGAACATTTTCTGATTGGAAAAATGTTAGCTGGAAAATTTCTGACCTGCTCTACTGGGTTATCAATTCACACTGGGGTGAGTCCTCTGGGTCAGGCTGGAAACACATTTGTAGGATAAAAAGTTACAGGATCTTTTAATGATCAAGTCTCATCCTGGGAGAACACCTCCAGGACAACATCCTGTAATGCCACAGGGGGGCGTTCGGTTCAGTACTGGGACAGTGCCTCCAGCTGAAATAACCCTTCCTGCAACACCTGGATTTGTCCTGGAGACCTTCTATCCAAGTACTGAAAAGGAGCACGTTTATTCAGCTTGCAGTGCTCTATGTGCATTCATTTTGTGGTCTCACTGCTGAAACTAACACAGATGGCTATTGTACCAACAGTTATGTTTTTATTGTAAGATGCGAGACTATCTGTGAGGGAGTATGGTAAAGCTTCCGGCACATGTCAAGACACTTGAAAGACATATAAAACTGAATTCTAACTAGGACTCTGTTGAAAGTTTTTCTGCTAGGCTATAATCTTTCTCCATGCACCCCCACTTCACCTCCCTGAGAGTCTCTCTGTGGGCCTACTTCCAAGGGGGGAGAGATCAGTGGCAGATATTGCTATGGCCAGCTTCATTTCAGGCTGACATACTAGACCCATCAGCAAACGTATGACTCTGGAGCCACCAACAGCACCAGCCCTTCCAATTAAAGTTGTTTCTGGGCACAGTGCTGTTGCAGCAGCAGTCAAGGGGTTAATGAGTGAAAGCCAGGAGTGGTAACTCACAGCTCACCTAGGATGACCTCAGCTCTGTGAGAAAACAAATTAGCATCTTACTGACTGAAAAGCTGAATCTTGATTGTGCAATGTCTCCTTATCTGAGCCATGTGTCAGTCTGCACAGAGTCAGTGTGAATAGAATGCCAATTAATGCTCAGGTAATACCAGTGCATGCATAGCCAAATAATGCCTGAGGCACATGGTATTCCCTAGGAACAGTGACTGGCTGGGAGGAGTTGCATCTCATCCCTGGGCAATGCTCTGAGCTAAGCCTCTAATTGCAATTAGAATCTGAATCTAAAAATACGTCAGCAGGTATGTGGGAGGACTTGAGTTCAGTCAGACTTCTGGATCCTCACTCCCTTCTTCCCAGTGAGAATAGGGATAAAAAGAGAAAGTATCCCCTTCTCCATGGAGCCGTGGTTGAGACAACAGGCATTCTCTCTTCTAGGTTTGAAGACAGAAAGAAGATCTGCCTGAGGAGCTCAGGTGCTGCTTGAGAAATGGGAGTTGACGACGCCACTGATAATAACATGAAGGAAGAGCAGCCACACTCTGGGTGTAGCAAGGTAGTGTAGAATTTGCCCTTGACACTTTAAATACTGGCCTAGATTGATTCAAGCATCCTTGTTTTTTACTCTGTCTCTAGGCATTTTTCTCACTCCTTGCTGAAGTATTTGAGCTCCTAGAAAGACTCCAGTAGCTCATCCTATTTGCCCGGGTTGCTGTACATATTTTGCCTGAGCCTGAGAAGCTTTGCTTTCCCTTGTGTGCTGGTCTCCTCCCCTTGCACTGACAGTTTCAAGTCACCCCATGGACTGGTTTACCTGATACCATGGCAGTTTTGGGTTCCCCCCATGTACTGGTTCTCCTCCCCTTGCACTGGAAACTGCAGATATGCCCACTGTGCTGGGTTTTTCCCAAGTGCTGGATCATCTCCTCATGCACTAGCAGGTTCAAGTATCCCTCATGTGCTGATTCCTCTCAAGAAACGGCAGTGTCAGGAATCCCATGTGTCCTGATACCTCTCTATATGCACTAGAAATTTCAAAATTTTCCCCACGCGCTCCTTCATTTCCTCATTGTGGCAGGTTCAGGTTTTCCCCACACACTTATTCTTCACCATATACTGTCAGTTGCTCTGTGTGTTTAGATTATCAAATTTCTGCCTGGCACTCTTAAGAACTTGCTGTTGGAGGAACTCTTTGCAGGCAGCTTTCTGGAATATTTCCCTTTTTTAATTATTCCATTTAGTGAATGAATAGAATGTGGTGGAGCCAGCGATTAGGTGAGTCTTTCTCTCCTCCTCTCCCCCCCCCTCACTTTTTTGTGATAAGGAGCATTGCTGTCTCCAGCACATTAAATATTAATGACCCTCATTGCAATTTCTGTCTTTAATGTGCTTTATTTTGGTACTAGTCCAAGCTGTGGAGATGAAGCCCCCCCCCCAGGACCTGATGTAGAATATAATTTGCTCTGCAGTTTTGGCTGTAAACATGATAATAAATTAGAGGATGCAATGAATATTCATTGAAGCATGCAAGGTTCCTTCTCTTCCCCCCACCCTCACTCCATCTCTACCCATCAATTCCCCCCGCCACCTCAACCCTGATAAAAGAGCCTTTCATGGATGTTGGCAGCATTATAGACAAGATATCTGCCTTGGGAAAAATATTATACTATAAAAAAGGTCAGAGGTGCCTTGTTCTTACAAAACCCACTGCAGAATCCACAGGTCCCCCAGCTTCTGTTTAATGTAGGTTAGCAAATTACAGGCCATAATAAGCCCTTCTTGATGTGGGTACAGTATCATTAACTTAAATGGGGCTGTGCCTGCTTATACTGCAGTTGAATTTGGCTCCTCCTTGGCTGCAGTGAGATCAATGTCTACAGCCCATAGTTTTTCAGGTGTACTTCTATCAGGTCTTGCTTCTCAGCAGGGTCACCACAGGTCAATTCACAGTGAACTTGGTTAAAGTAAAATTTAGTTTATAGAATAGGGAAAGAAATGTCCTGAGTTGCTACAGTAACATTTCAATGCATTTTCACCGTGTTATAGTAAAATTTTACTCCACTCATAGGTACATTTCACTGTACTGCAATTGTCCCCCTTGAGATTATAACTTGGAAACTGTCACTGCTTTATGTGGAGAGGGGAGGAGGAATCTCTGGCTTCTGAATTATTTATCCTGTGGAATTGTTGCCATCAGTTGTGATTGAATCATCAAATACTGTGGCTGGATTTTCAAAAAGAGCTGAATCAACTGATGGCCAATGATATTTGTATTCTGCAGGCTTGAAATAACGGCAGTGAAATATTGGGCTTCAGAGAAAAAGCTGATCACTTAGAGGGTTGGGAAATAATTTTTTTCCTATGCACAGCATTGAATTGGTAAAATGTATTATGGTACATTTTCACTTTCTGCAGGAAGGAGATTAGACTAGTGGTCGCATTTAGAGCTGGTTGATGTAGAGAGATGTTTATGAAAGTTTGCGATTTGGAGATACTGCCTCACGAGGGACTGCATTGTGAGTGTGAGGATTTGGAAATGTGCCCTGGAGACAAGGGTTGGGAACAGTGCACGGCTGTGTGAAGCAGTTCACCAGAGATGCTCTTTAGTATTTTTTATTAAAGTCTTATTCCTTTCTCATTTACTGGTTTGTTATTTAATGAACTCCAAGATAGTTACAGTTGGAACATTTATGAATATAAGAAAGGTCTGACTCAATATGGCCAATGATTTATCAAGCCCAGCATCCTGTCATCAGACAGTGGCCAGTGCCAGATGCTTCAGAGGGAATGAACACAACAGGGCAATTTATCTAGTGATCTATACCTTATCATCCAGTCCTAGAATATGGCAGTCAGAGGCTTAGGGACAGCCTGAGCCTGGAGTCGCATCCCTGACCATCTTGGCTAATAGTCATTGATGGGTCTATCCTCCATGAACTTGTCTAATTATTTTTTTTAATCCAGTTTAACTTTTGGCCTTCACACCCCCTGGCAATGAGTTCCAGAGGTTGACTCTGTGATGTGTGGAAAAAGTACTTCCTTTTGTTGGTTTCAAACCTGTAGCCTATTAATTTTCATTGGGTGACCACTGGTTTTTGTGTTATGGGGAGAGCTAAATAACACTTCCTTGTTCACTTTCTCCATACCATTCATGATTTTATAGATCTTTGTCATACCCTTCTCCGCCCCTTACTTGTCTCTTTTTCAATCTGAACAGTCTATCTTTTTAATCTCTCCTCATTTGGAAGCAGTTCCATAAGCCTAATAATTTTTGTTGCTTTTCTCTGTACTTTTCCGAATTCTAATGTCTTTTTGAGATGGGGCAACCAAAACTGCATGCAGTAATCAAGGTATGGTCATAATATGGAGAGAGATAGATATATCTTTCTTAATTGTTCCTTACAATATGTTAGGTTTTTTAAGGATTGTCGCTGCACATTGAGTAGAAGTTTTCAGAGAACTACCCACAATGACTCCAAGATCTCCTCCTTGAGTGGTAACAGTTAATTTAGAGCCCATTCTTTTGTATGTATAGTTGGGATTATGTTTTCCAATGTATATTACTTTGCATTTATCAACAATATATTTAGTCTGTCATTTTGTTACACAGTCACCCAGTTTTGTGAGATCCCCGTGTAATGCTCTTCACAGTCTGGTTTGGATTTTACTGTCTTGAGTAATTTTTTATCATCTGCAAACTTTGCCACCTCAAGGTTTACTCCCTTTTCCAGATCATTTATGAATATGTTGAACAGCACCAATTCCAGTACAGATCCACAATTTATGTCTGTCCATTCTGAAAACTGACAATGTATTCCTACCCTTTATTTCCTGTCTTTTAATCAGTTACTGATCCATGAGAGAACCCTCCTTTTTATCCCATGACTTCTGACTCTGCTTAAGAGCCTTTGTTCAAAAACTTTCTGAAAGTCTAAGTACACTACATCCACTGGATCACCTTTATCCACATGTTTGTCGACCTTCTCAAAGAATTCTCATAGATTGCTGAGGATGATTTCCCTTTACAAAAGCCATGTTTACTCTTCCCCAATAAATTCTATTCCTCTATGTGTCTCATAATTCTTTTTTTTATTGTAGTTTCAACCAATTTGCCTGATAATGAAGTTAGGATTACTGGCCTCTAATTGTCAAGATTTCCTCTGGACCTTTTTTTTTTTTAAAATGGCATTACATTAGCTAGGCTGCAGTCATCCGGAACAGAGTCTGATTTAGGTGATAGGTTACATACCACAGTTACTAGCTCTGCAGTTTCATATTTGCGTTCCTACAGAACACCTGGGTGAATACCATCTGTCGTGGAGACTTATCACTGTTTATCAGTTTGTTTCAAAAGGTCCTCTACTGACACTTCAGTCTGGGACAGTTTCTCAGATATATCACCCAAAAAGAATGGCTCAAATGTGGGAATCTCCCTCACATCCTCTGCAATGAAGACCAATGCAACGAATGCTTTTATTTTCTCTGCAGTGGCCTTATTGTCCTTTAGTGCCCCTTTAATCATTTGATTATCCAGTGGCCCCACTGATTGTTTGGCAGGCTTCCTACTTCTGAATTCTTAAAATTTTTGTTAGTTTGTGAGTCTTTTGCTAGTTGCTCTTCACATGTTTTTTTAGCCTGCCTAACTACACTTTTACACTTGACTTCCCAGAGTTTATGCTCCTCTCTATTTTCCTCAATAGGATTTGACTTCCAATTTTTTAAGGATGCCTTTCAGTCTTTAATCACCTCTTTTACTCTTTTGTTTAATCATAGTAGCATTTTTTTTTGTCCTCTTACAGATTTTTATTTTCTGGTGCATCTTTACTTTGCTGTTGAAACATTTTGCACAGGCATATTGGCCTATTGGTTTTCATTGAGAACACTTTTAGAGAGACAGAGACTGACTCTCTTAAACTATAGTCAGCTGGTTAGGGCACTAGTTAGGGATGTAGGAAACTGAGGTTAAAATCCCTGCTCTGCTTAATTTGGAGTGACCTTAGATGAAATCGATGTGCTCTTATTCAGGCAGAGCATGAACTTGAACCTGGCTAGGTCCCATGCTGTTGCCCTAAACCACTGGGCTATAGAGTGGGAGTCAGTTTCTCTTGACAAAAGTGACCAGAGTCCCTTGGATGAAAAATCCTTCCTGAATCAAAAAGCTCTGACAACAGACATTTCCACACAATTTTGTTTTCAGCAAATAGCTTTGAAATGTTTCATTTTTGTTCCTCAGTGGAACAAAAATAAAATATGAAGCCCCTAAGTTGCCAGGAAGCGGAATTGTCATCCTCAAGACAGCTATAGTCTCATTCTGCATTCCCGGTTTTTTGTAGTTGCTTCTTAAGATACTTCACAAAGAGGAGACTCAGATGCAATTCTGAGTTTGGAAAATGCATTAGACATACATAAATAGGAATATTAGCTGTAGTGACAATAGTGTAAGGAACCAGAGCATAGGTGGTCTGGCTTGAGTGAAGTAGTCACTCCACCAAGGATGGTAGTCATCAGATAGCAGTTGGAGGAAGAGCAAAAAACTAGGTTCCATAAGCAAGAGTCATGGTCAGAGTAAGGCCAAGGTTGGAGACCAGCGATCAAAGGTAGTACCAGGCTGGAATCAAGAGGCAAGAGGGTCAGGGTCAGAGTCAGGCTGGAGTCAGAGACAGGAGATGAAGCGAAGTCTGGGATTGCAGCAGGCTGAAGTCTGTATAGTTGCCCAGACAACTTCCTGGGGCAACCTTTCAGGTTTAATAGGATGCTTGGCCAATCAGAGGGCCACAGGGCACTATCACTCTGGGTCTCTTGGGCAGTACTTCCTGTGTCACCTACTCTCCTTGTCTGTACTTCTGCATGGCCTCCTGGTGGTACTGTGGGAATATCAGCTGTCCTGAGCTCTGTTTAAGACCTTATAAATAACTATGGCAAAAATGTTAATAGTTATCAATGTTTGAGCTTTGGAGTATATCCTGCAGATCAGCTAAAGTTGGAAAATGTTCTTCAATAATAAACAATTAGACACATCATGGAGATTTTATACCCTCCGGTAAAGCATCTGGCCTTGATTTTATGTGTAAATCACATAAAATACCAGCTTTAGAATGACCATACACATCTATCATGACATGGCATTTCATAAGAAATCTGGATCCCATTAGCCCAAGGAATCTAACTGGTTTATTCGCTCATCAGTATGTCATTAATGCAGTGTAATTCCACTATTGGGTTTTGTAGACCACAAAACTACTCCAGTGCTGTAACATTGGGTAAAGAATAAACCCCCTGTCTCAGTATTGCTAGCTTATGACCTGTTTGTAACCTCAGGGATTTGGATCAGCCTTGACTTCAGAACATCTTGCTGTATACGTACTTTGTGTGTCAGCGAAACAATTAACTACGTAACTCCTAGTCCCTAAAGGGCATGGTGGGGAGAACTCATGTTAAGAAAAAGACGTATTTATTTATATTTTAAACATACAAACCTCAGAGAACCTATCCCAGGCTCTGCATGCCATAGACAAATAATAAAAAGTGCAGTCCTATAAAGACACAGACAGCAGCGGCAAACTAACAATCTTTCCTTGCACAAAGTCACAAAATTAAAAATTTCCAACCTTCAGCTCCTACAAAAGCTGATTTCCCCTCTAGTAAGCCCTAAAGGTCTAAACATGGGACCAACTTCAGACCAAGTGTACATGGAGGGAGAGGGATGAAATCCAAAGTGAAATGTCCTTCACGGACAATGACCTGACAGAAGCAACTTCTTTTATTTACCAAATAGCTTCAGCTTGAGTGCCTCTGCATTCAACTGGGACATTATGGCACAGGGAAAGAGTTGGTCCTTTGTGTAAACAGTTTTAATGCTCCTCAGAGGCACCCAGGGTTCTGAGGCACTCACCACCACCTGCCCTTATCTTGAGGAAGTCATGTTTGTGTCTGCTGTGGACCAGCTCCCTAAAACCAGCAGCCTCTGGCAGCATAAGCCATAATTTCCAGGCCTCGCTTGCTCTGTACGGGTAGTGATAGGCACACATCAATCCCTGAGTCCTCAGACTGTTCCCTATAGAGTTCAGCCCCTTATCCACAGGACATTCACAGGATTACCAGGCCTACTGTTCCTAAAGTACACACCAATTTGCAAGTTTAAATTTAGGATTACTACTTTGCTTAATACCACAGCACTTGGAGATATTTATAGTGAAAATAAGAATAAATGTATTATCTGAGATTAGAGATTCAAGTGAGTAAGTATACTGAAAACAAATAGTTGCACAGAAAAATCGTTAACATGCTTTCTAGAGACTAAACTTAACTAACAGGTTAACCTCCTGTCTAAAGAAGTTTATCTCACCCAAATTTCTCTCTTTTGTTCTCAAGGCTGGTTGAGATCCTTCTTTTATGAAGAAAATTTGCTGTCCATTTTCTTTCTAGGTGAAGGATGATAGAGTGTCTTCTTTGCAGGGGCAATGCTAGAATAATTAGTTCAGGGGAATGAAGGGGTTGCAAAGATTGGGGGAGCAAGGATTTTGCTACACATACTTTATAGAATGGGGATAAGTAATGTTGGTAGCATTTTATTTACCAACCTTATTGAAGCTGGCTACACCTATTGTGAGCAGTAGAAAAGCTGTCGACAAATCTCTTCAGATCAAGAGACATTGACAACTTTTTTTTAATAGCCATGACAGCAAAGTCCCATAATTGGTTCCGTGTCATGTGATTCCTCAGATAATCTTTCACCGCTGAAGGCATGAAAATGTTCTTTCACATGCAGCACTTGATGGAGTAATATTAACACCAATCATACCTAATTTATGCAGTTTGTGGAAGTCAAGTTTATATTTATCCAAGAAAATTAGCAGCTGCAGCAAACTGTCAATCTTGGACTTCTGTTATTCTTCATAACATTCAGTTACTATTGGCGAGAGTTTTACCTTGGTCTTCACAATGTTAATATCACATTCATAGTGTTCTGCAAGTGGCTTTCATTTTAGAAAGTCAAGAAAGTTCTCATACTTTGGGTTAAGGTAATAGACCAACAAGAACAGATATTTTCAGAAAATCTTCTTTGAGGTTCTCTTGTTATTTGATCAAGTACTTTCAAAAAGGTGCATTTCCTGAAGTCTCCTTTATCTCAAAGGGGTTGTTTTGCACTTGACACTTCTTCAGTCAAAATGTTTTCCTGAATTTTTTAAGGCACTTTCATACACGGCTGTGTATTACCCAAACTTCACAGGGCTTCAAATAATTTTCTGAAGCTATGGTAACAGCTTACATAAGAATGTCCATATTAGGTCAGATAATGGTTCATCTAGCCCAGAATCCTGTCTTCTGGTAGTGGAAAGTGTCAGATGCTTCAGAGGGAATGAACAGAACAGAGCAATTTATCGAGTGATCTATCCCCTGTCATCCAGTCCTAGCTTCTGGGAGTTTAGGGATGCCCAGAAAATGGGATTGCATCGCAGGCCATCTTTGCTAATAGCCATTGATGGACCCATCCTCCCATGAACTTATCTAATTACTTTTTGAATCCAGTTACACTTTTGTCTTCATAACATCCTCTGACAACCAGTTCCACAGTTTGACCCTGTGTTGTGGGAAGAAGTACTTCCTTACATTTTTTTTAAACCTATTAATTTCATTGGGTGACCTCTGGTTCTTGTGTTATGTGAAGGGATGAATAATACTTTCTTATTCCCTTTCACATTTATGAGTTTATAGATCTCTATCGTATGTCCCCTTAGTCATCTCTTTTCTAAGATGAACAGTTCCAGTCTTTGTAATCTCTCATCATATGGAATCTTTTCCATATCCTGAATCATTTTGTTGCCCTGTTCTGTACTTCACTCCATGTTTATCAAATGTTTCTTCCAAATCTCTCATTTTCAGAAATTCACTGATTAGTGTGTCAAGAGATACATATGCCTGAGACAAGTCACACTCAACTGTTTGCAAGTAGTCAGATATAACTTTAAGCAGTCAAAGAATTTTTGTGAACATGCAAAGGAGGACAATTAAGTCAGTCTAACACAGAACTAAAACCTTGTGCACCCACTTCCCTGTCTCTTTTTGACATATCTTGAAGTAGTATGGTGAGTGTCACAAGCATGGATGAAATTGTCTTTTTCACAACATTACAAGCAGAAACTTGGCATAGCCATTGAGTGTCAAAGCTTCTTCAATTCCAATACTTTATTTTTGGGTTGCACTTTTTTTTTTTGAATGGCTAAGAATTTTGCATATGTAAATGATCCTGAGAGAAACATGTACAATTTCTCCAGGATCGTGGGAAAAAATCATTTCCTGATTGTTTCCTTTGCATACACCAACAATACCTAAATTGAGCCTGTGACTGAAACAGTGAACATTCTATGATTGCAGTACTTCTTCCCATAAGAGAGCTTGCACACCATTAAAATTTTCCATTGAACACTGGCATCTGCGCAATGCAGTTTTGTGTATCAATACCACACGATGACAGTGTGTTCTTCACGTGCTGAAGCAAAGACATCAAGTGACTTAGCAGGATAGAAACCAAAACATCTTTCCCATACAATGCCATGCAAATAATATCTCAACATGACTGACACTTGTTCTACCTTGCTAATGCCTTTAGTTTCATCAACCGTTATCTAGAAACATTAGCTGCTTTCATTTCTTGACTTATGCATTCAAGTACCATTTCTGACATAACATGAATAATTTCATTTTGTATTGATGAATGGGTGTATTTTGCATTGCATGTTCCACTTTCAATTTTCTTTCTTACCATATCATTGCATTTGGCTATTAGAGTCCGGAGCTCTAGGACGTTGCCTTCCTGGTTGAGTCCATTCAGGGGGAAAGAATGGAATCCTGCTTTCTGGGGTGGGGGAAAGAGAGGGAGGGAGTGTGTATGTGTGACTGTGACTGTTCATTGCAGCCAGATAACCTTTGGGGATATTCCCCAAACAAGTAGGGAGAAAGGATGGTCATCAGTGTGAATCTCACTTCTGCTGGTGTGTGCCCTGTAGGCTGCACATTGCAGCAGCAATCTTCCTGCTCTATGAGGTAAGGAACTATCTGCTTGTATTTCACTAATCACTTCTACAGTCACAGCTCACGCACTATAGCAAGGGAACAAACTGCTTCTGCTGCTTATTCCAGTGAGATAGTGGAAAGGATAGTACGATTTTTTGGGGACGAGGGGGTGCCTGCTACTCCTTGGCATCATCCCTGCTTCTTTGTCCCCCAGTATACTAGACCAAACCTTTGATGTAAACCTCAAGATAGGGTTCTTCCCTCCCCTCTCCCCCTCTCCACCGTTTGCTTCTTCAATCCTTCCTTAATATTCAGTTCAGACTGGTGGGAGGAGGCCCAGTATGGATTATAGAACACTTAAAGTATATGTAAACAGTCAGTTAGATAAACATTTAGACAGCAAATCTTGGCTAGTGACCAGTACCTAGACACAGACTTTAAGAACATATTTTTCAATGTGTATATATATATATATAAAATTAGGGCCCTACCAAATTCACAGGCCATGAAATCTGGTCTCTCACCGTGAAATCTGGTCTTTTGTGTGCTTTTACCCTCTACTATGCAGATTTCACAGGGGAGACCACTGTTTCTCAAATTGGAGGTCTTGACCCAGAAGGGAGTTGCAGGGGGGTCACAAGGTTATTTTAGTGGGGGGTCGCGGTATTGCCACCTTTACTTTTGCACTGCTTTCAGAGCTGGGTAGCTGGAGAGCGGCAGCTGTTGGCCAGGTGCCTAGCTCTGAAGGCAGCAAGAAGCAGTGCATAAGTAAGGGCGGCAGTACCATACCATGCTACCCTTATTTCTGCACTGCAGCTGCCGCTTTCCAGCTGCCCAGCTCTGAAGGCAGCACGTTGCCAGCAGCAGCACAGAAGTAGGGTAGCAGTACTGTAACCCCCCTACAATAACATTGCAACCCCCCATAACTCCTTTATGGGTCAGGACCCCCACAATTATAACACAGTTAAATTTCAGATTTAAATAGCTGATGTCATGAAATTTATGATTTTAAAAAATCCTCTAACCATAAAATTGACCAAAATGGATCATGAATTTGGTAGAACCTTATACATAACTCCTTACACAACATCCACATGTGAGTTTCACAATGATACTGATTACTTCTGTGTCGCCAGCTTTTATTTCAGATGTCCCATGACACTCATTGGTGAACTAAAATGTACCTGCCAGACCCAAGAATTACCCATGACCCCTCCAGTTAAGAGGTTCTTGGGTCACAACATACCCAAGTCATTTATGGCTTTATAGATTAGAACAAACCTGAGTCATGCTTACATGCTACTTGAGGAGAGAGCTAATGCTTTCTCTGGCAGATTTAGTTTTCAAATTGATTTTAAAATGGAGCTCCATGTGTAGCATATTGTAAGTGTCTAATCCTGAAGTGACAAAGGCATGGATGACAGTAGTAAGGTCCTTATTGAAGAAAAATGTCACTTTTATCTAGGCCACTATAAATTTTTAGTTCAGTGATCAATTCATATTAAGGTAATTAATCAGAATGAACCCTAATATAGAATTACCCTCAAGCTGGTTGCAAGATGTTTTGTGTTACAAAGTTATGATCTATAATTTTTAGAAGCACAGACGATGTTTTCCTAGTGGCAACATGAGACCCCCAGCATGTGCCCCAGATAGAAGTTCCCCAGGATAATGCAGTTTCTCTTTCTACACATTATACATACTTAAGGAGCTGCTCATTCTGTTCCTTTGTCTGATCGGTGGGTTGTAAGAGACCCCCACAAGTTCCCTATTTTGGGAGTTATAAAGTTAGAACATTGATCCATAAACATCCTAGCCTTCTACATCCTGTCCTTTTGAATTATCAGTACTCTAAAGTAGGTAATGGTATAGTTCCTCCTCCCATTCTATCTTTCCTATATAGGGTGTATTCAGTGATTTTTTTACCATTCCCATCATGTAACTCATCCTATCATTCCTGCTCTGATCACTGGACAGTACAGCCAATAACCTCTACTAATGTATGGGCATCTGACCTTCTGCCTTCCAGACCACTTTCAAATAAGAACTGGCTTACCCTATAGGCCTTGAGGTCAGGAATTCCTTGACAGCAACAGCTAATGAAGATCACATTAGCAGTAATTGTCTGTAAATCTTGACTTTTAACCCCACTGGATTACAACTTTAACAAGTCACTTCATTATTAACAACATGAAGTAAGAGAGCTGCTTTTCCCTGCCTCTTGAAATGTACCTATCAATAGTAATTCAATGCATCAAGCTATTAAGTGAGAGGAGATAGCATGAACTTCGAGAAAATATGGGATTCATTGCAACCTCAAGAATTGTATCAGCTGCCTTGCTCACATGGCCTGAGTGAGTGGAAATAAGATTGATGTCTCAATGGAGGCATTACTGTGGGCAGACTCCAAGGGTTCAGAGGCATCTCACCAAAGTGCTAGGTGAAAGAGAGGAGTTTCAAGTCCATGCCGAGACTGTAGCTGCAAACAGTGCCATGCTTTTGAGGGTTCTATTATGGCAGCACTCCCTTGCAAGTCGGGTCCCGGCCCCTTCTGGCCCTGATGAAAGGTGCCTTGATCATGCCCTTCATGCAAGTGCTGAAACCCTCCCCAAACCACTGCTAACAAGTGCCCCAATCCCCGCTTCAGCTAACAAAACCTTCCAGACCTCCCACTGTCAAACACTGTAGTGCAGCACATGGTGTATTATGAACAACAGTCCAAGTGCATTCCTTCATATACCCTCCTGCACATCCTAGGATCAGCACTGGCTGTTCAGCCTCCAGGAGCTGGAGAAACTTCTTTTTTTGCCCTCTGGCTCTCCCTGCTCAAATGAATCAAAATCAACGTTAACAGGTTCCTGATGGGAATGATGGTTGCAACCTTTCTTTGATGAGAATGGGCCAGTCTTAAGTGGACCCCTGGATAGGAAAAGGAGAGAAATAAAGGGAAAACATAAGGAGATCCTGAAATTCCCTTCCCCCACTCAAAACCAAAAACTCTATGAGATCTAGAGACAGACCTAAGCGATGAGGTTCCTCTCCTGAGGGTGTTCCGTTCTTAGGCAATACGCTGGGTGACTCTCTAGGGAAAGCCAGGTTCTAGGAGCTGTCCTGCACTATTCTTGAAGATGGGAATTCTATTTTAGAAACTATTTCTCAATGTTTAAAATGCATCAAGTGATGTATATTAAATAATCTTCAAAGTAGCTGTGTCGTTAAAAATAGATCTTCACAGTCACTATCTGCTGTTAGATCTTCCTTCCTTCATTTCTCTAACTAATCCATTACAGGGCTACACCTAAAACCTTCTCATTATCAGGGCAAGGATATAAGCAGCCAGGCCTATAGGTCAGCATAAGGCAAGGGACTGGATCCCACTGCCAGGGTTCAGAACCAGGAGGTCAGAAACCAAGAGTCAGATACCAGGAATCAGGTCAAGTCAAGAATTAGGAGATCAGGACAGTTCACAGCAGGGTGGAGCCCAGTTGTACAGCTAGCTTCCATTCTTCAGTTTGTCTTAAGTAAGGGGAGTGAGCCAATCAGGAGCTCTGGTGTTTCCCCAGTCAGAGCCCAGGGGTTAACTCATCTATCTGCGATAAGCTTCAAGAAATTATGGTTCTAACTGATGCCAGTAAGCCATTGGATGGAGGATTGGAGCATAATGACCCCCCAGGAAACCTGTGGACTTGGATTTAAGACCCACAGGTCATGATGTTCATACTGTGTACATCATCTTACATAACATCAGCCTTATGCCCACTCCCATAATATACAACAGGCTCCCTAAAGAAAAGACAATTGTTAGTTTGGGAGACAAAATCTTGTTGTTTTCACTAAAGAAAGTCATAAAATGAAATACATGGCCCTTCCCTCTGATCTCAAAGCATTTTGCAAATGCCACTACAAGACAGAGAAGTATCACCATTTAAAAACATATTAGCAGAGGGACACAGAGGCAGTGATTTACTTAAGGATACAAAGCGAGTCATGGAAGAGCTGGAGGTAGAACTCTACTATGAAGATCCTCTTCTTCAAGTACTAGACCACACTCCCCATGTGAAAAGAGAGTGGGTAAACTAGTGGTGGTAGTCTGCATTACCAGGAAGAAAGTCTACTATGAATTCTAAAAAAGAGACATGGAGGACGCCTAGGGAATTTTGTGTGGTGGAGAGAAAATAATTAAGACAATGGCCAGGAAGAAGCTTAAATTGTAAATGACTGCACTTCTGATTGTTTACCTCTTCTACATGAAGATGCAGCATGTCATGACTTCTTCTTTCATATGATGATTATAGAACAGTGAAAGCAATGGCATGATTACACTTGGATCTTAAGGTCTATTATCCAGCTCAGTGCAGAAGGAGAAGCCATGTGAACGGCTGCAACATGTCCAGGGTGAGCATAAATTGGGCAATTGTCTGTGATGTATCCAACAGTTTGCACCATGTCACAGTTGCAGTTTGGCAATTCCCGCATTTTCCATTTATGGAGTAAGTATACGTATATTCTGTGTCAGTTGTGGATATAGTTTAGAGCTGTCCACCTGCACCTTGAGGAGAAGTCCAGAACTTGCACAGTTGGGTCATTGATTAGATTTTTGTTTGTTATGTTGGCAGCCGCCCAGGCTTCTGACCATCTTCTGTGAATATTCCTATCTTCCACAAGGAGGGCTGTGGCACAATGTTATGACTTACCTGAAAGAACGAAGAAATATATAGAATCATAGATTAATTACTCTGTAACATCCTGGCTTAGATATCCCACTAGCCTTTATAGGATACTTTACTAAGATACACAATATTTGACTTGTACTTAGTATTGTGGGAGATACAGGAAAGTGAAAGTGAACTTAATGTCAGTACCCAAATAACCTTAAATATCAGTATAATGACTTTTTTTAACCAAATATTTACACTTAGGAGGGGAGAGCTAGTATAGTGGTCTCTACCAATCGTAACATTTCCATTTAAAATATCATCACATATATAAATTATGACGATGATGATAAATACACATCTCTAAAGTGCTTTACACAAATAGATTAACTAAGCCTCACAACACTCAATTGTGGGTATGTATCCTCCTCCTTTTACAGACAGGAACATAGAGGTGCAGAGAGACAAAGTGACTTGCCTAAAGTCACACAGAACATCAGTGGCACAGCTAATACTGGAACCCAGGATTGACTCCCCACAAGTCTGTTCCAACCAGTAGCCAGCACTAGCTAGTGTGTATAATACATCCATCCACATCTCACATATGAAACTGCTTTGATTGAAGTTAAATTTAGCTAGCAACTCTCTGAGGACACAGATTTATCAGAATGATTCAGCTGAGCTGAAATTTCTGGTAAGCTTTTAAATCCCTGGTATGTTCAATTAAAAGTGTGGAGGGGGAAAGGAAGAAAAGAAAAGAGAGCTATTTTTTTCTGGTTTGTGTTTTATATACTCCCCCCAAAAAAGTAATGAGGGAACTCCAGGGTACGTTGGTTATCATGAGATAAAGTCAGGTTGGAAGGATTAGGTATACTTGACTGATCCTCATTCGTTATCACCTTCTTCTTAGGGATATAATAGTCTTCTGATAACTGCACCACTTTTTTGTGTCATTAGCGTTGCAGCAATTTTCTGTCAAATCCCGTGGTTAGGAAATTCAGGAAAGGAAGTTGTGTAGGCAGGAATAGAATGCTTGATATAATGATAAATAATATTCTAGGATAATTACAGATGAAATTAATGAAGGGGGAAAAAACAAAATAAAAATTCAACACCACGAAAATTTTCATGGGAAGAGATTAAAAAATAAATTGTCTCAGAAGAACTGAAACAGAATTTTGCAGCTTCCCAGCCGCTTGCCCAGAAATCAGTTTCACTTTCTGCCTGCAGGAGTGCTCTGCCTCTTCATCCGCAGACCTGGGGGCGATCAGGAAACTGAATGGTAGGCTCTCTGCCTCTGACATGCCAAAGAGGGGAGGGCGGCCAAGTTTACTAACTCTTTGCCTGTTTAGTCCCAGAGTTGGCGGGGCAGTGGGAAGGCAGGGAGGCTGGGGGAAGAGAGCTGGGTTCTCAGTCCCAACAGCCTTTCTGGAATATTTTTGTCATTTTCAGTTTCTGCCTGCAGAATTGCAAGAGCCATCCAGGTGGGCAGCTGGGGAGCTGTCATCTCAGTCTTTTGCCGCAGAATTAATGGGGGAAGGGAAATATTTTTTTTCAGCAGGAAATGTTGATTTTGCAGAAAGGGTATTTTCCGTCAGCATATTCCAAACGAGCTCTAATGACAATAATGATGGGCTTTTTCACCGGATATATTTTTCAGTTTGCTCACTGCCACAGATTGACAAATGAAACAGACATTTCCAATTAGCATTTGCAAATGATTGCGTAACACCAGCCAAAGGAAAGTAGATTAATGTTGATCTGTAAAAACAAATTATGCTGCAAAGTACAAAATGTAAATTGCTGCCTTTTTATTTCTACTGCAGTGAGGCCCAGGGTCAATTCATCGTTTGAAATGCCATGAAAAATCCTTTTATCGCTTTCATTAACTGATTCACTGCTGCTGAATTTGATAGGCACATGTCTTCAGTGCTGTTGAAAAGAACCGGTTGGAGAGGGAATAGATGCAAAGACTTCTCCCATTAAAACCTGGCCAACTCTGGTCACTCAGCCGCCACTGAATCAGTGGTTCCTTCACTGATGAGTTGTTCAGCATGGAGAAAATATTTGCAGCCAAGAAAACAAACGCTGTGAAGGCTGGTTAGGACTCCCATGGATTTTCCACAACAGTGGTGTGAAGGGGAGCCAACCTCTTGATGTGTTAGATCTGGTGAGAGGTAGGTGCATGGAGATGGGCATAGAAGAAGAATATGCATAAAGTGGGGAAGTGTTGGGGAGAGGCCCAGGAGAGACAGATAGACATTTTCTGCATTATTTAAATGTGTAACCGTAACTTTTGTACTAGCATAGGGGAGGTTTTTTTTTTTTCATGTACATTATAATTAGACCCAAGCACAAATTTTCAGTATGGATGTCCCCAAAGTTCAAGGCTGACTGTTGTGGGTATATGTTGCTATATACTTACAGCAAAAAAGAGGTCATTCTGTTTTCTCTGTACTATTTCATTAAAAGTAGAAGTGTTTCCCTTTTTGCTTTGGCTGGTTCCCATTTTCTGCATTCAAATCAGATGTAGATTTGCTTTCTCTGAGCTTGCTTGCTTTCTCTCATGGAGATTTCATATTTACCTTTTTTTCTTTGCATTTTCCGTAATCTAAAACAGTTAATATAGACTGAAAATAAGGAGCTTGGATCCAAAGTTTAAATTCTGAGTTTGGATTCAGATCAGACTCTATCTATATGAAATGACCTTTCCTATTTTAATATAATACATTAGTTTATTTAAACAGACTAATTATTATTAATATTTATTTATATTAAGATATTGTGCATACACACTAGTCAGGATTAGGTACAATTTTACTGTGTATTTAAAAAACCCATAGACTCATAGATTTTAAGGCAAGGAGGGGCCATTCTGATCATTTAATCTGACCTTCTGCATATCTCTGGTCACAGAACCTCACCCACCCAATCTTATAATATACTCCAGTCATAACCTGTTGCTGAAGTCCTCAAATCATTATTTAAAGACTTCATCATAGGAATACATGATCTCAAAATTCTTATAGTCCAGCTCATAGGTGCACTGCTATTTTGTTCACTTTGTACTTCTCCAGGTGAAACTAGGCTGGTCAGTTTCACTTCCTGATTACTGTGCACTAGTCACAGGGGTGGCTCCAGGTATTTTGCCGCCCCAAGCACGGCAGGTAGGCTGCCTTCGGCGGCTTGCCTGCGGGAGGTCCCCGGTCCCGCGGATTCGGAGGCAAGCCTACGGGAGGTCCTCCGAAGCCATGGGACCAATGGACCCGCCGCAGGCATGCTGCCGAAGACAGCCTGCCTGCCACCCTCGTGGTGACTGGCAGAGCGCCCCCCCGTGGCTTGCCGCCCCAAGCATGCGCTTGGTGTGCTGGCTGTCTGGAGCTGCCCCGACTAGTCAATTCTGTTGTGTTTGAGTTGCCAAAAATGCAGAGGAATATTTACATTTTGAAAGAGGAACAGAAGGCAAAACCTTCACTGTTTTCTGTGTAATTCTGAAAATTCCCAATAACACTTTTGACTTATTTTGGTAAAAAGAAATATTTTCTCTCAAACCCTACACTTTTAGCCTAAATTAATTGGTATGTTCTGCTAAACATGTAGTCTCATTTCATCCTCCTCCTCTATCCTCTACTCCAGAATGAATGGAGACATGAGCAAAGGAAATCCATTTATGATTGTTATGATTAAAAATTGCATTAGTATTTCGAACCAACTTTTCCTAAGTCAGGAATGATCTTTTCAGGGGAGTAATCTGTTAATTAAATGAAAATAATAATAAAAAATTAGCCATGAAACAACTGTTTAAGAGAAATTCCACACTGAGAAAAGTCAGCGTAGAATTACCTTGTGATTACAGACACCTAAACTCATCCTGAGATCTGGCAGAGCTGTTTTTTTTCCCCTAGCTCATGCGTCTTCATGAATAAAGATTATGCAACTATGATTCTGTCCTCAGCTAGCCTTTTGCCTCCCATTGCCTTCTGTGGGATTATAATTGAGGGCAGAATTTGAACATACAAATTGAACTTCATTAACTATCTCCTTTGAAGATTCAGGAGCCAGAATAGAATCCAGCTTACTTGCCTGGCTCTGCAGAGCTAACAGTGAAAACAGTGAAAGCTTTAGTTGCTAAAGTCATCAGAAAGAAAAGCAGACCATGCTGAGTAAGACTGTCTTTTTTTTT
The DNA here is from genome assembly GCF_007399415.2 of Gopherus evgoodei. Taxonomy (NCBI): domain Eukaryota; kingdom Metazoa; phylum Chordata; order Testudines; family Testudinidae; genus Gopherus; species Gopherus evgoodei. The sequence continues at coordinate 80,801,378 of NC_044325.1, forward strand.
GTTACATTCAAAATGAACCTTGGAATTCTGAATTAATGGAAAGGTTGGGTCATAATAATAATGGTTAGCACTTACAGTATCTTTCATATTATAAACATTATCTAACACCTGTGAGGAGCTGATGGACCTCCTGTCTTTGTGCTTTGCTGGAGAGGATAGTGAGGTGTTTTCCCTGTTGCTTGTTCTGTCTATTCCTTTCTTTACTAATAGGGGTGGCTGTGTGGTGGGGGAGTTTAGCCTCCAACATCTCCCTCTTCTCCAACTCCCACTTGATCTTCCTCTTCCAACTCCCTTGGCAGCGAGAGCAATACGCCATGTGAGTCTTGGCTTTCCTATTTTGGCTGTGGGAGGAAAGGGGAGCCTTTTCTTTTTTGGGGGGGAAGACAGCTTTATATATATACACTGTTCCTCCTTCTGGAAGCCAGGATTTAGGGATAGGCTCTTGGCTTTGGGCATCCACAAAATAGCCTTGCCATTCAGTGCTCTGTGAATAGTAATGCCATCCCTGCTTTAAAGAGACAGTACCTCTGTCTTGTTTGTTGGAATTACAGAACCAACTGAGATTATTGTGCGATTAATCTCGATTAGCAGATTAGTTTATGTAAAAACAATTTGTCTCCTTCCTATTCACTCCCTTATTCCTCATGCTGTCCCTTTCCTTATTTGTTTCTAGTGTTGGCTGGTTAGTGCAGCAGTTCTTCGGGAGGTATCTTTAAATTATTATAGCCGGTCATTAAAAATGTACTGTGTTTTTCAGTCAATTAACAAACACAAAAGAAATAAAACCCCCACTGCAATGTGAGTGTTTGAGGGAGGGGTGGAAGGAAATTCTTCTGTAGAGGAGAAAATATTCAACTGCAGCTTTAATATGGCATGAATATTTCACAAGAAACAAGACATAAAATCTTCTGTTTGCAGCAAAAGTAAACAAACAAACAAATGAAAGTCCATTCCTGTGAAGTGCTGAGTGCATTGTGAAAGCTGTTTTGTTGTATGCCCTCAGCTCCTTCTGAAATCAATGAGAACGGAAGACACTTCCAGGATTTGGCCTTAAGCATCTTCAAGTGACATATAAACTTCTTTTAGGACAGAACTGGCATGCTGGACATAGAGTTGAACTAACTGTGGGATCATATTATTGCTACTGACCACCTTCCTCTCTCTCTCTCTCTCCCCCAACTTTTCTTGCCTGTCATTTCTGCTTGTTCCATTGGATATGAATTCAGATTTTAAGCTCTTTAGGGAAGGAATGATTTCTCTTCTTGTTTGTATAAAGTATCTAGTACTGTTTGAGGTGCTCGCACATTACATATAACAATGACAGTAAAGAACATGCCTTATGTCAGAACATGTCTACACTACAAAATTATGCCGCCGTAACTTACATAGGCATACAGCCACCACAGTTGTTAAATCACTTGTGTGTGCACACCTGGCTCTTTGTGTAATAATGCATGTCCTCACCAAGGGTACTTGTAGTGATTGTATTGGCATTGTCGGATGGCTTCTGAAAGCCAGTAACAGTCAAAGTAAGTAATGCAGTGTCTACACTGACAGAGCATCAACCTAATTACATTGACTGTGGCTCTACACCACTCAGGAAGAGGGCATTACTTAAGCTATATCTACACTGTGCACCTTAAAATGGCAGAGCGGTGTAGCCACAGCATTGTAAGATAAGCAAAAGAGCATCTCTTTGTCACCAGGAGACAGCTCTCCAGACATCATTGGGAAAGCATCTTCTGCTGACGAAGTTCTGTCCACAGTGGCGCTTTTCATCATTAAAACTTCTGTAGTTCGGGGGAGAGGTTTTTTTCACATCCTTGAGTGACAAAACTTTAACAACAAAAATGCAGTGTAGACATAGCGTAAATCAGTATAGAGAGGCATTTAGGTTTGTGGAAGCCAAATTTAAGTGAAGACACTTCCACAGCTATATCAACGCAACTAACCCTGAAGGGTAGACCAAGGCTCAGACTCTACGATAGGGTAGTGATCACAGTGTAAAATGATTGGATAGTTTGGCAGAAGAAGGCAATGTAAATTCAGAAAGCACTGGGAACCTAAAGTGGAACTGATTAGGAACAAGAGCTGATTGAAAAATGTGTTTTTAGAAAACAAACAAACTCCAAAACTTTGGTGGTTTTTTTCCCTGTTTTTAAATGTCAAAGTTTTGTTGAGATTTTAAAGTTGAAAAATTTCAACCAGTTCTACTAGGAACACCCTTGAGATTGCCCTCTCTAATTTCCCTGTCCAACGTTGATAAGAAATGATAGATGCCTGTGTAACTCGTATAAAATAAGGACTCTGTTTTACTCTCAAACTATTATTTTACATTTGCATCTCACCCACTTTGGACAGAGAACTTAGAGGGGTCAAGTTCACTTTGGCACTCATCAGTTTCATTTTCTAATTCCGGTCTATCGTGAATCCAGTGATCCACACTGAATGGATCCTAGTCTAATTCTACAAGACTATTGTGTTTAGTGTCCCATGTTAATGTAGATGATTATCTACAAAAATGACACTAGATAGGCTGCAAATTTTGAAAAATAAACATGTAATTGACATAAAAACTGATAGCATTGGTTAAACAAGGGGGGCAACAGGGGAATTGCAGAACAGGACTGAGGTGCATTGGAACTGCTCTGTATGTTGGCAGTTACCAGGACTGGAATAGTGTAGAGAAAAGCTGGAATGGTGGAAGAAGGGGCAGCACATCAAGCCTGAGCTTCACTAGTAAAACTGTGCAGTTGTCCAGGACTGGGATAGCAGGGGGTCTGCAGCTCAGCATTAAGATACATTAAAAGAGCTGTGAGGGTATACAGAGTGTATTGCAGAGTCTTTGCCTGCATTATGGTTATCTCTTGAGAGTAACTGCATCCAGGCTCTCACTTTTATAAGTACTACATTCACCCACGGACGAACAAAAATTAGTTAATTGATATTTCAGCTGTAAGGAAAAGAGGAATATCTGGTTTGTATTTCAGTATGAACAGAACCAGGACAAACAGATCCAGTTCCCTTCCTTTACTGTACAGATGACACTGCACTTAACCTCCCATTATTGAATTTCATATTACCAGTGTATCATATAGCAATGAAACATCTGTCCATCATTTCTGCTGAAGTTTGTTACCATTCTGCCAGGGAACAGTGGATAGGAACTGTCTGTCAGACACGCAGCCAGGGAGGCATCTAAACAATGGGTGCATTGTGAACTTGAAAAGCGAACAAAGATTAGCCCTAATGTTTTAAATTAAAATAGTTATGATGCACGAATCATGAAGGAGACAGATTTCATCCTCCCCAAATACGCTGTCATAAAGAAAAGAGAAAAGAGTGAGAGGATTTAATGAGGTCTGTTGTTTTTGACCAGATTAAGTACTCAGTCTACTTCATCTCTTTCTACTCTTGGCCTCTGCTGCTCATAAATAGTCCTTGGGATCTGCACACTGACAAGGCCACTGCAGGCAATAGGTTTCTTGCCCTTGCTAGGTATTGTGATTGACAGTGTAATCTGTGAGAATGTTGTGGTGTCATGCTTGCAGTGATATATATGAAATATCTATATTGGCTACTGGGCTTTTTCTTAATTGTGATGGAGCACAGAGCTGGATTTATTGATATGCAAAATATGGGCAGGCTAACCAGATTTCCAGCTTAACTTTCACAGATCTTCAGTCTTATTTCTCCAAGTGCCTAGGCCCAGCAAGATCTTGAAAATAACTTGCCTTCAAAAGCGTGCACCTTTCAAATGGATATTTTTTGTGTTGATTTTATATAGCTTATAAGCATTCTAGTAACAAATCCAAGTGCTTAGATAGACACAATTGCTAAGTAAATCATACACACACAAATGGTTTAGGAAGCTGGGACTAAATTCCTGGTCCTTCAGCTTCAGAAGACACAGGTTTTCACCACTTGAACTAAAGGAAAACTTTCTTATACTAGAAGTAGGTCCCATATCCCCTCGATGAGCTAACATCCAGAGAGCAAAATCACTCATTCGCCCATAAGCACAGTATCAGTATATTATAGTGACAGCTCCTAAATATTCCCCCTAACTTCTATCATCATGTTCTATTATGATCCCAACCCTTGGTAACCTACCAACTCTCATCTCTGCCCAGAGCCATGTGCTCTAATATACATGGAAACATATATTTCAGTGTGCAGGCAGGTCACCTATGGATCTTGTTCGCATTGAGAATTTTCAGGAATTCTTCCAGGGTTAGTCTATGACCTGTGCAGCTCCTCAAGTGCTAGCCTGATAGGCTGGTCTCCACTCCTCCTCCTCCTGGTAGGAGCAGTGGGAGAAACCAGTCTCAGGTTGTGATGTGTGTGTGTGTGGGTGGGCGAGTGGGTGCGTGTCGGAGGGGTTAACCACAATGTCATGTAGAGGTACTCAGGGTTAGATGACGTGTTGGGAGAGGGCAGCAACATGTTTCAGCTGCTGCTTCCACCACTGCCAGCACCAGTACTAGATCAACCACCGCAGAATCCCCTAAAATTCTCTTTGTAGATACAGCCATTCAGATGAAGGTGAATGCTCTCTTGACCTGAACCTGGGCTGGGCTGTGCTTTTTTGTTTTGGCACAAGTTTGATACAGAGCTTTTTACTCCAACCGCTTACATGTGTATTGACTAGTAAACACACTATGAGATACAAGTAAGACTCTCCTTTTTTAATATTTCAGTTGCCTTGAGGTTGCTGATAAAATACAACAGAGAACAGAAAACTAGCTAAAGTCTGCCCAGTAATTTCTTCCCACAGCTTTAAGGAGGCTGTAGGGTCAAACGGTTGTGTCAAAGCTTCTTTTCAATTCCTAATTCAGCCAAAATGGAACATGAATAGAATACACCTGATAATAACCCCACAAAGGCACAAATTTCAGTTAATGGTCTAAACGTTCTGATGCATCTTCAGTTTCATTTGGATTCACCTTAGAATGCTGGCCCCAGAACTGGTTCCAGATCTTGCCCATACTACGCAAGTGGCAAACTGATTAAAGTAGATAATACTAGTTACAATAGTGCATAATGGAAATACAGTACATCTGATTTAATTGCAAGGAAATTGTATGGTCATAGGGGTTAGCCTCTAGGTTGCAGAGCCAGAACTTCTGGTTTTTATTCATCGCTCTACTACTGTGTGACTTTGGGGAAATCACTTCACATTGCTGTGCCTCTGTTTCCCCATCTGTGCCAAGAGTACAAACTATTAAAACTGGGGTTTAATCATTTATAAAAGTGCTTTTTAATCCTCAAGTGAAAGGAGCCTGTAAATGAAGGGTCACATCCTTAGATGGTGTAAATTGTCATAGCTCAATGGAGCTATGACAATTTTACCAGCTGAACATCTGCCCCAAACAGTTTCAAAGTTAGATTGTATGTCATTGTAAGGAGACTGTTATCCCCCTTACTAACATTCAGTGGGGGTGTTTGGTTGCTAGCTCCCAGCACTAAAAGGGGAGGGATCCATGGCAAATCAGGACCCTGAGACTGACAGTCCCCAGGAACAATGGTGAGAGGCCAATGCTCCAAATCAGCCTGATTGACAGGGCGGGCAGGCTAATCAAAGAGACAGAAGCCAGAGTGGGTCCCGTCCTCCCTGTGAGCTGAAATTGCCTGGCTCAGACAGAGTGGGGCCGAGCTAAGGCGAGAGTAGGGGCCCAAGCTAAGCTGCTGGGAGCAGAGCTGTAGCCCAAAAAGCCAGAGCACAGCCCAGGGAGAGCAGACCTGCCCTGGGAGGAGAGCTGCAGCAACCAGAGCCAGAGGGGCCAGACAAGCAGCCCTGGAAGCAGGTGAGAGCTGAGAGAGAGAGTGTCACAGAAGCAGCCTGCAGAGCAGACCTGCCTTGGGAGCAGAGCTGTAGCAACTGGAGCCAGAGGGGCCAGAGAAGCAGCCCAGGGAGCTGAAGGCAGAGCAGCAGCAGCAGCGGCGCTGAGGCAGAGTGGAGCTGTAGCTGAGGCTGGAGCATTCTGGAGCTGGGTGCGGTGAGCAGCTCAGGGGAGTGAGGGGGACCCTGGGCAGTGGGCCCATCACAGGGAGACAGACGTCTCAGCCAAGAGGCTCTGCAGGCCAGACTTGGAGGGGGATCATAACCCTGACAGAGTGGGGGTGACACTGGGGAGAAGGGTCCCTGCCACCCAGAGCCTGAGACAGTGTGGCCACCACCAGAGCAACTGTCTGACCCGCAGTGTCCCTGCAGCACAGCCAGGGCCTGAGAAGGAGGCCTGGGACCTACAAGGAACAGACTGTGAATTGCCCTGACATTCCAGAGAAACTGTTTGTGATGTTCTCTGCCACAGAGCAGGGTGATGTGTTTTCCTTTAACCTTTCCCATTTTTCCTTATTCTTTTTTAAAATTGTTAATTAAATAACTTGTATTTGCTTTAAATTGTATGATGTGATCAGTGGGTCAGGGAAGTGCGCAGTGCAAAGAGAGTACCCCAGAGTGGGGACATCCTAGCCCCTGTCCTGGGTGACCACAGCAGGGTTGGGGGTTGAGCCCCCCAGGAATCCTGGGCCCAGCCTTGTTGGGGTTATAAGGGCTCTGCCAGACAGGAGAATGGAAGGGGAGTCCTCAAGGGCAGGGAGGCCTCTGGGTAAAGGAAGTGGGAGCGAGGACTCAGATCCTTTCGCTAGCCCACTTCACCGGGGTAGTGCAGAAGCCAGGAAAGTTCCCCACAATAGTGGGACCATTCCCCCACTTACATCATATAGCAGGGTTTCTCAAACAGGGGTCGCCGCTTGTGTAGGGAAAGCCCCTGGCAAGCTTGGTCGGTGTGTTTACCTGCCCCGTCTGCAGGTCCGGCCGATTGCGGCTCTCACTGGCCATGGATCGCTGCTCTGAGCCAATGGGAGATGCTGGAAGTGGCGGCCTGTAAGGCCCCTGGCCCGTACCACTTCCAGCAGCTCCCATTGCCCAGAGCAGCGATCCGTGGCCAGTGGGAGCGACAGTCGGCCGGACCTGCAGACGGGGCAGGTAAACACACCGGCCAAGCCTGCCAGGGGCTTTCCCTACACAAGCGGCGACCCCTGTTTGAGAAACCCTGTGCTAAGAGTTACTGCAGTGTATTGGCCTCTGAACTCAGATCTTTGTTTCAGAAGGAAAGGAATAGAAAATAAAAACATGATTTCTTTGCAAAAGTCTAGCTTGTAAAGTTAATGATGCGAAGTGTCTGGCAGAACCTAGTCCTGTCTGATGTACTTAGCACAAGTTGCTGATGGCTGACTTTATTTCTACCCTGTGAAGTCACTTGTTATTTCGGCTGGAATGATCCTTGTGGTCTCACTTCACAGCCTGACAAGGACAAATTCCGGAATATGATTTCGAACACATACAAAAAATGTGGTGGAGAATTTTGATATACTGTGATTGCTGCTTTTCAGTGATTAAAGTAACCTCCTGCTATCTCTCCTGAATAACAATAGCATTTACTGTAAGTAACAATGACAGGCCCATTATGGTGGGAACACAACCAAGGTTAATTATGGTGAGTCATGGGGAAATATAAAGAATTATGGAGTTACAACATTAAACAAACACTCCTCTCCCAAAAGACAAATACGGTTGGTTGCACTGTAATTCACATGTAACTTGTGGGGAGAAAGTCAGAAAAGTGTATTTCTACCTTGAAGCTGTGAATGTGGCAAAGCTGATATAACAGTTCCTTACGTAGGTCATGGGCAGGGTTTGATTATGGGGCTTTCGGCACCACAGCATACATCTCTTCCACTTGAGCTAGAGTAACTCCATCAGTTGAAAGCACTCGCAGGATGTCATTCTCTGTGTGCACTAGAGAGAGAAGCAGCACATGCTTTGTCATTCTTACGTACATCCCCTTGTTTGTCATAGTTCACCTATATGTTGTAACGGTAGGACATATTCTAAATATCTGATAGGGAAGGCTAAAGCTGGCCTTTGAAGCAAACTCGTTAGAGAGGGCTGGTAACTGAATGGTCAAAGGAGGTTGAATTCCCTGTTCACACACTTAGAGATTGTCCCACCAGGCCTGGCCTACACTACGCGTTTAAACCGAATTTAGCAGCGTTAAACTGATTTGACCCTGCACCCGTCCACACGAGGCCCTTTATATCGATATGAAGGGCTCTTTAAACCGGTTTCTGTACTCCTCCCCGATGAGAGGAGTAGCACTGAAATCAGTATTGCCATGTTGGATTAGGGTTAGTGTGGCCGCAAATCGACGGTATTGGCCTCCGGGCAGTATCTCACAGTGCACAACTGTGACTGCTCTGGAAAGCAATCTGAATTTGGATGCACTGGCCAGGTAGACAGGAAAAGCCCCACGAACTTTTGAATTTCATTTCCTGTTTGCCCAGCGTGGAGCTTTGATCTGCATGAGTGTGTCATAAACAGATAGTTAAGGGTTAATGTCTCTTTTACCTGTAAAGGGTTAACAAACAGGGAACCAAACACCTGACCAGGGGACCAATCAGGAGACAAGATACTTTCAAATCTCGGTGGAGGGAAGCCTTTGTTTGTGTTTTTTGGGTTTTGTTTTGTTCTCTCTGGGCTCTGAGAGTGACCACACGTACCTACAGGCTCTTTAATCTTCTATTCCAATTTTGTAAGTACAAAGGTAGAAAGGCAGTATAGTCTTTTTATTTGTTTTTTCTTTATTTGCAAATGTGTATTTGGCTGAAAGTAATTTAAATTGTATTTCTCCTGGAGGAGGCCGTTTCTCCAATTTCTATAAGCTGACAGACCCTGTAACTTTTACCATCTAAATTACAGAGATAACCTTTACCTTTTTTCTTTCTTTTTATTAAAAGTTTTGCTTTAAGACTTGTCTGATTTTTTCCCCTTGTTGAGGCTCAAGGGAACTGAGTCTGTACTCACCAGGGAATTGGTGGAGAGAAGGGAAAGGTGAATTTCCTCTTTGTTTTAGATTCACAGAGTTTGAATCTGTATTGCCTCTGGGTGAAGGGAAAAGAGGAGGGGGGGATGGTATCATTCCTCTCCGGGTGGTGATTCAAGGAGTTTGAATCACAGAGATCTCCTAGTGTACCCAGGGCGAAAAGGAGCTGGGAGGAAGGGAGGAGGGGGACGGAAAATGGTTTATTCCCCTTTGTTGTGAGACTCAAGGAATTTGGGTCTTGGGGGTCCCCAGGGAAGGTTTTGGGGGAGACCAGAGTTTATCAGGCACTCTACTCTAAGTCCCGATTGGTGGCAGCACGACAGGATCTAACTGGTATTTAAGCTTAGGGGAATTCATGCTAGTACCCATATTTTGGATGCTAAGGTTCAGAATTGGGAATTATACTATGACAGGGTGGCCATGCAGTCCCAAATCCAAAAAGAGCTCCAGCATGGACCGTATGGGAGATACTGGATCTGATCGCTGTATATGGAGACAAATCTGTTCTATCAGAGCTCCGTTACAGAAGATGAAATGCCAAAGTATTTGAAAAAAATCTCCAGGCTATGATACAGAGTCCAGGGCACAGTGCTGTGTGACAAGTGTAACGGAAAGCCAAAGTATCAAATGGACGCTCATGGAGGGAGGAAGGGGGTACTGAGGACTCCAGCTATCCCACAGTCCCCGCAGTCTCCAAAAAGCATTTGCATTCTTGGCTGAGCTCCCAATGCCTGTAGGGTCAAACACATTGTCCGGGGTGGTTCAGGGTATATCTTGTCAATTTACGCCCCCCATCCTCCCGTGAAAGAAAAGGGAAAAAAATCGTTTCTTGACTTTTTTCAATGTCACTGTATGTCTACTGCATGCTGCTGGTAGACGCGGTGCTGGGGCACTGAACAGCAGCATCCTCTCCTCTCCCTTCCACGGTGGCAGACAGTACAGTGCAGAAGGACTGGTAGCCGTCCTCGTCGTTATCCCGTGAGTGCTCCTGGCTGGCCTCAGGTGAGGTCGGCCGGGGGCACCTGGGTAAAAATAGGAATGACTCCCAGTCATTCCCGGCAGATGGTACAGAATGACTGGTAACCATCTTCATCATAGCAACTGGGGGCTGAGCTCCATCAGCCACCACCCTTTCATGTCTAAAGAAAAGATTCTGTACTGCCTGGACTATCATAGCAGCTGGAGGCTGCCTCCTCCTTATTTTTTCTCACTAAAAGTGTTTCTTATTCCTGCATTCTTTATTACTTCATCACACAAATGGGGGGACACTGCAACGGTAGCCCAGGAGGGTTGGGGGAGGAAGGAAGCAACGGATGGGGTTGTTGCAGGGGTACCCCCTATAATGGCATGCAGCTCATCATTTCTGCGGGATCTGACATGGAGCGGCTTTGCTCTCTGGTACACTGGTTCTCTGGTACACTTGCCCCAGATTCTAGGCAGGACTGACTCTATTTTTAGATACAACATAAAGGAGGGAATGACCCAGGGAGTCATTCCCATTTTTGTCTTTGTGCTCCCGGCCAACCTCAGCGAAGGTCAGCAAGGAGCACCCATGACAGCAGCAGATGACTGATAACAGTCATCTCATGCCAATTTACAATGACATGGCAGACGATACAGAACGACTGATAACCGTCTCTGCTATCTTGCAAAGGCAAATGAATGCTGCTGTGTAGCGCTGCAGTACCGCCTCTGTCAGCGGCATCCGGTACACATATGGTGACAGTGACAAAAGGCAAAATGGGCTATATGGTTGCCATGCTATGGCAGCTGCCATGGCAATCCAGGGAAAAAGGGCACGAAATGATTGTCTGCCGTTGCTTTCACAGAGGAAGGAATGAGTGACGACGTTTACCCAGAATCACCCACGACACTGTTTTTGCCCCATCATGCATTGTGATCTCAACCCAGAATTCCAATGGGCAGGGGAGACTGCAGGAACTATGGGATAGCTACGGGATAGCTACCCACAGTGCAGCGTTCCAGAAATCGACGCTAGCCTCGGTACATGGACGCACACCACCGAATTAATGTGCTTAGTGTAGCCGTGTGCACTTGACTTTATACAATCTGTTTTACAAAATCGGTTTACGTAAAACCGGAATAATCCCGTAGTGTAGACATACCCCCCACCAGACTGGGCTGAATACATTGATGCAGTCAGGAGGGGAAATAACTGTGTGCTGGAAACTTGCACTATTTCTGCTCCATGTTGTCTCCTTTCTTTAGTTGAAAGGGGACATAATTTTCCTGGGCATGTCACTATGGTACTTTTCACCCACAGTTTTTCTATCCTTAAAACAACATATAGTTTGTAAGGCGATGGTGGCTGAGGGCTGGGAGCAGGTTGAATTGATGCTCTGGTCTCAGCTCCTGTCTGTAGATGGCAACAAAGAGTTCTGTGGCACCTTATAGACTAACAGGTCTCAAACCACTTTATAAACATTAAGTCTCACAGTTCCCCTATTTGACCAAGAAGTATCGATAGTCCATAGAACAGACAAGAAGACTGAAGAGACACAGACCGGTAAAAATCACACACACATACACACACGATTTGTTTTACATCATTTAACAAAAATACAAATTTTGAATTTTTTCTTGAAAATATGTTTTAATTTTCTGACCAGCTCTACTAGTGACTTGGAGCTGACATTTTAAAGAAGCCTGACTTCTGGAAAGTGCTAAGGCACTCCAAATGACTAGTCAGTTTTAAAATTTGGGCCACAGCTTTAAGGCCATGTCTGTACCATCACTTATGTTGGCAAAACTAATGTCACTCGGGGGTGTGAAAAAACACACCCTGAGCGACATATGTTTTGCAGGCCTAAGAGCTCATGCGCCAGGGCTATGTTGGAGCCCAACCGACATAAGTACCACTGCTTGTAGAGATGGTTTTATTATGTCGATGGGAGAGCTCTCTCCAACTAGTATAGAGCGGCTACATGATCAGTCTTACAGTGGCAACACTGCATTGGTATAGCTGTGCTGCTGTAAGTTTGCTAGTGTAGGTATGGCTTAGGGTTTACACCTGGGCTTAGGGTCTCTTTGTTGGGTCCAGCTTGCTTTTCCCTGTGCAACCAGACAGCTATGCTCACTCTGTGTGTGTGTGTGTGTGTGCGTGCGTGCGTGCGTGCGTGCGTGTGTGTGTGTGTGTACAATTAAGGCTCTGCCTACTGCTCTCCCCCCCAACCCCTTCCTCTGTGTGCCAGGCATCCCCTGAGACCAGCTTCTCCGCGGTTTGCTCTCGCGTTCCCGGAGCCACCCAGCAAACCGCAGGGAAGGAGACCTGCTTGCTCGGGGTTCGGGGAACGAGAGAGCAAACCGGGAAAGGAGACCAGCTTCGCCGCGGTTTGCTCTCGCGTTCCCGGAGCCACCCAGCAAACCGCAGGGAAGGAGACCTGCTTGCTCGGGGTTCGGGGAACGAGAGAGCAAACCGGGAAAGGAGACCAGCTTCGCCGCGGTTTGCTCTCGTGTTCCCGGAGCCACCCAGCAAACCGCAGGGAAGGAGACCTGCTTGCTCGGGGTTCGGGGAACGAGAGAGCAAACCGGGAAAGGAGACCAGCTTCGCCGCGGTTTGCTCTCGCGTTCCCGGAGCCACCCAGCAAACCGCAGGGAAGGAGACCTGCTTGCTTGGGGTTCGGGGAACGAGAGAGCAAACCGGGAAAGGAGACCAGCTTCGCCGCGGTTTGCTCTCGCGTTCCCGGAGCCACCCAGCAAACCGCAGGGAAGGAGACCTGCTTGCTCGGGGTTCGGGGAACGAGAGAGCAAACCGGGAAAGGAGACCAGCTTCGCCGCGGTTTGCTCTCGCGTTCCCGGAGCCACCCAGCAAACCGCAGGGAAGGAGACCTGCTTGCTCGGGGTTCGGGGAACTGAGAGAGCAAACCGGGAAAGGAGACCAGCTTCGCCGCGGTTTGCTCTCGCGTTCCCGGAGCCACCCAGCAAACCGCAGGGAAGGAGACCTGCTTGCTCGGGGTTCGGGGAACGAGAGAGCAAACCGGGAAAGGAGACCAGCTTCGCCGCGGTTTGCTCTCGCGTTCCCGGAGCCACCCAGCAAACCGCAGGAAGGAGACCTGCTTGCTCGGGGTTCCGGGAACGAGAGAGCAAACCGGGAAAGGAGACCAGCTTGATTACCAGAGGCTTCCTCCTTCCACGGAGGTCAAGAAAAGCGCTGGTAACTGTCTACATTGGATTACCAGCGCTGGATCACCAGCGCTGGATCCTCTACACCCGAGACAAAACGGGAGTACGGCCAGCGCTGCAAACAGGGAGTTGCAGCGCTGGTGGTGCCCTGCAGATGTGTACACCTCCTAAGTTGCAGCGCTGTAACTCCCTCACCAGCGCTGCAACTTTCTGATGTAGACAAGCCCTGAGCCTCTGCATCATCAGATAGTAGGGGCTGTAGTTCTGCCAGGTACTTATGTGACTTGTGCAAGTGAATGGAAAGTCTTCAGGGCACTGTTTTACAAGATAAAGAGTAGACAGAATTAGGCCTTTTCTTTGTAAACAGTATCCCAGGGTTACGTAATATGCGACAGCAGGTTGTAGATGGTCCAAACTACAGCAAATGGTGGCATAAGGGCATTGCCTAATACATTAATCAGAGCATTCAGTCTTAAGGTCCAAAGCAGAAGGAAAGAGAAAACAAGAGGGTTAGGTATGGGAGATATTTTCAGATGAAATTTGAAAACCGATACATTATCGATGACGCAGAGAGATGCAAGAAGGCTGCCTGAGACAACAGGAGAATGCTCACGCAGCCACAGTAAGCCACTTGCTTACAGAAGAATAGCTTCTAAAATGAAAATGTTTTCCCAGCAGTGTCACTGAGGCAGTGGCAGCTTTTCAGCTGTCTGCTATTTTATTACTTTTTGGTTTCAGGACACATTGGTGCTGTATTCCACTGCAGAGGGCAAAAGTCAATATTTTCTAAGGATTAGTACAGGGGACCAGGAGTCACAATACATGGGTTTTGATCCAGCTTTGCAACTAACTTGCTGTGTGATCTCTCTTCATGCCTCAGTTTCTTCATCTGTAAATATACTCCCATGGAGGGAGAGGGTTATGAGTGTTAATTAATTTTTGTAAAGTGCTTTTAGATCCTCAGGGGAAGGGCTAGTGTAGATTCACAGTGGTAGTATGACTGTGAAAGAGGAGCAAATTCGGCAAGGGCAGTAAAATCTCAATTCTCTGAGATGTTTCTCCATTACACATTCTGTCCAACATAATCATTTTTTTTAATAAAAGGATGAGGGGAAAATCCATCTTTTATTGGGTCCTACTGTCTTCCTAAACTTCATTAAAGAGACACACACAGTCTATCAATAATGAAATTCTCCATCTCAGCCAGCTTCATTGTCTATTCATTTTTCTTTCCCACCTGCACTCACAATGGTGGCTGTTTGCTCCCACATACATTCAACAAGGCATCATTTGTAAGCTGGCCCTCATTCATTTCATTCATGTTTGAAAGGCCTGACAGAAAGCCCTGTTTAAAAGCCTTTCAATGCAAATGCCACTTTAATGACTTGGTTCATTCAGCAGAGGCGAATCTGCAATAACTTGACTTCTTCCCACTGCAAATACAAGAAAATGTTTTCATAAAGCCCCTAACGTGTCCTGATTGTTAATGAAATGCCTCTAGTTTGAAAATAAAAACCTGCAACTGTAGTTTTCAGTTAATAAAATCTCATAGTCCTGCTAGTATCTGACCCCAAATATGTGTGTGTCCGTGTCCATCTGTCTGTTTGTCCATCCCCTGCTTTGGAAAAATCAACAGCTTTCTAAGGCTTTAATTTGGTTCATTTCCTTAGCAGAATGGTATTTCCCCTTGGGGATTAAACCCTTATTTGATTGGTTCTTTCTGAGCATGTTTAAATATCAAATTATTGGAGAATTACATGTGTAGTTACCCTTGTTAAAGCCAAAAGACAAACAGACTTAGTCTGTTTCAACAGCTTGGTTTGGAGTTTGGTTTCAGGACAAATATTATTTTTCTTAAATTAATTTCCTTTTATTTTTTAAATCTTTTGTTTACTGACTACACAGAGAAAAAAGAAATCAATGCTATGGTAATATAACAGTGGGACGCTTTCATCAGCTTGTGGATGTATGGTAGACAGTTGAGTATATGGTTACAGCAGTGGTATCACAAAAAGAAATAAACAGAATATCTGAATTGTGTTTAAATTTAGAATGGACAACTTTGTTTGATTTATGGGGAAGTTCTATGAAACTGAATCAGGAGGAAACCATCAGAACTTATATAGAAATATAAAAAATGCTGTAGAAATGAAACTTGCAGACTTTAACAGAGAATGATCTCCTTACGGTAGACTTTCTGAGCCAGTTTTTGAATGCAATGGATACCATTGAATTCTACAGGATGATTTGAATAGAATAACCGACTGTGAGGCAACAGCACAAGTTTCCCATAACTGTTCAACCAAGACATCTAAACTTTCACTAAAGAGAACATCCTAATGTACTGTTCACTTTCCAGGTCCATTCAAGCTTTGATCTTTTTAAAGCAACATTGAAAACAGGTGGCAGTTTAGATGATGGCTTTTGACATATGGATCCCTCTCTTATGTTTGGAACTTACAGCGATGCTTTCAAATAAATAATAGAGCACAACATATCAGAGGCAGCTCAGCAGTTCTTACCTTGTTTTTCTACAGAGAAACAGACTGAAGATGTCTTTTGCCATCCCATAGCTTTAATGTGATAACTGTTAATGTGGACCCATCTTTCTGTGCAAAGTCATGCAGTGTATTTGTTTCATTTGCAAAGAGTGAAGCTTACCTCTAGTTAAGTTGAACAAGTGAAACTTCATTAAATTCTGTGCACTGCTCCATCCTTGTGGCTGAGTTATTTCCAGCCTAACTGCCTGCATTTCCTGTTTCATTAGTGCTGCCCCTCCCCCCATAACAGTCCTGTGAGAGAAAAGGACTCCTTTGACTCCAGTTCCACTGATTCTGATACATCTTCCCTATTTTACAAATATTTTAATATAAACATTAAAACAAATAATTGATGCCCAGACCCCCACCCCATGTCTTTCAGGAACAGGTTGCTTGGACATAGACAAGTTGGAGCCTTGCCTTTAGCACAGACTCAGCTGCTTGGTGTTAGCAGGCGCCAACACCGGGAGTGACCCATCTTTGTCTCCTTGTGACCTGTCTCCAAGTCTAGCAAACTATTTCTCTGTGGATTATCCCTCTTCCCTGTCGGATTGGCCTCTGGCTGGCCCTCTGTCTCTCTATTCTTTGATGTTCTCTGAACATCTCTCTGGGTGTTATCTGCTAGCTCATTAGTACCTCTTGTTCCTTCAGGTCACTTTTACCTCTTGTATGGTCACGTCATATAACTAACAGTATCTCCAGGAACATGGGCCCCTCTGACTTCAGTTCCCCTGGTATAAGACCAAGAGCACATTAGGAAGCAAGAGCAAAAATGGTTTAAATTAGGCTATTGAACTGCTGCTAGATAGCAGTAACATTTTGTCACTTCTGATCTAAGTCAAGTGCAAAGCAATGCCCTTTGTAGAATCTTCTTTGCTTGTGTATTTTGAAACTGGATTGGACAAACACATTATAAGGAAGCATTCTGCACTGAGAGTGGAAAGGAAAATGTGAGGGAATGGAGTGGTACGTAATATGCTGTTGCTACATCTATCTTCTTAAAAGATGAAAGGTTTCACTTCTTATTACCAATCCCCTGAGCAATCCACTTCCTGAACACAATTTTAAATGCAATAAAAACCAAACTACTTTTGGCAGTATATAGTGAGGCACATTTTCCAGATATCATTGTAACACTTAGCAATTATGCAAAGCTTTTCATCTTCAAAGAGCTTCACAAATATTTGCTAGTTAATTAATCCTCACAACAGCTGGTGATGTTGGGAAGTCTCATCCCCATTTTACAGACAGGGAAAGTGAAGCAGAAAGAGGTTAAGCATTTGAACAAGGCCACAGTGAGAGTCAGCGTAAGAGCAAGGATTAGAATTCTGCTGTTCCTGCTCCTGTAACTAGAATTGTCTGACGTGCTAGGTTTGTTTTTGTTTGTTTTTTTAAAATCCTTAGTGAGTTTTTGCCATTTTATTTCCTTCTCTTTGTATCCAGAATTTCTAAGTGTAAAACTCTTTTAAAAAGCCACAGCACAATGCATGATTAAAAACACTTTTTCACTTCATGCACAGCATGTATTGCAGCTCAATTACCCTCACCCTTGTTAATTTGCTTCTGTGCTGCAATAATTTTATTAGGATGCATTATAAAACATGTACCACCATAAATAGCCATGGATCATGTCACATTTTTGTGTAGTGTTGGTTGCTCCTGCAACATAAAAGCAAATGAAAAACAAAATATTATGCAGTCTTTACCATTAGAGAATACAGAGGAGAAGATGTTGCACAGTAATTCATTTTATTAAAATAATAACAAAAGCATTTTGCAGGGTGTGATTCAGATAAATGAAAAAATAAACTGATCCAAAGAAGCAGCAGAGTATATTAATTGTATTGTTAGCATCTAAATAATTCAATTAATCCATTATCTATACATCTATAAACCTCACTGCCTTGTCACATTTATGTACACACTCCCACACACTTTATCCCACTTAGGCAAAAGATTTTCTCTCTCCATACATCTAAGCCTTGTATATCCCCTACTACTGTAATATCTGTTTTTGTTGCAGATTTTTGGATCAGATTTTCATTATTCTTCTTTATTTGTATTATGGTAGCAGCTACAGTCTCCAACAAAGATCACAGTAAAAGATAGTTCCTACGCTGAAGAGTGGATAGTTTAAGCGTGGGAGATGAAAGAGAGGCCTCAGTGACCTGCCCAAGGTCATATCGTCAGTCAGTGGAATAGCCACAAACAGAAACCAGGTATCCTGACTCCCAGCCAGGTGCCATCTGCTAGCCCATGCTGTCTTCATTGATCTCAATATACACAGAGTATCTTTAGGTAGTCAAGGAAGTGAATGACATATTTTTAAAACTAAATGTATCATTTAGAGTTCCTGGAACCTGTTCAATGGTTTGGATTGCCGATGCCTTTGTTTTATCCTCCATTCTTGTGAAATCTTCTCCATTCACTCTCCTTGATGCTTCCAATTTCCAGAAGGGTCCCAGGATTCCCATGGGATCTCTGATTTTTCTGTGGTACTTCACTATCTGATGGAAAATACTCCATTAAAGATTTTCCATCCAAGGCCAGTCTTTATCCTCCCCGATGGCCATGCTGCCCTGTGCATCACTACAAAGAGCACTTAAGAATTATGTTTGGATCTGTTAGCTGAATGACAGTTATGAATCTGACCCTTTCATGACTTTTTTCTTTATTATCTTTTTTTCTTTGTGACTGAAGCTCTCTTGAATACTTTCTTGGCACCTCTGCTACTCTGTGTAGAAAAGAGATCACAATGACTGACCCACTGGTTTCCTCATACTACATTATGACACAGCAACACAAGATATGAGAGGGATCTGGGATCATAACTGGTAACTGCCTCATCCACTTTCAAGCAAGCTATCCAGAAATCACAGCAAAGAGGGTGGGAGATTAAGGTCACACACACTCTCTCATACTCCTGTGGAAAAGATGGGCGCATTGTCCTATATACCCGCTTGATGAATTTAAATCCAAACTAAGTTTCTGAGAATTTTCTTTCAGCATATTCTTTATAGCAATAAAAGTACTGTAACCCACAGGGAAAATTAATTTCAGTGTCTTTATGATATTTTTCATTAAATGGGAATTGTAAAGTTATCTATCTTTCCAGACTAATTTCTGAGATTCTCCTGCTACAGCTCAGCAGGTGACATTAACACCCAAAGAATTGGAGGCAGATGAATTCTATGTGTCTTTAAGTGTTTGCAATATAACTGTCCGGGGACCGCTGTGATAATAATTACTGAAAGAAAGACAAAAAACTCTGAAATTTGTTCATTACTTCCAGAAAATTTGAGGTAATATTGTGCAGCATTTTTTCAAAATTTTTCCAAAGAGCAGATACTTGGCAGGCAACAACAGAGGAAACTTCCCCACTACCCCCTCTGAGGTACCTCACCCTGACATGGAGTATTACCTTGTCATAAACAGATAGCTAAGGGTTAATGTCTCTTTCACCTGGAAAGAGTTAACAAACAACACCTGACCAGAGGACCAATCAGGAAACAAGACACTTTCAAATCTGGGTGGAGGGAAGTTTGGGTGTGGGTCCTTTGTTCTTTTTCTGTTCTCTCTCTGGGCTCTGAGAGTGACCACACAAATCTCCAGGCTCTCTAATCTTCTGTTTCCAAGTTGTAAGTACAAAGGTAGAAAGACAATATAGGCTTTTACATTGTTTTTCTGTATTTGCAAATGTGTAGTCTGCTGCAAATAGTTTAAACTGTATTTTTTCTGGATAAGGCTTGTTATCCGTTTTCTGTAAACTAAAAGACCCTGTAACTGTTTACCATCTAAAGTGCAGAGATAAACCTTTTACTTTTTTCTTTCTTTTTTTATTAAAAGCTTTGCTTTAAGACCTGTTTAATTTTTTTCTCCTAGTTAAACACCAGGGAATTGGTGGGGACAAGGGAAAGAGAACAGGGAGGGAAAGATAAATTTTCTCTTTGTGTTAGATTCACGCAGCTTGAATCTGTATTGCCTCTGGGTGAGGGGGAAGAAGGGAGGGGGAAGGTAACACTCCTCTCTGTGTGGTGATTCAAGAAGTTGAATCAGGTGATCTCCTAGTGTTCCCAGGGCGGGAAGGAGCTGGGAGGAAGAAGGGAGGGGGAAGGGAATGGTTTATTCCCCTTTGTTGTGAGACTCAGGGAATCTGGGTCTTGGGAGTCCCCAGAGAAGGGTTTGGGGAGACCAGAGTTATCAGGCACTCTACATAAGTCCTGATTGGTGGCAGCCTATCAGATCTAAGATGGTAATTAAGCTTAGGGGAATTCATGCTAGTACCCATATTTTGGACGCTAAGGTCCAGATTTGGGAAAGAATACTATGACATACCTACAGGTACCTTCTCACCAATTAAGTCTGTGGCCTTTCAGCTGAGACTGCCAGCGACAATTCTAACTGTGCCTGTGACTATGTTTAATGTCCACCTGTTCCCTAGGAACTGCACTGAGACCACTAAAGGAAGTCATTGATTGTTAACTGAGTTAAATCTCTTCTATCTTGAGTCAGATTTGAACCAGCAGTCTAGAGATTTAATCTTAATCCCAATCCCAATCCCATTCCCTGTCCCTTGGACTATCTAGTCCTCAAAAGTGTCTCATTTACCTACACAAACACATAATATGCTGCTTCAAGAAACAGGCTATAATGCCATGGTAGAGAGACATTTTAGACTATCCTTACAGGTATTAGGCTGGCAAGCTAGTAAGTGTGAAAAATCAGGATGGAGCTGGGGAATAATTGGCACCTATATAAGAAAACCCCCCAAATATTGGGACTGACCCTATAAAATCAGGACATCTGGTCACCTTAACAGTTATGCTTCTCAAGATGTGTACTGTGTGTGTCTGAGAAGGAAAAATTGAGAACATTTGACTATGCCTCATATGTGGACTGTGGAGAAGGCAACTTTCGGAAGTGTCCCGAGTGCCATTTTTAAATCTCACTGATGACATCTCTCATTATTTTTTATGCTTTTTTTTCTTTGAGCCTCAACTCCTGAATTCAACTGATTTAGGTGAGAATCTCCACTTTTTAATTTATTTATGTATTTAATTATTGAGCAAGCTTTAGCCCTCATAGTTGCAGAGAAAAGCTTTGAAATGTGACCTGAATGCACCCTAAAGGCTCAGAAACTGAAGTTAAATAAAATGACTCCCAGATTATTTTTTTTTAAGTAACAATTTTAAGCCATTATTACGTTTGTTTGGGCCTCACTGATCATTCTGGAACATTTTGGGTCAGCAGTGCTGAAATCTGCCTAGAATAGTAATCTCTAGAGACCCATTGACTTTTTAGATCTCTTCTAAAACTCTTATGAGCCTAGGTTTCTTAACACTGTTTCTTGTTCTATAGAGATTGTTGTGTAAAGAAAAGCAAAGTGATATGCTTAGAGTTGCAGAGAATAGCTCTGGATGAAGAAAACCAGGAGCCTGACTTGAACATTACTGGTACAAGTGATCAAGATTGGTATGAAAAATTATGGTTTCAGTGTGTAACAACCAGTCCCTGCTACATTTCCCTATCAAAATATGAGACTGCTCTAGTTTTAACAAAATGGTTTCTATAGGCTCAAAGATATTTGACAACTGTCAGCATTCAAATGTCTAGGAGAACGTTCAGGTTTCAGACCAACAGTCATGACCTGGAGACCCAAAACCTGTAGTCCCAGAAGGGAAAAGGATTATCTGAAGCGTTACTGGGGAGGGCAGATATGGAAGTATGGCCTGGCAAGGAGAGTTGGTTCTTAGGATAGTGGGTTTTCTTCAGGCCTCCTGTAGATTGGATTTTTGTCAACAGTTTTTTGCACAAGGAAGGGAAAGAGAGAATGAGAAGTGTGATTTAGGTCTGAGAAATAAGGCAAAAAATCTCTTATTCTCAGCAGCCCAATGCACATATTTTTTATGGCTCAATTGGATTCTGGCCTCCAAATCATTCCATGTACTGCTTATTTGCTTCTGTTCTCTCAGAAAAGAAAATGCTTTGCATATCAGATGTGTCTAGAAATATATAGCTGTGCAGTACCACAGGCTTGTATGAGAGTTTAAAATTTTACCCTATGTTGTGCCAGCAATCTCTTTCTATTTCTGTCGGTGCTGAAATTATGCCAGTTGAAAGGGAGAGAATATGTGCCCAAGAATGAAAAAATGGTGCAGAGGATATATTTAGTCTATGCAGGAAGCAAACCAAAATCTGCAAGAACAACAACAAAAACAATTCCCAAGTTATCTATTCTTTTCTTCTTTCCTATGCTGACCAAAGAAAATAAGGAATATTAACTATTCTTTCCTGTAATAACACCTAAGTTCCCTGAAAGGTCACAGATGGCAAACTCTGTATATCTACTAAGAACAGTCCTTATTGTGACAAACAGAGGATGTAGAAGGTAGAAATTTCCGGGCAGAACTACTGAAGGATATAACTTTTTAATATTAAAGCATTTTGGTGTAAAGGGTCTGATCCTGTATCCACTGACTTCAGTGGGCACAGAATCAGACCTCAAATGCTTCACAGTAATGATGATGCTAGCATCTGCCATTATCTCATCTACAAGCCACAGATCTCAAGCTGCTGCGAAACTTTATAAAATTAACTTTATATAGGGATCCCGCTACCTGGCACTTAAATTCAGCCACATCTGGGATAGAGTGCGGCCACATTTAAACGGCATTCAGCAATATTACAAAAACATTATAGATGTACAGTCTTCTTTACTTGAAAACAGAGAAAAAATGTGGGCTGAATGGAATTACCCTACTGGAATTTGGCCAGGACACCTTATTCTTTCAAAAAGTACCCAAGGGTGTGCAATGACCACAAGTGTTTAAATCTATCTTTTGAAATTTCATTTAGAAATCCAGTACCTCCTAATTCTGTGCTAGGGCAGGGTTCAGTGCTGACTCAGAAGGAAGACCACACCTTACTGAAGCACCAACACCTCTTCATACCTCCACTAGCATTTTCCCTAGGGGTCTCTGATGGAAGTGCCAGCTGACCCATTTATGGAAGAAACCTGGCTTAATTTATGAGACTGAGATTATAGTGTGAGGTGTGGAATGCCTGATTTGGCTTTCAAGGTCTGGGTTTATATCCAGTCTCCTTCCCTAACCCTGCAAAGAAAATTTAATGTCAGCTCCATCGCTGCAATTGAGTCCCAGAACCACTGATCTACCCACAGATCAGTTGCTGGTGTGCTGTACGAAAAACTAAAAAGGGACGTTAATCTGTCTAGGGAGAGGACAGTGGAAGACAAGTGTTTGAGTGGAATTTATGGTTTGGTAACATCTTTGGGATGCAACTGTGCTGTTAGTTATATGGTGTCAGCCGAGGCTATTGACAGTTAACTGGCCTGATGATTATATGGTTTTCTTCAGGTATTTACATCCAGTAAGGTTTCCAGATGACCAAAGACACCAATTTCAGTGATTGCTTCCTCTCAATATCTTGTTTTCAATAGCATAGGGAATTTTCTTTCCAAAATGCTCCTGAAAAGCTGTTTCCTGTTCCTTCATCCCCATGACAATGGACCTTAGCATTCTCAGCAATGGGACTCTCTATAATTAAGACACCATGAGTTCACACTTTGCAGCCATCTCAAGGCAAGGCCTGGATCTGAGGAGCCATAGATAAACCTTAGGTGTCAGTAACCAATGTCTGATTAATGGCAAATAGTGTTTAACTGTCAATTTCTCTTTCCATCAGGGAAAGGCTTACTTGACAAGGTAATGAATTTACCACTGTCACTAACAGACATGTATAATACCTCCTCAACTGTGATGTATTGCAATGTAATTTATTGCCTCCAAAGCACCCTTTTTATGAAGGATCATAAAAGACTTTCCTGTTGGTGGCTGAGTGGAGAGCCCTGGGCTGTGTAATGGCTTCTGCATGAGCTACCAGAATGGAGGTATCTCTAGACTGATACTGGAGTTTGGTACCCTTTGCAAGCTAACTAGGAAAACAACTCGGAGGGAAGTGCAGATGCAGGTGGATGGAACAGTACTAGTGGAAGAAGCACCCCCAGTGGGTAGAGCTGGAGGAGGAAGAGTCAGAGAAATAAGGCTGAGTAAATCCACAGAAATGCAGGAGTTTTCAGGAGGCACTAGGAATTTCATGCATACAGTTTTTTATTAGATATTACTCAGCAATTTGCCATAATAAACCCATTGGCCATGAGTTCCATAGGCCACATGTTTGTGTATATCATTTGTTGTCTTTGAATTTCAGGGATGCCTCCTTCTTCTTGCATTAGCAAAAAGGGTAACTAAGAGGGCTTAATATGGTAGAGACAAGGTCATACTTCTCTAATTCTTCTCCTTTCCATACTAATTACATCTGTTTAAAAAAATCTTTTTATGTCCATTGCCATTTCATCAGGACATTCTCTATTTCTGTCAAAACTAAATGTAGTATTCAAAACAAGAGGAGATGTCTGCATTTCAATAATGACACAATTATCTATCCCTTCTTATTACTCCCTCAAGTCTTGTTTTATCCTATGCTGTCACTGAACGCTAAGCAGATATCTTCACTAAGTTGTCAAATGAAGAATCTCAGTCTGATAGGTTACAGCTAGAACATGGCGGGAATCGTGTTTCTCCTCCCATGAAACGTCTTGAGATTTCAATTTTTGTTCTCATTTTAAATTGGGACAAATCCTAGACCTTTCAGTTTTTTTTCATGAAAAGACAGAGAAAGAGAGCTCTGCTCCAGAATAGCCAATAGCCCTGTGCTTCTCACACTCATCTAGAGGCATGAGCGACCCAGCTTCTACTCCCTAGTCTGAATCAGGCAGAGCAGGCACTTGAACCAATGGCTCCCCAATGAGTGCCCTAACCACTGGCCTAATGAATATTTACTTATTTACACAAAGTGCAACAGCTCGAATAGGTGGGATTGAGAGAGATCCATCCCAGAATCACCAATAGCCTAGGCTGAGTTAGTCAGAGCAAGGACTTGACTGTGGGTTTCCCATATCCAAACTGACTATCCCGACTACCCTGTAATTATGATGTCTCTCTCTCTCTCTGATTTTGAATAGTAATTCCATCATGGACCTGAGGAATGTTTAGTCAAAATTGGTGTGAGCCAGTGAAGTTTCCATTTCAACGTCTCAGCATTTTTTTATGAAGAAATGCTAATGAAAATTTCCCCATCAGCTCTAGTTATAACTAGGGCTCCGTGTCTGTCATGGAGGTTGCAGAAGTCACGAATTCCATGACTTTTCATGCCCTCCATGACTTCTGCAGTGGCTGATCCCAGGGCTGCACAAGCAGCTGGCTCTGAGGCCAGCCACTTGTGCAGTCCCCAGGGCCAGCCATGCTAGCCGCTGCTTGGGCGGCCCCGATCAGCTGGTCCCAGGGTCCACCCAAGCAGCAGCCAATTTGGCTGGTCCTGGGGACCGCCTAAGCAGCAGTCCCTGGGCAGCCAGAGCAGCCATGGTTGGCAGCCCCCAGCAGCAGTCCTGCAGTAGCTAGAGCAGCTGCAGTAGGCAGCCTCCTCTCCCGGTAGCATCCACCGAGACATCTTCCACAGCAGTGCTCCCCCAGACACCCTCCCTAGCAGCATCCCCTCAGCAGTGACCCTGCCCCCCAAGATTTAGTCAAGGGTATTTTTAGTAAAAGTTGTGAACAGGTCACGGGCAGTGAATTTTTGTTTATTGCCTGTGACCTGTCCATGATTTTTACTAAAAATATCCATGACTAAATCGTAGCCTTATTTATAAATAGATCAAGATACAGCCTCATAGGGACAAACTGTTAGAATCTTTCCTCCTAATGTTCATTATCTTCCACTTGAAATTCAAACTAGAGTCATCTACCACGTCTATTGCCCAGTTACAATGTTTTTAGGCCTTTTTGAGTTCTTCACACTCTTCATACATCTTGATAGACCTAATTATTCTGTGCTTTCAGCAAATTTTGCCACTTTGCTCTCCCCTCCCCCGCCACTTCCAAGTGCCTAATGAATTTGGGGATTCAAGCCAAGATCAAGAGCCCAGGAAGGTGCATATTCTTCCTTTCTCATATGTTTGATTTGCTGCACAGCATAAAGAAAACTATACAATAGATATTAGTAATATCTATACATTTGATGCTTTATCCAAGCACTAACTGTCTAGGGTTAGGAAGAAATATCCTTTATAGGCATCTTATTGCATAGTAGTCTTTTATGAGCAGTCTACACTCACTTTGAAACATCTGGTACTGATCACAGAGACAGGATATCATGATATAACATTTCCCAATTTTTTGAAATATAAGTCTCTCTTCAGGAAAATAAAACTTTTGTCTTTCGGAGGTGTCAACCCTCCCACTCCACCAAAAGACAAAAGTTTTGCTGTGACAAGTACCAGTGTGAACAGCATATTGTCGGCAGGAACGCTATCCTACCGACAACGCAAACGCTGCTCTTTGTGGCTGGAAGTTTTTGTCAGCAGGAGAACCGACAAATAACGGCTACAGTGCACAACTTTTAGCAGCATGGCTGTAGCAACACAGCCATGTTACTAAAAGCTGTGTAGTGTAGACATAGCCTTGGTACATCACCCCCACAACCTAGCATGTGCTGTTAAAAGGTCTGCACCTCTTAATTTACATAAATCTTCCACATCCTCAAAGATTACCTTTGTAATCTGATACTCCCTCATCCTTTGATGAGTGAAAGGGTCAACAATGCTGACATTTAAAGTATCTCCATTGGCATCTAAGTTAGCCCCCATACTAATGAATCAGGCCGTTCACCCCTCAAAGATTGTTTGAGGCATTCTGCAAACTCAGGAAGATGTCTCTGTATCAGTCACACGTGCTTCATGCTATGAAGTTTTTCTTTGCAACCATAACAGCACAAAGCTTTTCATTATTTTTAAAGCAAGTCTCTGATGAAACACTGTCCCTTTCCCCCACATGCTAATAATTTATGTTTCCTATAGTGGGTGCACCCACACTCTGGAAAACTGCTGTACTGGCAAACCATTGACAAACTGTTAAGCACTTGAGTTTTACTGGGTGAGCTGGATCTAAGCTATTAGGATCTATGCTGAGCAGCATATTAGGATCTATGCTGAGCAGCTGGTCATACTTCAAGTCATACTTCAAGTCATACTTTGCCTAGTTTACAGCAGCCCTAGACTTTGTTTTCAGGACTCAATCACCCCATTTTTTCATGTCTTCACTGACATGTCAAGTGTATCATTTTCAAGACTTGTCTGTAGCCCTAAGTCATGGTCTGCCCATTCCTAGCGAAAAGATGGGAAGCTGTATGGTCTATTTCCAGACCTGCCATGAATATTTGTATATTGCCTGCATCTTTACAAATTAGAAAGCAGCAAGATGAATGAGAGTAGTGAATCAGAGAAGACACACAGTGTAATGCTGGCAGAAATTTACTATCTCATTTTTATTTAAAACCTGATGACTCAGAAGGAGGCAGTCCACATCCATTTCAGTAAATTCTTTAATGCTCTCAAACATGGAGGTTTGAATTTTATTGCTTGGTGGGGGCTATTTGATTTATTCCCAGAAAGAACCAATAGATTAAAAAAAAACATTTTAAAGACAGCCCCAATAATTCTAGTTTAGCTAATCTCTAACTTGTCTCCTTTTTCAATACTAGGAAGCCATAGCCTCTGGCAGTAAACTGTGTACACAGCACTCTTCACAGGTTGTTTGTGCACATATGATATGTGGCTTTGTTTTGCAAGTAAAATTTTAATTGGCACGTAGATACCATGGTGACTCTGTTACCTCATTGGCTTGGGATTGTGCTATGCAACAAATTCAAACTTCATGTCCTTGCTCTCAAGGACTTATCTAACTCAGCACCATTTGCATCTTTGGTCTGACTTCCATTGGCATCCCTCCTCTGTGCTCTTTGCTGCACCAGTGATGCCAGCCCAAATACCTGTCCTCCATCCTCCTTTCACAGCTGTGTCCTCGCCCCCTTCTTTATGAGCCCTTATGCTTGGAACCTCTTTGTCAAGTCACCACCTTTGCCATATTCAAACACCTCCTAGAAAATTGTTTTTGCCATTAAGTCCATAAAAAAGCTAGAGAGAGGTAAACAAGATAACAACAAGTAAAAGAACCTTGAAGATGTGTCCATGCCTTACTGAGTAGCCGCCTTGCTAGTGTGATACTCATCATCCTCTTCCCTTCTCACCGTCTTGTCTTTTTATGACTCTCTCTCATTGTGTCATATAAAATCAGGGTTATGTGCTCATTTTATGAGCTGTCTGGAATGTCACTGTTTGCTAGAGAAATACTAATGAGTAACTGTCAATATTATAAATAAATGAAAATACTGTGTTATCTCAGAGGTCAGAGAGCAATAACAGGGAAAACTGAAAAGCTACTGTGAGGGTAGTGTAAAATTAATATGTGATAAAAATTAAGGTGAGTCCTAAGCAGCATGTAGTAAAATTGAATTGTAATACTAGATACTAACCAAAGCATTTTGTTCCGGGTAGGTAGTGTTGCTTGCAAAATGGAAATATGTCTTTTTATTATAGAATTCTTCACCAACAGTGAAACACTGGCCTGCAAATACTCAGCAAATTTTACAACTGAAAGAAGCCTGGTACCAAAAAAAGGCCAAGGTATTGACTTAGGTCACATTTGACTCCTTTATATTGATCTCAGGAATGAAAACTGCATATCCTTGAACTGAAGTCAGCCTTGACCTATCGTTATCAGCACAAACATGAGAATACTGACTACATAAACAGCTCAGTGGACATTAATGATGATAATTATTCCTGGGAAACATGGGGCCAGATCTTCAGCTGCTGTAAATCGTCATAGCTCTAGTGAAGTCAGTGGCATGACATTTATTTACATCAATAGAGGATCTGGACTGGGTAGTGCAAAATACTCACAACATACATGCCAAATTTGCTGTTTGAAGATTTTTATTATAATGGTTGATTTTAATTGTGTTGTGTTTAAATTTGCAGAAGTAGGATATGAAATTTCCCTTTGGATACTTTTTGCTGGGAGGTGAAATGTCTGTCTTAGGGATGTACAATGTTTTCACTCTTTGGCTCTTGCTTAACATCACCTGTCTACATCATCGCCAGTTGTATTAGCCAAAAAAAATGTTGAAAAGTTGATATAATGTGACTCTGAATATTTTCTGGTGCAAAGGCAGTATTTGAGAGCTTCTCATGTAGTTATGGGTTCACTTTCAGGAGCTGGGAATGTGGATGTTGAGGAGGGGAAATTATATCTGTTCATTTGTTCTTTGATGAGCTCAGGTGGAGGATATTGCATGCTAGCAAGGGACCATCGTGAGCCTGCATGATTTGTTGTTTCCAGCCTCTCGGTGGAAGCTGGATAAGTGGTTCGTGCCGCCAGCTGATAGCACTTTATTTCACACTAGCCTCTTCCTTCAGGGCCAAATATTTCATCCTAATGCATTCCAGGATATAAATTCATTGGCCCCTACTTTGTCCTCTCGAGAAGAGGTTAGACCCATGTAATAGTAATATAATGTATTGATAAAAAAGGGGAAACTTTATTTTTCACATGGGGAAGGAATGTAGTAACTGTCCTTATTGTTGCGGGGAAGGTAGAGTATTTGTAAACCAAGTAATTGTAGTGTCATTATTTTCAAATGGTCCTTCCAAAAATGCTCTCAGTACAATGTATTTCAATGGAGTTATCAGGTGTAATTTCTCCCTCACCCTTCACATTGTAGCTTTCAGCTGTTGGCAGGTATAGCATGGGGTATGTATTAGTAAACAGCCAAAAATGAAATCTACAGGGGAATGTTAATCCACTCTATGGAAAGTGTGCTATGTTGACACTGGCTGAATCTTCATAGAGAAGTCAGGTTCATTTATTTATAAGCATTTCTGGTGTGCTCATTACCATAGTATCTGGTTACCTCACAGCATTAATATATTGCAGTAGGGAAGCAATACCCCCTTCCCACCCCCATTTATAGATATGAATCTGAGGCCAGGGAGATAAAGGGAGTGATTTTCAAAGGCACAAGGGGTGGTGTGTGTGCCTTTGAAAATCTCTTATGCAGGGCCGGTGCAAGGATGTTTCGTGCCCAAGGCGAAACTTTCCACCTTGCGCCCTCTCCCGTCCCCGAGCCCCTGCCCTGAGTCCTCCCCCCCTGCGGCAGCTCCCCCCCCGGCCAGAGATGCCCCCCCTGCGGCAGCTTCCCACCTCCCACCCTCTGCCCTGAGGCACTCCCCCCGCCCCAGCTCACCCCTGCTCCGCCTCCACCCCGAGCACTTCTCCCACCTACCAGGCTTGCAGTGCCTAAGCTGATTGGCGCCGCAAGACTAGGAGGTGGGAGAAGTGAAGCAGCCACGGTGTGCTCGGGGTGGAGGCAGAGCAGGGGTGAGCTGGGGCGGGGAGTTCCCCTGTGTGACGCCCCCCCCCCTCCTTTCTTGCTGCAGGTGGCCCTCCCTGCACTCTCTTGCCCCAGCTCCCTCCGCCTAAATGCTGTAGGCGACTGGGCAGCCGAAGATCTGGCCACTGCAGTCACTGCCGAAGAAAATGCCTCCCCCGAAATCCTAGTGCCCTAGGTGACCGCCTAGGTCACCTAAATGGTTGCACCAGCCCTGCTCTTATGTGACTTAACTAAAGTCACAGAGGAAGTCTGTGGCAAAGGCAGGATGGTTGAATGAACATCTCTTGAGTATTAGTCCTGTGCTTTAACCACAATGTCATCCTATTCTTCCTTGTTGCTGATAATCAAATATTTGTAAAGAACAGATTTCTTACCTATGTTATGAATAACCATGAAAATATAAATCCAAAAGAAGTGTTACATTGCAATGCACTTTTCTCCTCCATTTATTATGTTACTGAGTGTTATTATTTTGCATTCCTCTTTGCTTGAGCACAGGTGGAGGATATTACTTGGTAAGTGGGAAAAGGACTCATCAAACCCTGCTGTCTCTAGTCAGGGTATGTCTACACTACGGGATTATTCCGATTTTACAGAAACTTTTTTTTTAAAACAGATTGTATAAAGTCAAGTGCACACAGCCACACTAAGCACATTAATTCGGTGGTGTGTGTCCATGTACCGAGGCTAGTGTCGATTTCCGGAGCGTTGCACTGTGGGTAGCTATCCCATAGCTATCCTATAGTTCCCGCAGTCTCCCTCGCCCATTGAAATTCTGGGTTGAGATCACAATGCATGATGGGGCAAAAACAGTGTCATGGGTGATTCTGGATAAATGTCGTCACTCAATCCTTCCTCCGTGAAAGCAACTGCAGACAATCATTTTGCGCCCTTTTTCCCTGGATTGCCGTGGCAGACGCCATAGCATGGCAACGATGGAGCCTGTTTAGCCTTTTTTCACTCTCACCGTATGTGTACTGGGTGCTGCTGACAAACGCAGTACTGCATTGCTACACAGCAGCATTCATTTGCCTTTGCAAGGTAGCAGAGATGGTTACCAGCCCTATTGCACCGTCTGCTGCTTTGGAAATTGGCGATGATGGTTACCAGTCTTATTGTACCGTCTGCTGCTGTCATGGGTGCTCCTGGCTGGCCTCCTTGTGGTCCACCGGGGGCACATGGATAAAAATGGGAATGACTCCCCAGGTCATTCCCTTCTTTATGTTTTGTCTAAAAATAGAGTCAGTCCTGCTTAGAATATGGGGCAAGTCTACTAGAGAAACAGAGAGCAGAGCCACTCCGGGTCAGAGCCCCAGATATCCTGCAAAAATGATGAGCTGCATGCCATTCTAGGGGGTGCCCCTGCAACAACCTCACCTGTTGCTTCCCTCCTCCCACACCCCTCCTGGACTATCGTGGCAGTTATCTCCCCCATTTGTGTGATGAAGTAATAAAGAATGCAGAAATAAGAAACACTGACATTTTAGTGAGATAAAATGAGGGGAAGGCAACCTCCAGCTGCTATGACAGTCCAGGCAGGACATCTCTATTACTCATTAAAGGGTTGGGGGAGAGGAGTGCAGCCTCCCGCTGCTATGATGAGGACAGTTACCAGCCCTATTGCACCATCTGCCAGGACTGAATCTCCATGAGACAAAGCTTAAAGAAGGGAATGACCGGGAGTCATTCTCTTTTTAGCCCAGGCATCCCTAGCCAACCTCACTGAGGCCAGCCAGGAGCACTCAAGGGATGATGACGAGGACGGCTATCAGTCATATTGTACCATACCATACCGTCTGCCACCGGGGAGGGGAGGGGAGGGGATACTGCTGTTTAGCGCTGCAGCACCCCGTCTACCAGCAGCATCCAGTAGACATACAGTGACATTGAAAAGAGGTGAGAAATGATTTTTTTCCTTTTTCTTTGAGGGGGGAAGGGGGGTAAATTGACGACATATACCCTGAACCACTGGCGACAATGTTTTTGACCCTTCAGGCATTGGGAGCTCAGCCAAGAATGCAAATGCTTTTCGGAGACTGCAGGAACTGTGGGATAGCTCAAGTCCTCAGTCTCCCCTCTCTCCCTCCATGAGCATCCATTTGATTCTTTGGTTTTCCGTTACACTTGTCACGCAGCACTGTGTTGAGTCCCTGCTGTGGCCTCTGTCTATCATAGCCTGGAGATTTTTTCAAATGCTTTGGTATTTCATCTTCTGGAACGGAGCTCTGATAGAACAGATTTGTTTCCCCATACAGCGATCAGATCCAGTATCTCCCGTACGGTCCATGCTGAAGCTCTTTTGGGATTTGGGACAGCATGGCCACCTGTGCTGATCAGCGCTCCACGCTGGGCAAACAGGAAATGAAATTCAAAAGTTCCTGGGGCTTTTCCTGTCTACCTGGCCAGTGCATCCGAATTCAGATGGCTGTCCAGAGCGGTCACAATGGTGCACTGTGGGATAGCTCCCGGATGCCAATACCATCAAATTGCGGCCACACTAACCCTAATTCAAAATGGCAATACTGATTTGAGTGCTACTCCCCTCTTTGGGGAGGAGCACAGATATCAATATTAAGAGCCTTTATATTGAAATAAAGTGGATGGGTGCAAGGTTAATTCGGTTTAACACTCCTAAATTAGTTATAAACATGTAGCGTAGACCAGGCCTCTGTTTCACTTTCTGGCTTTCATATGCTAGTGCAATGCTGCAATGGTTCAATTACAAACCGCATGGGAATGTTCACATTCCTATTCTAGCCCCCATACCCGCCAAAAAGTAGTTTAATCCTTAATGGTGTACATTTTCAAAAGTGACTAATGATTTGGGAGTGCCACAATTTCTACTTGAGACTTGACACCTGAGAAGCATTTGACTTTCAGCGAGTGGGTTGCTCAGTACCTGAAATTGGGTGTCCCAAAACTGAAGCAACTTAAAATACTAGTAGCTCCTAAGAAGGTAGGCCTGTGAAATTACATTAATATTTGGTTTGGTGATGCATTATTTTTCCAAACTAAAATGTTGGTTCTAAGTTACCTCCCAGTATATGCTTAATGGTAGCTGACACATTTTATTATCTTACTGTTGATATTGTCCTTGATACTTCTGACTATGATTGAACTCATTAAATAGAGTATAAATGGAATATACCTGATAAAAACTTAGTAAGGTTGACAATATGACCGGGGCTGGCCATTAGGTACAATCTAAGCAAACATCTAGGCCATACATTTCTGGGAATCTTGCTATCTAACCATACTTTGCAACTCCTGGGTTAACTGTGTGGGAGGGTAATCAAAAGGGGGGGAAAACCCTGAAAGTGAGCTGTTACTCTTTCATTTCTTTACCAGTACCTTTCTGGCTAAATTGCTGTGGAGCATTTGCTTATATGTTATCTTCTCCTTGGCTTGCCAGAGATTCTTCTCGTGGGGAACGTAAACACTGGCCTCACTTCCCACTTAATTTTATTTTTTATAATCTAAGAGTCGTTACTTTAAGGTGCTCTGCTGCTGCTGAATATTAATATTGCTTGAACGTAGAGGGTCATCCCTTTCCACATTTTCTCTTGGAAAGAGATTGCAGCTTCCTGAGCAAGTTATGGGCTATGGTCACACATCATGAATGACCAATTATAATATGGAGAGCAATGCAAATATACCTTTAGAACAGCCCATGCACATGGGCCAGTTCCGCAGTCTATTCCCCTGATATTGAAGATATGGGTCAAGTTTAGACCCAGTTTTAATCAAGTCAGGAATTTGCAAGCAATTATATAGAGCATGGAATTTCACATGAACAGAACTCCATAACCTCTTTATCAGGCCGTGTAGCTTCACTTATGGACACCAGGAATGTAACCTAGATAGAGATAGCATGTTAAAATGTAAGAGCTAGTTTGTGATTTTTCCCTAATGTGAGTGCATGGCAGGGGTGAAAAGTGCCCCACAAGGAGCCTGTGCGAGGGCTACAGGTGCCACACAAGAGCAGATCACAATAGTAGTCACTGTAATGCTCGGGTCTTACTCCATCTGGGGAGGAAATCATTCAGAAAGAGGCAAAGAGGAGGCAAAGCCATAGCCTCACTTCCTCTGGCTCTGCAAACTGATATGGTTGGAGAAGTTAATGCTTATATAACCCTTCTGCCCCTCTGAGTTGGCAGCAACAAGGGCCGGGTTCAGTATCCAGGGGTTCCGTTTCAATAACGCAATGCAAAACCGGCTCAAGCCCCAACCCAGTGACCTGGGACAATTACATACCACCCCCCTGGGCACCTCTAGGAGACAATACTTCCCCTCTCACAAGCACGGAGTCCGAGTGTAGCAAAATCCTTTTAATAAAGGAGGGAAACAATGTGGCATTATGTTGGGGAAACACCACAAACAGGATTCATAACACAAACCAAGAGCAAAAGACCCACCCCCAAGTAAGTTTAGCAGTATCCTTTTCCACTCAGGGTCTTAAGTCCAACCACCCAAAAGATCACCCCAAAGTCTTGAGTCCAGCAACCCAAAAATCACCCAAAAGTCCAACAACCCAAAAGTCTCTGTCCGCAGCCCCAGAGTTCAAAAGTTTATCTGCAGAATTCTTATCCCCCACCCAACTGTCTGGAAATGAGGGAGGGCAGAAAGGGGCATGCAGGATATTAAGGGGCACCTTACGTGGTCTGAGGCCGTCTGCCTCGCCTCTCCATGGGTTCCTGCTGCAGCCTTCACCACGAGCCGCTCCAGCCGTCCCACAGACTGCTCTGCTCTGCCCTGCTTCACTCCACTCACCGTCCCATGGGCCTCTCCAACTGTCCCGCAAACTGCTCAGCTCCGCTCCACTTGCCGTCCCATGGGCTTCTCCAACCGTCTCACAAACTGCTCCGCTCTGCCAGCCACTTAGCAATATATCTTCAGGCTCCCCCACTAGTTAACACAGCACTCAGTAATCTCAGTTCTTAGTAGTTTTAGCTCTTTAGTGATTTCAGCTTGTAGTAGGGGGGGCCCAGTGCTGGTGCACCCTTGGCCTAAAGTGAATTCAGTATAGCAGCCTGTAACTAGGCTCATAATGGAATCAAAATTAGCTCTGCTAGTCAAAAGTACAGAGAGGAGGTGCAGTTGGTGTTTCAAGCCCTCAAAACGGACCCATACCATTAGGTACACATACTTGTCCCCAACCTCTCTCAATTCACTGGGTTTTGGAACCCATGTCCCTTGTCTAGTGAGTGATACTTAGTTGATGGGGAGTCCCTCTGTTATAAAACCGTTCCACTGGCCTTGATTCACATAATCAGGGTAACAACACTTTATTCTTCCTGTCCCAATAACAGAGAAACTGGGGATCCCACAGCAGACAAAGTGACCATTTGAGCAGCTGTGGGCTCATGCTAGGGTGGGGTAGATGTGCCTATGCAAACAAGACCAGCCCACAGCTCGCCACATTTCACCACCAGATGTCAGAGTAGAACTCATCCTGACTCTGCTTATACTTACAAAACAGAGTAACAGCATAGGCAGTCCTTGACACCTCCCCTCGCTCCATAAATACCCTGTGGTTTCAGGAACACATTTCTAAAGTGACATAAAATAGCAACAAGCAGTGCACTCACAGAACAGCTGGTGGATGCTCTTCTCAGCTTCAGCTTTCATTCCGGATGAAGTATCCTAGATAACTTTCCCTTAAGTCAATTTACTGTCCTGCACTGAGTCTACATGTCCCCAGGATGAACACTTTGGATCATATTTTTACTTCATTCTGAAAAAAAAACTGGGAACAAAGTTTGCATATTGTTCTTAGATAACTTTCCATAACATTAAGAAAGAGGGTAATACTAGATCCCTTCTCCTCAGACCACTAATGGAATTCACCCATGTGAAACACAAATATCTGCACAAGCTATTTTGGGTTAATATGTCTCTATTCTATTTCATTTTTTTGCTTTCAGTAGAATGGTGGGAGATGAACAGATTTAAAGGTTTTGAGGATGTTTAGTTTGGATAAACAAAATGGAACCTTATCTAAACTATCACCACCTCCCAGGATTGGAAAATCTGGGCTGGAAATCTCACAAAGAACAATAGTAGATTGTGAGATTTCCAGTGCTTGTCATCTACCTGGCTTCTCAAGACCATTTAATTTCAATTCACTTCCTGGGAAGCTGTGCTTATATGAAAATATTTTCAGTATATCGGATCATTTTATCTAAACACAATAAAATTTTCCTATTTGCTATCTAGTAACAAGAAATTATTTTCCTTCCAATGTCAATTAGAAAACCATTTTACTGATCTAAACAATGTCAGTAGAAGAACACAATGTGAGCAGGGTCACAAAATTTAAAGGGGTAACACGGCTACAGTTTCTTCTATAATTGTGAAATTGCTTTGTATTTAATCATAAATCTCAAAACCCAATCAAAAACAGTAAATGAGCATCATTAAAATGTATGTTTTGGACAAGTTATGAGAGTACAACTTGTCATCTGTCTATGAACCTTAAAACAGAACTAACTGTATAGGCTTGTGCACTGATTGTATTGTTTGAGGATTTTTACTAAATTCCTGTGATAGGGATCATTAAAATGCATCAAGTTATATTCAGTTTAAAGGGCCAAATTCCTGTGGTGCTTAATTGGTGTTTACAGGCAAACTCCTATTGAAATCAGTAAGAGTTTGCCTGAATGACAGAGCACGGTGTTCCCAACAGTATAGTTAACACAGCTGGTAAATCAGAACAAGAAGTTCTTAGATACAGTGGTAATTGGCCATCATAGAAACCCCATGATAGAGAGAGAGTTAAGGTCTGACCTAGATGTCTATCTTGGCCTTTTCCTGTCTTTATTCGTCTCCAGTTCTTTATATGGAATACTTTTTCCTGTATTTTGCATGCAGATGCTGCTGTCAGAGCAAATTGGTTGACTATTTTGAATGATAATTTACCAGATACATGTTTGTGCTTTCATTTCTATACAAGTTCCACTTCTAAGAACCTTTACCACTTGCCCCCCTTTGCCTTGACACCTAAAACAAAGTCACTGACTTTTGGTCTTGACTACTTTGAATTTGTGTACCCGGATGTGTGTTCAGCCCATGGGCAAGATAGTTTAGAGCAAGGCTTGAAAGAGCCGCAACACTTGTGAAAAGAATACATCTCTTCCAAATATACTTGCTATGCTGGCCTTACAGTGGTCATCTGTTTCTGTCTGAGCATTTAATCTCACACATTTCAATTTTACTTGTTAGGAGACTGTAATGTAGACTCTTGGCACAATTAATTTGCAAAATTACTTCTGTCTGAATCTCTTTTAATATTATTTTCTCTCTTGCCTTTAAGTTTGTATTACACTTCAGACACTGGGGGTACAAATTACTATCAAGATGCCCTGTTAATATTTAGACAATTGTTTTCCCTTTAGGAAAGAACAGGACAGGATTTATAATCCTGACCTGGTCCCTGTATTGTGGTTATACCATGTCAGATAATGGTCGCCTTGGGAAGAGGTATTTGTTACACATTTTCCTAGTTTTTATTATATTTCTTTAAGTACATTCCTTGGCCAGCTGCACCAAGGAAAGTAAGATGCTATTGGAGGATGAGCAATAGACTGAGGGATGAATTTACCTACTGAATCTTATAGAAACCATAAGAGGTTATAGTATATGTATGCTTTAATAATAATAAATAAATCTAACCCAGCCCTCAGTCTGCCTTTGGAAAGTTAATTAAGTCATGCTAGAAAATACTGAGCATTTTCTGTGTTGAAGCTTTGCATCTTTTAAAAACTTTATAAACATAAATGAATCCCTCCCAGTGCTCCTTAGAAGTGAGTAAATACATACATACTGAGATATCAAGAAGTTCTGATTTGCCCAAGAATCCAGAGGGATCCAGTGGCAGAGCCAGGATTAGAGTGCAAGATTTCCTGACTCCCCATAAGCTGATACTTGTTTTATTTACAGAAGATCACTGTGTAGTGTTATGCTGTATAACACTTAATTAACATCACAAATTGTGTAATTTCCAATTTAATCATTGTATTCATCTTAGAGATAATCCAGTGTGATGTGTATTGTAGATATGCTTATAAAGCAATGTTTGTAGTTTTTGTTTTATTGATGTTTTTGCTTCTAAACTAGTAGATTCCTCAAGTCCCTAGTCTCCATGGCTCACTCCCTTGAGGATGGTAGTTCGTCACTACTAATGGAATTGACACTGATTGTTTATATGGCCCCATATAACTCTCAAACATTACTGCATTTATCCACACAATACCCCTGTGAGGTGAAGAAGTATGGAAAAAGGCTAATATAGCACCCATCTTTTAAAAAGCGAAGAAGGAGGATCCAGGGAACCACAAGCCAGTCAGCCTCACCTAAGTCTCTGGAAAATCATGGAGCCAGATCCTCAAGGAATCAATTCTGAAGCACTTAGAGGAGAGGAAAATGATCAGGAACAGTCAGCATGGATTCATCAAGGTCAAGTCATGCCTGACTAACCTAATTGCCTTCTATGAGGAGATAACTGGGTCTGCAGATGAGGGGAAAGCTGTGGAGGTGTTATTCCTTGACTTTAGCAAAGCTTTTGATATGGTATCCCACAATATTCTTGCCAGCAAGTTAAAGAAGTATGGGCTGGATGAATGGATTATAAGGCGGATAGAAAGCCGGCTAGATCGTCGGGCTTAATGGGTAGTGATCAATGGCTCCATGTCTAGTTGGCAGCCAGTATCAAGCGGAATGCCCCAAGGGTCAGTCCTGGGGCCAGTTTTGTTCAATATCTTCATTAATGATCTGGAGGATGGGGTGGATTGCACCCTCAGCTAGTTTGCAGATGACACTAAACTGGGAGGGAGTGGTAGATATGCAGGAGGGTAGGGATAGGATACAGAAGGATCTAGATAAATTGGAGGATTGGGCCAAAAGAAACCTGATGAGATTCAACAAGGACAAGTGCAGAGTCCTGCACTTGGGACGGAAGAACCCCATGCACTGCTACAGACTAGGGACCGAATGTGTAGGAAGCAGTTCTGCAGAAAAGGACCTGAGGGTTACAGTGGACGAAAAGCTGAATATGAGTCAACAGAGTGCCCTTGTTGCCAAGAAGGCTAACAGCATTTTTGGGCTGTATGAGTAGGGGCGTTGCCAGCAGATAGAGGGACGTGATCGTTCCCCTCTATTCGACATTGGTGAGGCCTCATCTGGAGCACTGTGTCCAGTTTTGGGCTCCACACTCCAAGAAGGCTGTGGAAAAATTGGACAGAGTCCCAGTGGAGGGCAACAAACATGATTATGGGTCTGGAGCACATGACATATGAGGAGAGGCTGAGGGAACTGGGATTGTTTAGTCTGCAGAAGAGAAAAATGAGGGAGGATTTGATAGCTGCTTTCGACTACCTGAAAAGGGGTTCCAAAGAGGATGGATCTAGACCGTTCTCAGTGGCACCAGATGACAGAACAAGGAGTAATGGTCTGAAGTTACAGAGGAGGAGGTTTAAGTTGGATATTAAGAAAAGCTTTTTCACTGGGAAGGTGGTGAAGCACTGGAATGGGTTACCTAGGGAGGTAGTGGAATCTCCTTCCTTAGAGGTTTTTAAGGTCAGGCTTGACAAAGCCCTGGCTGGGAAGGTTTCATTAGGAATTAGTCCTGCTTTGAGCAGGGGATTGGGCTAGATGGCCTCCTGAGGTCCCTTCCAACTCTGATATTCTATGATAAGTATCATCCCCATTTTACAAACACGGAAACAGTTGATTTACCCCAAAACGGACAGGGTGTATATGGCAGAGCTGGGAATTGAATGCTGGTCACTTGAGTCTAATCCATGGTTTTAAACACAAGGCCAGCCTTCCTGCAGGCATTTAGCTTCTAAGGAATGAACTGAGACTACCAGTTCACATCTGACAGGCAGTAAAACAATCACTAATAGTAATGGCAAGATTTGACCCTGTGAGCTAGGAAATGGAAAATGAATATAGCGCTTTTCAATTGTCGGAGCTCTCCAGATACCCCCTATTTTTTATTTTATTTTATTTTTTGCTGTGGTGTCTCCCAGACATTTCTGTCTTTTGTTAGAGCTCTCAAAGCCTGCACTTACTGGGAATGTGTTTATTAAAAAAAAATCTTTAATCATGCATTCTAACTAGATCAAAATTAAAATGACCTGATCCACGAAGAGGTGAATCAGGTTCTATTGCAGCAGATTGGTGGAATAATAACAAAAGACAGCTCTGCACTCAGTATGTCTAATGTGGTTTCAAGCAGTGTTAATTTATAAGTAGTGGTTACTATTAGACATTGGTACGTAATAGCAGAGGTTAGAGACTGACTCTAATTGCGTAAATATTTAATACAGTATAGGGAATATGATCAGGAGATTTATACTGGGATATATAGAGCCTTTTACTCCTATAGCAATTGTTTAACTCCAGCCCATAGGGCATAGAATGAGTTGCTGGTCCTACCCATATTTAAAATAAAACACAGTAATATTCCAGGTTATGCAGTCCTGAATTTACAAGTGCTTATTTATTTATATTACGGTTTGGTGCAAGGACTCAGTTGAGACTGAGACTCCATTGTGCTGGATGCTGTACAAACACATAGGAAGACATTGTCCCTGCCATGCAGAGCTTATAATCTAAATAGATGAAACAAAGAATGAGAGAAAAAGGAGATGTGAAATAATTTGCCTGAAGTCTCCTGACTCCCAGTTCAGTGCTGGGATTAGAATCTAGGTCTCCTGCCTCCCAGTCCAATGCTGATATAGAGTTACTCTGTAGTAACTCTGTTTGTAAACCACGACCATTGCTGTAGATAATTCAGTATCTTTCTAAAGTGTGGTCCCTCCAGGTCAAGGTAGAGGCACATAGGTTGAATGTGGTACATTGAGTTGTCTTTCGCTGCTACTGCCCATGTTACACTTGTTGTAGGAGTAACTAAGGCTTTAGTCTTCGGCATGTCAGGCTGGCACCTTTCACTAGTGCCCAAATTACTCTAGGAAAACATAACAAAATATAGATTTGCATATCATGTAGCAGTGATATCACTGCAAAAGATTCACCTGTCAAGTTGTGCACTAATATAAGGGAGATGGAAAATAAAGAGAGACAGACAGATTTGTAATATATTGTGCCTGATTGCTATGGGGATATGTGTTTAAAAAGCACCTTTTTTGCTATGCATGTGTCAGACAGGGAGAGATTGAAATTACCTGATGCTTATTTTTAAATGAGGATGGAAGTTCTCGGCTGTCCTTCTGTCAGTATAGCTGATGAAATGCCAGAAGGAAAAGAAGGTGATGCCCGATCAGTTTTCATCCTGATGGATTCCAACCCTTTTCTTTTTGAATGTATTCTGCCACGTTTCTATTCATGAAGAATATGAGACCATTCAAGTTTGGATATTTTTCATAACTTTGTTTTTCCAAATTTATCAGGTCTGACAAATTAATCTATATATTTTTGAAATGTAGGAGTTTCATAAAAAGATGTGAATTTAAGCTCATGACAGTAGCAACCATCAGAGCATGAGAAACATTGTATAGTACGTGAAATACTGAAAACAAAATTGAATAATGTTACACTTCTAACTTGAAGATGATAAAGGCAAGGCACTTAGAGATGAGACAAAATTAAGTCTCTAACCTCTTTTGCTGCAATCTGGAAAAGCAGAGCTTTCTGAATGTGATTAAACTGTCACAGATATTGCAAGGCCTGGGCACCAGGAGTGGCATAGGGATGGACAGAGGTGTTTGTTAGCCTCTGCATCTCTTGGAGTTAAGTTGGCACAATTGACAACACAACTTGGCATTAAGTTGACTACACAAATGGAATATGAACATTTTTTTTGACACTGGAATTTGTTTTATGAGGAGTGGAGTTGGTGGGGGGCTGGGGGGAGGGAGGGTGTGGAGGTGGGGGAGAGGTTTGGCCAGAACAGCTTGTAATAGGATCTTTTAATTTAAATTCATGTAGCCACCACAAGCCTTGGTGAAAACCTTTTCTGAAAAACTGTGTCTCTAGCAGTGAGGCTTCTTCCAGCTCAGGATGATGCCTCCAGTGTTAGTACTGGGTATAAAGTCAAAGGCTAGTATAGGACTCTGAGCCATAACCTGCTGATTCAGAGGTAAGTACTGATAACTGAGCCACACTGAGACAGTATCCTTTCAGTATGGTGATTTGGAAATCTTCTGGTAACCAGGAAACAAATGTTTCCTAACAAAATGTCTGCCATTCTAAGAGGATTTCAAGCAAAAATTACTCTGGCACATGATATTGGATGAATTGTATTGTCCATTGTGATATGCCTGCTTTGGAGAGCTAACTAGCATATGGGACTAGTATGTCCTACAGGGCAAGTTTTCACTGTGCTAAATCCAACATGACTATTAACATTAATATCCTTCTGGACAATCTCAGTGGAGAATGAGACCTTCCTTACCCTCTCTCAGTTCTATGAATGGCTCCTCTGGGGAAGGGTTTAGACACAAAGAGAGTGCACTTGAAGGTTGCTTATGAAGAACCCATTCTGTAAATAACTAGAGTTCATCTCTCTCTCTCCAAGGTTTTTAGTCTGTTTTCCACGAACACTATTTTTTTCTTATCTCCCTAAACTCTATGGCAGCCAAACATCAAAAGTCAGTTTAATGGGAGAGGAGTTATGTTAGGGGCTTACCCCTTACTCCTTCCCCTGGTTCTTGTCACACAGACAGAAAGCAGAAGACCAGAAGTCTGAAGCTCAGGCAATGTGATGTTTATTGGGGTTAGTTCCAAGCAAGCACATCCATAGCTCTACATGCCGGCAGAGACTGTTTCCCAGCTCTGATGCTGCAGCATATTTGCCCCACGTCCCCTTCCCAGCTC
The DNA here is from genome assembly GCF_007399415.2 of Gopherus evgoodei. Taxonomy (NCBI): domain Eukaryota; kingdom Metazoa; phylum Chordata; order Testudines; family Testudinidae; genus Gopherus; species Gopherus evgoodei. The sequence continues at coordinate 80,844,153 of NC_044325.1, forward strand.
TGATGCCGCAGAGCCTTTCCTATGTCCCCGCTCCCCATTTCCCCCTTCCTCCTCCTTAGCAGGCCAAAGTATACCAACATGCATGCCCCTAGTCCCACCCCTTACAACTTATGGTCATGTTCTGTTTTCGAAGGTTGTGAGTTTGGGGTCTTTGTCCCACCTCTTTTGTATCCTATGGGAGGGGTAAGGATTGAGGTTGTGTACTGGCCAATGCCAGGCTTTTCTTTGGCTTTCAGTGTGTCATATGCCTCCCTCCTAACCCCCCTTGCCCCTGCTAACTGGTTGCTTGACCTTGGCTTGAGAGAGAAGCAAGGCAGCTTTCCAGTGTATGTGCATATATTACACTCCCACCATATCCTGTAACACTTTCAGCTCTACCCCTTGTCTTTTCTCATTGTATTTAAAGCCCAATCTGGTTGTGGGAAATGCAGCATACAGTGTCTTTGTTCATTGTTCTTCACACATATTAGTAAAGATACAAGAGTATCAAAAGTCAAACCCCAAATTCTATCTCAGGCTGACAAGCAAACCTTTGTACTAACAAGCTGTAGCGGGGGAAATGCAAAGCTAAACAAAAACACAGCATTATCATTTTATTCCAAAGCATTCTGATTTTTTTTGAGGAATGTTAAACTGTTGCTGGTTCTGTGTATATTATTTTCCTTTTCTTTTTTTTCTTTTCCCCAGTCAATGAAAGCTAGTTCTTCTTATCAGAAGTTAGCAACCTGGGACATGTGAGTGCCTTAATTTATGGATATTTTATTAACTCCATGGACTAGACTCAATAGAACAGTGATATATTTAAAGCTCAGGGACACCGAATTTCACATTTCCCATGCAAGTGTTCACATATTTCTGACACAAGACCTTTGAAGATGTTATCCCTTCTGTCCCTGGTTTCAGGCAATATTCACCCAGTGTTAGTCATTGCTCTTCCGCTACATTAAGAAGTAATTTGTGTGAGTTTGGCTTCTCTCTGTGTCTATATGTAACCACTATCCCTAACTCTTAATTTTCACAAATGAACAGTTCACTACACTTAATTTCAAGGACAGAGTACCTGGGCTCCTGCTTAGCAATTTGCTACTTGGTTAATCAGTCCAAGGGTATCTAAAGGGCAGCTCAGCTTACACGCAAAACCATTACATTAAAAACAGCCAGGCTCTCTCCCTCTTTCTTCTTCTTCTTGAAATAACAATATCTGCTGGGCAAATTCTTGCTGATAGGAGCTGTAGACAAAAATAGCATCCACAAATAGGAATCACTGGTATTAAATTAGACAAGCAGCATACAAGGAAATGAACTTTATTTTCCAAAACGTCTTTACACAGGGAAAGTGGTCCAGTTTTACAGCTGGTGACTGAGATCTAGGACTAGAGAGTTGCCTTCCTTGCTCTGGTACTGACTTATTGTGTGACTTTAGGCAAAGACTTATTAACTTTTATGGATGGGAAGCGGCAGCCAGCACATTCCTCACTCCACGCCACTTCCCACAGCGTCCATTGGCCTGGAACAGCGAACCACGGCCTGTGGGAGCTGTAATCGGCCAAACCTGCGGACGCTGGAGGTAAACAAACTGTCCTGGCCTACCAGTGGAATTCCCTGATGGGCCACATGCCAAAGGTTGCCAGTTCCCTGCTCTAAGCTTTAGTGGAGCAGATTATCCCACATCTGCCTACTTTGGGGTTCTACCACCTTCCTCCTAAAGCATTTAGTTCTGATCACTGCAAGAGATGACGGACAGTGAATCTGCTTCAGTATGGCAGTTCCTATGCAACTTTACCCAAAAAATCAGTGGTGTTAGGAATCAGATTTTTGGCTTCGACCTGTCACTAATATTAAGAGATGTTACTAATTGTATTTATTCATTTTTATATTCCATTTAGTTGTGTTACTGTGAAGTTCTCTGTTTTATTTTGTACAAAGACTTCCTCTACCTGCAAAGGCTGCCCATATCACAATCTATTTGATAGATGAGCTTCCACATGTGTAACCCTTCTGCCCCTCTGAGTTGGCAGCAACAAGGGCCGGGTTCAGTATCCAGGGGTTCCGTTTCAATAACACAATGCAAAACCAGCTCGAGCCCCCACCCAGTGACCTGGGACAATTACATACTACCCCCCCGGGTACGTCTAGAAGGCAGTACTTCCCCTCTCGCAAGCACGGAGTCCAAGTGTAGCAAAATCCTTTTTAATAAAGGAGGGAAACAATGCGGCATCACGTTGGAGAAACACCACAAACAGAATTATAACACAAACCATAAGCAAAAAACCCACCTCCAAGTGCATTTGGCAATATCCTTTCCCCCTTAGGGTTTTAAGTCCAATCACCCCGAAGTCCAACAACCCAAATGTCTCTGTTTCTGGTCAGTGCCACCCCAGAGTTCAAAACAAAAGTTTATCTGCAGAGTTCCTCCCCCCCCGCAGCCTGGGTGGAAATGGGGGGGCGTACACAGGGTGTTAAGGGGCACCTTACGTGGGCCAGGGGCCAACTGCTCTGCCTCTCTGTGGAGTTCTGCTGCAGCCTTCACCATGACCAGATCCACTCCACCAGCTGTGCCGCTCCTCCAGCCGCCCCCGCAAACCGCTCCACTCCGCTCACTGTTCCATGGGCTGCTCCAATGTGCTGCAAACTGCTCCTCCTCTCCGTGGAGTTCTGCTGCAGCCTTCACCATGACCAGCTCCACTCCACTCCACCAGCTGTGCCGCTCCTCCAACTGACCTGTGAGCCGCTCCCGCAAACCGCTCCGTTCACTATCCCATGGGCTGCTCCAATGTGCTGCAAACTGCTCCTCTCTGCCAGCTGCTTAGCGATAGATCTTCAGGCTCCCCTACTAGTTAACACAGCACTCAGTGATCTCAGCTCAGTAAGCTTAGCTCTTTTAGTGATGTCAGCTCTTAGTGATTTCAGCTTGTAGTAGGGGAGCCCAGGTGCTGGTGCACCATTGGCCCTACATGAATTAAGCTCAGCAGCCTCTAGATGGACTCCTAATGGATTCAAAATTAGCTCTGCTCTTCAACAGTGGAGAGACGAGGATGTGCAATTGGTGTTCCAGTCCCTTAAAAAGGGGCACATACTACCACATACACACACCAGTCCCCAACCTCTCTCAAGTCACTGGGTTTTGGTGCCCATATCCCTTGTCTAGCAAGTGCCACTCACCTGATGGTGAGACATCTCTGTCACAAAGCGATCCCACAATTCCTCATCCACACAACCAGGGTGACAACACTCCACTCCTCCTGCCCCAACAACAAAGAAACTGGGGATCCCAGAGCTGTCACAACAACCACCCCAGGCTGCTGCGGGCCGCGGCAGGCAGGGTGGGTGTGCCAATGCAAATACCTGAAATTCCCTTTCACACTTCCCACAATTCACCACCAGATGTCAGGGCAGAGCCCATCCTAACTCTGCTTATACGTGTATTGCCCATCCAGCATGTGTTTGGGGGCTGCATTGCCCCCTGAAGGGCATTTAGCTGATGTAGCTCAATATTAAGAGCAAACCTCCAAAGCTTATTTGCTGCTGGCTGTTGGAACACTAATGACTGAGGTGCAGGGAGGGTGTTTCCTGGGTTTTAATGGGATGAGTAGATGGCTTATGGCAAAGTTTTGGGCCATTAACTATGCACAGTGACTCATTAAACCCCATGAAATGTACTGTTAGGGTCATTATTGCTATTATAACCTAAACCTATTTTGAAATCACTTTACACTGGTACCTTTTTAGGTATATTTTCCCTTGAATTTCCATTCTTTGTGCATGACTCCATTGATGATGTTGATGCCGTTAAGCAGCAATAACATGTTCAGCTTTGATTCATCTTACACTTTCGGTTGTGCTGATCCCTATTTATTACCAGTCCTTCCTCCAGTCTCCTTTTAAAGACAGCTTTCAGGTAGAATTTGACACCAAAGTCAGTTATTCTATAAACAGGCTTTCACAAACGTAACACAAATAGAATTATTTATTTATTTATTTATTTATTTTAAAATAAACATTCCAGCACTACTCATGCAAGAAGTTTCTGTTCAACATGCATAAAGTTAGAAAGCTGGGCATTATGATTGTCATGATGTATTGTATTTGAACATGACAGTTATAATTAGAGCTGGCTGAAACTCAGGATTTCTGGTTAGCAAGAGCTTTTGGCATCTTGAAATTTGGTTTGATTCTGATTTGGAACAAAACCAATTTTTTCAAAAATTCTTTCACACTGGAAATCTCTTCTCCCCCCCACCAAAAAACTGTTTTAGAAACACTGACACGTGGTCCCTGGTACCAGAAGTTGTTGTATGAAATTAACATTTCAGGCAACAGCTGTCAGGATATCAAGAATCTGTGGCTGCAGGGCAGCCCCCCATGCAGAATGCCCTGGGGCCAGGGCAGTCTGAGTGGCAGGGCTACAGCTTCCCACTCCCAAGAGGAATGATGGTCCAGTAGTTTTGGGCACTAGCATAGGACTTTGGGGACCAATGTTCAATCCCTTGCTCTGCCACTAGCTAGCAAGTGTTAAAAATCAGGAAAGGAGGTGGGGGGTAAATATTGGGACTGTCCCTATAAAATCAGGACATCTAGTCACCCTATCTGCCACAGACTTCCTGTAGGACCATGGGCAATTCATTTAGCCTCTCTGTGCCCCAGTTGCCTATCAGTAAAATGGGGATAATAATTACCTCCCAGGGTATTGTGAGGAAAAAGACAATAGCTTTGAGATCCACTGTCTGAAAAATGTTTTATGAGTTACATATTATTGTTATTTCCAGGATCCCTGCTGTGAAATTAAAAGCCTGGACTCAAGAGTCCTAGTGAGAGTTGTTCTCTCAGGGTTGCCCCAGAGCCATGGACCCTAGAAGTGACCATAGGGTCACTGACTTTAGGCTATGCCGGAGCTGTCAACTCTAGAAACCCAGGAAACTGGGAACCAGGGCAGGCCATGTGGCAGGGGTCCCCAACAGCCCACTAGTCAAGCTGGCAGGGAATCAAAGAAGATTTCTAACAGAAAACCCTGCCCATGGTTCAGTGAATGTGTTTCAAGCCTAGCTCACTTTATATGAAATTTCAGGTTCAATGGACCAACATTTTCTGATGCAACAGGGGAAATTTCCAACTACCTTTACTTGCAACCTACAAAATCAGAAACATCCCAAACATTTTCTACCTGAGGTTGTTACAGTCGTCTTAATCTGATAAACTGAGATCTCTCACTGCTTTTCAGAATAGATCTTGTATCCCTAGGCTTTTCTGCGGATGCCATCTCCTGCTGTCCAACCTTCCCCACTATGACATCTTCTCTAACCTAAGAGACATCTGCAAAGTTCAAGTTTGTTTTCCACTGCTTTGACCATGTCCAATTTTTCCTTCTGTGTTTACTCTAATTCCCTGTCTTTCCACCCCATGCCCATGATATTTAAATTTCCCACTGAGTTCTGTCCTTATTCCCCTCCTATACCATCCTTTGCTCCCTGCATTTCATCCATGCATCTCCTCTTGTCCTGACTGCTCCCTTTGGATCTGTCTGCTGTACAAATACATCAAAGCCAGGGGTATTGTATTACAATGTGGTTGTCCCCTGGCGTCATTGAAACATGTTTGTAATGTAGATGAGTCCTTTATTGTCTTCCATAACTGGGCTAACACCTTTTTCACTTTGATAGCATTATGCTATACCTTTCGGTTTTGTATCTTTCATTCTGTGTTCATGATGGGGGAAACGTGCAAGGGTGTTTGTTGCCCTGTGGTTTTGTTGTTTTTAATGAGTGTCTGCTTATAGTTTAAAAGAACATAATTTGCTACTGGTGAGTCACGCTGCTCCAGAATTCAAGATGAATACGAAAGAAACACTGATTTTTTTTTAGAAATATCATAAAATCTCTCACAATTTGGGATATTGCACCTAGTGTTTCTAAATTCCATATGGCAAGGATCCTCAGAACCTCATGTTTTGAATTTATTTTGCATGAAACAAAATTTCCCCTCTTAGGACCAGAGCCTCAATTAATATAAACTGGCATAGCTTCCTTGACTTCAGTGGAGCTAAGCCAATTTACATCACCTGAGGATCTGATCTTCAGTATTGTCATGCATAATACAGCTGGCCAGAAATAAACAATTCAAATTTTGTGAAAAAATATTGAGGTTTGATTTTGTTGTTGTTGTTGTTGTGATCCAGCACAAAATCAAGGCTTTTTGATTATTACTATTTTCTTTTTGCCAAAAATACATGATAGAGACATGCACCTCTTTTCCAGAATAGCCAATAGCCTGATGAGAAGGGCACTCATCTGGAAAGTGGCAGGCCCTAGGTCAGGTTTGTGCTCTCTGTAATTCAGAGAAGGATCTTGAACCCAGACCTCCTAGATGTGTGCTCTGATGACCAGACTATTAGCTCTTTTCAAGCGGCAGTTGATTTCTAAATTCCATTGTGGACCTGAGAAAGCTGATCAGATTTTCATCATGATAAATATACTTGTGCAAAATATTTCAATGTTGATAAAACTGCATTTTTAGCTGTAAAAAATGTCATCAAAAAGTTTTGATAATTTCTTATGTACCATATTGAACATAAGAATAGCTATACTGGGTCAGACCAAAGGTCCAGCTAGTCTAGTATCCTTCCTTCCAACAATGGTCTCTGTCCAATGCTTTATAGGGAGTGAGCAAGGTAATTTGTTGAGTGATCCATCCCCTGTCATCCACTACCAGCTTCAGGCAGTCAGAGGCTTAGGGACACCAAGAGCATGGAGTTGCATACCAGATTATCTTGGCTAATTGTCATTGATGGCCCCATCCTTCCTGAACTTATCTAATTATTTTTTGAACCCAGTTATACTTTTGGCCTTGACAACATCCCCTGGCCATGAGTTCCACAGGTTGACTGTGTGCTGTATGAAGAAATACTTCCTTATGTTTGTTTTTAAACTGCTGCCTATTAATTTCATTGGGTAACTCCTGGTTCTTGTGTTACATGAAGGGGTAAATAACACTTTCTTACTCACTTCCTTCACACCAGTAATGATTTTATAGATCTCTGTCATACCACCCCATAACTGTTAATTCTTTTCTAAATGGAACAGTCCAGATGTTTTTAATCTCTCCTCATATGGAAGGTGTTCCATGCCCCTAAACATTTTTATTGCCCTTCTCTGTACTTTTTTCCATTTCTAATATATCTTTTTGGAGATGGGGAGACCAGAACTGCACACAGTATTCAAGGCATGGGTGCACAGTGGCATTATGATATTTTGTCTTTTTATCTATCCCTTTTCTGATGACTCCTAACATTAGCTTTTTCGACTGCTGCTGCACATTGAGCAGATGTTTTCTCCCCCCAGGGAGTCCAAGATCTTTCTTGAGTGGTAACAGTTAACTTAGACCCTATCTTTTTGTATGTATATAGTTAGGAATGTCTTCCAATATGCATTACTTTACCTTTATCAACACTGAATTTCATCTGCCATGTTCTTGTCCAGTCACTTAGTTTTGTGTTACACTTTTTGTAATTCTTTGTAGTCTGCTTTGGACTTCACTGTCTTGAGTAACTTTGTATAATCTGCAAACTCTGCCACCTTGCTGTTTACTTCTTTTTCCAGATCATTTATGAACAGATTGAATAGCATTAGTCCCAGTATAGAGCTTTGGGTAATACTGCTCTTTGCCTCTCTCCATTCTGAAAGCTGACCATTTAGTCCTATCCTTTGTTTCTGATCTTTAACAACCAGTTATTGATCCATGAGGGGACCTTCCCTTTTATTCCATGACTGCTTAGTTTGCTTAAGAGCCTTTGATGAGAAACCATGGCAAAGGCTTTCTGAAAGTCCAAGTACACTGTATCCTCTGGAGCACCCTTGTCCAGATGTTTGCTAACCCCTTCAAAGAATTCTCATAGATTGTGAGGCATGAATTTCCTTTACAAAAGCCATATTGACTCTTCCTCCAACAAATTGTGTTCCACTACATGTCTGATAATTCTGTTCTTTTCTATAGCTTCAACCAATTTGCCTCATACTGAAATTAAGAATACCAGCCTATAATTGTCGATCAACTCTGGAGCCTTTTTAAAAAAACAACAAAACAAAACAAAAAACATGGGGCACTCTTTACACTGGCGCTTTACAGTGCTGGAACTTGCTGCAGTCAGGGGTATGTTTTTTCACACCCCTGAGCGAGAAAGTTGTAGCACTGTTAATCGCTAGTATAGACAAGCCCTTAGACTGCTACTGTCCTTCAACAACAATGGTACTTTTGTTTGGTTGAGCATGAAGCTTTCTGAGAGACATGAACTTTGTCTCAAAATAATGCCTTCTCTTTTCCTTTTTCCCTTCCCCATGCTGCATTCCATCACCACAAAATGACACAGTGGCATGTTGTCATGTGAGCTCCCTAACATACTTCTACCACTGATGATAGAACTCTATATCTGGTGACTGCTAGCTCTGTGCACAATTTATATTACTAGCTGTAAAATACATTTGTATTTGTGAAGCATATTACTGAAGAGGAAGAAATAACAACATGAAGTGATCGGATTATAATGCCTATGAGCTGCAACAGTCTGGGTTTTGTCTGCACTGAAAACATTTTCAAACTCAGTAGTAATAATTAGCAGTCTTCTGTTCTGACCAAATTCATTGTTAGTATACTAGGTAATGGCATAGTGGAATCTGACTGACCTCAGAGTCTTCCATTTCCTGTTGTCTGGAAAGGCAGCACAATTCATTAGTGAGCGTATCTAAAAAGTGACACTAAAGAGCAGTGCAGTATATTAAGATAATGGGATGGAAAAGCAATCAAAGAAGAAAACTGCTGATGGAATTCACACAGTGGCTTCATCCCAGAGGAATACATCGTAAATTCTGTAGAGTCTCAATGTGGTTTTCTATGCGACCCTCACTGAAATTTTTGCAGTGACTACTAGACCTAAATGGTGGATATCAGGGGTAAAATCTGTTGCAGGGGAGTATGGTAAGCATAGAAAGTAATGTCATATTTATCCATCTCTATAAACGTTGCCACTTCAGTTCCATTCTATTCTAGTCATGTTTGATTCTGCTTTGGTGTAGAATTTCATCATTACTATTTGTAGGAAGGCACTTGACAATAACCTTTAGGAGAACTGTTGAAGCTTCCCTTGTTGTTTCACGATATTTTGTCAGGTAAATCTTAGTGCAGAGAAGATCTTTAATTGGCCAGGAATTGCAGAGGTTATTTGCCTTCCTGATTAGGAAAAGGGACTTTAACGTAGGTCTCCCACCTTCAGAGAACTGCTCTGATCACTAGGCTAAAGAGTCAGTCTTTCTCTCTCTCCCAATTTACGTCTATTTATACAAAGTAGAACAGTTCCAACAGGAAAGCTTGAACCTGCTCAAAATGAGGCAGAACTGCAACTTGAACCTGGTTTCCTGCATCCTACCTGAGTGCCCTGATGACTGGGCTATTGGCTATTCCGTGGCAGGTCGGTCTGTCTGCCTCAACCTTAAATACTATCCTTGAAGTAAGAAAATGTCATAGAAACATCTGTTTCTATGAATTGGCATTTTCTGATAAAACACTTGGTCAAAAAATTCCTGACCGGCTCTAGTATGTCCTGTAGGTAGATGCTTGGAGAAATGTTTGTATTTCTGGATAGTATTTGTTACAGTAAATTCAATTGCTTTCTGACCCTCAGGTTAGGATTAAATTGTGTTTGCATGATAATTCTGAGTTGTAGACATATAGAGTGACTTTATCAGTTGCAAATTAATTTGTTGGAGACTACATTTCTCTTTTGTGCTATACACATGCCCCGATTCAGCAAAGTATTTAAGCATACTCTTAAATGTAATCATGTGAGTAGTCTGACTGTAATGAATAGGACTACTCGTGCTGAAATTTAAGCAGAGTCTTAAGTACTTTGAAGAATCAGGGCCATAGTGAACTCCCCTGAAGAACATTTTCCATTTTTACTACAATTTGCACTATTCCATATATTTAGGAAAGAATCACAAATGTAATGGTATTGGTATGATCAGATAAATGTGATATAAACAAAACTTTTTAAGGGCACCTTCTTAAGCAATGATTTGGTTGGCTGTCTGGAAACTGCCAATTTTCTAACTGCCAAGATTTTAACTCATAAATGTAATTGTGTGTTTTAGTTGGTCTGAATATAGCTGGGAATATGGGGGTTGTCATGTGTAAAAGCAACATTAATGTAGCCCTGCCTAATAGCTTTCTGATGCAGGTTGAAGATTAGAACCACAAAAATCAACCATTTAAAAAAATCCCTGATGTTTATTCATTACCCAAATTCATTTAACATATTTTTCCATTCTGTTATTTCTAGCCGAGTAGCACAGATGGAATGTTCGGGGTAATGATGAGCCCTGTTTCTGCTAGATAGTTGTGATGGTTGACTAAACATTGCAATCCTCATTTAATTTGTCACACTGGTGGCTGATATAGTCACTGGATATGCTCACCTACTTGGAAAAGCTTGGGAAACTAAAAGCTATGGCTTGAAGATTTCTCAAGGATGGAGACATGTTGGAAGCAGTTTGCTCGATGTTGCAAAACTGTGGCTCATACAACTGTATATTAGGTTATGTAGAACCCACTGTTTCCAAGTCATGCAAGAACACTGGCACTGGCCCACTTTTCCTGTGGAAGATGGAAACACTTTATCTAAAGACTGTAACAGTCAATTGCAAACTGTTCAAATCAAGCTACTTTTTACTAAACTGTCATTCATTATGAACATGCATTCATATATTTAATTAATTGCCAATTAAGTGTGTTAAGATTCTATCTTTGCTCCAGTTGGTTCAATAGAGTCATAAAGTTTAAGACCAGAAGGTCTGATTGGATCATCTAGTCTGACCTCCTGCATATCACAAGCCATTACATTATACCTGGTTACTCTTGAGCCCAATAACTTATGTTTAGCTAAAGCATGTCTTCCAGAAAGGCATCCAGTCTTGATGTGAAGACTTCAAGTGATGGAGGAGCCATCACTTCACTTGGTAGTTTGTTTGAAAGAGTAATCACACTTACTGTTTTTTTTTAAAAAGTGCCTTCTTTCTAGAAGCTGTGATATCCTTTATAAATAAGAGATTCAGACACAGTCCACTAACATAACTATTTGCTGTGACTGAGGTAATCACATTGGTAGGGAGAGATGAGTAAAATGCTGTGACTAATTTACATTCATACTGTACATTTACCATATGGTTCAGTGGATATGATTCTTCCCTTTTAAACAACAAAGCTAATTAACCTCCTGCTTAGACTTGGACAGATACCTTAGTGTGGCTGATTCCACGATCCAGAACAAGAACACTGCACAGTTGGGGAGGTGTGTTCCTTCATAGGAAACAGTATGCTGAGTTTCCATCTGTCTATTTTCAGCAGTTAACCAGTGTATAAAAAATATCTCACAAGAGGAAAGTAAAGGGGACAATAACTTCAGCATCCCAGTTAATGATCCGTCTGTAAACCTACCCCTCGTGCTGCAATCTGCCCCCCTCTCCTTTTGGATATACAATATTGTCCAATGCAGTAAAACAAATGAAGAGAAGAGCTCAGGAGACTAAAAGGCCAATGGATTATCTGTTAAGCAGCCCAATCTCAATAAGCCTCAATTTGTCTAATGCTTGATTTACTGCCTTGTGTGCAAAGGTCAGAATCTGCCAAACTTTCCCTTGTGGTCCACCTCTCTTTTTACCAGCTCCATGTGGTTTGTGTAGATCCAAGCCATGACCACTGTGGACCACTTTGTCAGTTGACAGTTACTCTTTGGAAATGACTTTTAATCAGCAGAGAGCTTTGACAATGTAGATAAGGAGAGGAATGTTTTGAAGGTTAAAGGCAAATGACTTGGGGAAAGCTAATCTGGTTAGCAGAGGACTAAGAGCCATCTGTAGTGTGCTGAATCCATGGGGCAGATAGCCAAGTTTTCTCTCCAGCCGTAGCCTGTTTGGAAAAAAAAAAAAAAAAGCCAAGGCAGTAGAGTTTCTGTGGAGCCTCAATTTTTTTCTCTATTTGGAAAGCATGCTCAGTTCCCAATGGATTAAGACAAATCTAGCACTACACATTAATAAAAAGTTGTTAGAAGCAAGTCTGTAACACCAGCATGATTCTGTCTCTTCTCCTCCTTATTAAACATTATGATTCCACTGGATCCTTATGCAATTGATGCCTTATTTTTCATTAAAAATAATGTAATTACTAGTCATAAAATTGACTATGAAAAAATCTGCATTGCCTGCCAGTAGCCAGAGAGAGGCTATTCCAATCAAGATGAAGCCGTGAAAGTTGCGACATGTCTTCATTGGCACTTTCCATGTACTTGTACTCACTCTCCCCCTTCTAATTTAAATTATCCTCTCCACAAACCCTATCCCTCCTGCTAGTTAAAATAATAGTCTTTCCAAGTAAATAAACCCACCAACCAATCTATGTTAAAATAATGTTCCAGATCCAATTTTACACCTGCAAAATCCTATAGCATCCACTGTAATACCGTTGTTGTATCTTGGAATATGCCTCCACATACTGGACTAGTCTTATTGGCTATTTGTGTTACAGCACAGAGCCCCTCCACTGCAAAGTAGTGGCATTTGAGCAATGAATAATTCCTTAGGTCTGAAGATTCATAGTGGATAAGCAGCCAAAGTGTAAGTAGTTTCTTGGAACTATCTGGGTATCTAAAACTGGACTCTAAAGTTTATGCATTGAGAATTTCTTGTACTGTTTTGTTCTTCACTTCCTGGTTCAGGCTGGTGCAGGGGTGGAGGAAGGGAGGGCAGGGCAGGCAGTTACAGAAAGGAAAAATGAAAATAACACTCAACAAACTCTGAAAGTCAAAATGTGTGTGTTTGTGTGTTCTGGGGGTTGAAGTGCAGGGGGCTTTTATGGTAATGAAACCACCTCTGTCTCTAAGGGCAGGCTTGGAAAGTTTAGACTTTTATTGATTAATGTTGATAAACAGTGATTCGTCTTCCATATACAAACAGATGAATAAATATTTCCATCAAAGATGATCGAAATTTACAGACAGGGAAAGTAAGAAAAATGCTGATTGAGAACTTATTAGAGTTTTTTTAAGGCTAAACTTTGACATATGGTGTTTACAGTTTGTGTTGTAACTGTTATAAAGCTTTTTTAACTTTCTGATTCTCAGTGTTCACTGTTGTTAAATAATCATTGTTTGATCCCTCCCGTCATTGTCTGACTTGCCATATTTTTCTGTAGCTGTGTACGTTTAAATTAATAAATATAAAATGCTTAAAATAAAAAAAAATCCATAAAAAATGTAAAAATATTTAATTCTGACAAGCCTATGGGACATATGGAAGAAGCTCCCACGAATCTCCACAAAATTTCTGGGTTTCCTGGTGACTAATTATTTTTATTTCCCTTGCCAGTGCCTCTGAAGTTCTGTTAGTTCCAGGTATGAGTAAAACAAAGCTTATGTTCACAAGTCTTTAGAGAATACTTGGTTTGGAGGCCCTGTTCAATTTCTTAGAGATCTAACTGATACCTAATATGTTTTCTAATCCATTTACTTATTTATATTCTTAATGGAAATGTAAAATTGCACGTTTCCCCTTTTTTGCATTAGCTAGTCATATTAAACCAGCTGGGATGACACTCAGGTGGCAGTAAATGCCATGAGAGGGACTAAAAATATCACCTCCTAATATCTTCAGCTCTGTTGGTGCACAAAAACATGCTAGGAGAATACACAGAGCAAGAAAAATACGAGCAGAGGAAAGAGCTGGAGAGGAGCAAGAGGTTATTTACTGTGTCTTGGGTCCAGGGTAGAAAATGCATATAACAGGCAGTTGGTTGTTCAATAAATTAGATGTTGTTAAGATCTAGGTATGAGTTGTGCCAGAGCTGTATGTGGCCCTGTTTGTTACATCTTGCAGAATGAAATCTGCATGAGAGTCATGTAGCACATCTATCAAGCTCTGATTATGAAAATGGCAAGACGTCAAGCCCCACTATAAAGATATTTCTGAACAAATGTGCAGAACTCAGGTAGCATATTCTAATCTGGAAGGTGGTGGGTTTTGGTGAGGACCCTGCCTTATACTAAAAAATGTGGTCACTAAATGAAAAAATCAAAGAAAAGGATTTATTGCTGTGAGACAAGCTAAGCTAGGCGAGTCGTATAACATTTAAAAGAATTCACTGAACTGTGAAGACTGACGTTTGAGTCATAAAACAGACTTTGTTTGACAAAGGTAATACTTTTTAAGCTTGTTCTGTCTTTAGATTTAATAAAACTGGAGCAATGAGTGATTGCAGAATTGAAAACAGATTGGCTTGCATTTTAGACCACATCGGGTTTAATTTAACAGAGATATTAATTTTGATTTTTTTACAGTAATAGTTATGGAAAGCGCTTGTGAACAATCTGCCAGTTTTACCATTCATATGCACTGCACAGAAGGTCTTTAAATTACCTTGAGATGCCAAATAAGTAGTTTCATGTGCTTCTTGGTACCCGTAGTTGATGCTTGTCGCAGAAAAAATGTTGGAAGCCTGAACAGATAGACTTTTTTCCCTCTCTCTCCACAAAAACAATTAATTACAAAATATTATGTTGCTACTAAGAAACTCAGAGCAGGATTTGCACCGGAAATGCCAGGTGCACTGGAGACATTGGCAATGTTGGGAAGTCACATTCTAAATTCTTTCCTCCCACTAGTCCATTCAGCTTAGCAAGAACACTTCCCATATCTTGACTGTACTTTATCCTCTTCTGCAGTGGTCCATAAGATTTTGCATGCCAAGAAAGCATAGGTGGGTTCTGTGCTTGGATAGAAAATTTCAGAATAACTATTTAGAGGCTGCAGGAGGTTGTGCTGGTGATTCAGCAGTTGCCATTCTTGGTTGTGATTGTTGAACTGATACCCCACCATGGTGCTAGAGAGTGCTGTACTGCTTGAGTGATACCATCTTTCAAAGAAGTACCATAAATCATTAGGGCCAAAATGCTCAAAAGTGACCCCTGATTTGGTTGTCCTATTTCCTGAATGCTTGGTCTGAGAAACCTAGTGCCTGAACTTTTGTAAGGCTGAGCACCCATAACTCTGTTTGGGAGCAGCTGGTATGAAGCTCGTCTGAAAATCAGACTCAAAGTTTGCCCGCTGTTGCACCCCAAAATCAGTGGTCACATCTGAAAATATGGATCAAAATGTCACCAGTTTGGCTTCTTTTGGGGGGAAGGGGTTTGATGAGAATGAAAGTGTTAGCCCATGAATTGGACACACTACTACCTGGGTAATTCTAGAAGCTGGGTAAATAAGGAGACAATATGTTAATTTAGTTTCAGGTAGTGACAAATATCAAATAACGTAGATGATGGACATTATCAACTAGTTATAGAGTTTGGCTGAATAATAAACCAATTTATTAATACATTATTTATTCATCAGTTTATATGAAATATTCTTGACTTCCATGGCTGAGTGAAATATTCTGACTGCTATTCAACCAAATTACATTCTGCGTGGTGTCTGTATTGCCTCTGTAGTTTCAATGGGATACAGTATTACTTTAAAATGTGAATTGCAAAACACTTTCCAACAAATAGTCAGGTTTTTTTTAATGAAGTTGTTTTGACTCTTTTTTTTTATGCTCTTTTAAAAATTTTCTGTCTATGAACATTATAAAAACATTATCGCTTGTAACTCAATATTAACTCCAGTTCATGACAACAGCCCTGTTTCAGAAGGGTACTTAAGCCCATGTTTAAGGCCTGCATCAATCAATGGAACTTGAGTACATACTTCAGTGTTTCCAGAATTGGGTCCTTTTAACTGAATATTGGAATAAAATTGTCGAATGTGAATTTTGAATTTGTACTCAAAATATTAACACTGGAAACCTAATTCTAATATTTACACGTATCCTGTTGGGAAATGAAATAATACCATGTGGCTTCCGTGTCCAATCAGACTAATAAAATTTATCTTTTGGTTACTACTTGCAAAAGATTGATTTTGAACAAACTACGGAACAAGAATTGTTTACCAAAGTTATTCATCAAATGAGCAGTGGTATTTTCATCTTGCTCCAAATAAAATCTAATGTGTTATAGAAAGTTAAATTTTTCCACTTCATACAGTTTGTTTTTATTATTATTATTTCAGAAATTAATAACATAAACTTAAGCCTAAACTTTTTCTGTGGTGCTGGTTGTTCTAGGATATCTCTGATCTTAGTTTCATCTTTCCAGATCCAGCTTGCTCATTTCCTGGTGGAGTTCAGGAGCTGCACTAGTCACAATGATAAAGCAAAATTTAATCACCAAGTTGATGATGCAGGGTTCTAACTCTGGCCAATAGGATGGAGTATGAGAAAAACCCAACATTTCTGAGTGGGTTGTATATCATATTTAATGGGATGGTGTTGCTATTCCTGTTAGGAAATGTTATTGTAATCTATGTGTGTACAATATAAATTGCAGTGTTCTGGCTCCAGTGTTTGCCACCGCCCTCTGCTGGATGTAATCAGAACAGTTTAACTGTTACCACAAGTGCTATAGTGCCAACAGCTAGAATAAATTTTCCTTTATCTTAAGTGGCAGACATTAAGAAGCCAGCTGTTGTCATGAGTGGCTGTATTCTGCTTCCTGTCAATTCCCTAAATGGTTATGAATACCTTAGCTTTTAAAAGAATTGTGTGTCTGTTCCAGTGATCTTGCAAAATGACTAATATCAGGACTAGGAATCTCTTTTAAATAATTCTTGGGGTGGTTCTTGAGCACTGGCTTGATCATTTGGATTCTTTCTACACTAATCTACATTAGCTGCTATGGTACTGATGACAACAAGCAGGTGTGAGCCTCAGAAAAATAAGAATCATTAGGAAACTTCAGTCCGGTAGCTGGAAGAATATTTAGAGATGTAGAATACAACCAACCACTGGAGTGACATTTTTTCTCCTGCCTAAAATAAACATAGCGTGACTTTTCACCTTAGGGATCAAATATTTGTTTCTTCGTAATACCAGGTTTGGGAGCAGTGCATAGGAAATATGCAGATTGTTTCTAACATGACCAAGATAGCTTCTGCTTCTTCTTATATTGTCTTCCCAAACTCACCAGCAACCACACACCACACAAGAAAAACATTAATCCAGGAACCTATCCTTGCAACAAAGCCCGTTGCCAACTCTGTCCACATATGATAACACCCATTGTTTCATGTTCCGTGTGTATGTGTGTGTGTGTGTATATATATATGTCTTCCTTCTGTATTTTCCACTACATGCATCTGATGAAGTGAGCTGTAGCCCATGAAAGTTTTTAAATTTGTTAGTCTCTAAGATGCCACAAGTACTCCTATTCTTTTTTTGCAAACTCACTGTGTTATCCCCAGACTCAGGATGATCTCACACTGTTCTTCCTTTCCTGAAGACTTTCCATCCACTTGCTGATTCGTATGTAAATAGAGCTTCCATTGTTTTGGGTCATGCCTTGCTTAATTTCTTTGGAGACAGTTAGATATCTGAGAGAGAACCAGTTTTTCAGAGTGTTTTGGTCACAGACTTTAAAACAAAATATCAATAAGTATCCGTATTTTCTTATTTAGTGTTAATACATACATATTGCAATGATATTAATTACCAGTTGCCATTAGCTTTCAGAAAAGACCTTACCTGATAAACTTCTCTTATGTAATAATATTGTATATAATCAGTTAATTCAATTAATTATTATTTGATGGTCAGATCCCCCCCCCCCTCAAGGGGCAACCTCCCCCGTTATAAGTGTTTGCTTACCTTTTATATAAATGTGCTTTCATTGTCGCTGCCTGATGACAAGCAAATACACATTCCTTTGTCTATGGCAAAGTGGGTTTATGCACTGCTTTCCAAACACATTTTAAGAATATAATTTCAGCACATACTCATAACTCTCTGTACACACCCTGTAGATACACCATGCAAGAATATTAATGATCAGCGAGTTGATAGTTTCCAATGATATCATATATGACACAGAGTAGTGCACTACCAATGGGCCTGTGTGTCACAGACTGAACAAATACAATAAAGACATGCTCCATGCCCTGTGGAGCTCACTGTCCTCTTCACTTCAGTTCTGAACTCCTAGAGTAGTGAATATTCTAAATGCCATTTGAAAACTGGGATTACAAGCATATTGAAGATGTACAGCATGTTGTCTAATTCTACCTCATTTCAGTGTTCTATTCAAGACTTACTAGAGCTAAAGCGTTAGAGAAAGGCAATTTAATCAGAATGATTGATTTTTTTTTTAAGGGTGGATTTCTCATGTTGCAATAAAATTTAACTGACCTTTTTGGTTCATGAGAAATTGGGCCTCAGAATGGTCACTGGTCCCTCTACCCAAAAGTGCCATTTGGGCATTTCTCCAAAAATAATTCAGTAAGCTCTGCTCCTTGGAGCGATGACATTTTCAGTCTCTAGTTTTTTTATTGAATTAAATGTAGATATTATGCTTGCTGTAAAGAAAGTGAGATGTAAGACTGAGAATAAGTAAAGCAAAAATGTCATTTATTTTATGCATGTACACTTCAGAGCTGTTGAAACCTCATAATTATTTATTGTTTCATGTAGCACCTTTCCTAGGGCTCATGTACACTTACATAATTGTTGATTTGCTGTATGCTGTAGATACATAATCTATTTCACCTAACACAAACATTGAGCCCTCTCTGGAGAGGCAAGCTGCAACCATTATATGACACTTGAAAGCGAACCTAACAATTTAGGGGCTACAGGGGAAGAAAAAAGATCCATCCAATTAAATCAGTAACTGTAATTCAGCTAGGACATTGGGGCATAAATCTTCCAAAAACTTCATGGGATCTTTAAAGACTAGGAATATAGTCAGGACCTTGGTTTTGTATTTCATCCCCAAAAGACAGCACCAACAGTAGAATAATGTTCTTTAGCATGATCTTGACGGAGAAGAGCACCATGCACTCTATTGCCAACATCATTTCCTGTAGCATCTTGCTTTTTTCTTCCAACATATCTCCTCCAGCTATCAACCTGGCTCAACCCTGCTTAGTTTGTAAACTGTAACAAGATGGCAGCCTGAGATGGCTCAGGACTTTCAGGCTAAACTTTCCTGCCACCTCACCACTTTAGGACAAGAACATTATTTAGGGCCCTACCTTGCAGTGAGCTGGGACAGAATCTCGGTGCTCTTCTTTCCATTTCAGACCAGTAACCGGTTTTTCAGTAGCTTCCTTTTCGTCATAGCAGATGCCAACTTGGCACAATGGAAGTTTCCTCTGAACTAGATGCCACTACTGTTTCCTAGACTGGTGAACAGGGAGTTCTTATGTGAGCAAGTGCAGCTGGAATCCTCTTTTCCGCCTACTCTCTTTGGGACTAGAGAATATTACCTCTTTAACACAAAGGCTGCTGAACCGTGGAACAAGAACACAGAATCCTGCCAAAAGTGAGCCTTGTGCAAGTAGTGCAATGTGCCACAACTAAAATCCTGAGCTAACTTGGAACTACCACTTGATTCAATTAGATTAATAACTGATGCTCAATTCTGCATAGTAGCTGTGCATATAATCTGGCTGAAATGATGCATGACATACAGCGCAGCCACCTGTCTCTCTTCCATTTTGATTTCCTTTTGCAGTTGATTGAAATGACTCCCGATTCTAAAAAAAGAACATTGCTATTTCTCCTCTCCCTGCCTTCCCCCCTTTTTAAACTTTTACTATTGCTTCTGAGACAATTAAGATATTTCAGCCATTTAGGAAGCAACAGTCACAGTGGTCTTAGAACCATTTACATTTTTTGTGTTAAAATACAATAAAATGCCATTATTGCCTATTGCAGTGTTAAAGTTCTCTTATTGTGTTTGGGCTATAGAGACTGGCTGTGTTAAGTCTATGTGTTCATAAGGAAACTTGTTGCTAAGAACAAATAGCAATGAAAAAAATGTGTCATTTTCCCCCAAATGGTTACATTTTTAGATTTCCAAAGAGCCATTTTCTTGAGAAGGAAGTTTAGTTAAGCATTAATAATCATATTTAAATAGTGTGTTTCAACAGTAGATCCTTAGCTGCTTTACAGTCGTGGTTAAGCATTAATATCCCTATTTTACAGATAGATAAACTAAGGTACGAAGAGATGAAATGACTTGCCCAAGGTCAGACAACAGGTAGGTAGCAGAGCCTTGAACAGAGTCCAGGTTTCCCTGACTGTGACTCTAGTCCCTATCCACCTGCTCATCTGGGCTAAACATGATGTTAAACTTTCTATGCACTGACTTCAGTAGAAGCAGGTTCAGACTCTGCAATAGAAATATTCTACAATATCTTAAAAGAAACCCTGCTAACTAAATGTAATTCACATGTTATAAATATATATTTCTAATCCAATATTTAAATCACTTTGAAGCTTTTTATAATGTTTTCACAGTAATGGTTCAATGCTCTACTCATGTGAATAACATAAAAGGCCGAAGAAAGGAGGGGTCACCTATGGTTAAGAATATAATAACGGCCATACTGGGTCAGACCAAAGGTCCATCTAACCCAGTATCCTGTCTTCCAACAGTGGCCCATGCCAGGTGCCCGAGAGGAATGAACAGAAACATCAAGTGATCTGTGACCCATTCCCAGTTTCTGGTTATTTTTGACTAATTCTTTGCCAGAGATTGCTTTTATACAGTGTCTGATAATTCATCTTACTAAGCATCTCCCCCACTGTCCACCTCCTCATCACTCCAACCCAAATGCAGTGTGGGGAGAGGCAAGCGATCAGCATTTGGGAGAAGCCTGGGTTGGTTGTTAGGGATGAATTAGGGTCTGCAGAACCAGCAGAGATAGCACAGCTAATCTAAAACCCAGGTACTGCCTTATAAATGTGACTGTACTAAAGGAATTGTGATTAAATTCATAATATCATGGCTGCAGCTAAAACATTACATTGTATTAATAGTGGATATTTTAACAAACCTACTGGAAACAGAGATGAACTGATTCTTGCATTTACATTATGGCACAAATTTGGGCATGTTTATATAGCAAATTAAATTGTGACTATAGTGTACATAGGCATACCATCGCTAACTTTAATTTGTCTAGCACATGTAACAAACCAGTGAAGACGCTGGGGCATTGGCTTCAGCATGGGCTAGCCACCCCAGTACAAGCCAGCTGGGAACCCTAGGCACATTGTTTTGCTGCTAGCCTTTGCTGATGTCTATGCCTCTACATCTTCACTGCTATTGTTACCTATCCTAGCTACATTAAAGCTAATCTGGGTATGACTACCTGCACTACAATTATCCTTTGCGATGTAGACATACCCCCTAAGTAGCCTTATATCCTAAAAGAGCAAGCAACATATTGGAAAAACTACTGCATCCTGCTTGTCAATTAGAGCATGGTGCTTCAGATTTGTTCACTCTATCCGCCATCTTGCTGGGGACGGAATTACTTGGAATGTCTTAAGTCAAGTGTCTGGAATTTAACTGAAAGATAATACTAGTGCCGGCTTTTCTACACACACATGTTATAGTTTCAGTAGTACACAATATAGTTAAAGATGTACAACTCCCCTAGTGTAGACACAGCTATATTGCTATAAAAGTGCTTGTGTGTGTATAACTTATTCCGGCACAAGATGGGGACTATACTATACAAAAACAATGAGTCTGGTGGCACCTTAGAGACTAACAGATTTATTTGGGCATAAAGTTTTGTGGGTAAAACACCCGCTTCTTCAAATGCATGGAGTGAAAATTACAGATACAAGCATAAATATACTGGCATGTGAAGAGAAAGGAGTTACTTTACAAGTGGAGAACCAGTGTTGACAAAGCCAATTCAGTCAGGGTGGATGTGGTCCACTCCCAATAATTGATGAGGATACAAAGCACTTTTAGCCTGGTACAACAGCATTCATACTGTTCTATTGGTATAACTATGTCTATAAAAATATTACATCCTTAACTTAAATAGTTATGCTAGTACAAAAACTGATCTCAATAATGGGCATCATCGACTTGAAGGATTAATTGGATTTGCTAGCCTTCTCAGCGCCTGTCAGAGATGCTGCCTAAAGGGATTCCTAATGGAGAGGATCTGACCAACAAGCAGAATTCTAGCTCGTCTGATTGTTCCTGTGTTGTTTTCTTTTTCTCCTGTATGTTGGTCTCTCATCCTTCCAGAATCCATTGTTGCTATAGCAGCAATGGGTTTGGAAGAATGGAAGGTTCACTTTAATTATTTTTTTTAATCAAATGCATACTTGTGTTTTTAATTTCACTTTCCAAACCAGTTTCCCCACCCCCATCAAAATGATCAGTGTTCAGAGTTAATTGAAACACCATGATAACAACCAAACTTGTTTCCCGGTAAAAAATCTAGCCTATTCTCCCTACAAACATTATAGAAGTGGAAAGTATTATTATTATTATTATTAAATGTTCTGTGTCTCAGGGACAGGAGTGTGAGGTGGCAGTTGCTACGGAAACGAGTACAAAATTATTATTAACAGCAAATCTCCTTGTAAGACAGCTGTCACTTCTGACACATAGATTAGGTCTATCCTCATTTGTGAATCTCTCTTTTAGAATAAATACAAAGTTCTTGTGTTTTCCATATTTATTATGGGAACTTTCCTTTGTCAGTGTAACTTTGTCATCCATAGGGGATGTGTAGCCTTAGTGGAGTTCATATAGTTTGACATATAAGTTCCTTCCTGTACCGGAGTGATGATTGCTCTCGAAGGCTGGTGCTGCAGAAAAAGCTTTTCAGTTTCTCAAGTACTGGAGATAATGACACCACATCATAGAACACTGAAGGCTTTTGTTGCCACAGTGGCAGAATTCTAGGTCCCTAGTCTCCAAGGTTTGATTGATTTCTGTCAGCAGAGGTGAATATCTGAGCCTCATAGGTTATGGGTATTTCACAGTTATGCTAGGACTGCTGTCTTAGACTTGTGGATCTTTTTGTTATTCCAGTAGTTCCTGAAACATGTAATATATGAAGTTGCCATTGTAATTATCTTTTGTTAGATGATGTCCTCAGCCATTTGTAATTTAGCATGACCAGACCTGAGACTGTCTAGGTCCTTCACATATCAGACAGAATGTCCACAGTTCTTCCATTGTATCCCTATCAGATTTTCACTCCTCATGTAGAAATGTCTTTACATTTAATTAGTGCTGAACCCATGCTGTGGGTCTGTCTAGTGCTGCATTCCTTTGCTCTCAAAACCCTTCTTCCTGAGCCTCCTGACCTGGGAGAGGAGAGAAGCAGATACAGAAAAGGAAGCTTTCATCCTCAATGTTGTGAACATATTGACCAAATAGCCTCAATCAAGAAACTTAATTGTGAGTCTAAATAAACTTTTCTAACTGGTGCAGGTGTAGGTGCATCATACCCTCGAGTTGTTCCCCACAAGACGTCTGTTTGTTTTAGTCAGGTTTGATAAGGTATAGAAGTTTTCCAATGGACCATCACTTCCTATGCTCATCCTTCCCTATTTTTTAAAGCCTTCTCCGTAAGGAGAGCAGTTTTCAGAGCCATATCTCTTGAAGTGATCTGTGGTGGATATGCATGAAAATTTTCCTTGCACCATTGACTTTGGGAATTAAGTTTTTTTCTGATTTAACTCCCATTCTTAGTTTTTTGGCCAACAAACTTTTTTTCATCTGCCTCAGGAACTTTCTCCTTATGTAGTTTTGGGCTTCCATGTGAATGAGTGTTTGTGCCTGCTGACTTTCCATCCAAATACCTTACCGCTCTCTTCCCCCTTCCCCCCGCCTTTTAGTAAGTAACTGTCTTCTCTGGATGTAGAAAGAGACATTAACTTCTACCTGTTTCATACACGGCACTTTTGTAGGAAATGAATGTTTTTTTGTTTGCTTCCAGGACCCAAAATGTAGGGTCTTCTGTTGTCACAGACCCATTAAACATTGGCTAAAGTCCTCATATGCTAATCTGACTTGTGAACAGATGTGAAAGACTCTAT
Source organism: Gopherus evgoodei (assembly GCF_007399415.2). Taxonomy (NCBI): domain Eukaryota; kingdom Metazoa; phylum Chordata; order Testudines; family Testudinidae; genus Gopherus; species Gopherus evgoodei. The sequence goes on from NC_044325.1 coordinate 80,868,144, forward strand.
CTCTGCCATGGAAGGCCATTCTAACCAGAATATTTCCACTTGCTGAACTCAGAGATCTGTTGTTACCACTCTGGAAATCTTTAACACAGAATTGTGGTCCTTTCATCATAATTGTGCCTTACTTTCCCAGATGATTATAGATTATAGCTCCTAAAGTGTTCCCAGCATTCTCAAGCACATCTCCTCTTATTGGATAATTTGCTACATAGGCTTATTATCTGGAATGTTCCACAAGATGGAAGAAGAGGATGAGAAATGAGGGAAAATTACTCATTGGTAATCCAGTTTCTTGGAGTCCTTCCTCTTCACCCCTCCTGTATCACTTCCTCCTCCTCTTATCAGTTGGAAGTAGAGGCTTTAAAACTTAAGTAAAAGCTGGGTGTAGTGGAGGACGTGTGGAAAGTGGAGTCTGCCTGTCTATCCTCAAACTTTCACTATGGTTGGACTATTTTTACCCTGGTAAAATATGCCATAACATTGATTGTCTGGAATGTCCCTCAGGATGGGAGAAAAGGAATCTGAATTACAGTGATTACAGTGTATAAGTATCTTCATGGAGAGAAATGCTGGGTACTAAAGGGCTCTTAAATCTAGCAGAGGAAGGCAGAATAAGAAACAATGGATGGAAGCTGAAGCCAGACACATTCAAATTAGATTATGGTGATTAACCATGACAAAAAAATGAAGGAAATGTGGGTTCTTGATGTCAGATTAAGACTGAATGTCTTTCTAGAAGATAAACTTACATTTGGCTAAAATATTTCAGCTCAGTCCAGGGGTAATTAGGTGAAATTTAATGGCCTGTCATATAGAGGAGGTCAGCCTCCAGGCTAGTCAATTATTTCTTGTCAAGATCCAAATTTCTTGATAAAGGTCCAGAGAAACATTTTTCACACCATAATAACAATAATGATAATAAGTACATCAAGTATTTTGTGGTCCATTCAAAAGCATCTGGCTGTCTGGATTTGACCCACTGTCTGACTGTTGATTAGCCTGGTCTAGACACTTATGCAGAAGGAAAACACTAATTAATCAGTTAATGGTAGAGGTTATGTAATAGGATGAAATCAGTTCAGCAGCACAGATGCCCATTAGAGGTTTGCATTTAATGACTAGATAAACATGTAAACAATCATTTAATTATATTAAGCGGTGAAAGACAGTATTTTGTTTTGATTTAAGGCAGAACTTTTCACATGACTGACAAGGCAGTCATCTCAGATTCTTCTGTTTCTGATACAGGTGGCTGGCATAAACGCTGATAAGTAATATCATTTGCATTATTAGAAGTTTATTTCAGTGATATTATTGTTCCATCTTGAAGTGGAAAAGAGAGATTCAGGATTCGAGAGACAGCTGCCAGTTGCATGCACTGCATTTTGTTTTCTGCTTGCCGTGCTTGGTTGTTTAAAAAAAAAAAACCTGTTCAAATTTGAGACCAGAAGATGTCAAATATCTTGCTCCTAGGAGGTGTGTGGTGCCAGGGTTCGAAATCTGTGCATCACTGCAACACATCTCTGATTTTAGCTTATCAGAGTGTGCACAACTAGGGAGAACAGCACTGAGGAATTTAGTGAGAAAACAGTGTGATACTTTGGAGTTCAACCCAGACCAGTAAGGATTTGTGTCATCACCTGCCCTGCAGCTCTAGTTCCTTAAATGCTATGCTGCTGTGCCTCACATCCCTGACACCAATATCCAGCATACAAGCATGAAGGTCACTTCCTGACTTCTACCTGCCATTTACTTTTTGCAGGGTGACCCCAATACCTGATACAGTAAAAAAAAAAATCCCGAACTATCTGCTCTGTAGTGTCCAGCCCTCTTGCCTAAAGAGAAAGTACCACAGCATCTTATTACCTTAACTGGGGTTAACAAACACACTATGTTAATCAAAGCATTGAATTGATTTACTGAAAAAGTAAAATGAGTTTATTAAACAAAAACTCATAGTGTTAAGTGATACCAAGTGTAAGGAATAAAGATAGAAAGTGTTACAAGAAATCAAAAGTAAAAATACAAATATGCTTCTAAGACTAAAACTTAATTTAATCCATTTACAATCTTTGCCTAAGCGGGTTTCTCACTTACAGTCAGGTCTCAGTGACATCAACCCCCTTGGGTGGAGGATCCGTCATCATGTGATTTCAAGAGCTCTGGCCCCTTTAGTCACTCAAGTGGTGGATGAGAACATGCCCTTCTCTCAGTTTATATCTTCTCAAAGTTTATTGACCCTGCTTCAAGAGTCAGGAAAGCTTCCTGAGGGTACAATCTCCAACCCCTGTTGAGATTGTTAAGTAGTTATCTATCTCCACTTCCTCCTCTAATGGCTTTCTTTACCATGCATGTAAATGTGCTTTTCCTTTGTCATTGGTCACACAGGCGCCACCAACTTTGTCCTTTCTGGGGGCTGCTCAACCCTCCGCTCTGCCCCAGGCCTTGCCCCCACTCTACCACTTCCCCCAAGCAAGTATCCCCACCCCACTGCTTCCCACCTCCTTCCACCCCCTCCCTGAGCACACCCCGTCCTTGCTCCTCCCCCTCTTCCCCCAGCTCCTCCTGCATGCTACTAAACAGCCCCAGAGCACCCACAGAGTCGGCGCCTGTGGTTGGTCACACTTTGCTTACTTTACTTTGGAGACACATTCAAGCAAGCAGAACCACATTCTCTTGTTTGGAATCAGCATGGATTAGTCACTTTCAGCAGTTTGAAACAGAGTGAAATCCATAGAAGAAACACACCTTAGTGATCATCTAAAGTTATCTTCAAACATTCTAAATACAATTTTGCTCTATCGTTATTTTAAAACTACATTAGTTAAGCATCGAATTTCAATTAGTCATTACAGCATTGCTTAAGTCTACAAAAAAACTATTCCTAGTAAATAATATTTGAAGGGTAGCCCTTTTTCTATTCATGAATCACAGACATTGACTTTACTGATTTATTTACGTGTATGTGTATTTGTGGGACTTTTGCTTTCTGTGAATATTCTTGTCAATAAGAGTCACTCATACTAATATTCACTGAAAATAAATTAAAAAGGATTATGAATGCAGGCAAAGTGAATTCCCTGCTTTTATTAAAATAAATGCTCATGAATATTTCTTGCAGTATTCACTCAGCTGTTGTGAAGACAGGTTTCACTGTAATAGATTTAATGATTGAGGAATCGAAATATGTTCTGAGATTCAGTTCCAAATGATTATAACTTCTCGGATCTTCAAAATTGGGCTAGAAATCTTGTGAGAACAGAATTTTTGTCTACCCCGTGCTTCCAATGAGGCCCATAATGTTTTAGAAGAGACTGTACTGAAGTATCAGAGGAAGGCTGGTTTCGTGTGTTAGACATTGGCCTGCGGTTTGGGAGATTACATTTGTTTCCTACTCTGCTACAGATGCCCTATTAAATCACTTATGCTGGGATTTTCAAGGAAGCCTAAGGGAGATAAGTACGCAAATCTCACTGGAATTCTGTAGAAGCTGAGTCCCTAACTCTCTTAGGCTCACTTGAAAATCAGTCATGGTTTCTCTGTGCTTCAGTTTCCTATCTGTAAAATGGATAGTACTTCTCTATCTCATAATTGATGATTGGTGTGTTGGATTATAGTGATGACAGCCATATAGTACTTATGTAGATAGATATATGTCATATATATGAGATATATTGTCATATATATGATATATATATCAGTATAATCTATCTATATATGATCATATATCTATAGATATATGATATATCAATATATATGATCATATATACATTATATGATATATCATCTATAATATATATCACTATATATATGATCATATAGATCATATATATATGATCTATATATATTGAGATATATAATATCATATATATATTGTCTGATATATATATAGATATATAGATATATAATCATATATATATCATGTATATCATATATATATGTCATATATTGTCATTTCCTCTTCCACTCCTGGTAAGAATCCAGGCATACAGGTAAATAGCTGATTTTCCCTATTTTATGGTAAATATTGACTTTAGGGTCTTTTATTTTATCTGAACTAGTTTGGCCAGCCTAAATTTTTAATCCTTTAAACACCTTAGAATATGGCCAAGAATGGGATTGCTGTGAGCCCTTGCGACAGGGTATCTTTCCCCATAGTCTGGAGAAGCTGGGAATAAGCAAACCTATTACAGAATGAGCACCATATGAGGAGAATCAGGCAATTCCCCATAAACAGCAGAAAGGGGCTGCAATAAAGAGGTAACGCAGGTTCTAGTGTTGACAAAGGGTAGCTGGAGAAAGAGCTAGAATGAGATCTAGGAGGGAAACTCAGAGCCAGAAGAAAAGGTCACCATGCAGGGAGGCCTGGGAGAGACCATGGCAAAATAGAGAAAAAATGGAAAATCTCCCTAGCGGGGAGGCATAAGAGAGAACCTGATTAAGCAGGGAAGAGACGGGGGTCGCAGTGGGGAACTTAAGAAGCTGGGTAGAAAGTGACCCAAGGAAAATTGTAGCTTGATTGAAGGAGCAAACCTAGTGGTTCCAGCCCAAGGCACTGTGCTGAGTAGAGGGTGGGACTGGATTTCCCTACTGGCCCCTGGAAAGGAGGCATACAAGCCCATGGTGAGGATTATGGAGCTGCAGTATAAACCCTGAAGACAGGCTTAGGAATAGCCATGGAGAGGGTAGAAGGATTTTGTTTGTGTTACAGGCTTTTGGGGACTTTTCTTTGGACATTTGTGACCCCAGAAAGGGTGGATTTAAGATGGTGACCTGGCCAGAGGGCCAAATCATTAGAAGAGATGTCACCTCAGAACTGGAGCAACTGTTGGCAGAGGGTTCCAGAGAAGTGAGAGCTGCTACACCATGTCTTGCCTTGAGGGGGCACTTGCTGGTGAGTGGACTCATTTATAACCCTAGAGATTTGCATTATACACTGAGCATTGTACGTTATTTTTAAAGACAGTCAGTCTAGACATAGAAGAAAGCATGATTCAGGAAGGTTTAAATAAAACTGTAGCAGGGCAAGCCCCTTGGTAGCATAACATTTAGTTATTTTGCCTCAGTTTCCCTCCTGGGTTTTCCAATAACTGACAACCAAGAGTAATTAAAATGATATTTCCTGTCTCAGGGTCTAATGTATAAAGTCCTTTATAAGTTCTTGTGGCCCTTTCAATTTCCATTTTTTTTTTCATTTCTGGAGCTTCAGGCCCTGGATCTCTTGGCTCTAAGCAGTAGAACTCAGCTGGTCCTACTCATTCCCCTGGTTTCTCTGGAGGGTCTCTTTCCTCAGGTCTATTCTCAGTCCCAATACTGGGTTTAAATTTCTTCTCCTTTGGGACAAGATAAACCGCATCTCTCTTTCTGGGGATTTGCTGTACTCCTAGTAGACCCCAGTTTCCAGATTCTCCTTATGGTGGATTCTGGGCCTCTGAGTTCTTTCTCCAAGGTCTCATCCTTGCCCCAATCCTGGACTCAAACCTCTTGTCTGCTGGGACAAGGTAACCTCAGTCGTCATCCTTGAAACAGTGCTTCACTTCTGGCAGTCTTCCTCATCCTACAAGGATTAAGTTTTGTTCAATCCCTGGGCTATCCTTCCGAGTATGTTCTTCTAGGCTTCCACTTGATTGAGCTCAGGGCAGGGCTTTATCATGCCCTCTAGAAAATGGGGCCAGAATAGTTGTCATGTCCGTCTTTAGAGGTAGTTGTGTTTCACTGGTGGAAGGGTTATGTCTATGCTGAAAAGAACAAAACACATTCTGTGTTTCCACTCAACATTCTTCTGTTCTATATAGGTTCTACACTCATCACCAGAGTATCTGAGCACCTTCCTGTAGCGTATTAAGCAACATGACTACATGTCTGTCACATAGCTTTCTATGTAAACGGATGTTTTCAGTGTGTGACACTGTTCACGCTGGAAACACATTGACTTGAGGTTATGTGGATTAGGGAGGGCTGATTGAGTGGAAGGGCAGAAAGAGATAGAATTTTATCTTACATGGGCTACATTTGAGGTCATTGGACCCGTTTTATATTTTTCATATTCTGAAATATTAATACTTTCTTCTGATTCAGATTAGGTCAAGGGAAGGGATATACCTCAAAATTTGGAGTTTGATTTTAAGTCCAAGTTTTGGTGGTACTGGGATCCAAGGCTTTTGTTTGGTCCATTATAAAAATAGGGACCATCTTCAAATTTCAGATTAAAAAAATCCCAAATTCAGCCCCAATTCTGACTGTTTGAATAGGTTGTTATGCCATTTCCCATCTTTGTGGTATCTGAGCACCTTAACAGTTCTACTGTGAAGTACACAAATTGAGAGCCCATCTTGATATGCTTCATGTGGCTGCAGGACTGGCTCAGAAGATGGCTGGAATTACCCAGGAAGATAATTCACCACTTGCTTGAAGTAATCCAGATACAAATTAAATCATGCAAGACAAATAGTAGTGCCATAGAGAGAATAATGAACAAGGACAGCTCATTATTGTAACCACTGTCTATTAATAACCAATGTACAGTATGGATCAGATGTCTGCATTTAAAATGTTTATATCTTATGATTTGCAATTGCTTTCACGAAACTTCACTCCATAAATCATGTGCTTATTAATGCCTTCATTCAATAATGGAAAGGCTTGAGAGAGAGTGTGCTTGCACAATAGTTTAGCTGTGATCACAAACCAGCTGTCATCATAGTAAGATTTGCCTGTCACAGTGATTATTGGCAATGGGTTTTTTTGTTGTGTTCAATTCTTGTTGCTGTAGAATAAATCATGCATGACTTCAGTTAATTCCCTAAAATTTTTGTACAGCTTACAAAATTGAAGATTGAATCCCTCTATATGGGCTTGATCATGCCAGATGCTGAAAAACCTCTGAAGTGCAAAGCCCTCTCAAGTTGCATTGAAGGATGAACCCTCTATCTTGAAACTAGCATGTTGGGCTCTAGCAGTTCAAGCTTCCCTTCCACTGCACTGTCCCGCTGAGACTGCCCTTCAGCTGTGGTCTGGAGGGGTTATGCTTGCTTGTGAAAAATTATTTCAGTTTCCTAAAACTGCAGCTAAGGTAGCAATAGTGGTTTTGTGACTCTGAACATCACTTAATGGCTGACATGCCCTGAAGAATAGAGATTTATATCCCATGTATTAAGTCTTTCTAGCTGTAGATGTTGAAATTAGCCATGTAAATGATTTTTTTTTAATCCTTCTTAAACTCTTGGCCGAAATGACATCTAGTGGCAATGGATTCAGGTGGATAAATACACATGGAAAAACATGTTAAAATGTCTTCTTCTTTGTGCTATTTTAGGGATGAAAGGCTCTGTACTTTTGGTATCTAAGGCAGGGTCGCCCAGAGGTGGAGGGAAGAGGGGCAATTTGCCCCAGGCCCTAGGTCCCACAGGGACCCCCATGAGAGTTTTTCAGGGCCCCTGGAGGGGGGTCTTTCACTCTCTCTGGGGGCCCCAGAAAACTCTCGCAGGGCCCAGGCCCCTGGTGCTTCTTCTGCTCCAGGTCTTCAACAGCAATTCAGCGGCAGGGGGGTCCTTCTGCTCTGGGACCCGCCGCTGAAGTGCCAGGTCTTTGGTGGCAATTTGGCTGCCGAAGACCTCAGGCACCCTGAATCCTCTAGGTGGCCTTGATCTAAGGTAAAATTTCCAAAATTTTCCAACTGACATGCTCCTAAGTGTCTTTTGGAAATGGAACTTAGGCTTTTAACTTGTTTAGGCACTCTTCAGGATATGACCTTCAGTCTCTCCCATACTTCCTTTTCCACCAGCCAACCCCTCCATATGATGGCACCATTAATTATTTTGATAGTACTGACCATTATGTTGTTGCAGGGAGTAACAGGTGGAGCCTATAATAAGGGAGTTAACATTTTAACTCCTCTGTGGATGAAGACAGAGGGAAAAGATGGTCTTGTGGTTAATGTAAAAATATAAAGGGCACTGTGACCTGTTGGATTAAGCAGAGACTTAGTGTCAGTACAGTTTGGTTCTAATCCTAGCTCGATACAGACTTCTTTGTACATAGGATCATCCTTCTGTGTCTTTGTCTCTATTTTCCCCTCCTCCTACTTCTTTGTCAAGCCATGTGATAATGCGCATAGTTTTTACAACAATACCAATCAAGTATGTTGGTGTTGGCCCGTTTGCCACTGAGAAGTAGATAGAAGTTCAGGTGGGAAAACCACTTGGCCTGCCTAAGTCTCTCTCTGCCAGTATACTATTGTTTGCTAAAGTTATAATTAAAAATATAACCAATTATGGAAATTATTAAATGAGTTTGTTAGACAGTCAACCAGCTCAAATCATTAACTAAAAAAGTCTTAAATGGTGGTAATGGCCAATTTCTTGGGGATTATTGCTTCATTAATTATCCCATCTTGGCACTTCTATCTTATTAGAATTAGAATGTGAAAGTGTTTTTCTGCAAGCAGGCACTGATTATGTCAGTGTATGCAATGAGCTCTTTGCATGGCTTTGTTTATAAAGCATGGGGCTGGGAATCAGAAGATCTGCATTCTGTTCCTAGCTTTGCTGCTGTCTTGATGAGTGAACTTGAGCAAACTATTTTCCTTGCTGTGCCTCTGTTTCCTCTCTATAAATGAGAATACTAATACATGGCTACTATATAAATTAAATAATTGGAACTAACATGCAGTTACCCATTGCTTTGCTTGTTGATTATCAGGGTTGGAAGGGACCTCAGGAGGTCATCTACTCCAGCCCCCTGCTCTAACCAGGACTAATCCCCAAATGGCCCCCTCAAGGATTGAACACACAACCCCAGATTCAGCAGGCAAATGCTCAAACCACTGAACTATCCCTCCTGTTTCATACCTTTTCTCTGTCTTGCCTAGTTAGACTACATGTTTTTAAAAACTTTTTTTTTCATAATATGTTTGCTAGGTTGAGGCAGAGCATTTGAAATTTTGATTTAAAAACAATGATGGAGAACATACTACTTCCCTTGGTAATATGCCTCAATGGCTAATTACCCTCATTGTTAACAATTTGTATGTGTTCTACAATTTGAACGTTGCTGACTTCATCTCCCAGCCATTGACTCTTATTATAGATGTATATACTGGATTTAAAAATCCTTGTGGTATCATATATCTTCTGATTTTGTGAGTCACTATAGACTGTGTTCAAGTTGCCTGATCTTTCTCTCTTCCCTCCCCACCCCCGTCTCCTGAAAAAAAGAAAAGGCTCTTTGAAGACTGTCATGGACCTGGCCCCAGGAGGTGCTCTGAGTTGGGAAACTTTCCACTCATTCTGTTCTGAGGAAGAAACTGAACCATACCCCCTCCAGACCGCTACCAGGACCTGATATAACTGCACAGGAGAGGCATTAAGACTTCAGAAACGAGCCTGATGCTGGCCATACATAGCTGAACAGATATAATAAACTGAAGAATAGTAATGTTTCACATCTTTAGGTATAGATAATATTGCTGGAATTAGTAATATCACTAAAACCTGGAATGTACTTTTTACATAGGCCCACTGTATTTTAGACTATTTCAGTTACTTAGCTTTTGTTGTTGTTTGTGTGGTATTCTTCTTGTCCATGTTTCCACCATGGGTATTTGTTAGGGTGACCAGACAGCAAGTGTGAAAAATTGGGACAGTGGTTGAGGGGTAATAGACGCCTATATAAGACAAAGCCCCAAATATCGGGATTGTCCCTATAAGATTGGGACAGCTGGTCACCCTACTATTTGTTGGTTTGCAAAAATAATGATAATGTATAGTGAAATGCATTGATTAGCTGCAGTAATCAGGATACTAAAACTCAGGACACTGGATGCATGACAAGTTTAACTGCAGAATTCTGCAAACAAAGGTGCCCAGGTGGTCTAATTTCTCTGCCAACACTCAACAGATCCATCAGGTTTGTGTTTGGGCCCTCATAGGGTCTAGTCTATGCTATTTGGGGAAAAAAATCTTTTAAAAAGCATAAAGCCAGCACTTTAATAAAATTTTCGTATGTTGGGATGTTAGAAAAAGAAAAGTAGCCTGTTCCTTCACCAAAAACCTGAAGCCATGTCAAATCTGAACAAGTTTTCTTCCTTTTCCTTGTTCCATTAGTTTTCATTGTTATTGACTCCAAACCACTGATCCACCTTGGACCAGAAGTGAAAGACAAACTTGGGGCTTGTCTGCATACTGTGTCAGTACTCATTAGAGGACTGTAAACTGTAGCACATTCTAAAGTGTTGCACTCTAACTGCCTTGTGTAAATCCTGCTGAGGTGCATTGATGTAGTCTTGTTTGAAACATTAATGTATGCTAGGAATCTTTTAGAACATATCATCTGGGGCTACACAGGGCAGTTAGAGCACACCACTTCAGAGCTCTGCAGTGTGCATTGTCACACTTTGTAGACAAATCCTTGGGCAGTATGCTCCTACAGTTGAAAAGAGAACTGGGGACATGACACATAGTATATATGGCTATAAGATTCTCCTCAAATGAATATCTTATAGCTAGTTGAAATATTAACTGCAGATTTAGCCCTTTATTTTTCTGTTTGAAGAATTTTGTGAACCACTCCTAGATGCTGTGAATTTCTCAAATTCTTTGAGTGTTCAGATAATTCATGCAAATAAATTTCAGTGAACAGGTTGTCAATAACTTTTAACTTTTGAGTATTAGCAAATTCACTATGATCTGTGACAGATCACCTAACTCACTTTCTGTTTCTGTTCCCTGATTGAATGTTGGAAAAAGGAGATGAACAAATGGGTAATGATATCATTTCCAGGACAAACTTTCAGATGACTAAATATTTGTGCTAAAAATTCATGAAACTTTTGGGATTTACCAACATACTCATAACTACCAGGAAGCCATTCAGATACTTGCAAACTGCAAGTAGTATGATCCGGAAGTAATGATTAACTGAATTCCCTTCTTTTAGTCACATAATAGCCATAGATTACTTTTGTGTCTTTTGACCAGTTCCAGATTATCATTAGTTGTATTACATTTGTGTTCCAAATGTGCTAGTCTCTACATGGACCCTAGTGAAGACCTAGGGTAAAAATTTCAAAAGCACCTTCATAATCTAGGACCATGCAATCCATTTTCCAAAAGGCTGTAATATTTTGGTCTCCTTTCATTTGTCTGGCTTAATTAGTGTGCATATTGGGTGATGGTGGTGTTGGGCTGGATATAAAAGAGATCAGCTCAGATGATCTAGTGGTCACTTCTGGCCTTAAGCTGTATGAATAGGAGTCAGATTTACATAGGTGTTTAAGCATCCAAAGATGCAGATAAGTGCTTAGTGGAATTTACAACATTTAATGGGTAAGTCAGTTAATTGTAAGGGAAAGTCAATGGAAATTAAATATCTACTGATATTTACAAAGGCACCTAGATGAGTTAGGTGCCTAAAAATCTAGATAAATACCTACATCTGGTCCTCATATTCAGGAGCCTAAATCTCATTCGAAATAAACTAGTTAGGTTTTTACATAACTTGGGGATTTTTACCCACAGCCTCTGACCCAAAGAGTCTATATACGTAGAGGGGGTGGGAAGCACTTTGCACCAAACCATCATAGTAGTCCAAGCAAGTTCAAGTGAGGCATCGTGTGAAGAAAGTCCAGAAAACTACTCTGAACATGAGAATGTGCAGGAGAGATTTTTATCTCAGTCAATTCAACTATTCTCATTTTGTCAGGATATTTGTCACACAGCTACAATGGATTTAAAAACGTGAAGCTCATAGAAAGAATATTCTTTCTAATAGGCACTTAAAGGGTTAAGTGTGTAGCTACCACTAGGTGTCACACTGGGATCATCTACTGAAGCAGGACTGACGGGGGGAGGGGGGGAGTTCTGAATGAGGGGATGGGACCTCTGTGCTGATAGGTTAGTTTCTGTCACTATTATCTTCATTCCCACAGAAGCTCCTCCAAACAGGCTAATTTTGCAGGCTGTAATCACAGTGGGCATGTCCAGTGTGTGAGAAGCCAGAATCATTCATGCATGGATCACTGAATTAGAAATGATCAGAGAAGAGATTCCATACACCAAGCAACACATTCACTGTCTTCTAGGAACTTTATTTATTCTCTTGCCTTTTAAAAGGGGGGAGGGTTGAATTCTGAGACATCCACAAGCCAGAATTACCTTTTCCTAAAACAAAAAATGTGCTTCAACTCCCTGGAGAGACAGTTGTGATATATTTTTAAAAATAAACTTGTCCTTGCCTGATTATGCAAACTTTCAAGGATTTTTTTTTTAAACTCCTAATTTACTCTTCTTAACTTGTAAGATACTTGGGAGACAGATTATCTTTGATACAGCCCTGAGCACATTGTCAAATAACTATTACTGTTCTATCCATCTTAAGTATTTTATTTGCCAATCACTATTGGATTAAGTCTCCAAACCCAGTAGGAGGGCATAAATCTTGGACTTAACTCTGCTTATGCCATGTCCTACTTGCACTTCAATCTTCTTGGATAATGAAACTCCTCAGTTTCAGTGGGTTTGTAATGTTTGTTACAGCACTTTACATCTTCAAAACACACTGAAGTGCCAAGCATTATAATCAGTAAAACTCTGTGATTCTCATAACAGAACAATGATCTTCTGTTTTGCAGGGAAATGTTTTAATTTTAAAAAATGAAGAAAGTAATGTTTATATTGAAATAATAAACACACAAAACCCCCTATCATATTATTAAAATGTTAGTATCTCTGATAAGGTAATGTTTTGGCTCAAACTTTAATCTGTCTTAAAGTATTCAAACACAGTGGATTGTCCTTCCATATTTTTAAACTTTGTTATTAACCCTTAATGCCCTAACATTTTCCATGTTGCAAATCAAATAATTACTTTGGGGTCAAACTTGTGAACAACAAGCACAGAGATGCAACAATATTTAAACAGGCAAGCAAGCAAAAAGTCTCCTCCAGTCCCCTAAACTGCAGGAAATGTTCAAGTTTGGTTTTATGTTGTGAGTAAGTCCGTACTTTTACCTGAACTGGTTCACCCCTTCAACAGCCTCCTAGCAAAGACAAGTAGATCGGACATCCTTTTACTATTGGTTGTAAGTAATTCATTTGTACAGTATATAGCACATTTCCTGTTTTTGGACCCAAAGTAATTTAGAGAATGAAGAAAATAGGGATCATTCCACTGACCACTGATAGGCATTTATTTCTGAAGTGGAACATGGCAACTGTTGAACAGTGTGCCACAACACTACCCAGGACTTTAGGACAGGAACTAAAGACCTTATGCATTTGAAAAGGCAGGGAATATTTTAGATAGCGAAAGGTGATTACACAAATTGGAATCCAAACAGGACATCAGCGTACGTGTATCTATTCCTGAGGGAAGTGTCATGGGATCTGCACTGACTGCAAGTGGGCTAGATCTCAATCTTCTATTCCACTGAAAAATGGGTCATTAGAGTTTTGGGCTTATATGGTTAATCCAACTACTACATTAACGAAGAACAGCAGCTAACATATATAATAATAGTGTGACCAAGATTTTAAAAAATAAAAGTGTAAGGCTCACTTCTAACTCAATGTTTAGGCATCTAATAATTGGCCTGGCTTTCAAATGAACTCCCAACAGCTCCTTTTAGTTGATTGATATTGCTGCATACATGGTGCTTTTGAAAAGCCAAACATTTATTCACATGCCTTGAATATAGATTTAGGAGCTAACTGTATTTATTTACACAGCACCTCCACTCCCATCACTTCAGAGTAAAACTAGAAAAGAACTACAGTAACTCCTCATTTAAAGTCGTCCTGGTTAATGTTGTTACGTTGCTGATCAATTAGGGAACATGCTTGTTTAAAGTTGTGCAATGCTCCCTTTTAATGTCGTTTGGCAGCCGCCTGCTTTGTCTGCTGCTTGCAGGAAGAGCAGCCTGTTGCAGCTAGCTCGTGGGGGCTTGGAACCAGGGTGGACCGGCAGCCCCCCATCAGCTCTCTGCTCCCCTAAGTTCCCTGTGCAGCAGCTGCCCACAGTTCAGCTGTGTCCCTCCCCACACTGCCGTATGCTGCTCATGCTCTCTGCCTTGGAGCTGCTCCCTGAGACTCCTGCTTGCTGTGCGGGGGGGGAGGGAAGGAAGAGGAGGGTAATGTCAGGGTGTCCCCCTTCCCCCTGCTTCTGCATTCTGCAGGGCCGGCACTTCCACTAGGCAACCCTAGGTGGTCGCCTAAGCTGCAGGATTTGGGGGGTGGCATTTTGACGCCCTCAATGGAAATTTGGCAGTAGCAGGTCCTTCTGCTCCGGGACTTCAGTGGAAATTCAGCAGCGGGTCCTTCACTCGCTCCAGGACCCGCCGCCGAAGTGCCCCGAAGACGCGGAGTGGAAGGACCCCCGTCACCAAATGCTCAGAGGAGGAGTGCTGCTGCCTAGGGCAGCAAAAAACGTGGCGCCACTCCTGGCACCCCGCTTACCCCATCTTCCATAGAGCAGGGGGGACAGACTAGGACTCAGGACTGAGGGAGTTTGCAGCTGCTGTGTCTCAGCAAGCTGATCTAATTAACAAGGCGGTGTACTTAAGGGAAATGTGCATATCTCCCTCCATTCCTGCTGTCTTGTGTAGAGAGAGAGTTAACCCTTGAGGGCTCAGCCAATTGATAGTTTATCATTTAGCAATAAGGAAAATATCCCACCCTCTGACTCCTCCACCTCAACCAAGCTTCACAATCATCATCACTGTGTACCAGTATTAAACTGTTTGTTTAAAACTTATACTGTGTATGTGTGTGTATATATATAATATTTTGTCTGGTGAAAAAAAATTCCCTGGATCCTAACCATCTCATTTACATGAATTCTTATGGGGAAATTGGATTCACTTAACATTTTTTCGCTTAAAGACGCATTTTTCAGGAATGTAACTACAAAGTTATGAGGAGTTACTGTAGTGACCTACAGTGGGGGGAAAAGTCTAGTTCTAATCCTGTAGATCATCAGGCAGAGAGAATGAGTTGAACAGAACAGGTGTGATGTAGAGTTAAATATTGTACCACCGATCTGATCGAATGGGAGAAAAATAAGCTGAGCAATATGTTCTGCCTAGCTTAATGAAGGCATAGACAGACTGAGGAATGGTTCACTTGGCTAATTTTCTAGCCAGCCATCATTGCAAAGTCTCCATTTGATCACACTTGGGTTTCTTATGCTTTACCTCTTGAGACCAAGGCAAGTCATCTCTCAGTGAAGGGAGGGACAGAGGTTCAGAAACTGTTTATGAAACTTTTTGGCAAGAATGGCTGGACTTAGGTTCTGCCCTCCAGTTTGCTACACTTTCTTTGTCATGATGCTAATGAAAGGAATCAGGCTGACCACAATCATGGAAACAATCTTCTATTTCGTAGAGCACAAACAGGGCAATGCATTCTTTTCCAGCCCAGCCCTTCCAGTATGTTTCAACCCTGACCTGTAGGGATCACTTGTGTGGATGACTTATTAAAACTGCTTTGCTATAGAAAAATAGATGGGGGAAAGGTGCACAGGCAATGTAATATTTAGCACTTGTATGGAGCCTCCCACCCACGCAGCTCATGCTATATGCATCAATAAACTCTGTCCCAGACAGAACACTGCTGTGACAGAGGCAAAAGTTTTCCCGTTTTTTTGGATGGGGAAACCGAGGCACAGAAGTTAAATAACGTCAGATCACACAGCTAATCACTGTTAGTCTCAGTCCTGTGCTCTAGCTATTAGACAAAACTGCCTCTCCTGCCTGTGAAGAACTATTTGGGATGCTATAGGAAGAGACGAGCAGTGTCTTGGTATATAAGGAATATTTCCTATTGCTTAATAGGGGGTCCCAGCCCTACTCTTGCTTTGCTCTTTGCTAAATCATAAATGTCTGATAACTGTAATTTTAATCAATTTCATTATTTCAGCTCCCACCAAGAGTATTCTATTTTAATTTCATTTTCTAGCCTCACTGAGGTTCCTTTCCTATCAGCAGCATAGCAGAGCTTCTCAGCTTCAACTGAAAACAGCAGTGAAAGCCTGCAGCCATACCTTGAAGGACTTGACTTCATTACAAAAGTATGCCCTGATCCTGTAAGAAGTTATACACATGCTTACATTTACTGTTAACAGTCCCTTGATTTCAACATGTAAATCTTTTCAGGATCAAGGCCTGAGTTACTTGTCATACATTCGGTGAAAAACATAATAGAAATGAGAGGGAGGGAGAGTGCCTGAGTAGAACACAAGAACAAGGAAGTACTTGATCAAATTGTAGGCAATAGATTTGAAATTGAAATATGTATATTCTAGTAATGTTAGGTGCTTTCAATCTTCACCTCACCAGGAGCAATTAATTGTTTGCACAGGTCAGGAAAAAATTGCTACCACCGATTATTACTCCCACCACCATAGCTATTTGGACACTTATCGGAAAGAGCTTATCTTCATGCCAAAATTGTATTGCTTTAACTATGCTAGTAAAGCTACTGTGATATAACTCCTGTAGTCTGAATGCAGTTACACTGATAGTCATAAAAATTGAAGACTAGAAGGGACCAGGAGCTCATCTAGTTCGACCTCCTGTATAACATAAGCCCTCAACACCAGCCAGCATCCACTGATCCCATTTCATTTGTTGGGTTTAAAATATTATGCCCTTTAGAAAATATGCTACAGGCAGAGAATAGGAAAATCTGAGGTGGAATAGTTCTTAATGCCTCCCACAATGGCAGGGAACAGATTAAGTGAGATGTATCCAGATAATCCTGGCAAATAACCAGAAAAACCCTCACCCTCAGTGCCAATATGATCTGGGGGAACATTCCTTCCAAACTCCACATATGGAGATCATTTAGACCCTGAGTATGTGAGCAACAATCAGCCAGCAAGGCACTGAGCGAGAGACTGATTGGTGCCACCTCAGAACTCTGGACCTTCCTGTTCGCTATCCCATCTCCAGTGTTTGCTATCTCTGAAGCTTCAGAAGAAGGAGACCCAACCCCTCGCTACCCTACCTCCCCAAAAGCGCATGTGTAGAGGGAGGGGGAATCCCTTCCACTCCCCAGCCAGGGGATGGTTAAAACCCTAAAGCAGAAACCTTTAGGAACATAAGACATACACTGAAAATGAGCCCCAGGGCTGCTGAGCTCTTCCCTTTTCCAATACAAGTACCCCTGTAATACAATCACACTTATAAATTTGTCCAGCTCTTTCTCAGAACTAGTAAAGTTGTTTTCCCCCACAACTGCTATTGGCATGCTGTTCCAGAGCTGCATTCTTCTGATGACTGGAAACCTAATTTCCAGTCTGAACTTGTTTGTGGCCACTTTATATCCATTTGTTCTTTTGAGAACATTGTCCTTTTGCTTAAATAGCTCTTTACCCTCCCGGGTGTTTACCTTTTTGAGGTATTTATAGAGAGATGCTTATACTTGCACAGGTAATTCCTATAAGGGAAAAGGAATAATCTGTGGTGCTATATACCTTTATACCATTATAACTGCATCCACGCTATGGGCTGTAAAGGTATAATTTCCTTAAACAAACAATATGGAGAATAGGATCATAATTCAAAATGATCTGGACAAATTGGAGAAATGGTCTGAGGTAAACAGGATGACGTTTAACAAAGACAAATGCAAAGTGCTCCACTTAGGAAGGAACAATCAGTTTCACACATACAGAATGGGAAGAGACTGTCTAGGAAGGAGTACGGCAGAAAGGGATCTAGGGGTTATAGTGGACCACAAGCTAAACATGAGTCAACAGTGTGATGCTGTTGCGAAAAAAGCAAACGTGATTCTGAGATGCATTAACAGGTGTGTTGTGAGCAAGACACGAGAAGTCATTCTTCCGCTCTACCCTGCACTGGTTAGGCCTCAACTGGAGTATTCTGGGCACCGCATTTCAAGAAAGATGTGGAGAAATTGGAGAGGGTCCAGAGAAGAGCAACAAGAATGATTAAAGGTCTTGAGAACATGACCTATGAAGGAAGGCTGAAAGAATTGGGTTTGTTTAGTTTGGAAAAGAGAAGACTGAGAGGGGACATGACAACAGTTTTCAGGTATCTAAAAGGGTGTCATAAGGAGGAGGGAGAAAACGTGTTCACCTTAGCCTCTAAGGCTAGAACAAGAAGCAATGGGCTTAAACTGCAGCAAGGGAGGTTTAAGTTGGACATTAGGAAAAAGTTCCTAACCGTCAGGGTGGTTAAACACTGGAATAAATTGCCTAGGGAGGTTTTGGAATCTCCATCTCTGGAGATAAAATTTAAGAGTAGGTTTGATAAATGTCTATCCAGGATGGTCTAGACAGTATTTGGTCCTGCCATGAGACAAGGGACTGGACTTGTTGACCTCTCGAGATCCCTTCCAGCCCTAGAATCTATGAATCTATGAATACCACGTTCCTAAGGGAATTATTATACCAATAGAAAAATTGCATATAGACTAGGCCTAAGTGAATTTGCTGTGGGGAAGTATTAGTCAACTTCCCTCTCTCTGAATGTTTGTTTAAAAAAAAATAAAAAAAATACATGCAACACCATTATGGGTCAATTCCTGGCCCTATTGGTGATAATAAGAGTTTTGTTATTGATTTGAGTGGGGCTAGGTATTCACCCCATATATTTATTTTAATTATCATCATCATACCTTTCCCCACTCCCCATGAAAGATGAAAGCAGGTTTACTCTGATGAACGAGATGAATGACTCCCCTATTGTTGGGGAATGCTGTGGGGCTTTATGTGGAGGGTGTCATCTGAGAGAGGTTGTGGGACCAGACAACTGCTTATCTGATGTATTCCTTCTTTCCCTTATGCTTTTTTAGACTGTATGCATTCCGGCCAGAGACTCTGTTACTCTGTGTTTTGAAAGAGCCCAGCACATCTTGAGAGCTATTAAAATCTAATTAATAGTAATTCAAGAAAATGGAGGCCATTTGCTCCTATTATGCCTTTCTAAATCATAAGAATTCCAGCTATACAGGCAACAAATTGTAGAACAGAGTGAACCATTTAAACAGGAGAGAGCCTCCTCCCAAGAGGTCCAGAATACAGTTTGGAATAGATCTGGGGGAAACATTAAATTTTTGTATGCTATTCTGAACCTAATTTGAACCATCACACCTTTAGAAATTTACCTTTTTGCTAGTTATTTAGTCAGCCAAAAGGGTCAAAAGTCAAATGTTTTTCTTTCCTAAAAAGATTTGTATGTGTATATGTTACAGTGAGCATCTCCTTTTCCTGCTGCTGAATGGAATCCTAACTGATGAGCTGTGTCATAGGCTATATACTGCTAACACTTGGTGGAGATTCTCTAATAGCAATTGGTGTGTGTGAGGGAAAAACTTTATTTCAGTCCTCTTGTGAGTATGCATTATGATATACTCTTTAATTACATGACCACATATTGTATTTTCCACAGGAGCCTTGCTTCATTCAGTAAACAGAATGTATGATGCTCATTAATCAGTAGCTACTCAATATGTTGTTTTCTCTCTTTTTTTGTTCAATGTGTGGCCACATGCCTTATTTACTGCACATTATTCAAACCCCACTCCGAATACAGATTTATTTATTTCTTCTTGGACTTTTTTTATGTGATCATATAATTATAGACTATGTCATAATTAAACCTAGTTAGGAATTTCCTATTGGAATAATTTTCCAAAAATATACCTTTGTAAAATTGAAATTGTCCAGTTCAAAACTGACCGTTTTTTCCTAACACATTTTTAAATGGGAATTTTCTGGCCAGCTGTAATCATAAAGCATATGTACAAGGAGGATGAATTAAGGTTGCACAGGAAACCTTAACTGGCATGTCCTGACTTTTAAGTAATTGCCTTCACAACTTTAGTGTTCTCTTAACATAGGCAATTGCGCGCGCGCGCGCACACACACACACTGACACATGTACACAAAACTTGGTTTTTTTCTTAAATGGAAACTGGCAAAAGAGAAATTCTATCATGGTATCCTGTTAACTCACAGACAATCAGCAAGTTTGGGACACAGATTCACCACATAGACCACTGACATTTGAGTGAATGGAGTAACTGATAGAGGATAACAGACTACTATTGCTATGTGGACCAGCATTAGCAGGGGATGAGACATAAACTTTGGCAGAGTGTTCATAGATATTTGCTGACAGCAGAGGAATAATGAGACTCAGATCTCTTTGGTTCTATTCCAGATGCTGGAGGAAAGTGTGTTCTAGTAGGCACAGACTCTTCTGCCCATTTCCCCCCAGGTTTGACACCTTTGGCCCCATCTCTTTAACCTGGCCCTATTCCAGTACTGCCTCTTTCCAACTCTGGCTCCTTGTCCCAGCCAGATTCTCCTTACCTAGCTGCACCTTATCTCAACTCCTCGGGGTTCTCATTTCAGTCCATCTCCTTGCTCATTTAGTCTCAGTTCCTTCATCTCATCTCACTATCCAAGATGTCTCTTCCCTCTCCACCCCACTGGCCAGTCTTCCTTCCCAGGATTCTCATCCAGTCTCAGCCTTCCTCCAACCCTCTTTCTAACTTCTTGTCCCAATCTCTTTGAAATGTTTGTTTGACCTGAATAATTTTTTCCCCTCTAAACCCCCAGTGAACTGGAAAAAACAATACCTGAACAGCTATAGTGATGTCAGAAGAGATTGCCCCCAGGCTGTTAGAGGTAGTGGCCAGAAAGACTCATACTATGGAGGAGTAGGTGACACTTCCAAATTCCAGAAGGGAGGAGATAAGGGGCTGTCATAACATATTTCCCAGATTTGGACCTTAGCGTCCAAAATATGGGTGTTAGCATGAAAACCTCCAAGCTTAGTTACCAGCTTGGACCTGGTAAAGCTGCCACCACCCAAAAAATTAGAGTGTTTTGGGGCACTCTGGTCCCCCCAAAAACCTTCCCTTGGGACGCCAAAGACCCAAATTCCTTGAGTCTTACAACAAAGGGGAATAAACCATTTCCCCCCCCCTTCTCCCTTCCAGGTGTTCCCTCCCTGGGTTCCTGGAGAGATACACAGAAGCAAGCTCCGTGAATCTAAACAGAGGGACTCCACCCTCCCCGTTTCCAGTCCTGGAAACACAAGTACTTCCCTCTTCACCCAGAGGGTATGCAAAGTCAGGCTTAGTAAATCTAATACAAAGAGATTTTCCCCCTGACTTCTTCCTCCCACCAATTCCCTGGTG
This sequence comes from Gopherus evgoodei, assembly GCF_007399415.2. Lineage (NCBI taxonomy): Eukaryota > Metazoa > Chordata > Testudines > Testudinidae > Gopherus > Gopherus evgoodei. Next base: position 80,889,308 of record NC_044325.1, read on the forward strand.
AGCTGCAGACTCAATTCCCTGGAGTCCCCACTAAAGAAAAACTCCAACAGGTCTAAAAAAGAAAGCTTTATAAGAAGAAAGAAAAATACATAAAAATGGTCTCTCTGTATTAAGGTGACAAATACAGGGTCAATTGCTTAAAAGAAAAATGAATAAACAGCCTTATTCAAAAAGAATACAATTCAAAACATTCCAGCAATTACACACATGTAAATACAAAAGAAAACAATATAAACCTTATTGCCTTACTATTTTTGTACCTACAACTTGGAAACAGAAGATTAGAAAGCTGGAGATAGAAAAATCACTCTTATAGCCGAGAGGGTCAGACCAAAGACAAAGAACAAAGAACTCACACACAAACTTCCCTCCACCCAGATTTGAAAAAGTCTTGTTTCCTGATTGGTCCTCTGGTCAGGTGTTTCAGGTTACTGGTGTTACCCCTTTACAGGTAAAAGAACATTAACCCTTAGCTATCTGTTTATGACAGGGGCACTTGGCCATCTTGCCTGAGAAGGTCTCAGAAAGACAACCACAACAGACTGAGACAGCTATGCAGAACCAGGACTAATGGACTTACTGTGCTACCTGACAACGGTGCTGATGTCTCAGGAGAGACCCAAATGTCCCCACAATAGTCATGGTCAGCTCAGACCCTGATTGAACATAATTTATTTAGGTAGTAAATTGGCTATAGTAGTTGAATTTCTGTGTTCTATTGATGTTTATTGATAATGGTTTGGCTGAGGAAAGAAGATGTGGGGAACTGCATCTTTAAGGGGCTCTAGCAAGGGCCAGTTGGCATGTTATACAATGCTTATCAGTTAGAACTGGGACACTAAATGATACAGAGCTCAGTGAGACTTTGTGGCTCTGAGTAATAATTGAACTGGCCTGGAGGAGCCATTGCAAGTAAGTATGGCTTCACCCCTGTAGCTTGGGCTGGAGGGAGCATGCTCAGTTGCTTTGTGGGGATGGTACCTGGGCAATCCTGTCATGTAGAACTGAGAAGGGATGGAACGTGCTCAGTTGCTCTGAAGAGATGGCACATGCAGAGTCTGGCCACAGGTAGGAGCTGTGAGGGGATAGAGCATGCTCAGTGAGAATAGAATCTTCAGAGATTTTAGCTGCTAAGTCAAGAAGTTTCTACTGAGTAGATGTGAACTGTGATATTTCAAAGACTAATAACTTGGGAAAATGTGGAGAGATTTTCACTGGGATAGTAAAAGGTACCTCTTAGAAACAATGATCACCCCCTTACCAAACTGCAAGTCCTGCTCAAAGTAGGGGGGGTCTACAGCTGTTCAAAACCAAAAGTACCATAATGTTAACACGGGGGAACACCAATTTATTTTCCCAAACCTTGTTCTTGGAAATGGCTGAGGTATCCTTGCTGAAATTTTCCATAATAATTCAGCCTGAAGGAGACATCCAGCATTCAGAAATTCAATGCAAATGATTAAAATTTGAAAACATTATAACTTTCTGATACCTAAGGTGTTAGCCCAATGCTTCCCATTATATCTTAATAATAGTCAGTGCTACCAGCCCTGCCTATAATAATATTTCAAGTGAAGATTGTTGAATTGGAATTATAGATTTTCGGCTATACATAACATGCTAGAATGTGAAAGAAATTTGGTTGAACAACAAAAAAATTGGTTGTGCTGCATGCTGTTTTTAATCAAAATGAACCATGAGGTGAGGCAATTTGGTGCAAGATGCTAGTGAATCTGCAGGAGAAAATGAGAGAAATATTTTGATGGCACTGTAGAAACAATTTGGATAAAAGTGTCAATAAACTATGATAGCTTGGTGATTCCTGGGTGCACCTTACAATTAGGAAAAGTCAATTGCTCTTGTTTGTAAAAGCAGTTCTCAGTCTCTAAGTAGTCTTGAATTTTGATCTTGCGGAACTTGAAATCTATTTCTAGAAGTAGTGCCAACTTAGTCTCATCTCCAGTTTGTTCAATAATCTATACCATTAGAGGTCTTATTTCTTGGCTCCATTTAAGAAAGAGGCAAACAGAGAAAAATAAGACTGATGTTATAGAGATTCTGAAATCCAGCACTCCATGGTTTGTAATGCCCATGAGAGAAAATACCTAGGGAGAAAGTAAAATAAGAAATTTCAGTTCTTGGTAGGATGATTCAAAGGGAATATAAACAGCTTCCAACAGAAATGTGATATGAATTCTAATAATGAATATGAACTCTATACTACAAGGGAATGGCAAACAAGATCATTTCAGAATCAGTGTTAGAAAAGAGAAAAGTGAAATATTGCTGGATATTTCAGACCGAATTCGGAAGGAAACTGAGCCTCAGTCAGTTTAGAAGGAGTCTGACAGTGTATTTTTCACCTTCTTCCTGTTCCACAATTATCTTATCGCACTTCAAATAAACAAATCATAAAATTATATTAAAAGGAATGTATTTAAATTGTAAAGTTAAACATTCATAAGTTACAAAACTTCAGGTTTATGGACCCTGAATCTTGTGTGTCCCTCCTGTGCACCAAAAGAAGTCAGGGTCCTGAGAGAAAAAATAGTAGTGGATCATGTAACTAAAGACTGCACCATAGTGCATGAATGCAAGGGGACTGAGTTCAGGTTGCATGAGCAACCATATACTTGGCACTTCCTAACTTTCAAGTTCTTGAATTTGCAACCTAACTTTTTTTTCCTTTTAATAGTTTTTTATATAATTCTCTAGTTATTTTAAAGGAAAAAGTAAAACACATTCTGTTATGTTCATCTGTAATAATCCTTCCATCCTACCTCAGTAGGATTTGACCTCTAAACCGGTGGGCAACCTGCAGCACATGGGCTGCACGTGGCCCATCAGGGTAATCTGCTGGCAGGCTGCAAAACAGTATTTACATTGACCATCCGCAGGCACATCTGTCCGCAGCTCCCGGTGGCCGTGGTTCACCTCTCCTGGCCAATGGGAGCTGTGGGAAGCAAAAGAAGTCTGTTATCCTGAAGGTTTGGCCCAGGTGCTGGGTCTGAGAGGGTGGTTGATGGAAGCTGGCCTGTCCACAACAGTGAAGGAGGAAAGGAAACTAACAGGAGGGTGTAAGAATAGGTAAGTAAAACCACTCATGTCCTACTGCAACTTACACTTCTCATCCCTTTTTCCAGCTCCTCAATGTGTAAGTTTTGGGAAATGGGTGTGAGTAGGTCTAAAGAGAGTCTGCGTTTAAAAGTTGGAGTATAAGGGTGTGTCTACCACATGATACCTTTTGAATTTTACTGTCTGGGTCAAAACATGATAAGTAGTGATTTCCCCCCACCCCATACTCTATTTTCTGAATGGACAATCAGTATTAAGAAACATCATGTCAATAATATTCTTTTAGTCATTTTGCCCCTCATGATGCTGCCATTTGTGGTGCTTTATAGACTTTAGGGTCAGAAGGGACCAATATGATCATCTAGTCTGACCTCCTGCACAAAGCAGGCCACAGAACCCTACCCATCCACTTCTATAACAAACCCCTAACCTAAGTCCGAGTTATTGAAGTCTTCAAATTGTGGTTTGAAGACCTCAAGCTGCAGAGAATCCACCAGCAAGTGACCCATGCCCCACGCTGCGGAGGAAGGCGAAAAACCTCCAGGGCTTCTGCCAATCTGCCCCAGAGGAAAATTCCTTCCTGACCCCAAATATGGCGATCAGCTAAACCCTGAGCATGTGGGCAAGACTCACCAGCCAGCACTCAGGAAATAATTCTCTGCAGTAACTCAGATCCCATCCCATCCAACATCCCATCACAGACCACTGGAGACACCAGTTCTCCCCTAGACTGTGGACTTAGGCTTGGTCCCTCTGGAAGCGATGGAGGTGATGGGGTTGTTTCCATTGCTGGTGAACCACTCTCTGCTGGTGCACCAGGGGGTATTTCAGGCTCTGGCTGAGCCTCTTGGGTGTGGTTGTCTGCTGCTTCTGCCAGTTCAGACTCGCTGGTGGCCTCTGGCATTGGGGTTGAAGATGGATTTGCAAGCACTGTCATCAGTGCTGGCATCGGTTCTGGTGCTGGCTGCTTTTCCAGTTCCTGGTCTGGGACTGGAAGCACTGTGGCTGTTTCCGTTGTTGGCATGGGATCTGGGTCCACTACCTCTGTGTGGGTCTCTTGTAACGCAGACGGGGCCTCTGTGAACGGCTCAGGAACAGGAATGGGTCTGGAAGCTTGCCTGGTTTGGCTACATGTAACCATTGCCACTCTCTTGGCCCGCTTCACCTGGTTGGCCAAATCTTCCCCCAGTAGCATGGGGATGGAATAATTGTCATAGACTGCAAAAGTCCACATTCCTGACCAGCCTTTGTACTGGACAGGCAGGTCAGCTGTAGGCAAGTCTACAGCTTGTGACATGAAGGGGTAAATTGTCACTTGGGCCTTTGGGTTGATAAATTTGGGGTCGATGAAGGATTGGTGGATAGCTGACACTTGTGCCCCCGTGTCTCTCCACGCAGTAACCTTCTTTCTGCCCACTCTCAAAATTTCCCTTCGCTCCAAGGGTATTTGAGAGGCATGTGGGCCTGGGGATCTTTGGTGTGATGGTGGTGTAATGAACTGCACTCGGTTGGGGTTCTTTGGGCAGTTGGCCTTGATATGTCCCAGTTCATTATACTTAAAGCATCTTCCAGCTGACTGGTCACTGGGTCGAGGTGGGTTACTGGAGACTGGTGAGGTGGAAGAATAGGGCGTCTGTGGCTTTCCTTGGGTTGTAGGTGGGGTCTTTGGCTGCCCTCGGTTGTAGGGTTTATTGTCGGTGTGCCCTCTGAGGTATTCGTTCCCCTTGACAGTAGCTTTTTTCTTTTCTGCCACTTCCATCCATTTGGCTCCAATCTCCTCCGCCTCGATTACCGTTTTGGGTTTCCCATCTAGGATGTACCTCTCTATTTCCTCAGGAATACCATCTAAGAACTGCTCCATTTGTATCAGGAGGTGCAGCTCGTCCAGATTATTAAGCTTTGTTCCTGATATCCAAGCTTCATAATTCTTTGCAATGTGGTAGGTGTGTCGGGGGAATGACACATCTGGTTTCCATTTTTGGTTTCTGAACCGCTGACGGTCATGTTCAGGTGTTATTCCCATTCTGTATCTGGCCTTGGTTTGAAAAAGTTTATAATCGTTCATTTTCTCTTTAGGCATTTCAGCCGCCACCTCGCTAAAGGTCCACTGAGCAGTGGCCTCAATTCTACCATGTACTGGTCTTCAGAGATGCTGTACCCAAGGCAGGCTCTTTCAAAATTTTCTAAGAAGGCCTCAGTGTCATCACTTGCCTTGTAGGTGGGAAATTTCTTGTGATGTGGAACAATCATTGGCGAAGGGTTGTTAGGATTGGCTGTGTTTTGTTGCTTAGCCCTTTCTAATTCCAGGGCCTGTCGGTGGGCTTCCCTCTGGAGTTCCCACTCTTTCTCTTTTATTTCCAGCTCTCTCCTGTGGGCTACCTCTCTTTCTCTTTCTCTTAGCTCCATCTCTTGTAGTTTTTTTTCCATATCTCGCCTGTGGTCTGCCTCTTTGATTTGCACCTCTGCATGCAGTTTTGCCTTAGAAGTCATGGTTCCTGTTTTCTTGTGTTGGGGTGCCCTCTGGTGTTTTGTTTTTTGTTTTTTCTGAACTGCTGGCTCTCTGTTGTCTGCTCTGTTGCTAAGCAACAGAGTCTTTCTAACAAGCCTTCCCGAATAAAACTAGAACAAAAAGAAACCTTTCATTTGCATGTGTGTTCTGCTGGTGTAGTGCGTTGCTAACCACTTAAGGCTGCTTTGTTTAACAAACGACCGTCGTTAAACCTAATAGCCCTCCCTATGCACAGTTAGACGGAGCAAGGAAAAAAATTCTCTGGCTGTAGGTTTAAAACAAAACCCTTTCTCTCTCTGCTTACAAGCATCTAGCAGAGAAAAAAATTATAATCTTACTGGCTTTTGGATTCTTATCTATCCCACCGCTACCACCATGTCATAATATAATTCCCAATTCTGGACCTTAGCGTCCAAAATATGGGTATTAGCATGAAATTCCCTAAGCTTAATTACCAGCTTAGATTTGCTAGGCTGCCACCAATCAGGACTTATTTAGAGCGCCTGATAAACTCTGGTCTCCCCAAACCCTTCCCTGGGGATCCCCAAGACTCAGATTCCCTGAGTCTCACAACAAATGGGAATAAACCATTTTCCTTCCCCCCTCCTCAGGCAATACCGACTCAAGCTTCATTGAGCCTTAACTAGGAGAAAACACTCAAACAGGTCTTAAAGCAAAGCTTTTAATAAAAAAAGAAAGAAAAAAGTAACAAGTTTATCTCTGCACTTTAGATGGTAAAAAGTTACAGGGTCTTTCAACCTATAAACAATAGAAAGAAACTTCTCCAGCAGAAACACAATTTAAGCTACTTCCAGCAAGTACACATATGCAAATGAAAAAGAAAACAAATTAAAGCCTATGACTGCCTTTTCTACTTACAATTTTGAACAGATAAGAGACTGTAGAAGGGAGATTGGCAGAAACCTGGTTACACCTCTAGCCCCGTCCAGGACTCAGAGAGAGAGAACAAAGCCAAACCCAAAACCCACAAACAAAGGCTTCCCTCCACGAGATTTGAAAGTATCTTGTGTTCTGATTGGTCCTCTGGTCAGATGTTTGCAGGTCACTGTTTGTTAACCCTTTATAGGTGAAAGAGACATTAACCCTTAGCTATCTGTTTATGACACTATTACTATTACTCCAGTTTACAAGATCATCCAGATCTTCATGTATGATAGCCCGGTCCTTCTCTGTGTTAGCAATACCCCCCAGCTTTGTGTCATCTGCAAACTTTATTAGCACATTCTCGCTTTTTGTGCCAAGGTCAGTAATAAAAAGGTTAAATAAGATTGGTCCCAAAACTGATCCTTGAGGAACTCCACTAGTAACCTCCTTCCAGCCTGACAGTTCACCCTTCAGTACAACCCGTTGGAGTCTCCCCTTTAACCAGTTCCTTATCCACCTTTCAATTTTCATATTGATCCCCATCTTTTCCAATTTAACTAATAGTTCCCCATGTGGAACCATGTCAAATGCCTTACTGAAATCAAAGTAAATTAGATCTACTGCATTTCCTTTGTCTAAATAATCTGTCACCTTCTCAAAGAAGGAGATCAGGTTGGTTTGGCACGATCTACCTTTAGTAAAACCATGTTGTAACTTGTCCGAATTACCCTTGACCTCAATGTCCTTAACTACTTTCACCTTCAGAATTTTTTCCAAGACCTTACATACTACAGATGTCAAACTAACAGGCCTATAGTTACTCAGATCACTTTTTTTCCCTTTCTTAAAGATAGGAACTATGTTAGCAATTCTCCAGTCGTACAGTACCACCCCTGAGTTTACTGATTCATTACGAATTCTTGCTAACAGGCTTGCAATTTCATGCACCAGTTCCTTTAATATTCTTGGATGAAGATTATCTGGGCCCTCCGATTTTGTCCCATTAAGCTGTTCAGGTTTGGCTTCTACCTCAGATGTGGTAATATCCACCTCTATATCCTCATTCCTGTTTATCATCCTTCCATCATCCCTAAGCTCCTCATTAGCCTTATTAAAGACTGAGGCAAAGTACGTATTTAGATATTGGGCCATGCCTAGGTTATCCTTAACCTCCATTCCATCATCAGTGTTTAGAAGTCCCACTTCTTCTTTCTTTGTTTTCTTCTTATTTATATGGCTATAGAACTTTTTATTATTGGTTTTAATTCCCTTTGCAAGGTCCAACTCTACATGGCTTTTAGCCTTTCTCACTTTATCCCTACATGTTCTGACCTCACTAAGGTAGCTTTCCTTGCTAATCCCACCCTTCTTCCACTCTTTGTAGGCTTTCTGCTTTTTCTTAATCTCCTCTCTGAGATGCTTGCTCATCCAGCTTGGTCTACAACTCCTGCCTATGTTTTTTTTCCCCTTTCTTGGGATGCAGGCTTCTGATAGTTTCTGCAGCTGCAATTTAAAGTAATTCCAGGCCTCCTCCGCATTTAGATCCACAAGTTCTTCAGTCCAATCCACTTCCCTAACTAATTTCCTTAATTCTTTAAAGTTAGCCCTTGAGAAGTCAAAAACCCTAGTCCCAGATCTATTTTTGTTTATTCTTCCATCTAGTTTGAACTGAATTAGCTCATGATCACTCGAACCAAGGTTGTCCCCTACAACCATTTCTTCTATGAGGTCCTCACTACTCACCAAAACCAAATTAAAATGGCATCCCCTCTTGTTGGTTCTTCAACTACTTGGTGAAGAAATCCATCTGCTATCACATCCAGAAAAATCTGAGCCCTACTATTCTTGCTAGCACTTGTCCTCCAGTCTATATCTGGGAAGTTAAAGTCTCCCATGATCACACATTTCCCATTAGTGTTTACCTCATTAAAAACATTGAAGAGATCTCTATCCATATCCAAATCAGATCCCGGCGGTCTGTAGCACACCCCAAGCACTATTTCAGGGGAGGCTCTAGTAGCTTTCTTTCCCAGTGTGATTTTTGCCCAGACAGACTGTCTTGTCCATTCCATCGCTTCTTATTTCTTTACACTTAACCTCCTCATTGATGTACAGTGCTACTCCACCACCTTTGCCTTTATTTCTGTCTTTCCTAAACAGCACATAGCCTTCAATACCTGTACTCCAGTCATGACTACTATTCCATGAAGACTCATGCTCTTGTGTCACACTGCTTCCTCTATGAAATGCTGGGGTTGCAAGTTGTGCTGTGTGAACTGCTTGGCAATTATTTCTGTAGCTGCAGAAGTATTTGGTTCAACCTGAGATCAGCCCTAGTTTGAATATGTTTTCCTATATCCAAACTGTTGATGCTTCCCCCCCCCCTTTGCTTTATCAGTTTACCCACACACTCTTTCTGCTTGTTCTGAGATATGGTTCATTTCAGGACTGCTTAAATGAGATGGGCAGTATGGGACAAATCACATTGTTATCCTTCCACTTTGAGTGGTCCCATTTCATATGCAGTCAAGAAGGGTCATCGAAGCTTAGAAGCAATTTTCAGCTGGTTTCTCAGAGGAGGAAGCTACATCTCAGTTAATCTTGGACTTAAATACTCTACCCTAGCCTTAATTTCCATGCCTGCGTGACTCTGACAGGAAGTGGGATAGTACAGTAGAACCTCAGGTATAAACATCTTGGGAATAAAGGTTATTTGTAACTCTGAGCAAAACATTCTTTCAAATGTTTACAACTGAACATTGATTTAATACAGCTTTGAAACTTCACTATGCAGAAGAAAAATGCTGCTTTTATCCATCTTAATTTAAATGAAACAAGCACAGAAACAGTTTCCTTACCTTGTCTAATCTCTTTTTAAACTTTCCCTTTATTTTTGGGAGTTTACATTTAACACAGTACTGTACAGTATTTGCTTCTTTGTTTCATCTCTGCTGCTGCCTGATTGCATACTTCCGGTTCCAAATGAAGTGTGTGATTGACCAGTCAGTTCATAACTCTGAAGTTCTACTGTATGTTCTTTCTTGATTGAACTTTAACAGTAGGTTCAGCACTGTAAAGAAAAAGATGTCTAAATAACATTTACTACCTTGTGTCATTCCTCTGGGAACAATTTTATTTTTATTTTATATTGGCGTGACACAATTATCTTAAATGAGCAGTTTGTCTCATCAATAACAACTCGGTTTTCTCTTGCACCCTGAGCACTGAGGCCTACAGAGGAGAAATGGACCTGGCTGATTAGAATATGAAAAAGGGAAGATGAGAAATTTTCACTTCTGTATCCTGTTTCCTATTACAGAACACACAAACTCTCCACATAGCACCAAAAGTTTAGTATGGAATTATGAAATGCCACATAATATTAAGGAGAATTATGGCAATTCTGTTGGTCCTTCTCGTGCTGCCACTAAGCAAATGGCATACTCAGTGTCTTGTACTATGGTGGAAGACAGAGAATCCCTTAACCCCAAAGCCCATGCTTAATTCCAACAGCACCAGTAATTTGGTTTGCACCCATCAAAAAAAGTGCTGATTATCAGACTGTGGTTTTGTGTACATGTTAAAGTTTCAAAACACTTAGCTCATTGTGTAAACCAAAGTCTTGGACAGCAGAATGTTGAGCGGCAGCAGGTGAAATTCTCTCTAGCTTTTATACATGCTGTGGATGGAGGGTAACCCACATGATCCCAATGAACTGTCCGGACAAATGTTTCTGTTATGGATAAAGCCCTGCAGCAGCTATAGTAGCATGATATGCACCGAACTCCTGGTTGCTGCTCTTTATTTGTTTTCTTCTACTATCTTGTAATCAGTGATGATCTGGATGGTGCTGCTTGACAGCAGCGGCTGCATAGTGAAGGATGTCAGCAACTTACCAAAGAACTGTAGGCTACGCTCATGCGCACACATGATTTTGTAGGAATGTGTGGCATTCTTTCAATTTGCAGCTCATGATTTGTACATGGCCTGTGCTGTCAGGGACAGGCTGTAAGAAATCGGATTGAAAATGTTCGCTTAGCTACAGTTTTACGTATGTAGGACTGGAAGGATTCTCCTGAGCCACAGAGCCCAGTCCTCTGCTATCGTAAGAACTTAGTCACCTAATCCTGTTCGTAAACATAAGTTAAACTAGTTTGGTTGCTTGCTCACACTGCTCCTATTGGGAGACTGTTTCAGAATCTCACCCCACTGGTGATTAGACAACCTTTTTTTTTTATTGTGTCCAGCCTAAATTTATTCATGTAGAGTTTATACCCATTTGTTCTTGTGCCAACACTGTCCACTAGTTTAAATAGATCTTCTCCCTCCCTGCTGTTACCCTGATGTATTTATAGAGGTTTAATATCATCCCTCAGCCTTCAATATTTTGGAACAGTTCATACAGAATAATGCATTATCATCTACCTGAATATTACATGCTAGTTTTGACACTCCTACCCAATTCCAACATAATTAAAGGATGTCTACGCTTGCAGTCAGAGGTGTGACTGCAGCATGCATCAACTACCGGAGCTACCCTTTGCTCTAGCTAGCTCGGATAATGGCAACAGGGAAACCTTGGCAGCATGAGCTGTACAAGATGTGTGGGACCTGGGTATGTAGTTGAAGAGGTAGCCCATGCTCTTGCCTGCCTGTGCTGCTGCAGTTGTACTACTATTGTAATTTGAGCTAGCCAAATCAAAGCTTGTGGATAGGTCCACACATGCTGCAGTCGCACACCTCTGACTACAGTGTATACACAACGTATAAGTACACAACACTACAACACATCTGCCTCTACTGCAGCAAACTCCAAAAAGAGAGGACTTAAAGCCTGAAACCAAGGTGGGCTGGTCAAACACTTGGTTGAGGACTGTAGGTAATAGGAGAAAATAAGGACATATAGTAAAATGTATAGAGTGGATGGCAGAAATAGAAATGAAGGGATAGACATAAAGGTGTCAGGAGAGGATATGCTGCTGTTAACTGCAGCCTTCATTGTTTTACTGGAAGACCATATCCCTCACAAGGGAGTGACTCCATTTTTTTGCAGCTATATACATGAAGAACACTACACATGGAAGCATCTGTAACTTCTGTATGTTTTAGAGTGTGTAAGAATGTTATGGATTATTTGTATAGCACTGACGTGTTTGGTGCTGTACAGATAGAGAAGAAATGAGATCTTTGCCTTGAAAGCTTAAATTTTGAATAGATAAATAACTGATGAAGGGGAAATGAAAAGGGATGAGATAAAATTACTGACAAGATATGGTGGTGATGACAGGTGTCTTGTTCCACTACAGTTTTTATGCTTGCGATTCAGATTTAAGACAATGAAGTCTGATTCTCATCTGAGGCAGCACCACTTGTGCCTTCTGTATTTGGATTATCCAATCCTTTACCAGTTCCTGAGTGCTTCCAAGGGATGCACTGTAATGGGAAGTGGTGATATTTGTTGAAAGTATTTTTCTGTATCCTTGATTGTTCAGGGGGCAGCAGGCAAGGTGAAATATATATGTGTGCACACGTAAAGTTATAATGTAGATGTATTTCCCCCTCCACTCTGAGAAGTAGTACTCTAAAGCTTCCTGTATGTTGCTATCTTACACCGTGTCCCTTTGCACATATAAGTACGCAAGAAGACATGGACTAAAGCACTGTCTTCATCTTACTAATGGGCACTTAGCTATGTTCTCACCTACTAGACCTCCCTCTTCTTTCTAGACAAGAGCAAGTTGGCACCATTCAGCCATGCTCTTATTTCATGCAGGATTGGGTTGTCCTGCTCATCACGCTAAGTATTTCTTGTAAGCACGACATTTCACATCTGCATTGGGCAGTATCAGGACTTCCAAATCTATTGTATGTGATTTCATCATAATAGAATAATTCTATTTTTAAAACATGCTTCAATTATTAGTGTGTGTGTGAGGGGGTAAATTCAGAAGATAGGAAGCAACTATGACCTTTATATTATCATTGTGTTATAAAACATAAATAATGTAACATTTTGCAGATCAGTTAGCAGAGGTCACGTGCTTGAAGACCTTTTACTTTCACTTTTTTAATTAAAAAACAAACAACTGTTTGGTTATTTCCTGCTGTCCAACATCTTGAACTCAAGAAGAACAGAGGGGAAAAAAAAATCAAAGCCACCAAATTAAGCACCAGTTGGTTGGCTCTCTTAAAGTCTTGCTTAATGCACTTAACTGAAATTCAACCTCTTTTCCCTCCATTTTAATGCTATTTCTTGCTATAGTACACTTTCCAGAATTCAATGCTTAACCTAAAACATAGTTCCTTGCACACAATAAATGACAGATGACTGTGTAAATGTTGGACTGTTCAACAGCAAATGCACGGTGAGCTGTCCATTGAAGCAGCACAGAAAATGGTCCAAGTTAGATGGAGATATTTAAGCAGTAGCTACTTCCTCCCATCCTTCTTCTTTCTTTTTCCACATAGTGGAAAAGGATTTGGCTGCATTCAAGAACTTCTGCTTGTGTCTTCACCTTGCATCCTGTCTCTCTTCTCTGACCCCAAATCCTTTTTAAAAAGAATGAGCCAGATGCTGGAAGGTGAAGAGCTGCCACATCTCCCATTGGAATAGGTGGTATTTGCAGGTTGTGGGACCAAGACTGTGGTAGTAATAAATAGCAATAGTATTTTCTAAGATCTAGATCCTCTTATACTCACTGGCATGTTCATTCTCAAAGCATGATAGTTACCATAAAATATATCATCTCTGCAGCATAAATGCCTCACAATACACTACCACCATTATTTCCTATGCTGAGGAAATGGAATACAATAATATGCTAGGAACTGCTTGGTGATAAATGTAGGTATATACTGGGTTTTTAATGGCAACTACTGGTTTTGATCCACTTTGAAAGTAGGAGAAATGGTGAAACCTTTAAGTCTATTCTTGATGAATTGCTTGTGCATCTTTGCAGATGTAGGAGTTTAGGATGATTTGAAGGTATGTATCCTCTATCTACAGATGCTTTCAGCTGGGCTGCATAAGTTGTGCTAACCTGTATATACTGAAAGAAGTCTGTTTCTGGGGGTCTGATAAAAAATGTAATCTGATGGAGTTTATTGCAAAATGGGTCTTAATGTTAATACTTCAAGAAACCACTAGATGCAATACTACATAGCAGAGACAACTTAGCTTTTCATTGCTGCAATATGCAGCATTCTATTATTAAAGTAGGTTAAAATATAGGAATACAGGCTACATTAATTTGCATTACATTATGATAAAATATCTATGTGTGAAAGATATCTATTTCAAAAGTATGTAATTACTAGAGCTGGTCATTTTTTTTTTTCAAAAACGGTGAAAAAAGTCAAAGTGAAGATTCAGGAGTGGAGAGAGGGATGTTGATTCCTTTATCTGAAATGATTCACCTATCCTAATTTTCAGTCTGTCAGTTAATTTGGCAAATGGTCAGTAAGCATAGACCCTTATCCTTGGCTCTCTGCTTGGGAGGAAAACTCTTTTCCTGGATATTTTTCTCCTTCCCCCTAACCGGAAAAAAATGTTCTGCTGTCATTTGCTGAAGACAGTGGCCTTTGGAAGAGTTGTCTGTGCATTTGATATTTAGCACTGAGCTATCCCTTTTCCAAAAGAGAGATCAGAATGTTGGAGGAGGAGAGATCCTCTTTTATAACTGCATGTCACATTGAGGAATGGAGGGACTGCTGAATGGTGAGCCTTTGCCTTTTTCTTTCTTTTCTTCCTTTTTTTCTTTTTTTTGTAACCAGAAAGGCTTTGCCTTTTTTATTATCTGACCTATTCTTATCCTGTCAAATCTCCTCTGGAATTTTCCCTTGGGACTTAACTGGCAGGAAATCTCACTTTAGGCATCATGGAACCTTCAGCTGAGCCATCCTGAGTAAAGTGTGTGCGTGTAAGAGAGAGCACAGAGAGGGAAAGTGACTGATGTTTGTCTGTAGGGACTGAGGTTTGCATCTTTTTTCCATAATTATCACTTGACTGCTGGCATTTTTCATGTTGCTTGTGCCTATGTTAATTATAAGAAAAATCTATGAACCTAAATGGAAGTTATTATTGAGAAGTGTTCCTAAACCAGCCGTTCATATGTGGACACCCCTGAAATTTAGAATGTTCTAAATGCAGATCCAATCTAGCAGCGTTATCCCAGCTTTGTTTCTGACATCCAAACTTTCTGATGACAGTGAAAGTATATAAACTTTAAAATACATATATGTGCTGGATCCCATAGAGAAAAGGGGATAACCCTGTAGAAGTCTAATTGGGTCTGAACATTAAGTATTCTATGAGCAGTCACTATTGACTTGAGCACTCATTCTGAAAAGTTGTATTGCTGCTGTTATTTTATTTGCACTGGTAACTACTGCAGCAGGGCTGGACTTTGAAACAACTGTCCTGATTCATGAGTGGGAACTGTTAAAGAAGAAAGAGGAAAAGATGGGCAATCCTCAGAAAAAAAAATGTGGGATTTTCCCAGTCAAGATTAGAGGTGGTCAGAAATTTTCCATCAACTTTTTTAAATGAAAACTGGTGCTTCACTTTTGAAAAATTTGGATTGTACAATAAGAACATAAGAATGGCCATACTGGGTCAGACCAATAATCCATCTATCCTAGTATCCTGTTTTTTTGACAGTGGCAAGTGCCAGGTTCTTCAAAAGGAATGAACAGAAAAGGGCTATTATTAATCCCTCCATCCCCGCATCCAGTCCCAGCTTCTGGCAATCAGAAGTTGAGGCCTAGTCTACATTGGGGGAGAGTATAATTGACCTAAGGTGCGCAACTTCAGCTAGGAGAATAGTGTCGCTAAAGTCGACATATCTTAGGTTGACTTTCCTCACATCCTCACGGTGCTGGGTCAACTGCCGCCATTCCCCGGTCAACTCTGCTTCCGCCTCTTGCCACGTTGGAGTACAGGAGTCGAAGGCAGATCAGACGTACCCTTAGGGTAGCTCAGGAGTTTACAGAGGATGGATGGCTGCAAATAGATCTTCATACTCTGATAGAAGTGGCTTTCCCCCCTTTAAAAATAACCTCTCACTTTATCAGACTTGGTTTTCTGGATGTGAACCAAGGACTGAAATGCCTAAAGTGGACTTTATGCAACCCTATGCTCTGGGTGTCCAGATCGGCAAGTAGTGCTCAATCTATTGGGGATCGATTTATCATGTCTAGTGCTGGTGGTTCAGTTAGTAACACACACAAACCAACATCTACTTCTTTCACAGAAAATCTTTCTCAGTCACCGTAACCACTATAATAGCAAGGATAAATTCTGAATGGTGCCTGCCAGAGGATAGGTTTAATCTATTTCAGAATATAAATTAGACAGACTTGAGAAGAAAATGTAAGCTGTAGTATATCCAGAAGCAAATATCTTTAATCTTGTGAGATATCTAAATATGAGCTGAGTGTGGGCATTGCAAAAATAAATGCCAATTTTAGATAAACAATTTTATGCATTTTTCCTTACACCATTTAAAAAAAAATACTTGCTGGAGAATGGGGGGAAGAAGTGTATTGCACAGAGTATGTGTAAAGGAATAAAGAATATTTTATAGCAAAGTTACAGTTTGAATCCAGCACCGACATGAAGTAGTGACTAAATGTCATTACCTTCTGATGGCTGTTGAGTGGCCTCTGTGAAGTGATTTAGGGTCCCATACAAACCACTAAAGACACCTTCATAATTCTTATTCTTAGTCTTAAAAGAATGCCGAAGGAATGGGCCATGAATAGTGCATTAGGCTCAAGGGCAAGGTAGGCAGGGCTAGTGTTGGGAGCTTGGAAGTCAGGAACTGAAGCCACAAGTCAGAGCCAGTATCAGCGTCAAGTGCAGGGATGAGTCAAAGTCAGGAATCAGGCGAAAGGTCAATGCTAGATATCAGGGTCTGTGTTGGGGTTTTGGGGGTGAGTGGGGAGTCAGAATCTAAGTCAGAATCCTGGTCAATAGCAAGAGTTCAGAAACCAAGAAGTAGCACCATCATGGCAGCTAGCTAGGGATCCACATTGGCTCCTTGATCCTATACAAGCCCATAGGGTGAATCAGGAAGCGTCCAAGAAACAATCAGGCATCACTAAGACAACTGTCGCTCAAATCACTCAAGACAGAACTTCTCATGGTGTGCAACCTTTGTGGGCATCAAGGATCAGCCAGGCTACTGCACCAAAAGCTTTTTTACTGTGCTTTGACATTTCAAACAGCAATACGTAAAGTGCACTACAAAACTTTGGGGAAGGGAGTAGTCTTGGTACATGTTTGTAAAAGCATTTCAATAAGTGGTGCTATATAAATTACAAATGATTCATTGTCAGGTCTCTGAAGAGCAGACAGAACTCAGTTATTAAGGTTTCCCACGAACAGCTCTAAACATACCCCTGTCCAGCTAATGGAGGGAAATGGAAGGGGTAAAACATAAAAGCAGAGAGATAGGACAGCTATGTTTTCCATGTATCTTATTGGCTGTGAGGGTTTCTTTACTTGATTTTTCTTTTTACGTGTTGAAGTTTCAATATCAGGTTCACGAAAGGATTACAATATATTGTGCAAGATTATCAGGAACTCTTCAGAGTGTTTCCAATTTGGGAATGGGGCTTATTGCTTGAGAGTGGGGAGAAAAGACGAGGAGAACAATGGATCAGGACATGTGGATGAGGATGAGCATCATGGCAGAGAAAAGACAGGGAACATCCACATCAGCCACAGGAGAAAGGAAGGATACAATATCTTAGTAAAGAGGAGAAGGGGATGCATGACTTGGTGTCTTTGGTGGTTGTGTGTGTGCATGGGTGGGGGGGGGAGAGGGAGATATTGAGTTTCTGCTGTCTCCTGTCAATTTTCCCTTTAAAGGAATCGATAATCTGGCCACAGGGCGAGGATTATTATTATTTATTTATTGGGAGGAATGGGGGGGAGGTAGAGACATTAAGGACCAGATCTTCAGCTGTTGTAAGTCAGTGTAGTTCCACTTATTGGGTCCTGTGGCGCTATGTTGATTTACTCCATTTGAGAATGTGGCTGTAAGGCATTCATGGCAGTGTTTTTATGAGGAGATTATCCTCAACACAGTAGTGAAGGAAAAGGGAATTTCACCAGTTGGATGTTATCATCTGCAGCAGAGATGTCTGTATTTTCACTGTAGCTTTGTGAGTGTAGTTTATGAAGCATATTGGGGTCCTTTGGAATGAAATGTGGTACCTGAAGGTAAAATACCATTATTATTATTCCCAGTTCTAAATTTTGACTGCTTCAAATGAAAATCCACAGCAGTGAATGTTCTTGCCTTAATTAAAATAAATTAACAATTTAATTTGCTGTACCACAGCACTAAAATAATCCAGTTGTGTTTTATCTGACCCCTCCAAATACTTCAGGCAAAGGAGTGTGATATAAATGTCTGGGTAAAGAAATAGTTTCGTTGTGTGACTGCTTTGCATTTCATAACTGAATTCAAAATGCTAAGCATGTTCATCCCTAACTCCCCAAAGGAGGAGGCTGGGTAGTTAGTCAACAGGAATAACACACTCCTTTGATCATTACAGACTCACGGGTATTTGAACTGAGGTCTGACCATCATTATTTCTTCCAGCCATTCTGTTTATCAAGCTGGAAACAGATTACTGCTTCATTTTGCATCACTTTGCAATTTATAGCAGTAAATGTTTTCTAATGGCAGCCATAGATGTCAGGCCATAATAATAAAGCAGCAATATAATGAATCCCAGCCTGCTCTGTAGAGCTCATAAGGTAAAGCAAAAATAGATAGATTTAGATGCTCTGCCAATAAGGTCTATCTCCTCCCTCTCAGACCCTTTAATAAAGCAGTTGGACGCACCAGCAGATGTTTCCTTGATTGCAATTTGACTGTGCTAGACAGCTATTTATTTTTAAGCAAAAATGTGAACCTTCATTTATCTCCGATTATTATGAGCAGAGTTTTGTCTGCATGAAACTACCAAATCTAAAGCCAACTTAATTTCGACATTCAGATCAGGATCCAAATCTGTGTCTGGTCCCTGTCCTGTTTCAGAACAACCTGTAAGAGTGAGTTTCATTAACTCATTCAATTATTAATTCATGTGTTTACACTGCCAGCATGAGTGCCAGTTGTGGGGTAGACAGCTGTCCAAAAGGAGCTAGTCTTAACACCAACAGCTTAATTCATACAAGTCACAAAGTGGGACAGTTATTCTTCCTGTCTTTCAGCAACTATGGACCAGGGCATTATCCAAGACAGTGAACTAGAAAAGAAAAGATCTGTGTCTAATTCATAGTTAACTGGGGTCTCCATTTGATCTCTAAATCATAATTATTATACCCATTTAAAAATGAAAATTACCAAAATAAACCTTGTTGACAACTCCACTAAATTTCTTGGCCACCAAGGATTGCAAACACATGGTCATGTTTGACTCCTTTCTTTCTTCCCTATGCATCATAAGGTGGTTCTTCTGCTGTCTAACCATATTGGCATTGGTTACTGTTGGAAGACAGGATACTGGCTAGATGTACAGCTGGTCTCACCCAGTATGGTCATTCTTATGTTCTCGTGCACTACTCAAGCCTTTGTTAATGACTTGGCCCCATTTCACTTTTCTGGGCAAATTTTGAGACAGCATGCATTCCAGTAGCTTCAGTGGAATATGCAGATTTATACAACTGAGGATCTGTTCCGTGGTCTGTGAACGCTCTGCACTTCACCTCACTCTCCTTCAGTCCACTCAGTAAACTGCTGCTGCAATCCTCTTTCTGTCTTTTCTCTGCCTTTTTTGAGTTCCTTTTTGGGTTTCCCCCCTTACTTTCACAATCAATTTCAAACTTCTAGTCCTCACCTCAAGGTCTTTCCAAAACAATCTCCTCCTTTTCGGTGTGTCTGCACTCATTTCCTTCTAAGCCCCCTCTCACAAACTCCACTCTGAATCATCTTTCCTAACCACAACATTTTTATCTTTTCCATCCTTGCCCCTCATGCTTCAAATTGGTTTTTTTTTGTGCACCAACCTCCACCTTCTCCTTTAGATCACTCCTCAAACTACATTCCTTCTGCAAAGTCATTGAAAAATGACCTCTCCAAGAGTCAACCTTAAACTCTCATTGACAATTCAGTCTGTGCTATTTAGTCTATACTGGAGTGTAAGTTTCCTGGCACACAGACCTTGCTTCCCTGTAAGTTGGGAGAGTATAATTAACACTGTCAGAACGCAGAAGTAACTATTTACAATCATTCTGTTTATTATTGTCTGTTAATCTAGGTTCTCCTAGGATCATTAACCATCCTGTTTTGTAAGTTTGCGTGTTTAAAGACATTCCTCATGGGATCTGATCAACTAACGAAAAAGGTGATTCCAAAGTAATAGTGCATGAAACCAAACTAAGCCTTTTTCACAGGCCTGATTACTCCTAGGGTTCCCTTTCTGAGGACTTCTCTTCCAAACCCTAGTTCTGAGTTCTATTCCTATCTCTCTCATCTCTGTGTGGGGTTATGATGCAACTGCTCCAGTAAGTCAGTAAAACCTTTTAATCTTTTCCCATTAGACCAATATTTACTAACTGGGGTGTTTCAAGCAAATGCTGCTAGCCTATTACACTCCACCAATTGCTATGGTATGTGTGAACCTCTACGGTATGTGAAAGGGAGACTCCATGTATTATAGCATCTCTGTCTGAATCAGCATTATCCGGTGTCCTGATTCGGAACATCACAACATCAGACATTCTTTCACTTTTATCCTCAAAATGTCCAGCCAGCCAGAAAAATGTTTCTGTAGTTAATGGAGCAGGAACAAAGGAAATAGGAATAACAAATAGCTGAACAATTGTTCAAATAAAATATCTTCATTTTTTTCCCCTTCGTGTGTAAGTCTCGCTACTTTAAGAGAAATAAAGTAGCCTTCTCATGCAGGTAACAACAATAAAAACAAAATGTTTGCCAGACAAAGATGTAAAAAGAAATGCGTAAGTGGATGAGTGAAGTTCTGAAAAACATACTTCAAGGACCAGTCTTCTATAGAATGTGGGGAGGGCGGGGAGGGAATGACATACTAGAACTCTAAATCGCCAATTAATTTGAATATGTGTTTATCCTCCCTCAAAAATATGTTTTCAAGATCATATCTGACATCCAGTATTGCTTGGATGCTGCAGACATCTATTGACCACTCACAGCTCCAGCTCATGTCAATGGAGTTGCAGATGTTCAGCATCCATGAAATCAGGTCCTGTGCTTCAGAACATGAGTTTGAAGTTCTAAATGGAGATCAAGACCTCTAGTATTGTTCAGATGATAACAAAATGAGTAAGGGGTGTAGCCAAGTCATCTTAACTCTTTAGGGGGAAACTACCTGTAAAAACCAGATCACAGAATTCTTAATTCAGATTAGTTGGTAGTGCTTGCTTTGAAGTTGTACATGAATGAACGCATGGCATGCAATCCAAAACCTTCTGTTAGTGGAAAGCAGTCATTTCAGATAAAGGCTGTAGTTCATTAGTAGAGGAAGACAGAATCTGTTCTTTCCAGAATGAGACATCTCAGCAATAGGCTAGATCAGAAAGATTAATTAAACAAGAGAAGGTACAAAAAGAGTGTTCTGTTGGTACTAATCATATACTGTGTGTATGGTCTAGTAATTTCAGCACGGGAGTAGAAGTTGAGTGTCCTTAGTATTCTATTCTTGAGTCTGCCTTTGGAAAGTTATTTGTGTCTCGCTGTGTCTTTATCTCTGATACACTTAATTTTTAACTATATCGTTTACTTTCTCTAGCAATAATACACAGCATTTACACAGTGCTTTGTATCTAAAGATCTAAAAAAAGTGTTTCAGAAGTATTAATGATATCTTTAAGTAGTATCCTAGAAAACAAAAATTTGATAGCAGCATTATAAGCAATCTGAGTACTCTGTCTTTGTAATGGATCAAGATGACACAATTATGCCTGGAAAAAAAAATCTTTCACTTTTGTAATGGAAAGATATAATCAAGCAAAAATGACTAGTTTCCTTGATAGATAAATACAACGAGATGGCCCATTCCTGCAAGACCTTACTCTTGGGTGTAGCCATTGCTCATAGGAGCAGTACCTGTCCCGTCAAAGACAATGTAAATATGCCAGTGAGTAAGGATTAGGAGAATGGGACCCTCATTATGTTGCACATTTCTCATACCAGTTATATCCCCAAAGACTTCAAGGTGATACATAGTAAAAGGGTGTGTGAAGAGTTAAGTAGCCCGTAATGGTGGGCATGAGGAAGAAACAATGGGAGGATAGAGGATTCTTTCAGGTGAAATTTGAAAAGAGATGAGTGATAGAGAAATACAGGGGAAGAGGCTACAAATGGCAGGAAGCACATCATGGACAACGGCATTCCAACTGCCTCAGTACTGCCCTTTCATTGTTCTTTCACCATGCCCTGAGGGGCAGAGTGTAGGAATGAGAGAGAATAGGCCATTCTACAAGGCCCATTCAGTCCTTATTTTCTGTGATTATATTGTCAAGGAGAGAACCAATTATGAGGTGGCAGCTTTTGTGAGGACAGCTGTCCACTAGGAACTGGACTGAAATCATCTCTAGGATTTTTTTTTAAAGGAATTGCAAAAGTGCCATGCAGTAACTAACAATCTTTGGCTACCAACAAACTTTGATTATTCTTCCTCTGGGGGAGAGAACTCCAAATCAATTATGTATAGGTACCAAGAAGCAGGGAGAGAAGGAAAAGAACCCTTGATCTTTTACATATTTCTGCTGAACTTACTTGCACTCAGTGTAGTGTTCAGTTCCAGGGCTGTCCTCCTTTAACCATCAAAAAGAAATCCACAGTCTGTTTCCACTATTAATTCAGAGGTGAGGCTGGGGAGCAGCCACTGCTAAGAACTTTTGGTGGATGAGAACACACACACACAGAGGCTGTGAGGCAAATCCTCAGCTGGTATAAATCAGCATAGTGTATTAGGTAGGATAACATGATGAGCATTTTCAGTTCCTATGTTCTGTACATAATGATCACTATCTGGGATCTGGGGGGAAAAATCTCCATTTCATGATATATTAGCACTTGGGTTGGTACATTAATAGGTTTAAAATTCCTTTGAACGTCTAATGTTGGCGAGATATTCTGACATAGGATGTTGAAATTCGATGGATCATTGGTTTGTTTGGGAATGACAAGGGCTGACAAAAGGAGCAACTATCAGAGTACCACTTCATATCCTTCATGTGATTGTGTGAACTAATTCATTTTAAGTCCTGTATGTATGAAGAGGCCCCTGAGAACTGGAACAACTCCTTGGTTAGGTGGTAGTCTTCACAGACTGAGGGCAGGCCCTGGATAGAACAATGTACACTTGATGAGAACAAAAACATTCTATTCACAGCTGCTTGAATAATCCTGTCACATGCCCCAAAGCCTCATGTGGAGTGAAATTATTCAGTGACATTTTAAATATATGTCCTTGTCTCTCTATTTGTCTTTCCTAAATTTAGTGGATTTATTAGTAGTGAGGGAAGTTTCTTTTCTTTTTTTTTTTTTCCTTAAGCCTGCTGGAAAGTTATCAGATCAGCTAAAAGTTGCATTGATTTGAAACAAATAATTAAAGTTCATTTCATAACAAATTGATTTGAGCTGAACAGCCGCTGAACTGCTGAACTGTTCAATAAACAAAGTGAGGACTCAAATAAGTTCAGCTTTCAAGCCTTTGTTATTCATCAACAAGCTAATCTGAGTCATTCTCGGTTACAAAGTAATAATTGTTCTCGTTCATCCTTTGTGCTGCTGTTATTGTTTTGCTGTTTGATTTTTTTGGTAAATCGATTTCATCAAGAATGATGGCCAGTTTGTGTGTGTTTAAAATTTGCCTTAGAGCAACTTGGAAGCAATGCTATGGCATAGCAAATAATGTCATCCTTGATTAGCAGGGTGTTCCATGTAAGACTGTGCTTGAGTTGGAATGAACTTCTTGTCCACTCCAGCATGCACACTAATATCAAAGTACTGGTTGTTCCAAAGCTGCAGAACTGGTTTCTTTGCTCTGCTGGGGATAGAGAATGGCTCACCTAAAGATTTGTTCATAGTAGATTCTGTTTCTTTGAGGTATAAAGTACAAAAGAACATAGTAATTGCTATTTTGGACCAGACCTGTGAGCCATCTAATTCAGTGTCCTGTCTCTGCCAGCAGCTAGTACCACCTGCTTCAGCTGAAAGTCCAAAAATTCCATGTAATGTACAAATATAAAATAATGTATCCATAGGGGATGTTTCTTGCTTCCTCCAGTCAGTTAGTGGCTTTTGACCTGAACCAAGAAGGTTTATATTCTTATTTATTTTTATTTTTCTAATCCTGTACAATGTAACTGTAGATTTTCTCATCATATATATATATATAAGGAATCCAGAAGTGAAATATATATATATAAAATATACTTTATTTTTTTGTCTTAATTATATCTAGTGGCAATGAGTTCCCTGGGTTAAATACATATTTTCAAAATACATTCCACAATTATCAGCTTTTCATTTGTGGCCTGATACAGTGCTTGATAGAAAGCCTCCCATTGATGTCAGTCGGCTTTGGGTGAGGTCCTTGCTTTTGTACTGAGGGGTATATGGCACCTGGTGTACTTGTTCTATATCATTCACTTCTGGATTCCTTACATCTCCTCTTAGGCCTTGTCTGCGTTACCTTTTCTTTCTTAAAAATTCCCACAATTGTTGCTATTGGTGCAGCTTCATCTGTCGTAGCAACAGTGGGATTTGTAATGTAGACAAGTTGCCAGTAATCAATCTACATGAGTGCTACCCCCCAATGCCATGGTAGAAACATATTAGCGGGGAAATGCTAGTGGTAATGCACCTTATTCATCTTCTTTCTAAATGAAAGAATGTTAATCTTTTCATTCTCTGTTCATATAAAAGTATTTCCATGTCTCAAATCACTTTGGATGCCCATTTCTTGACTCCTATTGAATTAATGTTGATTTTTGCTTTGACACTTTAAATTACAGTGCACAACCACCATTGAACTATTCTTTAATTACATGGTACTTTAACTCCCTTGTTATTTTCTGCTGCATCTTTGACATTGCAGTGAATTAAGATGGCATTCCTTAAGTGACAACAATCAATGGAATGTTGGCCCTTGAGAGGAGATATACTTGATACCATAGGGTAGACCTATAAACTTTCTCCCTGTGTACTGGTGCCTAGAGGTAGCTCTGAGGTGGCTAAGAGGTTTTGCCAGCAAATGTCAAATAATGAAACATTATTTATGGGCTTTTGTGGATAGCAGTGTAATTATGCTTAATGGAGTAAAAATTAACTAGTATGAAACCTGCCCTTGTTTTAAAAGATTAGGTAACTTGCCACGTTCCCACTGATGTGGCATTTATCATGGCCATCCTCAGTCACTGTATGTCAATTATTGTGCTTGCAGTTAAAATGTTAATAATGAGTAGGATATGAGAAGTAGTAATTCAGTACTATAGGGTGCACTTCCTCTTCTGTCAGCAGAACTGAACTGATTTCCCATCATGGTACAAGGCAGCACCATACTGCAGGAAGAAGCACTCATCAGAGGTCGTTGGTTGTACATCTCATCAGAGTTCTGGCCATTAAAAGTCCCATGGCACTTTTTTCAAGTGTCTTTTTTCATGGTGTCCTGACTAACATCCAAACTGGATAACAATATTCTTCCTCCCTACATTCTCCCTAAATTTTCTGTGTAGGTATTTTATATTGTCCCATCAAAGTAATGCGTGGGCACTTCTGAAACATTTATGGACTAATCTTTGTGATAACCCTGTGACAGGGAAGTATCCTTATCCCAATTCTGCAGGTAGGGGACTAAGGGAGATTAAGTGTATTGAAATGATCTCACAGAACATACTGTGACACAGCTGGGAAATTAACTCTTTTGACCCAATCCATTATTTTAACTAGAGCTGGCTGGAAAATTTATATTGAAACAGTTTTCCATCAGGAAAGGTCTTTGTTGAAACTGATTTTTTTTTCATGAAATCAAATCAATTTTGACAATTTCATTTAAAAATGGGAATAAAACAGGACACTCCAACACGTTTAGAATCTATTTTCTAACTAGCTATAATTTTCACCACAAAACTATCCTTCCTTTTAGCTATGATTTTTTTTCCCCCTTGTCCTAAACTGTTGTGTAATGTTGCTGTATTGTGTGCTATTGGACAGCTGCTATGTTCCTTTTGGTGATGACTCCTCTATATGTACAATGCCAGATTCCACACTAAAAAAACCTAAGATTTGATTTATGAAGCTGTATAAAATTACAGCATGTTCTAAGTGCAGTATATTCTGAAATGTGCCTCAATCCAAAATGGTAAGTCACGGTTTCTCTAAATCTTTTGCCTTAGTTCAGAGGATTCCTTTTCTTAGTCAGTCATGTTCCAGCTGCTGTGATGTAAAAGGAAATGATTGCCACAGTCCTATCTCAACATCTCATGTTAGCACTAGCATGCAAACAAACAAGCCCTGATTTCCAAAGCCAACAATACAACGGTTGCCAATGATTTGTAAGATTCTGTGCTTCTGATTTAGCCTGTGGTTTGCTTCCTTTACATGCATGCTCTATAATGAAGGGGTCAGGGTAGTACCACATCTTTTTTAAGCATCCAGTTTTTTTCCTTAATCACTTGAGATATGCCTCATTAATAGCATGTTGTATTCAGCTATGTAAATGCCTTTTGTTTTTTAGCCTCTGAAGCTCTTAAACTTTGTGAAACCTTTTGTCTACAGAGACAAGCAGTCATTTTGAGAGGCAGAGCTGCTGCCGCCAGCTAACGGAGGAGAAAGACATTGTTTTCTTTTATGCAGCCTTCAGTTTTTTTTTTCTTGGTTTAGTTTCTTTAATCTAAAATAAAAATATTCTTACTGGTGTTTTCATATACCATGTGCTTTGTAATACCCTGAAAGGACTCCATATTTCTTAAACTAAATTGGCTCTTTATTAAGAGAACTATTTACAGAGGTGCCACGGTAGCAGCTAGCATTCCAATCATATGCACACAGACTGGCTTTCTGGGGTCTCCTCCAACCTCTTCCCTTTTGTAATCGGTGCTCCTCCCTCCAAGTTCCATGTAGATTGCTACAGCTGGAAGTGTCTGCTCTTTCTGTATAGAGAAACATAAAGTAGACCTGGAAAGTGATTCCCCCCCCACCTCATGATAAAACTGATTCACTGAGGCAGCAACAACACATTTTCCACACACTACCCTGAAAAAAGAGTTTGAATTGTGACCTAGAGGGACCCGCTCTAGAAAGGATGCCCTGGACTACATGTCTAATCATACCTGTCCTTTCTCCATTGTTGGGACAAGTGCATCAGCTGTGATGCTGGTTTTTGTGAGATGGTTTCCTTTGACTGAAGTCACCCATTTTGCACTTAGGTATTTCTAGGGTGACTAGTAGTACCATGAACAGATGGGACAGCAATCTGATAATGTTTGATCATTGTCAGTTTGAACACAGTGATGACTAAAGAACTCTATTGGCATTCAGCTGTGCACCCTTGTTAAATACTTAGCACATCTTACATTGTGTGCTTGTGTAAGGATTTTCAATGGTACCTAAAAGCTGAACTTCAGTGAGAGTTGGGTGCCTAACTTCATTAGGTTCCTTTGATTATCCCAGCCATTCACAGTAAGGATTAAGGCATAGGACATTTTGTAAGGGATTCAGGATACAGAAGGTATTGCTAGCCAGAGGTTCAGCACTTAAGTGTCATTAATTCCCAGGGAATGTCTTGCACTATATTATTGCTATTATAAATTAAATTTAATCACCAAAGATATTTGTTATGGAAGCTGCAGTTTCAGGCTTCACACGGGCAGTGTTACATGATAAAACTGGCCATTCAAATTCTGTGAATTTCTCTGAATTCATCTTCTAATTGGCATTTATTTTTTATTATTGCATTAGGCAAATGTGCTTCAGGGTAGCAACAACTCCATAGCCATATTGATTGAATATGCTTTTAGTAATGTTAAGTAGACATTGTGATTTGAACCAGAACTCTACCAAAGCTGAGAGCTATTTGAGTTCTTGCCAAAACAGAATCCCCTCCTTCCCATCACCACTTTCTATTGATGATGATGATGATGATGATGATTAAGCTTGAGGGGGAAAATGGTCTTTTAAAACAATATAAAGCTGTCAGACTCCAATACTGAGTGGGCAAATAAACTCCAGTGCGCCACAGTCAGTGACTCATATCAGGCACCTTGGGAAACTGTAGTGATCTCATCTTGAATGACTTTGTAAAAATCCTTGCCTGAACTTTTAAAATAAACCGCCAGTAAAAAAGTAATGCAGGGAATGGTCAGACTTGGTTGTGAGGGTATTAGCTGTTTGCTCACATAACAGAAGTGCCTGTCCCTACACATGCTGGAAAATGTGTGGCTTCTGACTGAAGATACAATTAACAGAACCTGCTGCTGTATATATGCTTTGCATGAAGCATCGCAAAGCACTTTACAGAGAGAGACTCATTTAGAGGCACTGCCTGGTCAAGAATGTTGTTATAAATGTTTTTTTCTTTCTTGTCTTGTAGTTAAAAACATTGTGTACTCTGGAAACTGAACACATTAAGCATTCAATTATGATTATTTCAATTTCAGTTAGCTTAGATAATGAAATTAGACTGGTCAATTTCAAAATCAGTGTAGTGCCTTTTGTGTTCACTTCTGTTTATCTCAGATCTTAGTTGTCCTCCACTGTGATATCTTAGGGCAAAGTTCCAAGCAAACAAGTTTACTGGAAAGAATCAAAGAAACAGCAAATTTTAAGTAAATATTAAGGAATTGCAGAAAGTGTTTGAGCATTAGGGTGTATACTAGAAACCTGCTAAGAGTTCCAGGAACAATTCCATGTAGCCTTTGTGTACAATCAAAACAAACTATAACAGCTTAAATATTGTATACATAATACTCACAGTGAACTGTTCCTGTCTGATCTGTAGGCCAAGGATTTATTCAGAAATGTTATGTACAGATAAAGAGGCCTGAAAAAACATGCAATCTGAAAGATACATACAAATAATGGGATGCCATGAAGACTGAGGAAGTTGGGTTTTGTTCATATAAAGTCCTTGTGATCCTTACAGAAAGCAAGGAGTTGAAGAAAAACTTGAATATAAGAAGGAGATGGCTTTTGAAATGGTTTCAAATAACACATGTAAGAAAAGCCTGATATAAACAGACAATGAGGCAAAAATCATCAAATAAAAAAATTGCTATGACTTATTTTTCCAGCTCTGGTAGTTAGTTCCTACTGCAAATGTTTTTAGTAAAGCTGGTTGACATGTTTTGCATCTAAAAGGGATTTCCTGTGAAAAAATGATTTCATTATAGAAAGCTTCCGAAATCTTCAAAATATTTTTCTCACAAAATAATCCATTATTTATTCAATATTTTTAATCAACATTTGTTGAACTCATGCATGACATCATTATAGAAACTTATTTACTGAAAACACAATTTTATTAAAAAACATTGAATAAAAACATCATTTAAAATGTTATTGATTTTTTTTCACAAAAAAATATAGAATGGGTCCATTTCAAGCCCTGAAGAATAAAACCAGTTTCAAAACTTAGCACAAAACTCTTTCTCCCACCACAAGCTCTACCTGCTGGGGAGTCTTTACGGTCCAAACACAAAAACTATTTCACTGGATGTTTTATTAAATGTACAAATATTTATATCTATGTTCATTTTATAAAGCTTTGAGCTTTCCATATCCAAATGTTGAACCTAAATCAAAATGGCAATGCACCTCTTAAGGGGAAGAGGACACTTTAGAGATAAGACTTGTAGAGAGGAAATGAGGAGAAAGTGAGAGAATTCAAGACAGTTGGGGATCACAGACAAAAGATTCATCTATCCAGATGCCAACTGCACTTGGAGTATCACCAGGTCAAGCCTGGAGAAACAAAGGCGGGTGTCATTGCACTAGTTCCCTGGGGAGTTGTGCAGTCTAGATGTGGGTGGGTGGTGGTGGTGGTGGTGTCTGTTTATTTTAAATGGATTCTGACCTGGGCTATGTTTTTTGTTTTTACTTCATTATCTGTTGTTTTGGTATAAATGACTATAAAGACATGAATTCAGCATGATATCATGCAGCAGGCTCAGGAAGGATGGGAAAACAGAGTGAAGCAGAACAAACCATTATTTATTTTTAAATAACATTGAATAACAAACACAGTAGGAAAATGAACTGGAATTTGTTTAAAGTAGAATATGCTTTGAAACTTTCCCTAGTGTATGAGTTATCCTTTAACTACAGAAATAATACTAGTTAGCATTCACATAGGATTTTTTTTTTTCACATCCCGAGATCTTCACACAGCTAATTATTCTTCTCACTAACTCTGTGTTGACCAGGATGGGAAAGCAGAGGCAGACCTGTTACCCAATCCCTGTGCAGTAACATTTACCAAAGAAAGGATTAGAATTTGGGCATTTCTGATTTCAGTTTGATTGATCTGTTGCTTAAACTACTAGCCCTGGCCACTTTCTCTGAGAATATCCCAAGTTTGGTCTGGAAATATTTGAGCACCTCTGTGATTCATAGGCTGACTGGCTTATACCAGCTGATGACACAATTTAGAAGTAAATGGAACTAAACCAGAAAATAAATTGTCCCAGAGTTTCATTTCTAGATTGGGAAAGTTGGCATAGGAAAAAAATTCATGGGCCAGAAAAGTGCCCACTAGCTCCATTGATGTCAATGGAGTTAATTTCCCCCCATTTTTTATCATAGCTTTTTATCAGTACAGAACTCCCCTCTTCCCACCCTCAAAAAGGTGCAAAGCATAACAAAAGGATAATAAGTTTCTTGTTATACATATGGAAAATTGTGATATTGAATTCATTTTTAAAGCAAAAGTTATTTTGCTTTCACACACTCATATCTCTTCTCGTCTTGTGTATCTCAACGGAGTTAGAATGCACTGCTGTGTTTTCTCTCTAAATATCCCTGTTTGTAGATTTTGGACCTTCAGGTTGATTGTCAGTTAGAACATAGGCAACCCATGCCTGAATACACATCCACCATATACCTACTACGATCACCTTTTGACGGATGTAGGTTTTTTTGAAGATATTTGAGCTAATTTAATGAAACCAGGGCTCATTCAATCAGTCCCACACAATTCTAGTTAATAAAACAGAAAATCTTCCTGCACAGTGCTGAAATTCTCCCTCTGACTCAGAGATCTCCTTTCCTTCTCCCATCTTGATGAGTCATCCTGCAGACTGGTTTTTTGTTGTTGTTTGTGTTTTTTTAATAACATTAGTTTGGATTGCCTTAAATGTTTATAGTGAGGAAGTACAGATTGGATGGATGAATGGGTGGGACTTGCCTATAGAAAGTGTGATTATGAAGGCTGTGTAAGATACACATTAAATATATTTGAGCAAATATAGGGTCTGATCTTGCATAAGCTTACTCACATAAGCAATCTCATTGACTCCAGTAGGACTAGTCTTGAGAGAGAATACTACTCACAAGTGTAATGACTGTATTTGTTCCATATTCCCCTAATCCTGCCCCAGACACAACTGTAGTTTGTATCTGAGTTCAAGGAATTTTATACATAAATTTGCTTCTATCCCACACAGACCTGGCGTTATCACGCCTTTTCGTACAGTGAATCTTTGGTGTCAGAAGTGTTGTATCATCAAAACCAGGTTCTAGAAAAAATGGAGACTGGTTAAAGAAGTGACTACTGTATTACTTCTCAGATTTCTTCTTCCTTGACCCTGTTCACTGATTTTAACAGGCCATTCTTTAGCTATTTGCAGCACTGTGAGATTGTAATCCATTTAGTCTGGTATCCTGTCTACAAAATGCTTCAGAGGTCATTGTAAACACCTCATTCATGGTTTCTCACTTTGAAATATTACATGATAGGACAGAATGATTCATCCCTGGTCTTGGCTGATGATAAGGTGATGCCCAAACATAGTGAGGATTAATTGCCCGTAGAATTGGTAGAAAATGGTATTTTTCCATTAAGGAAAAGAAAATAAATAAGACTATATAATTGATTTGTTCCAATTTTTCTATGAAGCTCTTTTTGATGGGGAAAGGAGGAAAAGGGCCCAAAAACAGTAGCTTTCAGTTTTCAGGATTGTTTTTTGTTTTTTGCATTTTTCTCCATTTTTTTTCTTTTTCAACCTCCTTTTCTTTTTTGTACTTCTAGTCTCTCTCTCTCTCTCTCTCTCTCTCACACACACACACACACACGCACACACACACACAGAAGGGAAATGAGCAGGAAAAGAGTCAGAAAACAAAATATGAGGGTATTTTTTGATGGAAAAAAATAAACTATGTTTAGTCAAAAAGCCATTTTTCGCCATTATCATAAAATATATAACTTTCAACCAGCTTTACATCCTAGTTAGTGGCATATAGCATTGTTCTCAGTGAAGTTCTGAAAAGAATCAGCTCCCACAAATATGGCATCTGTATAAATGGAGTTTTTCATATAATAGGGCAATCTTTGTTCTCCCTGGTGGTGGTAATGTTGGCTTAAGCACATCCCACTGAGGGGTCTTTTGGTCAATTATGAGCTCAGCTAATCCCTGAGTCTTCCATGCTGCCTTCATGCTGAACGTTGTGATAGTCTGAATACCCGCAAAGTCACTAGATGTAACTGTAACAGGCTGAGATTGCTTATTTAAGTAACATCCACAATTCTTAAGAGTTACATAGTTCTGTAAGCCCCAAAGCAAGCTGTATGGGCCATTTGTGTAGGTAACAATGTGAAAATGACAGGTGCCATTTAAATGTCTAGTTTCTGTTCAAAATGAATTGAAAACACTTAAACTACATAAATTGGCTGACATCCCAAATCTTTAAATGATACAAGGCAGATTAAAAGATTACAAATAACAGTGAACAGAGAGCAGGGTCAGTCTTTGTTCCAATCTTCCTCCACCCATACCCTCAGCGGTCTTGTCTAGACTAAGGATTTAAAGTGTGATACCAGCATGTGTTAGCCAACACATGCCAACTAGCACAGTTTAAAAGTTAGTGTGACATTTCCTTCAACATCTGCTAAACTAGTCAAGTTACGCTAAGAGGGAGCCTAAACTGTAACCGAAATGTAACACCTGAACTTTAGGTCAGTTGAGATTCTGATTCAGGTCTGAGTGTCACAGGGAAGCCCTTAATGTGGGTAAATTGAAATTACAGCTTCTGGCAATTTGGTGTCCTAGACATGCTCTGAATTGCCCCATCCTCATGCCATGGACCCACACCACTTGGTCTGATAGTGACCTTGTTAGGGTGGGGGTTTCTTCCTACAAAGGCAGGGACAGTAGCATGAGGTCCCCTTTGTCTTCCGAGGAGTAGCAGCAGGATCTCTTCCTTCAGGAGTACCAAGGCTGGCAGCAGGGGAACTATCTCTCATGACCAGAGATGCAGAGAGTGGCAGCCTGGTGAGCCCCCCAGTTCTTACCCCAACTGCTGTTGGGACATCTGGTGTACCTGAGTGGTTAGTCTGGTCCCGCTGTACTCTTCTTTTCTTGCCAAACATACATGGAGATAGGATTGGATTCTTGGGTTGCCAAATTTCTAACTGCACAAAATCTGCTCCTTCCCAAGGCCTCACTGCTTCTCTGACAAGGAGCCTGCCTAGAGTAGGAGGAGGGTCTGGCTGAGCAGGACCTGGTGCAGGTTAATGACCCAGCACTTCTTCCCACCCTGCAGTAATCAGGCTTTTGGGGTCTGGTCATTACATCTGACCAGACACTGCCAGGTCCTCTTTCCAACTGGATTTTCCGGTTGAAAACTGGGCACCTAAATGGTACCCAGAAACAGAAGCCAAAAAATCTTACTGTCTGGGTAAAACCTGAACAGTTGGCAACCCTACCTGATGATGATGGCAGGCGCCCCCAGAGTGGTGCTTCTTGACATTTATATCCCACTGAGATTAATGTAGCATGACACACATACCAGAACTGCTATTTTAGGTTCTTGGTAGACATAACTGGATTGATCAAGATCAGTTCACAATTTCAAGCTTTTTCTTTGTACTCATGAGGACTAGAAACATTTTTCCCTCCCAAGTGAAAGCTTAGATTCTGCTTTAATTACATGATTTCAGGAGCTGGGACCCCAGGCAAGGACCTTTAGGGTGTGCCTACACTGCAGTCAGATGCCTGTGGCTGGCCTGTGCCAGCTCAGTGGAGTTTGCAGTGCTCAGGCTGCAGGGCTGTTTAACTGCAGGGTAGATTTCTGGACTTGGGCTGGGGCCCTCCCATCTTGCAGGGTCCTTGAGCTCAGGCCCCAGCCAAAGCCCTGAAGTCTATAGCACAGTTAAACAGCTCCGCATACTTAGGCCCACGAATCCTAGCCAGTTGCCATGGCCCAGCCACAGGTGTCTAATTACAGTGTAGACATACCCTTACTGCCTATGCTTTGATTTGAGCCTTCTGATGTCTGGAGCCAAAATCCCTTGTTTGGGCACTGCTAATAATTGGTGCAAATGTACACATTTTAAACATTAACTCTGGAATTTGTGGCAGATGTTTGTTGGTCCATAGAAGAAATACCTGTGGCTATGACAGACTCTTCATAATTTTCAATCCCCCAAATCACTTTTCTGAGATTGTTTTCAAACAGCTGTTTTTTACCCCTTCCCCCTTTTCTTTTTTCAACCAGAAGAATAGTGAGTGGGACAGATTGGAATTGCTGGTCTGAGTGCCTCTACAATTTGTGTGGGAAGATTTTGTTTTATTTGTAATTGACTTTGCTGAGAAAGGAAGTGCATTGAATGACCAAAACACTGTGTGTGTGTGTGTGTCCTTCTCCCTTTTAAACCTATCATTCTTCCTGTTTGGTTTTCCATTCTCACTCATTTCTTCTGATTCAGGAGAATTTTGTCTCTTACAAGTTTGTCTGTTTATTTAATCTACAAACAATTGCAAACACGGTTCCAAATCACTCCTCTTCTCCATCTTCCATTTGCATTCTGGCCCCTATAGATTGACCTTTGTCTCCCTAAGTATTTTCCCCATGTGAGATAATCTTTTTTTCATCTCAAAAAAATCTTGCGCAGCAGTTACAGCAGCCTTGGAAACTGGTAATACAGTGCCCTAGCTAACAGTAATTTTATTCCCAACTGAAAACTGTGTAGAAGTAGCTATTAAGTTATCCTCCATCTTCAGTGGATGAGGTTTTTCACTGGTTTAGCTCCCTAGCACTTTAAGTTTACCCTTTCCTGGTACAGTATATATGGTTGGTTTGGGTAATTTAAATGAAGGCTCAGGTATCACATAAGTTCTTATATATTCTATCTGTTAAATATTTGCTATTTGAAAGGAAAATCTAATAGAGTTCTAGATTCTGGTCTGGGAGTAGGAGGTGTATTGAAAGGTTCCCAATGAAAGATTCATTAATTTATGGTGGTGGGGATAAGAGGGAATTACCCCCTTAGCAAATGAATACTTCTGTCTGTCTGTTTCTGACTCCCACCCCTCCTTAAGCCCACTGAGTACCTGGCCCTACTAGTTCTTTCAAGGAATCATACAGACACCAGGTGTATGTGGGCAGCCCTGGAAGTCTGTCACATTACACCCCATATTCTGCACAGAAATATGCTTATGAGATGAATATGGCATAACTGAGATGTATTTTATGCAAGAGTGGTAATTTGAGGTATCCTTGGAAAGGTGATGATTTTCTGAATATGATTATTCTATTTGTACGCGTGTTTCATTGTTGTATCTGAATTTAGGAATATAAATTCTGTATCAATTGCAAAGTGTTTGCATCTGGGAAACGTCCACTAAATAGTAGGCAATCAGTCTGAATGGGCTATTTGGAAGGACAGTAAGACTTTGAAGATATTAATCTCCTGCCTTCCTGAGAAACTTCCTGGGTTGGTGCTTTGACACTGCAGGATCATGTGATCATGTCACTTGGTACTAGACCTCTGTCTTGGGCTTCCAGTGTTTTTCCATTAAAAGAGGGGTTGGGGGTCGAACTGGGAAACAAAAGATTCCCACCCTATGTAAGCACTATTTAAGGCTGGGGAGTGTATTAATCAGGGCTCTTCTCCACTGCCTCCCCAACTAAGGGTATGGCTACACTTGCTGCTCCCGCGGCAGCGCTTTGAAGTGCGAGTGTGGTCACAGTGCCAGGGCTGGGAGAGAGCTCTCCTAGCACTGCAGGTACTCCATCTCCCCGTGGGGATTAGCTTGCAGCGCTGGGAGCTAAGCTCCCAGCGCTGGGGCACTGTTTACACTGGCGCTTTGCAGCGCTGTAACTTACTGTGCTCAGGGGTGTGTTTTTTCACACCTCTGAGGGAGAAAGTTGCAGCGCTGTAAAGTGCCAGTGTAGCCAAGGCCTAAGAAGGAAGACTGCTGAAAACACTTGAAGAAACAAAGGAATTAAGCCAGAGGGGCATGGCAGGGGCTGAGGCCTGGCGAGACAGATCAGCCTATAAAAGGAATCCCTGGAGATTTAAGCTACAAGCAGTGCAGTTTACTTTCAAGAAACTCT
The DNA here is from genome assembly GCF_007399415.2 of Gopherus evgoodei. Lineage (NCBI taxonomy): Eukaryota > Metazoa > Chordata > Testudines > Testudinidae > Gopherus > Gopherus evgoodei. Next base: position 80,925,335 of record NC_044325.1, read on the forward strand.
GCAACCTGCTTGAAACAAAGTTTAGGGTGAGAAATTACTATTGGTAGCCAATATTCTTTAGTGTATTAAGCTTAGTTTCCATGTTTTATTTGTTCAGTAATCTGCTTTGAAATAATCTCTCTGGTGCATTAAGACAAGGAAAAAGTCTGAGGCTTTAAGCAAGCTCTGTGCTGTGGGAGTGGAAAGTCCAACTTAGTTCTTTGTTCAAAAGGAAAGTCAGGATCATGATATCCATGATTGACTTCTATTTGTAATAATGCTGTTTATTTAGTGTTTCTTCTACTAGGAAACTATTTATTTTTTCTTATCTGCTGTTCCCTTCTACTTCTAAGAATCACCTCACCCCCCCCACCCTGTTGTCTTATATTGTGAATATAATATTAAACACATCCCTCGGCCTGCACTGCTTCCTGAAGCTCCCATTGGCCTGGAGCAGTGAACCGTGGCCAATGGGAGCCACAATCGGCCGAACCTGCGGATGCGGCAGGTAAACAAACCGGCCCGGCCTGCAGGGGCGTTCCCTGCTCAAGCGACGGAACAAGTTTAGGAACCACTGGACTCGATCATTCTTCCCCTGCCATCTGGTTGGTGGGTCTTGCCCATATGCTCAGTGTCTAACTGATTACTATATTTGGCATTGAGAAGGAATTTTCCCTTGGGTCAGATGAGTAGAGACCATGGCTGGTTGGTTGGCCTTCCTCTTCAGCATGGGGCACGCATCACTTGCAGGTTTAAACTAGTGTAAATGGTGGATTCTCTGTAATTTCAAATCATGATTTCAGGACTCAGTAACTCAGCTAGAGGTCTATTATGGGAGTGGGTGGGGTAACTTCATAGACTCATAGACTCTAGGACTGGAAGGGACCTCGAGAGGTCATCGAGTCCAGTCCCTGCCCTCATGGCAGGACCATATATTGTCTAGACCATCCCTAATAGACATTTATCTAACCTACTCTTAAATACCTCCCGAGATGGAGATTCCACAACTTCCCTAGGCAATCTATTCCAGTATTTAACTACCCTGGCAGTTAGGAACTTTTTCCTAGTGTCCAACCTAAATCTCCCTTGCTGCAGTTTAAGCCCATTGCTTCTTGTTCTATCATTGGAGGCTAAGGCGAACAAGTTTTCTCCCTCCTCCTGATGACACACTTTTAGATACCTGAAAACTGCTATCATGTCCCCTCTCAGTCTTCTCTTTTCCAAACTAAACAAACCCAATTCCTTCAGCCTTCCTTCATAGGTCATGTTCTCAAGACCTTTAATTATTCTTGTTGCTCTTCTCTGGACCCTCTCCAATTTCTCCACATCTTTCTTGAAATGCTGTGCCCAGAACTGGACACAATACTCCAGCTGAGGCCTGACCAGCGCAGAGTAAAGCGGAAGAATGACTCCTCGTGTCTTGTTTACAACACACCTGTTAATGCATCCCAGAATCATGTTTGCTTTTTTTGCAACAGTATCACACTGTTGACTCATATTAAGCTTGTGGTCTACTATGACCCCTAGATCTCTTTCTGCCATACTCCTTCCTAGACAGTCTCTTCCCATTCTGTATGTGTGAAACTGATTGTTCCTTCCTAAGTGGAGCACTTTGCATTTATCTTTATTGAACTTCATCCTGTTTACCTCAGATCATTTCTCCAATTTGTCCAGATCATTTTGAATTTTGACCCTGTCCTCCAAAGCAGTTGCAATTCCTCCCAGTTTGGTATCGTCCGCAAACTTAATAAGCGTACTTTCTATGCCAACATCTAAATCGTTGATGAAGATATTGAACAGAACCGGTCCCAAAACAGACCCCTGCGGAACCCCACTTGTTATACCTTTCCAGCAGGATTGGGAGCCATTAACAACTACTCTCTGAGTACGGTTATCCAGCCAGTTATGCACCCACCTTATAGTAACCCCATTTAAATTGTACTTTCCTAGTTTATCTATAAGAATATCATGTGAGACCATATCAAATGCCTTACTAAAGTCTAGGTATATCACATCCACCGCTTCTCCCTTATCCACAAGGCTCGTTATCCTATCAAAGAACGCTATCAGATTAGTTTGACACGATTTGTTCTTTACAAATCCATGCTGGCTATTCCCTATCACCTTACCACCTTCCAAGTGTTTGCAGATGATTTATTTAATTACTTGCTCCATTATCTTCCCTGGCACAGAAGTTAAACTAACTGGTCTGTAGTTTCCTGGGTTGTTTTTATTTCCCTTTTTATAGATGGGCACTATATTTGCCCCCTTCCAGTCTTCTGGAATCTCCCCCGTCTCCCATGATTTCCCAAAGATAATAGCTAGAGGCTCAGATACCTCTTCCATTAACTCCTTGAGTATTCTAGGATGCATTTCATCAGGCCCTGGTGACTTGCAGGCATCTAACTTTTCTAAGTGATTTTTTACTTGCTCTTTTTTTATTTTATCTTCTAAACCTACCCTCTTCCCGTAAGCATTCACTATGTTAGACATTCCTTCAGACTTCTCAGTGAAGACCGAAACAAAGAAGTCATTAAGCATCTCTGCCATTTCCAAGTCTCCCATTACTGTTTCCCCCTGCTTACTGAGCAGTGGGCCTACCCTGTCCTTGGTCTTCCTCTTGCTTCTAATGTATTGATAAAAAGTCTTCTTGTTTCCCTTTATTCCCATAGCTAGTTTGAGTTCATTTTGTGCCTTTGCCTTTCTAATCTTGCCTCTGCATTCCTGTGTTATTTGCCTATATTCATCCTTTGTAATCTGACCTAGTTTCCATTTTTTATATGATGCCTTTTTATTTTGTAGGTCACGCAAGATCTCAAGGTTAAGCCAAGGTGGTCTTTGCCACATTTTCTATCTTTCCTAACCATCGGAATAGCTGGTTATCAATAAAGAGGCAAGTCCTATAATACTTATGAAAATCTCTAATTTAAGTCAGTTCATAAATTATTATGGTTGGAAGGCACCTCAGAAGATCATCTAGTCCAACCCCCTGCTCAAAGCAGGACCAATCCCCAAAATTGCCCCCTCAAGGATTGAACTCACAACCCTGGGTTTAGCAGGCTAATGCTCAAACCACTTTCTGAGGTTGGGCTGCAATTATTTAAAAATAACAAAATAAAAGATTAACTATCTCTCTCCTCTTCCAGAGATTGTAATAAAGTCAAGCATAATTCTCTGGAAAAATCTTCAGTAGTGATAACTTGGTTGTGGTAGTTGTGTTCCCTTTCCTCACCAAAACTCAGACCTTCATGTTTGGATCAAGTTCATGGTTCATGACCCTGTTTATTTAACATTAGTCTCCTTTCTGTCACTTCATATTGTTCCTTCACTCTTGCTGAAAGAACCATCTCTTCTGTAGCTTTTCCCATGTCTTCTTGTCCTGCCAGTTTTTCTGCCTCTTTAGTAGAGCTGGTGAGATAATGGAATTTGCATCCAATGGGAAATTCTGACACTTCAAAAATTTTCATCTGAAATTGGGACAAACGTGAAATTTTGACATTTTTCAATTGCATTTAAATAAAAAAAAATATTCAGAAACATTGAAATGACATAGAAATGTTTCATTTAGATAATGGTGGAACATACAATGCAAAAATATATACAATTTAAGTATAATAGTTATAACAAAATGAGAATGAAGCAAAATAGTCAAATTCTGAATTATTTAAAAAAAATCCAATGAAAACTTCGTCTAAATAGACATGTTCCTATAAACTTTTTTTTTTTTTAACTAAACAGTGTTTTCTGATTCGGGGCCGGGTGGAAGAGGGAAATGTTTCAATTGATTCTAGTCTTCAGTTTGTTTCCTACTTCCTTTAACTCTAAGGAACCTTGGGAAGATGAGTATGAAATTCACTGTGCAGAATAAAATGGTCCTAAATTTTAAATGCCTTTTTTCTCTCTCCTGCTACCAACTGTGCTCAGACGCATCCAAAGAGCGAATTTGTTCCTTTGTTAAAAAGCTCTATGTGCAGTCCAAGAGAGTAAAGTAGCTAGGATGGTTATGTGATTGTGAAAAGGGGTGGAGCGAAGCCAGTTATAGCTTCTAATATCTCTGATACTTTCACAGCTTATTTAGAAATTTACATTAAAAGATTATGTGGGGGGAGGACTATCTGTACTCTTTGAAATAATCTCTTTGGTGCATTAAGACAAGGAAAAAGTCTGAGGCTTTAAGCAAGCTCTGTGCTGCAGGAGTGGAGAGTCCAACTTAGTTCTTTGTTCAAAAGGAAAGTCAAAAGTGTTTGCTAAGCCTTCCACAGTTATTAGAGGAGAGAAGTGTTCTCTGAGCTTTAGAAATCTCTCTCTTAAAAGTCCTTTGTTTCAGTTTCAAAGGCAGTTTAATTACAAAGAAAAGCTTGAATTATCCCTTGAGGGGATAGTATTTTTTACAGCCATAATAATCTTTTTAATGTAGCAATCCTCTTGCAAATAAGAAATCTTCCTGTTTTTGGAGCACATTTGATGCTTATTGAAATGTATGCCCACTCCCACAGGGCTATTCATGAATGACGATAGATATATTCATGAGGCCGGACATCTGTTATAATTGTATATTTACAGTTTGGACTTCCCTTACTTGTCCTCAAGAGATATTGGAGAATGCTGACATAGTCTTTATACTAGTTGCGGATGGATGGAGAATTTTTTTTTCTTCTCCATAAGAAACCCAAGAGCAAAATTGTGGTTGTTTTAACAATGAAATGGTTCATCTTGAATACTTTGCTTCAGCTATTTCTCTGTTACTGTACTACTTAATGCTCATCGCACATTGAACTATATCCAACACTTCTCTGGAAATGCTTTGTTTCTCTGATTATGATGTGGGAAAGACTAACTCTACTGAATGCTTGAAATAATGGTGTTACCATTTTTAGAACCAAGTGGAAATGTTATTCCTCCTTTCAAGGCCAAACCTCATGTGAGTTAACATCAGGAGCAATGTATAGTCACTAGCCTTTTATCTCATATGCAATAAGAGTTACCTTTTCTTTTTTTTTTTTGCTTGCCTTATTGCTACCCTTTACATGATATCTAGCTTATCAATTTTGGCATGTCCATTTCAGAGCTTGGGAACAAGCATCCAGAATTCAGACAGTTCTCTGAACATCTGTGATCTAGGAAAACCGAGCTGAAATTTCTCAAAACCTCAGGTATCAGAGGGGTAGCCATGTTAGTCTGGATCTGTAAAAGCAGCAAAGAATCCTGTGGCACCTTATAGACTAACAGATGTTTTGGAGCATGAGCTTTCGTGGGTGAATACCCACTTCATCAGATGCATGCAGTGGAACTTTCCAGGGGCAGGTATATATATGCAGGCAAGCTAGAGATAATGAGGTAGTTCAATCAGGGAGGATGAGGCCCTGTTCTAGCAGTAGGAGACTTCTGGGTACACGTCTGACTCTGTTGATCCTGGACGCCCCATCATCTCGGGCATTGGCACTCTCATTGAAGGACTGTCTGGATATGTGGACTCTCTGCTCAGACCCTATGCCACCAGCACTCTCAGCTATCTCTGTGACACCACTGATTTCCTGAAGAAACTACAATGCATTGGTGATCTTCCAGAAAACACCATCCTAGCCACCATGAATGTAGAGGCTCTCTACATGAATATCCCACACACTGATGGAATACAAGCTGTCAGGAACAGTATCCCTGATGATGCCACAGCACAACTGGCTAGTGAGATCTGCGCCTTTATCCTCAGGCACAACTATTTCAAATTTGATGACAATATATATCTCCAGATCAGTGGCACCGCTATGAGCACCCGCATAGCCCTACAATATGCCAATATTTTTATGGCTGACCGGGAACAACGCTTCCTCAGCTCTCGTCCACTTACGCCCCTTCTCTACCTACGCTACATTGATGACATCTTCATCATCTGGACCCATGGGAAGGAGACTCTGGAAAAATTCCACCACAATTTTAACAGCTTCCACCCCACCATCAACCTCAGCCTGGACCAATCTACACAGTAGGTCCACTTCCTAGACACCACGATGCAAATAAGTGGTGGTCACATTACCACCACCCTATACCGAAAACCTACCGACCGCTATGCCTACCTTCATGCCTCCAGCTTCCATCCCGGGCACATCACACGATCCATTGTCTACAGCCAAGCACTGAGGTACAACCGCATCTGCTCTAACCCCTCAGACAGAGACCAACACCTACAAAATCTCCATCAAGCATTCTCAAAACTACAATACCCACACAAGGAAATAAGGAAACAGATCAACAGAGCCAGACGTGTACCCAGAAGCCTCCTACTGCAAGACAAACCCAAGAAAGAGACCAACAGGACTCCACTGGCCATCACATACAGTCCCCAACTAAAACCTCTCCAACGCATCATCAGGGATCTACAACCCATCCTGGACAATGATCCCACACTTTCACAGGCCTTGGGTGGCAGGCCAGTCCTCGCCCACAGGCAACCTGCCAACCTGAAACATATTCTCACCAGTAACTGCACACCGCACCATAGTAACTCTAGCTCAGGAACCAATCCATGCAACAAACCTCGATGCCAACTCTGCCCACATATCTACACCAGCGACACCATCACAGGACCTAACCAGATCAGCCACACCATCACCGGTTCATTCACCTGCATGTCCACCAATGTAATATACGCCATCATATGCCAGCAATGCCTCTCTGCTATGTACATCGGCCAAACTGGACAGTCGCTACGGAAAAGGATAAATGGACACAAATCAGATATTAGGAATGGCAATATACAAAAACTTGTAGGAGGACACTTCGACCTCCCTGGCCACACTATAGCGGACCTTAAGGTGACCATCCTGCAGCAAAAAAACTTCAGGACCAGACTTCAAAGAGAAACTGCTGAGCTTCAGTTCATCTGCAAATTTGACACCATCAGCTCAGGATTAAACAAAGACTGTGAATGGCTTGCCAATTACAAAACCAGTTTCTCCTCCCTTGGTTTTCACACCTCAACTGCTAGAACAGGGCCTCATCCTCCCTGATTGAACTACCTCATTATCTCTAGCTTGCCTGCATATATATACCTGCCCTGGAAAGTTCCACTACATGCATCTGACGAAGTGGGTATTCCCCACGAAAGCTCATGCTCCAAAACTTCTGTTAGTCTATAAGGTGCCACAGGATTCTTTGCTGCTTCTCAAAACCTGTCATTCTTGTAAGACTTTTTGGTTTCAGCTGGGTTGAAAGTACATAGGCTGACTTTGATCCTCATCTCCCCTTGAAAACCATGGGGGGCCTTATTCTCTGTTGTCCAACCCCTTCTGCAGTCATGTAGACCTGTGTAAGGTGAGTGCAATGTAGAAGTAAAATGATGCTATTCCAAAATGGTAGCATGTCACACTCTGCACAGATTAAAATGACAAGACTACCAAAGTACAAGTTAGTGGAGAATTTGGTCCTGGGAGTTAAGGGAGCTAACCATCACACAAGGTCAGACCACATTATGGCGTTGTCGGGACTAGGTGTTAGATGCAGTTTTCATTGAGTTAAACTAATTTGACTTAAAGAACTTGACTGGAAAAAAACAACTTTTAATAAGACCTTATGAGAACATACCCAGTATGCCATGGAGATAGTACAGTATTTCCATTTCCTAGCCTGACCTGAAAAATAATGTAGCAAAAAGGTATATGATCTACAAGAAATGTTCAGGTTTTAGGAATAGGCCCTCAATGATTGGGGAAAAGATGTGGCTTTATTTTTATAACACACAGTTTCAACCATCTCTCATTTCATGGCCTCCCTCTCAAATCTATTTTAATCTTTAAAGCTGAAGCTATGCAGCTACCTTGACAACAATAAAAAAAGGATAATGTAATTAAAAAATGAAATTGCTGGGATAGCTACAGCAATGAAGTTCCTGACTGCAAGCCTTGTTGTTCTGTGCACATTTGGAAAATTGTAACTTTATTAAATATTGTAAATGGGTGCCATGCCTTTATGCCTAGCACTCTGAAGTTCATAACATTTTCCTTTCATCGACTTCTCTATTATGGAATTTATCTTCAGAGGAGCCTCCAAAACTGTCTCCATAAAGTGTGTGCTAGCTCTACATAGTACGTGCAAACAGGTACTTATGAATATAACTATCATATTGTGCTCAATGGTTTTGCACACATTAGGAGTTGCACTTAAAAGGTTAAAGTTCTCTGAATCTTTTATTCATCCATAGAACGAATAGTGTATAAGCAGCAGTACTGATTGTTTCTTAAAGACCTGATTAGAGCTGGTTGGATCATTTCTGGTGAAATTTCATTTAGCCAAAATATGCTGGTTTGTCAAAACCAAATTGTTTCATGGAAACCTATCTTTTTTTCATTGGACAGGGGTGGGGGAGAGATAGGGGGATGGAGCTGTCTCACAGTTTGTAGCCTGATGATTAGAGCACAGGCCTGGAAAGTGGGAGATCCAGATTCAAGTCCCTGATTTAGAGCAATCTGGGATGGAAAACAATGCTCAGGATCAGACGGAGTAGGGATTCAAACTTGGGTCTCCCACATCCTGGTTAGCCTCTCAAACCTCATTTCTCCTCCCTTCCTGAATTGAAAAGCTGAGGTTTCACTCTGAAAAAGGAAATCTTCATTAAAATAGAATTGTCAAAGTGTTTGAAAGGTTTTGTTTTAATTCCAGTGCATAATGAAAACAAATTTTGATGCTTCAAAATTTAACAGAAAACAGAATTGTCATCAACCAGTTAGCTCTAGACATGATGTCTCAAGGCTGAATGCCTTTAGGGTTATGAGATGGAAGTCTTGTCTCTGGGCCCAATGCTGAATCTGACATTTAGAGTAAATTATAAACCTGGCTTTTGTGATATGGTCACCTGTCTACTAAGAACTAGAATTTGAAGACATCAACTCATTTCACATATACTGCTAAACAGACATCAATGAGTTTAAAACAGACTCAGTGAGATTTAGATTTAGGAGACTTTTAATGTGTGGTGGTGGTAAGTCATCCTCCCTTAGAATATTTGCTTTCATCCATAACTAAAGCCGCCAGTTCTTCAAAAAGGGTGTTTTAAACACCTGTTCATTTCTGATCTGTGAATAACAACAAAGTGCCCATTTATCTGTTAATTTGTGATGTGGAGGGTAAGCCCATTGAGACCCAGGGAGTCCTCCGTGCCAAAACCACACCACGTGTCATATCCGGTCTAACACCATTGCCCCAACATATTGTTGTCATAACTTGTCCTAAAGGTGTCGTATAAGAGATGATATGCAAACCGGTAACCTACTGGTCATTAATATTGTGTGTGTATAGGTGGTGATAAAGAATTAAAGATGTGTGATGGAAATATGTTCTTAAAAGGTGTTATGCGCTGCTTGCAAAAGCTGCACCTTTCCTAGACAAAAGGAGGTTGTTTAGCCTGTTTTCCTGTCTCTCCAATGTAAATTGAGTCAGATATACTTTGCATTGTCCTCTGTGGTTATTTACATAGAAGATAAACTAAGTAAGCATGCTATATGAGCAGGGGGTTGGGGTTGGACTGCTTACTGATCATGACAGGATCTGACAGAGACAACAGACATTGGGATATACAAGCAACGGCAGAAAAGCATTCTGGCATCCATTACTGAGGGAAGGATTGGGTACAGCAGCCTTTGAAGCTGGGTCCTCTTAACCTGGAAGACAAAATTTGCTGGAGACTTAGGACTTGTCTACACTTACCAGGGAATCAATGCATCAGCGGCCGATTTAGTGGGTCTAATGAAAACCGGCTAAATTGACTGCAGATCACTCTCCCGTCAACTCCTGTACTCCAGCAGATTGAGAAGAATAAGGGGAGTCGACAGGAGACAGTCTTCCATCGACATTGCATAGTGTGGACCCTGCAGTAAGTAGATCTAACCTACGTTGACTTGTTACGTTATTCATGTAACTCAAATTGCATAGCTTAGAACAACTTTTCCCTGTAGTGTAGACAAGACTTTGTCTACAAGTGAGAAACCTACAAAGACAAAGATTGTAATTTGCTCAAATTTTTAGACCCTAGAAAATGTGCTTTGATTTTGTTTTAATAATAAGACATATGGTTGCATTTACTCATTTCTTACATCTCGGTTCTTTGTGAATATATTTACTCCTGGTTTATTACAAAACCATCTCCATGCTATATATTAAATTGAATGGTAAAATTCTCTACTCAACTAACATGCTGGTGTGTGCTCTGTTTCTTTGGAGGCAACAAACTTGATAACTTCTATGAATACTCAGTGAGAGGGATTGGACACTGCTGAGGAGACAGTTTTGCGGAGATTCGAGACTGGAAGGGCTCTGGTGTCACCATGCAAGGAATAATCAGGCTGGTGGAAGCCAGGGTGAGGCTACCATGCTTTGAGCAGGCTCCTGGTGTCAAGGCTCTCAGACAAAGCTGCACAGCACAGAAGCTCCCAGGGTTATCAGCAAGGAGGTGACATAACTCATTAGTGATCTGGGTGAACTCCCAACGCTTCACACCCATATGGTGAATAAGGAGGGATGAAAAAAAGGAAACACATTTAATCAAAGAGGACCTTTGATTTTCAGTTTAAAGCTGGATGAGAAAGCAAACAGTGTAGGTGAATTTATCCTTTGTATATAGGGAAAGCTGATGAATAGGACAATATTTTGTTAACAGTGAACAAGGAATAGCCTGAGCTTACAATGTGTAGAGTATGTTGAACCAGATTTTCAGGCTGCATTTCCACAAGTGTCTTAATATTTCTAAGGATTTTTAGATGTTTTTTCAAGCTTATTTTCCAGAAGTTAGTATTTTTTACCTGTACTTATCCACTGCATAATATATGGTATTAAATTTTTAATGTGGATGTCTTAGATTTGATTTCCAAAGTAGCTTTTTTTGACAGAAAGTTTTCACTAGTCAGCAAGACCTTTAGCATTGTATTTGATGCATAACGTGTGGAGGTGTGAGACTAGTACAGAAATGGTGCACCCTCTCTACTAGAGAATAGAAATATAAGTAATGAAATGCTAAATTAACAGAAGGGAGTGAAGGAAAGGTGGGCATCCATAGAAGGAGTAAGAGAGAAGAGAGACATTTTTAGATAAGAGGGACAGGGGAAGGACAGGGCATGAGGGGAGAAGCAACTAGTTGTGGAAGGGCAGACAGAGTGATGAGGCTGGTGTGGCAGAGATAAGTTTTTAGGGTAGGAAGAATAGGTTGGCAGCTTAAAAATGAGGTAAAGGTTGGAGCAGGAGTGCAACTTTAGAAGAATGGGGGAGTGGGAACAACAATGTGAAACCCCAGCTACCTGAAATGTTCTTTGCATACAACCAGAAACAAACCAAAGTCCTCATTTGCTATTATGTTAAAACCAGACCCCAAAATTAGAGGCAAGTCAGCTGTTAATGGAAACCCAGTGCATGGCCTTTTCAGCCTACAGCAATGCAGACATCTGAATTTGACAGCAATAGAGATTTGTGACTGCACAAAATTGGGGCAGGAGACCTGCCAGCCACCATGAAAGTGAAGGTGTGTGCTCCTTTTTGACTCCAGATCTCTACATCATCTCTCTTTAGTTGCTCCCTCATGCTCCCAATTTAGTCCATGTCACACTCTCCAGGTTCACTTAGGTGGTCTCCCTGGATGCTAAATTACAGCAGTGTATTTCAGAAAAAGAAGCTGTCTTTCCAGTAATTCTAATGCTGGGGGGGAGGCATGTTTCAGGAATTCATTACCATACTGAATTCTTTTCACAAAAGACACTGAAAATCAGTTACCACAGAGGGATATGATAAGGGAAAGAACCTTAAGCCTGGATAAAACTCTAACACTTTAAAGATGAACATTAAGAATCAAACATCAAAATAATGGAGTTTGCCAAATCCCTGTACAAAGGGAGGCATTGTTCAACTGACACTGTTGCTAATCTGGCATCATATATGCAGTGGAGTAAGGTTTGCTCTTTCTTGTGACTCACCGGCAAAATGTAGCTCTGGAGGGAAATTTAGGCCTTATCCAAAGTCCTCTGAAGTCAATGGGAAAAATAAAATCTGCTGATTTCAGGGGCTTTGGATCAGGGCCTAATTTTGCTCAGGTATAAAACATTACTTTTTTGCCTCTCAGATCTGAAGCTGAAAGAACATAACTAATACAATAAAATATGCCTAAATACACTGTTTTCACAGATGTATTGACAGTAAGCTCATTTAACAGAATATAGAATGGAAACAAAACCGAAGGGGATTTGAACAAAAAGTATTAGGTTTTTTGTTTGTTTTGTTTTGATTTTTTTTTAATTTGCTTTAATTGCCCATGTCTGCTAATGACTAGCTCTGGTGATGCACCCCTCAGTGTTGCTAGAATATTATTTGAATTCCATGAACATATAGGAACCCCATGAACCGAAGTCCTAAATGTGATACACACAGTGGAAATATAGATTAGAAGCCGTTTGAGGCAGAGACCTTTTTATAAGTATAAGACACCAGTACATTTGGATAAAACAAACCAATGGGGTGCATAGTATGATAGGCAATAGCTTCAGTATAATAGGACAACATAATGTTTCTGGAACCTCTAAAACTAATAGGATCATAATGTGTGTTTAGATTTCCCCCCTACACACACACACTTTTTTTGAGCCTGATAATGTTCTACCTACACTCACTGATAAAATGAGAGGAAGCAGTAAGGGGAATTTACCTACGTTACGGGGATGACATCTTATGCGATACTTTGCAGTTGTTTTTTAAAACTTTCCAAAGCCAAGAGGGGAAACTATAGAGCATTCTAGAAATGTGTGTAATAGCTGCTGCTAACTAAGTAGAGAGAAATTGTTTGTGTGCAAAAGTTATTACTCTCACATCAGGGCTCTTGTGGGAAAGAGGTTCCAGCCTGAGATTAATATAGTCCCAAAACAAGCAACACTGATCATATTCTATTTTTTCCTAGATATTAGCTCTAGCATTGTTTCCTCAGCTGATATTTTTTCAGTGGGCAAATCCCAGTATGATCCTTTCCAACAGAACAAACAGTGTTTCTGGCAAGGAAGCCAAGTTGGACAATGAAGCCTGTGCTCCTTTTAATGGAACTCATGCAATGCCATCCAACAAGGGGACATATGTGTCTAGCTAGTGACCCAATTATCACTCTCACACTCACTTCATTCTCTGTCATGTTACTTTCTCACATTTCTGTGGGTAAATGGTGATGAAGTGTATAGACCTGTGCTGCAAGAGTCACAATGGGGTTAATGGACAAAGCAGCTACTGACCCACCTGCAGCTAATTATTTGACCAGCAACAGCTGGAGCCAAAGGCTGCAGCTCAGGCAGAGAGGAGCTATTGCCAGTTAACCTGAGGAGCACTTAGCAGTGACTGCAAACTGGGAGAAAGCAATGCAAGAAGCCAAACCTCTAAGGACAAAACATTGGAATCAGCTGCTCTTTGAGGCAGATAAAGGTAGGAAATATCCCAAGGAAGCAGCTGTGAGTCAGAGGGAGAAGATCTTAGTTGCTTAATAGAAAATTGCTGGGTTGGGATTCAGAGCAGATGGAGGGTCTGGCTTTCCACAATTTACCATCAAGGAAGGAAATGAAAAGCTCTCCTGGCACAATGACTGTTTGAGCTCAAAGTGCAGCTGAAACCCTGTCACAAGATCACTGGACTGTTTGATTCTATTACTATAGAAGGAGTAAGGGATGTGGCTATAGGGATGAGTTTGGACAAGGGGCAAACCACCACAGGCTTGGAGTTGCTCTTTACAAGGGGTGCTTGAATCTAAAAGACTGATACAACACACCTAGCTAGTGAGTAAATCTTCTAAAGTAATACACCATCAGCTTAATTAGCTGTTCATCCTTCCAAGGCAGACAATTGTGTGTTGCTGTGTAAATGTCTTTTTTTTTCAAAGGAGACCTCACATTTGTTGTCTATCAATATTACAAATCCACTGATGTTTTCTATAAAAGTAAGAATTTGTCCCTTTGACTGGAATTTTGTACTTTCCACACTGCTGTGTAGAATCATTATGTTGCAGCTCTTGCAGCCCTCAATCCCAGAGGTGGCTGTGTTTTTTGAGTTTTTGTTTTTATTTATTTATAATACACAAATAACAATGCACTATTGGGAACACACAACAACATAGGGTAAGATCCACACGGGTGGAGAGCTGAAGAACTGAGGAAGAATGAGAGGTTTCTTGGTATATGGGAGAGCAATTTTGCCTTCCAGTGAGAGACTCAAGGAACATGATCTCTAGTCCTCAAATCATTCTTGTGGTTGTTCTCTGAATCCTCTCCAATTTCTCATCAGACTTTCAAAAAGGAGATAGGAAAATTTAGAGAAGGTTCAGAGATGAGCCACAAGAATGATCTGAAGACTAGAAAACCTTCCTTAAAGTGAGGTCAATCTGTTTAATTTATTGAAGAGAATGTTAAAAGGGTGACTTGATCATGGTCTAGATGTACCTACACAAGGAGATGATTTCCAGATTAAGGCACAACAATATTTAGTGGCTGAAAGTTGAAACTAAGCAATCTCAGACTAAAAACAACAGATTTTCATAGTGAGTGTAATTAACCATTGGAACAATTTACTGAAGGATATAGGAGCTTCTCCATCACTTGAAGTCTTTAAATTGAGATTGGATATCTTTTTTTAAAAGATATGCTGTAGCTCAACCAGAAACTGTCAGGCTTGATGCAAGAATCACTGGGTGAAATTCTATGGCCTATGTTGTGTAGACTGGATAGTGAAAGTGGTCTCTCTGGACTTAATGCCTATGAAACTGAAAAGCAAAGCTGTTGACATAAGGGGGGGAAAAAGTAAATGGAAGGAGGAGACAAAGCATTAAGGAGGAAGAATTACATAAATGCTATTTTATCTTCCATGCATGTTCTCTCTCACTCCTACTAATATGCAGCACACACCTTACATATCCTATTATTCATACACAGTGATTCATCATATCTCATACACATAGGTTTTCAGCTAAGATTTAGAAGCTTATGATTCTTCTTGACAAGGTTGTTTGAGGGGAACTTAAATCCCAAAGCCAACAGGCCCTGAATATTTCTGTCTTCTTTCTCTAGCAGAATGTCTGTAGCTATTGCTTTCCTTTCTGAGGTTATATATATTTCCCCTCCTTAAATTGCATGATCAATGCTGCTCATTTTTCTGACATTAAGGAAATGAAAATACAAAGCCTAGTCTGGTACAGAGCACAGTGCCACCTTTTTTGTTGGGGGTGGGGTGGGTTGGTTTGAAGAAAACATTAACTTTATTCTTAATTGATTGTGGCTGACTGAAATAATTTCCAGGAAGTGGCTTGTAACCTGCATAAAATCTAGAGTTAAACTGAATGATATCAGATAAATGAAAGACACTTTTTAAGGTTTGCTAATAGTGTCCATTTTATAAAGGGAAAATAGTGATGTGTGTTTCTAATGCCATAACGATGTATCATTTGGTGGGAGATAAAGATAAATTTTGATTGTCACTATCCTCTCACACTTTTAAGGAAACTATTAAATGAAGTGTTGATTAAAACAAACATTTATGATCCTAGGTTTGGGGTTTTGATGACATGCAGTATCAAATAGAACAGCCTTTCAAACCCTTATGCTTTAGTGTAACATTTGTCCTTGTGCAGGGGGCCACCATGGGGCATATGAAACGCTTTAGTTCCATTATGTTCTGTTTGATGATTTAAGTGGAATTTAAATTAATGCTATACAGACCTTTTGCTGGCCCTTTGAAACATGGTGAATTCCATCTTACTCCTTAGGGCACTGAGCCGTTTCCAGGGTGGATGACAATTGAGTTCTAGACTCTTTTTTTTTTCCCCCCCCTCCATAGGGTTTGGGTTGCGGGTCAGGCAAAATGTGCTAATCTTGGGGTCATGGAGGATTTACAGCATCTTGGAAGCAGGCTGAGGCAGGGATCTTTCCTCCTGCTAAACACTCAGGTGCTTGGTACTGTACATGCATTATACAGCATATGATCCTATCCAGAGTCGCTTACAGCCTCTGAGGTATAAAAAGAGGAGACCAGTTCCATTAAAAAGTCTGAGGAACATGACAGCTTTGTTTAAATCTTAGAAAATTTTGGGATGGAGAGAGCAATTGGATAAGGTTAGTGTCTGTAGATGGAATCAAACAAGTGGGGTGGCTTCAGGAAGGAATTGAATGAGGAGGAGGCTGGGTGCTTCATAGCCTGGGCTGGGGAGGGTGTTTTCCTACAGGAATGTGGCATAGAAGAAGTAAGAGAGGCCTATGGGGGATGAGATGGAGGATATCTCATATACTGTGAGCATGAAGGAGTGTGGAGAGGAGGGCAAACATATTAGGAGTAGAGATCTGAGATGTAGGCCAATGGGGGATATGCAGAGATTTGAAGGTGAAGATAAGAAGTTTGAGCTTGATATGGATGAGGATGAACCATTGCATAGACTCTAGGAGAGAAGAGTAACATAGTCTGACTGCAGCAAGGAAGTGCACAATAGCAGCTGTGTTTTGGAATAAGGGAGCTCCAACGTGCGCTGTATTTCTACTGCTAGAAACTCTCCTTGATCCTTGGTATTCATCCCAGCTCACTGCCTTCCGGCTGCTAGGTATTGTTCGGGGGGAACACACTTAGGGGGAAGTGTTTGGTAAGGTAAGTTAATATCTGGGAAGACAGGAACGGCCGGGAGATCAGTTGATGTAAATAACTTTCAAGAAATTACAGAAGCAGGAAAGTCAGCTAGGAGGAAGTTTGTTCTCTTGTCAGGCCTGATCAGTTGTTTGGACGGTAGGGGTGGCTTCAATTTACTAATTCTACTCTATGTAGTTGTAGGTTTAGTCACTAAGGGGAGTGGGTTTTAATGGTCAGCTGCTGAATGCACCTAAACACTAATGTATTTCATGCAAATGACTGGATGCTAGCACCCCGCCACTCCACCTTCACCTGCATCGTTGATTTGAGACAATGTTAAAAGAAAAAAAGCAGAACAAGAGGATTTGTGAGCAACACTGAAAAAAGCTTCTTATTTTATAAGCTTGAGATATATCGTGCATGCCTCTTTTATGATACTGTTGTATTTTCAAGGCACTTTGTTGGATGATGAATTGCCCTGGCCATAATAAGATGACAGATTTTTTTTTGAACTGAGTCTTTGGCCTAACTTGAAAATTAATAGTGTGTGCAGGGAGGGGGTATGAGGGAGTAAACAGTTAATTTTGTAGAATTATAGTTTCCTGCCCCCTTTAGGATGTTAGCTTTACACTGAGAGGAAAAAATATAGACATTAACATTGGTAATTTCTGTTTAACTCCACAGCTGCTCTAACTGTCCAGCAGCCCACAAAGCTTTACAAACTGTTTCCCCTTCATCTCACGACCATTGGCATGAACTGGTGCTAATTGTACTTCTGAAGCTGGAAGTACTAAGGCCTTGTTCCATGACTCTCCCTCAAATAAATAAATAAAAGAGAAGTTATTTTATGGAACAGTCATTTAGGACAGTGATTCTCAAAGCTGGTCCGCCACTTGTTCAGGGAAACCCCTGGCAGGCTGGGCCAGTTTGTTTACCTGCCGCATCTGCAGATTTGGCCGATCACGGCTCCCCACGGCAGCGGTTCACTGCTCCAGGCCAATGGAGGTGGTAGGAAGCAGCAGCCAGAGCATCACTCAGCCTGTGCTGCTTCCTGCAGCCCCGTTTGGCTGGAGCGGCAAACCGCCGCCAGTGGGAGGTGCGATCGGCTGAACGTGCAAACGTGGCAGGTAAACAACTGGCCCGGCTCGCCACTGGCTTTCCCTGAACAAGTGGTAGACTGGCTTTGAGAACAATTGATTTAGGATACATTTCCCTAATTATGCACTAAGAGGCATGACTTGCTTTCCAGTCGCTGTAATGATGCCAAAAGCAAGACAGCTGAGAAAAAAGAAAAGTTTCTTAGAGATTGTAAAAGGAGTGTGTGGACGTGGACTCCTGTGAACCTAGGCACCCCTATATTCACACCCCATGGAGTACTGCAATAATATTTGTACACAATATGTCTCGTTTTCTATGAAAGCCTAACATGCTGGTTATTAATATTATAATGCATGTATTAACATTACATGTGAAATTATGTTACTGAAATCTGTTTGACCAGGCAAGTCTTGGGAGTGTGGTAAACAGGTTTTTTCCAGACAAAGGAAAAGCCATGCCAATTGTCTGATTGCCTCTATCCAAGTGCAGTCAGTCAAGTGCCATTCACTGACACACTGGAGGCTGCAGGGACAAACAAATTTGCATTGTAAGAAAGCACCAAAATGGAAGAAACTCCATCAGATTGCATGGTGCCTCTGCTGTGAGTAAGGCACTTGGCCTTGAGAAGTATACATTACAAAGTTCATGGGACTATTAAAAGAGGGGCCAAGGAACTCCAAGTTTTCACCAGAAACACAAAGGAACCAAGCAGTTTTTACTTCACGGGAGATCCTGACTAATGGGGTGCTCAGCCATCATTAAATAAACTTGTTTAACTTTTATTCTAATCAACCCAGTGCTGTGTTTGACATGAAGTGATTAACTCTAGTAAAAGCAACAAGCTGCTGTCTGTTGGTCCCCTTAAAGGAGCAAAAGCACCTTATTAGTCCTCTGAATGTCCCAGAAGAGGGCTGAACATTTCAGGTGTCAAAGTTAGACTCAGGAGTCACAGTTTGTCAGACCACTCTGTTTTATTAGCACAGCGCTCTGCTAATAACACCCAGATAATGTGAGCACCATGCAACACACAAACTATCTTAGTTATACAGATAAAAGGGCGAGCACTTAACAAGATAACAAAGGAAGCAGAATCTGATAAGTTTACCTGGGCTAGGCATACATATTTTATTTCCTTACTAACTATTACCTATCTTCTGTTAATGTTTCGCCATTAGCACCCTTGTTTATGCCTAATGTTTCTTTTCCTGGCACCTGTATTTCAACATTTCTTATTTCTGCTTAAAGGTACATACAACATTTCTTAATCCATTCTTATTTTTACAATATAATTCATTCTGCTTTCACAATCTCTCCTTTTGGTCAAGCTCATGCCATAACTAACAATTACTGGGTTCCACAAATCAATCGTTCTTTATTTCTTCATCAGTGATATTTAAAATCATCATATTAGCATTCTGCTTTGGGGCAGCTATCTGTGTGGTATGTCTTACACCATTCTGGATGCAACAGGAGATTAACTGAAGATATACAAAATTCGTTAGAATTCCAAACAGGATAGTCAGGGCTCCCTGAAGCAACCAGTTTTCTATACCAGAGAAATTGAACAGGTTACTTAGCCACTTCCATAAAGAACTCGACTCTACATGGGGAAGATATGTGATTTGTTCTAAGTGGCTAGCGCGATCTATTACCTCATTGGTGGTGTTTTCCAATGAGAGCACAGTACTTTCCTTTGGCCACCAGCACTATGTTCAATGCCTGATGATTTTGGAGGGCCATCTGTCAGATCACCCCTGTTTCTTTGGCCAGGGCTCTTAAACTTTCTCCAGTTTTATTTGCCATTATTTTAACTATTGCTTGTAACCTCAGGAGCTTTTTGCATGGTGTATTACTCCCCCAAGTGGGATAAAGGAATTGCCAATAGCCTCTTCCCAGGTGTCATTGCTGTTCCATATTGTGTTAAACGGACAAGGTCCTCCAGTGAGGTCTGGGGGAATTGAATGGGTAGCCAGGACAGGAACACCAGTTTGAGAGTGGGCTGGGATGTGGCTGCAGACCTAGCATTTAGAAATATTAAGGGTCTGAGCTATCCACATTTGCTGCTGGATAAAAGAATTGTCATTGTTTGACTCCCAGACCTTAAGACACCAACAGCCGAGGAACAGGCACCACCAGAGGTGCATGTTGGAGGCAGGGCCCTTCTGGTTCTGACAACCTCAACTGAGGGAACTGCAGTCAGAGTTTTATGTCCACCAGGCAGCAGCGCTAGGCTCACTACTGCTTCTTCTTGGCCTTGCTTTATGTAGTCGTCTGCTTCTGGCAATCCTTACGAGAGCGTAGATTGTAAGGTAGTGCAGGCTGGTCCTCTAGTCGTCTTCTGGAGTCAAATTGACTCTGCATGGTCCTGAGGTGATGATAGGTTCGCTGGGGGGTGGTGCATTCTTACACTGCGAAGCATGTAGCCACTCTGTGATGCCAGACAGTTTAAACAGCTATTGGGGTAGTAAGCAGTGCCTGATAATTCTTTGATGTTCTTTAAGTCTCTTTACTACTTCTTCCTTGACTCTATCTATAACAATGGCCTTCACACCTTATCTTTTCCTGATGCATACATTTCTCCGTTCACAACAAACAGACTGAGAATACAAACAGCAGTATTTTATATCGAGCAAAATGGCATTGCAAATTAAACCTTGCTAAGTTTTACAATCAATAACCAGACAATTTACATTGAGACCCAGGCCTTCAATGTTTCTCTAATTACTTAACATAGACACAATAGAGAATCTGTCTCTTACTAACTAAATCTTAAAACAAAGAGTTAAGAGAGGGCCCAATTTGTAATGCATATGGGAAAACGGAATCTTATAGTCCCAGAAGGTCATTTCTTTCTGCTATTCAAAAGGGTGGCTAGCAGGATGAAATCAAATCATACATTAATTCTTATGGGACATTATAAAATCCTGCTCCTACATATCCCCCTTTTGACACTAAGATTATTAATCGCTAGTGTCACTTCTTATTTAGTCCGCGTAATAGAAAATACTGGGAGGTGATTTGGCCCTGTGGCTCTAGCTTTGCAATCATTTGTTTTATCCAACAGCACATTTTAAACATTGCAGTTAAACACATACAATTTAAAAACCAAAAACAATTAGGGGTAGTAACATTAGTATGCTAGTAAGTTGTGGGAGACCATCCAGAAATATGTTATACTAATGGTAAGCTATTATGTCTTTTGCAGTGGCAATTCTTAATATGTCTCCATTTGCGTGTATAATATGAATGGTTCCGTTCCCAATTGGTGTTTTTTTGTTTTTGTTTTTTTTATGAATTATGTTACCTTTTCACCTTTAATAGATGATTGGTAACTTTTTGCCATTCAATGGCCAAGTCTGATAGAGAACTCAGCTAAATCATGCTTATAGTAAGCTGAGACTTTTGTTGTTGTTGTGGCAAATAGTAACTGTGATTATTGGTAAACACAGTACTTACATTACATTTATATTTGTCTTCTGGTAGGTTGCTAACACTTTTAAACATTTTTAACCCAAGAATTAACACATACACATAGCCCATTATACAGTACTTTGGATTATCTGAAAGACAAAAAATAACGTTTTGTACCCCTTTTGGGGTGGCATTGATTATTGGTTAAAGATTCCGTTCTTTACAAAGACCCTTGCTTATTGCAGGCAAAACAGAGGAATTACCCCCATAGTTTCCTGTGGTTTTTTTTTTTGTTTGTTTTGTTTTATTTTTTTGTTTCATAGGCAGGCCAGGTTTTAATGGCTTCTACTTTTTAAGGGTTATGCGAAATTATTCCACTGTTTAGTTATTAAATTCATGAGGTGGTGTACCTCAAGTTTTTCCTCTTATATAGCAGACCAAGTTTGTAATGTTTTTCCTGCTGTGTTAAACTTTAAGTTTATTCACAGGTAATAGCTGAGAAGCATCATTACCATATTACTTTTAAGGATTTTTCCAAAAATCATACACACTATAAGTTGTTGCAGGGGTACTTACTAACATTAAATTTATTTCAATGTTTAATATTAGCAATAACATTAGCATCAAATCTATTAAAGGTATCTTGTTATACAATGCCTTTTATGTAGGCAATTTGTTTGCTGACCAGGTATGTTCGTTATTTGCAGCTTTTTTTGTGCTGGCAGTTCTCACCTTTCTTTATCAGTTAGGTAATTTGCATCAAAACAGGACTGGCTTTTGGATTCAAAGCCATCAGCAGAGCTCAGAGACTCTGGCTACGTCTAGACTACCCGCCGTATCGATGGGTTAAAATCGATTGCTCGGGGATCGATATATCATGTCTCATCTAGACCGCGATGTATCGATCCCGAGCGCGCTTATATCGATTCCGGAACTCCACCAACCCCAACGGAGTTGCGGAATCGACAGGGGGGAGCCGAAGACATCGATCCCGCGCAGTGAGGACGGGTGAGTAATCCGATCTTAGATATTCGACTTCAGCTACGTTATTCACGTAGCTGAAGTTGCGTATCTAAGATCGATTTCCCCCCGTAGTGTAGACCAGCCCTCTGTCTTAACACACAGGGATCTGAAAAAGAAAACGCAGCCTATTGAGGCTCCAAAAAAAGCCGCAATAGGACTTTAATTCAGCAGCACATTTCATTTGCATTTCTTTTACTCCTTTCTACAATATACACTGCACATGTCCTAGGGAAAATGCACATTCCTTCTATACTATAACTTTTTAAAAACATTAGCCATATCAATTTTTACATAAGGTGTAACTGTTTCTTTTGTTCTTACAGAGTTTTCATGTACCCTTATCAAAGTGACAGTCTGATTACACAGAGCCATTTTAAGGCTCAGTGTTTTTAACGTTGCTTCTTTTTGTTTTGTGCACCTCACCTCTGCTGTTGCTTCAGAGGGTCACTGTTAATTTCTCATTCTTTCATTACAGCTCTTATCTGCTATTGTTACCAAAAAAAACCCCCAAACAAACAAAAAGACTCCAGAATCTCTACCTATTCTCCTAATTTTGACTGCCCTATTGCAGCCATGACTTGGTCTTTATTTAAAAACATTTTAATTTTTTTAAAGAATCAAGTTACCCCATAAGGGTTAAATGCTAAATCCCAAAGCCAAACAGCACTAATTATCTGTGTCTTGCAAAAAGGTCTGTCAGTTTTGCAACTTTGAATTAAAGAGTCAAATGAATTTTTAGTGGCATTAAAAACAAAAACAAAACCAATTTCTTACACTTACAAAACAGGAGTTTTACAAACCAGATGTGCTGGTTTAGATTCTTAGAACTTTACATATTTTCACAGATATATAGATACATACACATTTTCTTTTCCTTAACATTCCTTTACACTGCTTTGTTTTTACATAGCTGTACATATATTTGGATTATTTACAAGTACTCTTTCGGAAAAGGGCCCATTTTCCCTTCAGAATGGCTGCAAAGAAACCAAGAATTCTCCCTCTTAACATGGTCCTTTTTAACATTTTTGCGAAGTTTAATTCTCTCCAGCCTCTGTAGAATTAACTTTTCACTCTCTTTCCTTAAATCACTTGTTTATCTCCCAAAATGACACCTTCATGAACTCAAATTTAACTATTTTAAGTATTGCTCCAGGGATTCATGCCTGCACTTACTGCTTTTCTTACTCCTGACACTATGTCCTTAGGGCTTCCAACCTGTTTTTCAGTTTCTTTATCTGTTGCTGCCTGCTTGTCTGAGCCTGATCCTGCTTTTTCCAATGAACCATTTTTGTGAGTGATATTGTGGTCATTTCACAATTTTGAAAGAAATGTTTAAGGAAAGGGACCAGGAAGGGTGGGGGCTAGTTGAGGAGCCCACCCTCCTTGCTGAATCGGTAGTGGAACACTAAAGAATCAGTTTTTGAGGCAGACAACAAAGGAGAACAGAACAAGAGGCTTTTTGTTCTTTTTACAATGAGATGGGAGTATGAAGGGGGTTGGGATCGATCCGGGGTTTGGAGAACAGGGTAAAGGGGAGCACTCGGTCTGGTGGTGGAAGAGAAGACTTTTAATAAAGCTTTTAACTTATTATTTGAATATTTGAGAGAGGCGAGTTTTGATTCTGTCCACCTACGATTTGCTTTTCCCACCACTGCGTGAAACAATTAACCTCTCCTTTAGCCAATTTAGTTTTAGGTTGGCCGAGTTTGTCCTTTAAAATGTCCACTCAGTCTTTGTTCCAAGATTTTAACAGTGGCCACTGAGTTTTAGGATCCCCCTGAGTTAGCCTAGATCATTTTTCCAGAAATTTATGGGAGCCTGGACCCTTTTTACAGGAGTCCGGACCCATCCTAAATACATAAAATGAACCGGCGTTCATTTAGGGAACTGTCCCAACTTAGACATCTGGTTACCCATACAGGAGGACTTCATACACCAATCGCACAAGAAGGAAATTCGGGTTCGTCAGAGCGATGCCTGGTGCAACACACACAAGGAGCCCACAGGCTACTGCCTCAATCACCTTTGCTTTCACACCAGGGGTTTTAGCCAAAGTGTGGCTGCGATTGTGCAGATTACACTCACTCAGACTGCGGGGACAGGAATCCCTTGGTCGGCTGATCCCCGGACGGAGACGGCACCCAGACTCAAACACTCCACAAGAGGATGGATTGACACAGAGACAGCACAGTCCTCAGTCCAGACAAAACACAGAAATAATTACCTGACCAGATTCCTGATGTCAGATCCCGGGATCCCTACCAGAACAGAGTGGGAACCAACAGGTTCGATGGCGTAGAGTTCACTGTGGTTGTGCGACTTTCCATTCTAGTGGAGGACTGCTCGGGCCAAATGCCCAGGTGCCGGCTGCCACGGTCATCCTACAAAAATGGTCAGGAATCACAAGGCCCCAGTGAAGACGGTTGCCATCTTGGTGGAACCTCCAAATTGTCAAAGTTAGACTCGGGACTCACAGTTTGTCAGACCACTCTGTTTTATTAGCACAGCGCTCTGCTAATAACACCCAGATAATGTGAGCACCATGCAACACACAAATTATCTTATTTATACAGATAAAAGGGCGAGCACTTAACAAGATAACAAAGGAAGCAGAATCTGATAAGTTTACCTGGGCTAGGCATGCATATTTTATTTTCTTACTAACTATTACCTATCTTCTGTTAATGTTTCGCCATTAGAACCCTTGTTTATGCCTAATGTTTCTTTTCCTGGCACCTGTATTTCAACATTTCTTATTTCTGCTTAAAGGTACATACAACATTTCTTTAATCCTTTCTTATTTTTACAATATAATTCATTCTACTTTCACACAGGGCAGAAGGTCTTGGAGAAATGTGGGACTGAGGGTGTGCTGGAGTCACTTGGCTAGCAGTAACCAAGGCAGGTGGAGACCAGGGTATGTGTGTGGTCAGGGCCGGCTTTAGGAAGCACGAGGCCCAATTCAAACAGTTTCAACGGGCCCCCACATGGGGCTTGTATTGACCTTGTGGTGCGCCGAGTCTTTGGCGGCACTTTGGCGACGGGTCCTTCACTCACTCCAGGTCTTCGGCGGCACTGAAGAACCCGCTGACGAAGTGCCACTGAAGACCCGGAGCACCGCCAGGTGAGTAAAAATTAAAATGGCGTCTCTAGCCTAGGAAGGGATTCGCACTGGGTGTGGGGCCCTCTTAGGCGCGGGGCCCGATTTGGGGGAATTGGTGGAATAGACCTAAAGCCGGCCCTGTGTGTGGTGTAACAAGCAGGCTGTTACAGTCAGAGTTGCTGAACCAGGGCTACTGCAAACGCATCTGCCCCTTACCTCTTGAACTACTGCACCAGAGCAGTTTGAGGCATTCAGGATTACAGGACAAGAGTGACCCAACCTCTCACTGGTCTGAATTCTACTCCCAGAGCGTTCCCTTATGGACCCCACTCCCTTAAGGACCATTTCCCCTTTCCAAATACAAGTGAACATTTGACACCTTACATCTGGTACTTTATCCTTCAAATGGAGCCTAGCATTATGATGACTGATCCAGTCAGCATGTCAGAACTAATTTTACACAGCCCTCCAGGCCGAACTCTGGGAAGCTGCACTATGAGGCCTGAGGAGGAATCTCTGGCACAGCTGTTAATAGGGAGCATGGGCTGTAATTGTATTTGTGAATTTCCCTTAACTCTTAATGCCTTCTGAAAGCACCGATGTGCTATATTCTTGAAGCAAGCAGCTTGCTGCACTGATCTGTTACCACATGCTCCTGAATCAGAATGGTGCTAAAGAGCAATGGCAGAGAAATATGCAAGTTACAATTTCTCTCACTGAATAATAATCATGTTGAGTTATATGCACCGTAAATAATAAAAAATGCAGATTAATCTTCTGTTGATTCCTAAGTGACTCTCAGAGGCAACTCTTCCTGTGGCACAGTGTAGTCAAAGCCATTATCCTACCACACAGTGCAATAATGACAGAACACACGCAGTGTAATGTTAACTTACAACCCAGTTTTAGGCAGACACGATTAGTCTGTCATCTTTTCCAGCAGCAGCAGTGAAATAAATATAAATAACCTTATTCATATTTATTAGATGACTTTGCATTAGTTGAAGAAAGGGAAGACTTGTGCAGACTCTTTTTTGTTTGGTTTGTTTTTTCTTGTCTCGCTTGCTGGGATTCAGATAAACCCAATTCACACAATCTTGAGAATGTGACCTTCAGAAGGATTTTTTCCTCCTGCTTCTGAGTATGCATGAGAGAATTTTGCTGTTGAAACAGATTTTTTGCAGGGAGGGTGGAGGGACAAGAAGGACCTGGATAAATAAACTTTTAGCGAATGAAGTTTGCCACACTAAAGATTGTCCACCCGTAAATGCCACATAAGCCCTTCATGTGAATTCAAAGCCAGGGCCTGTCAAAGACTGTCTATTTTAGATGCTTACATGCCCTTCATTAATACAGTAACTGAGCACCTCCCAATCTTCAGTGTATTTAACCTCACAACTCCCCTCTGAGGTAGGGAAGACTTTGCATATCACAACAGTGCGTGCCCATGGTCACACTGGAAATCTGTAACAAAGCAGGGAATTGAACCACTGGGTCATCTTATTCCCCAGTTTCACTGCTCCCATTGACTTCCTGGAGACCAGGTTATGGTGCTAAAAAACTGAAATGATGGGCAGGCATTTGTCTAGGTCTTTAGCTCTGGTGTGAATTTCTCCTGTAGAGCTTCACATTCTCTTTGCTTGAAAATGTGTTGTTTAGTTATATAACCACATTGCCACGCTATCTGTGTTCGTGTGTGTGTGTACTATGTAAACTGACAGCTATGGAAACTCCAGCTCTCTGCTCACAGGATACATAAAAGAGGACAAAACATTTCCTGAATGATATGCCTTAACCTGGGGGTCAAGAGGGAAGACCCCTCTAGGCATGAGAAGGGAGTTCAATCGCCAGGGGGTTGTACAGTAGTAGGTCTGTCTGCTAAGACTGCCAATCCATGTGCCTAAGAAATGCTATTTGTCAGGGTTCTGCTACCTCCCAGGTGGTGGAGAATTTCTCTCATTAAGAACTAGATCAGACAAGCAAGTTACTCCACCCAGTCCCCAGAACATACGATGGTGTGATACATGGATCCATTGTCATCCCATTTTTTCTTATCCCACATAATGACACCATGGATTATTCACACCACCTTCTTTGCCTGAAGCAGCCTCCTTGCTTCCCTACACCATGGAACACTTCATTTTTTCCTTCAAACCCTTCCTCAAAACTCCCATTGTTTGGCTGGCTTCCCATTACCAACCTCTACTTCAGGGCACTCTCCTGCTTCTCTTGGCCTTGGCCATGCAAATAAAAAAAAACCCCATAAAAATCAAGATGTGAAACAGCCACCTGTATGATTTGCTTTCCTGTCAAAATAAAGCTGCCCTATAGGTGGGTTTCCTTCCTTTTGGTTGCTGTGATTTTTCTTTCTTTCTCTGTACTTCCACATGTGTTTCCGCAAACTCCTGGGCATAGGGACTTTTCCTTATTAGATCTGTATAAAGCACAAAGTATGGCACTGTAAACAAATAATCCAGCCACAGCACTGGATTATGATATCCATAAAATGTCTGCCTAGGTTCCTGAGATGCCCAGAGAACAGGGCACATGGGAGCTATCCCATCAAGTTATTGCAGAGGTGGACATGCATATAGTTACCTGTGCACAGTTATTGACTCTTTCTTACATAGCCATTGGATATGTACAAGTCCAAATTTAAAAGGAACTTTTTCCATGTAGTCCTACTCTTTGGAAAGCAGGTTCTGTGTAGGTCCTATAGAAGCTACAAAATTTGCCATTTCAAGCCCTAGGAATGTCTTCCTCTTAAAGTAGAAGCATGTTACTTAGGAAGAGTTTTCTTCAGATGGTCTATCACATGGTGCTAATGTATTGATGTTTCTTTCTATTTGGCCTTTATTTTGAACATTTGTGTTTTGAGTTTGGCCTAAATTATGATTATTAGTTTTTTTAATTGCCCACAATTTGCCAAAGACTTCCCAAATCCTTATAAATATGGGATCCCAATGGAGCAGGGAATACAGTCTAAAAACCAGATCAAAATTTCCTCTGTTCAAGAAGTGTGTAGATCTGAGTTTGGTTTAACTTGGCTCATCATATGGATAAAAGCCAGCTCCAAAGTTCAGATGAGGAGCTTTGGGTCAGGCCTTTCTCTAATTTACAGTAAAGTTCTCTTTTACCTATGCATGCAATCAGCTGGCAAGGAAAGTGCAACCCCTTAAATAAAATCTCAGTTAATAGGTGAAATGGAATGATGTGTAGTTACTTCATTGCTTGAGGTTACATTCCTTTGTGGAAAAGTGCTGTTAGAATGTTTAGCCAATTGAGTGATCTGATGGGTTGAACTGTTTTAGTACCTGATTAATGCATATTGTAAAGCACCTGAGGCCATGGCTACACTAGAGAGTTGCAGCGCTGGTGAGGGGGTTACAGCGCTGCAACTTAGGATGTGGCCACACTTGCAAAGCACGGCCAGCGCTGCAACTCCCTGGTTGCAGCGCTGGCTTACCCGGTCGAGCCTCGGGTGTAGTGATTCCAGCGCTGGTGATCCAGCGCTGGTCAGCAAGTGTGGACCCCACCAGCGCTTTTATTGACCTCCAGGGTATAAGGAGGTATCCCAGAATTCCTGTCCACAACAAACCAGAAGAAAGGGAGAGCTCGGAGTTCAGCCAAACTGCTTATTTAAAAAACAAGCACAGCTCCTTTTTGCTGAGTGAGCGGAGGCAGGCAGGGGAATTACTTTGGAATGTTCGCAGCTATTTACTTGAAGAGAGAAACAGCACACTCACACGGCAGAGGGGGAGGGGGAAGTCCATGTTGAGCAGATGCTTATCTGGTCTGACGGCTATTTAGGAGTACATAATTTGCATTTAGTGAATGAGAGAGGGGTGGGGGAAGGGGGTCAGAAAATTTAAAATGATTGAAGGTAGGCACTGTGTGTCTTCCAGTCCTTAGAACTTGCAAGGCAGGGAGCTGAGAACAGTGTCAACTCCAAAAATCCACTCTCTCTGTCTCCTCCACGCTCCCTGTCACATTCCACCCCACCCCCCTCTTTTGAAAAGCACGTTGCAGCCACTTGAATGCTGGGATAGCTGCCCACAATGCACCACTCCCAACAGTGCTGCAAATGCTGCAGATGTGGCCACACTGCAGCTCTGGTAGCTGTCAGTGTGGCCACACTACAGTGCTGGCCCTACACAGCTGTACGAACACAGCTGTAACTACCAGCGCTGCAGAACTGTAAGTGTAGCCATGGCCTCTGTCTTCCAAATCGAAGACAAACACATGGGGTAGGAGGGGGAGAGACAGACAAATTAGCATTGCCAAGAAAGGATTGTGTAGCCCTCAGGATTTATTTCCAACCATGAACAGTTTTCCCAGTAGAGACTAGGAAGAGGAACATTTTTAAACAAGGAAATCCTCAGTTTGGCGAACAGATGGGAAGATCATCCAAGATTTTATCCTGAAACACTGACGGAGAAAAGGGAAATGTTTTGTTATAAAACACTTCCTTCCAAGTGGCTGTTTGATATTGCACATGTTTAGAAGAGATTGGCCAAGATAAGAACTTCCCATCTGAGTCCCTTTTGAATTTCAGGGGGAGTTTCTCAAATCTTTGTGTCAGAAGCCATCGTTTACAGTCTTTGTGCCAAAATGGGGGTGATATTCTGATTCTAATTTGGGCACTTCTGAAATTTTGCCAGATCTTACAAGGTTTTGCTATTTGAGAGTGGTTGGCCTTTTTCAATTTCCACCACTTTGTGTCAAAATCTGATGAAAATTATGGTTGTTGTGAGATTACCTGCTATCAGATTCATACCCAAACTTTCACCTTTACTCCAAATCCTTGTCTAAATCTAATATGGCTGAAGGTCCAAAACATTGCTTCCTTTCCTCCATCTTTGTGGTGTTTGTAGCTGTGATTGTGTTTTTACTTCATTTTTAAATATAATTTGCTTGCCTGCTGTGCATGGGAGAGGAGAAAGAAGAGGGATAGGTCGGAGAGAAGCAGTCCTGTGAGACATGTTGAGATTTGAGGCTCTTACAGAGTGAGAGACTCACTCGGCTTTCCCTGTCATGGGGAGGTTTTTTGTTTTTTTTCCCCTTAATCTGAAACAATCTGGATGGAAATTATATATTTAGCTCTGTATTCCTGTGAAATGATACAGTAACTACTGTTACCTCAGTTTCCCTAGAAACCTATCCAGGATTACACTTATATTGGTTTTATTAAATGTCACTACTGGATCAAACTGAAAAGGGATGGAGCTTATTCATGAACTCATGCACCCACACACTCATGCAGGTGGAGAGTTACTGGAGATGGCAGAGGAAGCCGAGAAGCCGAGGCAGAGTAGATCTGGTGTGTCCACCTGCGGTCACAGATCTGGGCCAGCAAACAGGTCAAGAAGTGGCAGCCTTGTGTGCATGCCGTCTTCCTTTTTGGAACTGGGCAGCTCCTGTCATGTACACTGAGTTTCCCTTCTGTGTCCTTCACCGAGAAGCATTTCCAGCCCTTGTTCCTTTCATGCATACCAAGTTCTTGTTTTATTTACAGCACCCCATGATTACCTTCTCAAGGCAGATCACATTAGACACAACTCTTTCCTGTCTTAGGGCTTGTCATGGTATAATTTCCCACTCTGAACCTTAGCGTCCAAAA
This sequence comes from Gopherus evgoodei, assembly GCF_007399415.2. NCBI lineage: Eukaryota > Metazoa > Chordata > Testudines > Testudinidae > Gopherus > Gopherus evgoodei. The sequence goes on from NC_044325.1 coordinate 80,956,180, forward strand.
GATGAGGGAGCAGCATGAATTCCTCTAAGCTCAATTACCAGCTTAGAACCTGTAGCGCTGCCACCAACCAGGAATTCCAGTGCCTGGTACACTCTGGTCCCTCCAAAACCTTGTCCGGGGACCCCCAAGACCCAGACCCTCTGGATCTTAACACAAGGAAAGTAAACCCTTTCCCTCACCGTTGCCTCTCCCATGCTTCCCCTCCCTGGGTTACCCTGGAAGATTGTTGTAATTCAAACTCCTTGGATCTTTAAACAGAGAGGAAAATGTACCTTCCCCCTGCCTTCTCTCTCCCCCTCCCAGATTCTCCCTGAGAGAGAAAGTAATCCTAACACAGAGAGAAATTAACCTTTCTCTCCCCCTTCCCTCCTTTTTCCTCACCAATTCCCTGGTGGATCCAGACAGACCCTGTCCCCTGGCGTCTCACACCAGAATAAAAAAACAAACAGGTTCTTATACAAGAAACTTTTCATTAAAGAAAGAAAAACAGTAAAAATTATCTTTGTAAATTTTTTTAAAAAATGGAATAGGTACAGGGTCTTTCAGCTATAAACACTGGGAATACCCTCCCAGACTAAGTATACAAGTACAAATTAAAATCCTTCCAGCCAAATACACATTTGAACTCCTTCCAGCCAAATACACATTTGCAAATAAAGAAAACAAACATAAGCCTAACTTGCCTTATCTACCTCGTACTCACTATTCTGGACATATAAGAGACTGTATCAAAGATATTGAAGAGAAACCTGGTTGCACGTCTGGTCCCTCTGAGCCCCAGGGTGAACAACAACCAAAACCTAACAGCACACACAAAACTTCCTTCCCTCAAGATTTGAAAGTATCCTGTCCCCTGATTGGTCCTCTGGTCAGGTGACAGCCAGGCTCACTTGTTCTTCTTAACCCTTTCCAGGCAAAAGAGATATGAAGCACTTTTGTTCTATTAACTCTTACTTATCTGTTTATGACAGGGCTCTTTTCTCCTTTCAGTTCCTCTCTGCCCAGTCCCACATACGCTCCCTTGTTCACACTTTCTCTGATTGCATGATGGAATATCACAAAGCTATGAGGTTTACACAAGTGGTAACTGAAAGGGTTACAAAGTTTGCAAAAGTTACAAAACTTAAAAAGCCTATGCTAACAATAACTAAAGTTACAAAGTTTGCAAAATTTTACAGAACTTAATGATCGTACTAGCAATGACTGAAAAATTACAAATTTTACAATCACATTCTACTGGATTGAGCAGAGGCTTTACAAAACAACTACTTCTGAGGCCTTGGCTATGCTGGCACTTTACAGTGCTGCAACTTTCTCGCTCAGGGGTGTGAAAAAAACACCCCCCTGAGCGCAGCAAGTTACAGCACTGCAAAGTGCCAGTGTAAACAGTGCCACAGCGCTGGGAGTGCGGCTCCCAGTGGTGCAAGTTAATCCCCATGGGGAGGTGGAGTACGTGCAGCTCTGGGAGAGCTCTCTCCTACCGCTGGCGCAGTGACCACATTCACACTCCAAAGCGCTGCTGCGGGAGTGCTCCCGCGGCAGCGCTTTGGAGTTCTGAATGTAGGCAAGCCCTGAGTTATTTGAGTATGCCAGAAGTGTTGTTTGGAATCACAGGAGCATAACACAACACCTAGTTGATCAACCAGTGCATCTCCTAGCCAGGGCAGATTATAGCCTTTCAATAAAAGAAATAGAAACTGCTGCTTCTATTTCCTCCTGTCATCATGCTTGGATAAAACAGAATAATTCTATTGTCATGTGCCTGAGAGCTAAACAATTTTTGTGATACCAATAGTTATGTGGCTGTTATGCCTTCTGTAAAGATTCTGCTGTCTGCAGAAAAAGGCAGCCATTTTGTGTTAGATCCAGTTCAGATTGTTAAATAGGGGTTATGTATTGTCTGCTGTCTCCTGAAGACTTCACTTTTGTTTTCCTTTGAATTTCTGTGAGCAAAAGCATCTGTTTATTCTCTGACTTGGTAAAAATGTAAGTTTGATGACTAGTAGTTCTGCAGGTTAAGATGCGACACACAAACAATCACTTGTTATCAACTCCGGACCATCACCACTCCCTTTTAAATACATCCACTGGATCTGGCAGTATGTTGTCTGCCCTGTAGACCATATCTGTGCACGCACTATATCTTTATGTCCAAAGCTGAGCACACTGTCAGCATTTAAGCAATAATAAACTATAGCAACTTTCACAAGAATTCATAAGTTTGGTCAAGGTGTAATGTTTCACAGGCCTAGCTGAGTGCTCATGGTGAAAAATGGTAAATCCCCCACTGAAATAAATGATTGTTCCTGTAACATAACTCCCTTTTGTGATCTTGTCTCCCTTTTGTGGCTCCTCTGCATTGGAAAAGTGTTTACTGCAGCTGCTATCTAGAGGCATTACTCTGTAGACTCAAGTAGAAGTTTCTACTTTTAGTGCTAAAGGTCCCAGGCTCAAACCCCACTGATGGTTAAGGGAGTGTTTTAAATGTATAAATTTGTTGCATAATAGGAAGAATAAATACAATGCTGCATAATGGAAAACAGGGAGAGAGAGAGAAATAAGACTGGAGAAAAAACACACAGTGCCAAGTCATTTGAGATGATTTCACATCATTGCTGCTACCAATGAAGAGTATATCTGCTCTAATAATATGTGGCCTTTCATAGAGGATCCAGAAGTGCTTTAAAACATTAAATCATTAAACCCCATAATGTTGCAGTGTGTCAGGTTTGCCTCCATTTGTCAGAAAGATACATAAGCCCCTATTTAACTCAGGCGAAAAAACAAATAATACACATTAACCACTAGAAAATAGTGTTTTGTAGCATTTCTGGCACTTCTGTTTTTCTTTCTTTGGAGGAAGATAGTAGTAATTTCTCTTTTCTCTCTCTCTGGTCTAACAGAAAGCTAAAGATAAACAAGGCTGAGAAATGGCTCAATTGTCTGTAATGAAACAAATGCCTCAGTGGACACTTTCATTTTACAGCTATTACCCTTAGGACCCTCCTTATTCTCTGAACTAGCTTTTGCTGATGATTAAAGTCTTGACTGATGATTATTCTCTGGGTTGCTTTGGCAGGATTTATGACTTTGAAGTGGCCACCTTATTTGCTGCTAAGCTATTTCACTCCTCTTTTCCCACCCCACCACCTCCTCCAACCAAAAGGGGCAGGCTCGGCTGGAGCTTTATTACAATTTGAATCATAGCAGCTTTGCCAGTGTAAGTGTCCTGAGACCCAATTTAGTATTAAGGCAAGCTTGGAAAAAACATGTTTGCCATGTTTTAGATGATGATGATTATTCCTGGGGAAGGTTTAATGATGCCATTTGTAAAAGTCTGTTTCTGTGTTTTACATTATTGTTGAAGTGAACAGGAGGTTTGGACAAATATATAATGGAACTTATTTCTTTTATGTGAACACAACAAGAAAGTAAAGGTTTTTTTTTTCAGTAGGCTTCTGGCTTTTCTTCTTAGTATTAATAAAGAGTGAAATTGAGCATGCTACTTAAGAGCATATAAAGTAACTTTAATGACTTGAGTTGCAATGAGCACCAAAGAAAGTTCTAAGATACTGATAGTGAGGATCTTCTTCTTTTTAAAATATTAGTGGGAAATTATATAACTCAGTTAAACCCAAAGAATTCAGATGTGACCTCATATAAGCCAGAGTCAAAGGGAGGGGAAACTAAGTTGGTTTTAACTGTCCATGACCAAAACACCTGGTGGATGTGGGAAAACTGAGGCACAGATAAATGGAGATGTGATTTCAGCCCCCACTGGGAGAAGGGACAATTAAAAGTATTTTCAGTGTTACACTTATCTGGGACTCCAGGAGGTATATCAACTGCTTGGGGAAGACAGGGAAAATGGAAATGGAAAATTTTCCATCTCCGTCTATAACTTCAGGTTGGTTAGTAAAGATGTAACTGAACCTGAGAGGGGTGAGGGAGCATGCAACAGCCCATCTCTCCTCAGCAGATGGAAAGGAGAAGGGGACTTATCTCAGAGGGAAGTGGGGAGATTCTACTCCCCAAGGGTCAGGGACCTCTCAGTTGCCTAAAGCACACTGTTAAGACCCATTCTGAAAGGGGTCAGCCCTACTGTGGCTTCTCTTCCCAATTACAAGTACTAGGGTCATATGGGTGTGGGGGGGGGAAGAGCATGATCTTCCCTTATTTACTCCTTCCCAGAGAGTAATGAAGAAGAAGATTAGCATGATGTAGATGGGGAAGCCAATAATGATTTCAAGAAACTGTATATTGGTCTAACCATTAGACTCTTACTGTATGAATGTATAATATTTCAATCAATAACAGTAATGGCAGATATTCCTTCTCAAAGAGAGTCTAAGAACTTTCCTGGGAGAAGAGTCTGTGTGCACCAACAAAAGCTTAAGAACGCATTGGTACACCACTGGGTGAGTATCCAAAGGGGAGCTCTGACACTAGGCGTTGGGACTGGCTTGGCAAAGAGACAGGGTCTGGGAGATGAGTACAGAAATCCGGGAGTGGGAAGTGGGAGCCAGTAGGTAGAAGGGAGGTGGAGATGTGATGAAAAACCAGGGAGGAGACTGGGACTGTCTGGATAAGGAGACTGGGGCAAGGATCCCCACATGGGAAGTGGGAGGACAGACCCTGATATTGGACGATGTATCTGGGGAGAGTATTGGGACAGGGAAAATGAATGGGCGATGGAGGGGTACTGGATGCCAGGGTGTAGGAGAATGACAGACTGGATGATCACCCAGGAAGGAACGTACTGGGACTGGCTGGACAAGGAGACTGAGGACAAGAAGCTTGCAGGGTTATGGGGAACTGGATGTGGCTGGAGAAGGAGACTGATGCTGGAAGGGGACACTGGGATAAGGAGTTTGAAGGGGTGAGACTAGGATAATCTAAACAAGGAGTCAGGAACTGGAATTAAAAGCATGAAGAGTGGAGACTGGGGGCTTGTCTACATCAGAAAGTTGCAGCGCTGGTGAGGGAGTTACAGCGCTGCAACTTTGAAGGTGTACACATCTGCAGGGCACCACCAGCGCTGCAACTCCCTGTTTGCAGCGCTGGCCGTACTCCCGTTTTGTCTCGGGTGTAGAGGATCCAGCGCTGGTGATCCAGCGCTGGTAATCCAATGTAGACAGTTACCAGCGCTTTTCTTGACCTCCGTGGAAGGAGGAAGCCTCTGGTAATCAAGCTGGTTTCCTTTCCCGGTTTGCTCTCTCGGTCCCGGAGCCACCCAGCAAACCGCAGGGAAGGAGACCTGCTTGCTCGGGGTTCCGGGACCGAGAGAGCAAACCGGGAAAGGAGACCAGCTTCGCCGCGGTTTGCTCTCTCGGTCCCGGAGCCAGCCAGCAAACCGCAGGGAAGGAGACCTGCTTGCTCGGGGTTCCGGGACCGAGAGAGCAAACCGGGAACGCCGCGGTTTGCTCTCTCGGTCCCGGAGCCAGCCAGCAAACCGCAGGGAAGGAGACCTGCTTGCTCGGGGTTCCGGGACCGAGAGAGCAAACCGGGAAAGGAAACCAGCTTCGCCGCGGTTTGCTCTCTCGGTCCCGGAACCCCGAGCAAGCAGGTCTCCTTCCCTGCGGTTTGCTGGCTGGCTCCGGGACCGAGAGAGCAAACCGCGGCGTTCCCGGTTTGCTCTCTCGGTCCCGGAACCCCGAGCAAGCAGGTCTCCTTCCCTGCGGTTTGCTGGCTGGCTCCGGGACCGAGAGAGCAAACCGCGGCGTTCCCGGTTTGCTCTCTCGGTCCCGGAACCCCGAGCAAGCAGGTCTCCTTCCCTGCGGTTTGCTGGCTGGCTCCGGGACCGAGAGAGCAAACCGCGGCGTTCCCGGTTTGCTCTCTCGGTCCCGGAACCCCGAGCAAGCAGGTCTCCTTCCCTGCGGTTTGCTGGCTGGCTCCGGGACCGAGAGAGCAAACCGCGGGGAAGCTGGTTTCCTTTCCCGGTTTGCTCTCTCGTCCCGGAACCCCTCTTGAAGCCGCCCAACAGCGCTGCAGTGTGGCCACATCTAACACCACTTGCAGCGCTGGTTGCTGTAAGTGTGGCCACTCTGCAGCGCTGGCCCTATACAGCTGTACTAATACAGCTGTAACAACCAGCGCTGCAAAATTTTAGATGTAGACATGGCCTGGGACAAAGTCAGGGATGAGGAAGAGACAAACCTGGGACTGGGGCAAGTTTTAGAGGATGGGTTAGAAGGAGTCATACTCAGGGGGACTGGACATAAGAGTCTATTTTCACTAGAGTCCACTGGAATGGAACCCAATATTCCTGAGTGATACTATTCCTCTGCTATTGGCAAATTTGTCTGGTTCTGGTCCATGCAATCTACTATTGCTATCGATTTAGTTCAAGTGGCAGAGGTCTGTGTGGTGGATCTAAGGATTCCACCCTGCTGATGACCTTATGTGGGCATTTATATGATATCACATGATAGAATTTCTGATTTATTTATTTTTTCCTAAAATCCCTAGGTGTTTTTTTAAGTGTAGTTTCCTATGGTAAAACAACTTTATTAGGGTTGCAGAGTCAAGCATTCAAAAGATAAGACATTGAGAATTAGTTTCCTATACAATTGTACAAAAAAGAAAGAGTTTGGCACAATTTTCTTCTACCCAGTAGCTACCTCCCACATCCCCCTCCATCTGACAAGTCTACAGGAGATCCTCTGTGTAGGTCAGAAGGTGGTAGTTAATCTCCATGTGCATCCAGTCCTTTTTATCCCCACTGAAACTGCCAGTGAGGATATGTTTTTTTTGACATCTGGCGGCCAGAGCTGGTCAATAATTTTTTTTAATGAGACATCTGACATCAGAAAATGTCATTTGTCAAATCAAACACTGTAGAAAAGGATTGGTTTTGTGTGGATGTTTTGTTTTTTGGGGGGCGGGGGAGGAAAAGGAAGGCAAATGCCGCCTTCTGATGCATTTTAAAAGGAAAAGGTTCTGTTTTGTGAAGATCAAAATGGGGTGTTTGTTTTGAAATTTAAGGTAATTAATACATTTTTTGTTAAAACTCATAGATTCTGTGGCCAGAATGGACCATTATGATCTTCTAGTCTGATTTCCTCCTGTATAGCACAGGCCATACAACTTCCCCGAAATAATTCCTAGAACATATATTTCAGAAAAACATCCAAACATTATAATAATAAAAAAAAGACAAACAATTTTGTTTGACCCAATCTGTAATTTTGGAGGAGATTTTTTTGTTTGCAAAACTTTGATATTTAAACTTTTTGTTCTCATTTGGGACTGGAATATTTTTTTTAAAAAACCTGTTCCCTGCTCCGTTTCAGTGCTGTCATTTTCTGTGACCAGGATTACCTGTTTCACTAGCTAATGTTCTGATGTCCCCAGTTCATTTCCCTTAGACCACAGCAACTTGTCAGATGAACAGTATTTCCTTCATGCTATTCACCTGGGCTAGGACTGCATGGTGAAAAGCTCTATCTTACCCTCATCCCTTGAGGCATTCAGCCCACACCTCTTGCAAATCAGCGGAATTGCTGCCTTTGATGGTCCTCATTATTTGCTTTTGTCAAGCATTTAAATATGTAACAATTCCATTAGAGGAACTTAACTTGAAAAAGAACATCACTGCTGACTCTCCCACCTCTCCAAACCTATTAGTTTCTGTGATCCAGAATGGATGATGAAAGCTCCAGATCAGTACCTTGCCCTGGCATGAAGAAGGTCTGTTAGTGCCACTGATTAGCCTTGTTATGTGCTTTTCTCTGGATATGATGTCCACGGTAAACATTTTTACCATTAAGTGGCAGGGTTCAAGGACAGAGGAGCTGCAGTGAATGCAGGCTGTGAATTTCAATCCTGTGTTTACTCTGTGCCCTTGGAGAGATTACTTTTCAGCTATTGTCTGACACCCACTGTGCACAGGGACATTCCTGAATGCAGTGCCAGATTCTCATTCTCCCTCAGTTAACAATCCAACATACCTTCTCCCCCCCATGCACCCTTTAAAAATAATTGCACAAAAATTTTCCTTTCTCTCTCCCACACACCTCACCAAGCATCCCTGAAAAAATTGGCTGAGATGCTGTTGCAGTATTGACAAGAAATGTATGAAGGACGACGAAACACACATGTGAAAGGTAGCTAATTGACTCCAGCACAGAGCACGGTCTCTCCAGGTGCAAGATGGGACAAAAAGGAGGTGAATTTGGTGTCCCTATAGAAAGACCTTTTCATAGGACAAATGTACTAGCGTTTGTATTACAGATACAGCCAACAGCATTACACGCATCTTATGACAGAAGATTACTACAGCAGTGAGCCTCTAAAATATGGCTGTTACATTACCTGGAATTAATGGCTGGATTATAAATTAATGTCCCAGGGCAAAGCAGAGAGTCATTTGTATTCTAACTAACCAGTCATTAAGCATGGTAATGGCCATTTTTGGGAGAGGGTTATTGCTGTTATAACCATAACCAACATCATACAATAGCAATTCCTGCTATTTCATTTGTCTGTTTGTTTTTCTGGACTGTTGCTAACCAATGTGTCTGCTTTGGGAAATTGGTAATTTCTCACAAGATAATTATTTTCAACAGATTGATAAAAATAATACAAATTACAAACATAAATTATTTTGCTGTAGAGAATCATCCATTGTCTTGATGTGCACTGCAGCGTGGGAGGAAGAATGTTGAGGTAGGGTCTGGTTGTCTCAGTGGCTTAATACTAATATACCTTCCTCTATGTACCTCTAGAAACTTGATTTACAATGAGTTTTGATGGTGTGGAAAGGCGCCCCTGTTCTCTCATCAGCCTTAGTGTTTCTCCCCTCTGGTGGTGATGGGCCTGGGGTAATCCATTCCACTAAGCCAGGGTTTGCCATGCCCCTTTGGGGTTCCCTTGATTGTGTCTTCAGGGTGGGCTTAAGGTGCAGGTGTGGAGCTGCTGCTGCTAGGCCCAGGGTTCCTTTGCTTCGGCTTCTTGTCTGGACCAGGCTCTCTTCTCTCCCTCCCCCACCTAATCTTGTTGCCTGGTGGACTCCCTGGTTGCTTCTGCTTGGTGAGGGGCTGCTGCCCTACTCCTCGGAGGTGAAGTAGGGGACCGTGCCCCTGCTGTTGCTGCTGCCACCACCTGGTTTCCAAACTGCCTGCTGGTGCTGCTGCCTCTGTTACTGGGAGAGCGTGCAAGAACCCTGCAGGACACTGAGTAACTTTCCGACTTTGCTCTTGCGGTGGGGGGTCATGACTGTTGCTGTGGGGAGAGCGGGGTGTGGCGTGGAGCCTGCCCTCTGGTCCATCTGACTTCCCTACCCTCCCTCCACTTACCATCTGCCTCCACTCCTTCCTCCAGGACTCAGCTGCTTTCCTTGCTCCTTTTCCACTACACGGGCCTGTCGCAGCAGCAAACATGGACTGGGTTTTTGTAAGTGCATGTGCCTCCTCTCTCCCCTGGAACTGGCTCTTACCTCTCCTGCTGCTTTTGGTTGGTGGGCTTTCCCATCCTCTGCCTTGTGCAGCAGTTTGCCCCCCTTTCCCCTTGTTGCCTATTTTCCCCCCCACACACATCTTTTTTTGTTTTTGCCCTGGTCCCCAGTAGCTTCAGTTTGTTTGCCTGCCCCACACTTTGCCCTTGGGAGTTTTGCTTGTTTGCCTGCCCCACCCCAGCCCCTGAAGCTAGTATTTTCAGTTTGCCTATGCTGCTCCCATCTCACTTCTGGCTCATCTGTTTCTCCCCTCCCCATCTGCACTGCCCCTGCATCGGTTAGCCTCCTTGAACTCATGTCTCCTGCCACATGTTTGTGCCCCTCCCCCTTTTAAGTTGAACCCTAGTATTCATCGCACTCCCCAATGACATTATAGTCCTTCCCCATCCCTTAGTGCAGCTGGAGGAACCGGTAATCCCATCTAGTGTGGGTGGTTGTGTAATACCAACAGACCCCAGTCATCGGCAGGCAGTATTGAACCTGGGATCTCTGGAGATTAGTGCATCATCCTCTACAGCGTGAGCTAAAAGCCAACCGGCTGTTAACCAAGGTTGTAGTTCAGACTCATTTTAGCTCTCTCTCTAAGTGGTCTCATTGAGACTAGATGGGACAGAACACCTCACCCAGGAGGTGTGAGTTACAACTGCACCCCTCCTTCCTTGCTTTGATAGGTACCACGGCGCCCCTTCCCTGATCCAGCCCCTGATCTCAGTCCCATCCCTGTTCCTGATGCCGCTTCCATCCCCCCACTTACTATGCTGACACTGCCCCTGGAGTTGTCTCGTTCCCCTTCCCTTTGGAGGACCCTTGGGGTGGCCTTCATGTTCCCCTATCCTGACCCCTTCACGGTTATTGTCTTCCCTCTGCCACCCCCTCCTGAGATGGGGTCTAAAACAGCCTGTGTGGTACAATGGGCCCCACGCTGAGGGTCCACCCCTTGCCTGCCCATCTCAGTAGGCCACGGGGCTGTTATGGGGACTTCACTGGAGGACAGCCAGGGACCAGTGACCCCATCCCCCGATAAGCTGCAAGATGAGCTTGTCATAACATTTCTTCCCAAATCTGGACCTTAGCGTCCAAAATATGGGTGTTAGCATGAAAACCTCCAAGCTTAGTTACCAGCTTGGACCTGGTAATCGCTGCCACCAGCTAGGAATTATACAGTGCCTAGCTCACTGTGGTCTCCCCAAAACCTTCCCTGGGGGACCCGCAGACTCAGATGCCTTGAGTCTTATAACAAAGGGAAATAACCCCCTCCCCTTGTTTCCTTGTTACTTCCTCCCAGGCTCCCCTCCCTGAATGACCCTAGGAGACTCCCTGCTTCCAGTCCTGGAAACACAAGTACCGAGAGATCTAATCTCTCTCCCCCTCACCCAGAGGCTATGCAAAGTCAGGCTTAGTAAATCTAACACAAAGAGATTTTTCCCCCTGACTTCTTCCTCCCACCAATTCCCTGGTGAGCTGCAGACTCAATTCCCTGGAGTCCCCACTAAAGAAAAACTCCAACAGGTCTTAAAAAGAAAGCTTTATATAAAAAGAAAGAAAAAGGACATTAAAAATAGGCTCTGTATCAAGGTGACAATATACAGGGTCAGTTACGTAAAGGAAAAAAATGAATGAACAGCCTTATCCAAAAAGAATACAATTTAAAACATTCCAGCAACTACACACATGTAAATACAAAAGAAAACAATATAAACCTATTGTCTTACTATCTTTGTACTTACAACTTGGAATTAGAAGATTAGAAAGCCTGGAGATAGAAAAATCACTCTCAGAGCCGAGAGAGGAAACAGACCAAGAACAAAGAACTCACACCCAAAACTTCCCTCCACCCAGATTTGAAAAAGTCTTATTTCCTAATTGGTCCTCTGGTCAGGTGTTTGGTTCCCTGTGTTAACCCTTTACAGGTAAAAGAACATTAACCCTTAGCTATCTGTTTATGACAGAGCTGCATATTTTTCTCACGAATATCCATGAGTCCGGAATAAGGTGCAGCTCACTCTCCAGTGCTGGGGGGGATTTCTGTCAAGTTCTCCAGGCCATGAGGGCCATTTGGGAGGAGGGTATTGGGATCGGGAGGCAGGACACTTCGGCCTATCAGCAGGCCCGTGGCTTTCATGACTCCCTGCTGACATTTGGGGTTGGTCACGGATTGCTGCAAGTTTCAACGAGGGCTACAAGAGCTCCTGCCAGTGAGGATTCTCCCTCTGTCATAAACAGATAGCTAAGGGTTAATGTTCTTTTACCTGGAAAGGAGTAACCTGAAACACCTGACCAGAGGACCAATCAGGAAACAAGACTTTTTCAAATCTGGGTGGAGGGAAGTTTGTGTGTGAGTCCTTTGTTCTTGGTCTTGTGTCTGTCCCTCTCAGCTATGAGAGGATTTTTCTGCCTCCTGCTTTTCTAATCTTCTGTTTCCCAGTTGTAAGTACTAAAGATAAGATAGTGATTTATATGGTTTTTATTTTGTATTTACATGTGTGTACTTGCTGGAGTGTTTTGAAGTGTGTTCTTTTTGAATAAGGCTGTTTATTCATATTTCTTTTTAGCAATTGACCCTGTATTTGTCACCTTAATACAGAGAGACCATTTTTATGTATTTTTTTCTTTCTTTTTATATAAAGCTTTTTTTAAAGACCTGTTGGAGTTTTTCTTTAGTGGGGGACTCCAGAGAATTGAGTCTGTAGCTCACCAGGGAACTGGTGGGAAGAAGAAGTCAGGGGGAAAAGAAAATCTCTCTGTGTTAGATTTACTAGCCTGACTTTGCATTCCCTTTGGAAGAAGGGGGGGGGGTGGGGGAGAGAGTGGCTCTCGGTACTTGTGTTTCCAGGACTGGAAATAGGGAGAGTGGAATCCCTCTGTTTAGATTCACGGAGCTTGCTTCTGTGTATCTCTCCAGGAACCCAGGGGGGGAAGGAGGAGGGGGAAGGGAAATGGTTTATTCCCCTTTGTTGTGAGACTCTAGGAATTTGGGTCTTGGGGTCCCCAGCGAAGGTTTTTGGGGGGACCAGAGTGCCCCAAAACACTCTAATTTTTTGGGTGGTGGCAGCTTTACCAGGTCCAAGCTGGTAATTAAGCTTGGAGGTTTTCATGCTAACACCCATATTTTGGACGCTAAGGTCCAAATCTGGGAATATGTTATGACATGGTGGCAGCGGTGGGAAAGAACCCCCCAGCCCTCACTATGGCACCAATCACCTTTACCCTATTAAACACCCAGGGCTGTAGGATGGGTCTCAGAAGGTGCCATGTGCTTTCCTTCCTTTGCGGGGTGGGGTATATTCTGTTGCCTTCCGGCGGGAGACCCATACGGATCCAGCCGCCGCAGCTAGCTGGTGGCTGAAGTGGGGGGACTGGGTTTATTTTAGCCATCTTATAGCTAGTATGGCTGGAGTGGCTATTCTGTTTTCTCCGACCTATATATATATTCCAGTCCCAAATGAGACCTATTGCCTGAGGTGCTGGGGGTTGCCAAGGTCATGTTGGGCTGTCTGCTACACCTCCAGGTCTGTATGGAGGGAGTGACAGTGAACATTGTCAATGTCTGTGCCACAACATTGGACCTGGAGCAGATACGCTTTTTCCAGCAGGCATCCAACTTCCTCGGCTCCCTGGATTCTTGAGAGTACCTGGTTCTGGGCAGGGACTTGAACACCACACTCGATGAGCGTGACTGCTTGGGGACCAAGCAGTGCCCAGCTGCCGTGGATGTCATCCAGGAGATTGCTGACCATCACTTCCCAGTGGACATCTGGCATGACCACCACCCGGATGACGTGTCAGCGTTCACCTATATCCGGGTGGAGGTACATCTGTCGCACCACTCTTGATTGGACCGCTGTTATCTTTCACGGGCCCTCTCCTCCAGCATCTGGCTGGCTCTGTTCTCAGATCACCTTTTGGGGACTGTGACAGTCTCTCTCACCTTGGAGGGGTCAGGGACAGCCTATTGGCACTTTAATAACAGCTTGCTGGAGGATGTGGGCTTTGTGGCATCCTTCCAGGAGTTCTGACCGGTCTGGCAAGGGCAGTGGTGTGCCTTTCCCTCAGCGTGACAGTGGTGGGATGTGGGGAAGGTGCATGCCTGGCTCTCCTGCTCTGACCAGGGCTCCAGCCGGCAGAGGAATGTGGCGATAGAGCAGTTGGAGCTGGAGGTCTTAGAGCTGGAGAGGCATCTGGCCACGAGCCAGAGGATCCATCCCTCTGTGGAGCATGCTAGAAGAAGTGGGAGGAGCTCCAGGTCCTCGAGGACCATTGGGCCTGGGGCACATTTGTTTGACCCCACATCCATCTCCTTCGGGAGCTGGATCGTGGATTCCACTTCTTCTATGCCATGGACAGAAGGGGGGGGGGGCTAAGAAGCATGTCCTATGCCTTTTGGCACCCTCCCCTCCACAGATTCGAAGGAGATGTGCAAGAGGGCCTGGGCTTTCTATACTTGTCTTTTCTCCCCAGCTCCTACCAATACCGATGCCTGCAGAGTGCTCTGAGATGGACTCCCAATCGTCAGCACAGTCAGCTGGGATGGCTAGAGCTACCTCTAACTCTGGCTGAGTTCTTAGAAGCCTTCCATTTCATGCTAGCTTATAAATCTCCAGGCATGGACGGGCTGACTATGGAGTTACACTACGCATTCTGGGCCTTGACCTTGTCACTGTGTGGGCCGAGTCCTTGGGGAGGTCCTCCCCGTGTCGTGCAGGCGAGCCATGCTTGCCTTGCTTCTGAAGATGGGGCACTTCCATGACCTTCTGAATTGATGTCCCGTCTTGGTCCTCTGCATGGACTACAAGGTCGTAGCAAAGGCCATCTCGCTGGGGTTGGGGTCCATGCTGGCAGACATGGTGCACCTCACCCAGACCTACACCATCCCGGACCACATCATCTTTAACAATCTGTGCTTGGTCCGGGATCTTCTGGAGCTTGGGTATAGGGACGGTCTGTCATTCGCCCTCCTGTCTCTGGACCAGGAGAAGGCGTTCAACAGGGTGGACCATGGGTATCTCCTGGGTACTCTGCAAATGTTCAGTTTTGGGCTTCAGTTTGTGGGTTTTCTCCAGGTACTGTAGGCTTATGCAGTGTGTCTGGTCAGGCTCAGCTGGACCCTGAGAGAACCGGTGAGTTTCGAGCGAGAGGTGTGTCAGGGGTGTCTGCTGTCAGGCCAGCTATATGCTTTGGCAATCAAGCCCTTCCTTTGTCTCCTTCATTGCAGGTTGACAGGGTTGATGCTCTGAGAGAGCAGAGTTGCAGCTGGTCCTGTTGACGTACACTGAAGACATGCTCCTCGCAGTCCAGGACCTGGTGCGGGTTGAGGCCTGCCAGGCCATCTACTCGGCAGCCTCCTCCGCCTGGGTCAACTGGGTCAAGAGCTCTGGCCTGGTGGTTGGGAATGGGTGGCAGGCAAGCTCCCTCCCACCCATGCTTCAGGCCAATCAGTGGCATATGGGTCTGCTGCTCTATCTTGGTGTTTACCCTTCTGCCATGCATCTATCTCCATCGGAGAACTGGAAAGGTTTAAAGGACAGGGTGTTGGAGCGGTTGTGGAGGTGGATGGGACTACTCTGGTGCCTCTCGCTATGGGGGAGAGCACTGGTGCTCAGTCAGCTAGTCGTGTCCATGCTCTGGCATCGGCTCTACACTCTGGTCCTGGCCCCAGCCCCAGGTTTCCTGCTCAAGCTCAAAAATTGGTCCTGGAGTTTTTTTGGCTGGGACTGCACTGGATCTCTGCAGAGGTTCTCCATCTGCCCCTGGAGGAGGGAGAACAGGAGCTGAAGTGCCTGCACCATCACGTCCATGTCTTCTGCCTCCAGGCACTGCAGAGGCTCCTTTGTGGTGCAGGTAGTCCAGCGTGGAACATGTTGGCACACACCTTCCTGCTCTGCTTCTGAGGACTCTGATATGACTGGCAGTTCCTTTATCTTCATCCGAGAGGTCTTCTGCGAGACCTCTCCAGGCTTCTGGTCTTCTGCCAGGACATCCTCCGGACCTGGTGGCTGATTTTGGTGACCAGCTGTGATGTTATTGATATATTCTGGGACCATATAGAATATGGTTGCAGCCAAGATCCTGTAGTGGCACCAAATCTTATGTAAAGGGGGTCATATAAGGTGTCTAAGACCAGGTTATGGGTTGCTGGTTATGATTATGCTGTCTATATGTCTGTATCATTTTGTTTTTGAAGTTATGAGTATTGGCTGTATACTGTCTGTATTTCAAATTTGTGCTGTGTTTCTGGAAAACATCCCAGACAAGTGGGTGTTAACTCTGCCTAGCCTGCTTAATGGCCCATTAAGGACCATCAGCTACACAACTGACCCATTGAGAGGAAACAGATACGCCCTGTAACTCAGCAGGGTGTGCAGGAACTTGCCCATGTGACTGCAGACTCCATTTAGCTGTAATTTTCCACAGTGAGAACAAAGAGGTTCTTACACCTGAAAAAGCCTATGTAAGGCTGATGCCTCATCTCCATCTTGTCTTCAATCCTGCTTCTTACCTCTGGAGGGACTTTGCTACAAACTGAAGCTCTGCACAAAGGACTGATGATCCATCTCAGTGGGGGGATGTTCTCCAGAGACTTGATTTGAACCTGCAATTTACTCCATCACTGCTACAAGCCTGAACTAGGAACTTTGCCATTATTGTATGTAGTTGATTCCACTTAACCAATTCTAGCTCTCATCTCTACCCTTTTCCCTTTATGAATAAACCTTTAGATTCTAAAGGATTGGCAACAGCGTGATTTGTGGGTAAGATCTGATGTGTATATTGACCTGGGACTGGGGTTTAGACCTTTGGGATCGAGAGAACCGTTTTCTTTTATTGGGGTGTTGGTTTTCATAACCATTCATCCCCAGGACGAGTGGGGCTGGTGGTGATACTGGGAGACTGGAGTGTTTAAGGAAATTGCTTGTGTGACTTGTGGTTAGCCAGTGGAGTGAAACCGAAGTCCTCTTTGGCTGGCCGGTTTGGTTTGCCTGAGAAGTGGAAAAACCCTGGCCTTGGGCTGTGACTGCCCTGTTTTAAGCAATTGGTCCTGAATTGGTCTCAGTTGGGTCCCGCCAGAACAGCATTGTCATACCAGGTCTGCGGCAGCCACCTCATGGAGCCCTTACTACATAATCCCCAATTTTGTGTGCAAGTGGCGGAGTTCCCTTCGGTGTGCCAGAGGTTGGTCCTAGCAGAAGTCACCAGAATCGGAGACCTCCTGGACTATGACCAGGGAGACTGGGTGGATCTCCTGATGCTTGCTGAGGGCATGGGGATTTCCATCCTTTTGTACTCCCTAGCATGTACTTCAGGAGGTGAGGGCAACCCGCCCTGCACCCCGGACTCTCCAAACATTTTCATCAGGCCTCTTCCCTTGTGAGTCTTCCCAGCTATCGAACCCATACACCATGAACCAGCTGCACAACTTGCAGCCAGTTCACTTCTGGACCGTGCTAAAGAAACATCTGTATTACTCCATGCTCCATGCCCTTCACTTCCTCACCCTTGTGTGCCACCCTGATATGAAGTTGCAGGACCTATTACCATCTCTTGAGGGTGAGGAACCCCAGTGGGCCCGCCTATACCCCACCTTGGTCCCACAACCCACTGGGGATATCAGTTGATGGCTCTTCCTTGGAGCCGTGAGCACGGGCCTGTACTTGGTTCGGTTCTTCCCCATCCCTGACTCCCTGTCCCTTCTGCAGCATGAGGGAGACTCTGGCTCACATATACCTGGTGTGCACCAGGTTGAAGCCCCTATTCCAACTCCTCCTAGACATCCTTTTATGTTTTTGGCTTCACTTTTCCCCTCACCTTCTTATATACGCACACCCTATAAATGGCCCCACAAAGTAACGGGGCCTCCTCTTCAACCTCCTCCTAGCGCAGCCAAAGTGGCCATCTATAAGACCAGGAAGAGGAGGTTGGTTGAGCGGGTTTCCTCTGACCATGGGACCTATTTCTGATCCTTCCTCCATTCACACCTCCGGGCAGAGTTCCTCTGAGCAGCGTCTGCTGACAACCTTGACCCCTTTGAGGAGCAGTGGGCGCTGTCCAGAATTCTCTGCTCTGCGTCCCATTCCAGTTCCTTATTTTTGGCCCTTTGACCCTACACCTGTCCTTGGTGTTTTTTCCATATCCCCCCATAACTACTTGAATTCCTGGGCCTTGTGAATCCTTCCCAAAGCCTAGGGGTGGGCCTTTTAGCAGTGGGCGGGCTTGCCCACTTCCCGGAACTCAATATGAGGACTAACCTCTTGCAGCCATCTGGCTTGACGTTATCATGGTGGCTAAATCTCAATATGTCTTTTTTCTCTTTTGTTTTAAAGACCATGCAATTATAGCATAATTCACAGCCTCTGATCTAGTGAGGTTCAGGACTAGAATATCAGAGGTTCTGCAAGTTAGGACTGAGATACATTGGCAGAGATGTGTTTGGCTAGTACTTGACTGGAATAGCAGAAGTGTTACATGTCTGCACTGAGATCCTTTTCAAGAGGTATGCAGAAGGTCCAGAATTGGAATAGCAAGTCTTCTGCAGGCCAGAACTGAGGTGATTCGGTAGAGCTGTGAGAGTTTATAAGTGGGTGCTGTAAGCACTAACAAAGATGATTAAATCTTATCTAGTATCTGCCTCCATTACCTGTCAGAGATTTTATTTCTTTAATATACTAGTACACAACAAGCAACTGGTGAGACACATCCACTGAGATAAATGTCTATGGTAAAGGTAAAGCCCTGTCTTGCTATGAAGACAGCCTCTCAAACAGGGACACTGCCTTTGCTCTCTTTCTCCCTGAGCTAGCCTGCCCTCAAGAGAGGACTATAATTAACCACAGGTGTCAGTGGGGAAAGCATGCACTTAGTCAGTGAGCACTATATATTTTGCCTAATGTGTTGAGCCCTTGAAAACCTTCTTCAGAATAATTTCTATATATGAGGAGCTACACTATCTTTCCTTAAGAAAGATGTGTTACTTGGCTCAGTGTTTGAAGGCCCTTCCAAACTTCAGCCATGCTTTGCAATTAACCCTTAAGGAGCACAGTCTCTCAGTCATGCCCACTATTTGCTGCTCAACATCTCTGTCTTCTGGAATATTATGAGCTCTCACAGGAGGTGTTACTTCACCGAGGCTTCCTCTATTATACCCTTCAAGAATTTCTAGATTTTTTGTGTCCCCCTTCCCCCACCTCTTAGCTATTGCTTAGCAGGGCTGCCTGGGGGTCTGGGGGGGAAGAGGGGCAATTTGCCCTGGGCACTGCAGGGGCCCTCATGAGAGTTTTTTGGGGCCCCTGGAGCAGGGTCCTTCACTCTCTCCGGAGGCCCCGGAAAACTCTCACAGGGCCCGGGCCCCCAGAGCTTCTTCCACTTTGGGTCGTCGTCGTCAATTAATCAAGGGGGGGGTCCTGCCGCCAAAGTGCCCCAAAGACTCTGGGCGGCCCTGTTGCTCAGCCAAGCTATACATTTAACTTTTCCATCTATTCCATGATCTTATGCTATTAGGAAATATTCCTATTGATTGATCTGTTTGTTCCATCAACTTCCTGAACCTTGAGGGACATTTATGCAAATCACTGATGCTACTGAACATGTTGTTTTGTATTTCTGCCACTGCCCTGTACTGGTTGGAATTGGAGCAGATGAATTGTGTCTCAGGAGATTCTCTTTTTTTCCCTCTCAAGTAATGAAGTCATATGCTTTTTGGAACAGGAGAATCTGAAGGGGCCTCGCTCACCATAGAGTTACAAGCAGCCATTAGAGACAGCAAAGTGACAATTACAGAATCCTGTATGGTAAAAGTTTTTTTTGCTATAATTTTTGGCAAAAAAAATTATAGGTAAAAAACACTGAATTAAGTTAAACTAGAACTGGTAGAAATGATTAACGGCTGTCCAATTTTCTTAAAGTGATATGATCTATGTAGCCAATGTGTGTTTGTTGGTCTGCCTATATTTAAGTATTTAGATGGCCCTCATCACTGTAATTTTAGAGCAACTCACATAACAAATTTATCATCACAATACACCATGCATGTATTTATATACATTAACGCACAGATGGCATTTCTCTTACAAATGTTTGCTTTTTATTGTCCAAAATGTCTTAAACGTTAAACTTAATGACCACATTACTGAGAGATTACTGCACTGCCTCACTAATGCAAGGAGAGATCTGAGATGGTCTGCAAGATAAAATCCCATTATACTTTAAAAAATGGTCATTAGAATGGATTAGGTGTTATAACATATGCTGCTCACATTTATAGTTGTGATCACAGAGATGGATTTAAGTTGTGTATTTCCTGTTCTTGTGGAATGTAAAATCAGAATTTGAACGGTCTGCAAAACTGGATTGTAAAGTATACAGCTCTGTGACCCATTTAATGTGATGATTTGAATATTCTGACTTCTTTGCATGGTTTAGTAGGACCAGTAGAAGATTGGCATTCTCTCGCCATTGACAACATCTAACATCTGTAAAGAAAAGGGAACATGTAGTTAACCTGTGCAGAAGCAAAATATTTAAGCATTAGTTTTATGTTAGTGTTTTTTTAAAAAAATAATTTAAAAAAAAGCTAGATTCCTCCCAATACAAGTAAGACATGGTCTCTGTCTTGAGGTCTATTATAAAAGAGTGGATTTAGGAGGTTGCATGCATCTGACATTTCTATTAACATGTTGTATAGTATGGCTGTGTGTGATACAAACTGATATAACTCTGGTGATTATATAGATCACCAAACTGGCTAGCACGTTTAGTGACATTTCTGTAGCACTTTTCAGATATCTCAAAGGGCCTGATTCGTTCCTGTTGTCATTAATGGGAACTGCAAGTGCTCAACAACTTTTGAAAATAGATCCTACGTAACTATACAAACAAGAATCACTTCCCCTCTTATAATCTCCATCCACTCTAGCCTCTCTTCACACAAGCACTCGCACCTAGAGCCAAACTGTGCACACATTTACCCTAATGTAAATCTGGAATAACTGAGTTGAAGTCAGTGTGAGTCTGGTTTTACACTACGTAAATAAACTCTAATTTGGTTTCTGCTGAGTGTGCTTGTGTGGAGAGTTCAGGGATGGAGTAAGTGGCATTTTCCTGCTAAACAAAAGGGAGGGAATATATGCAGTAAGCCTAACCAGTGCAGTGATAACAGAGAGAGATTCTGATTGCACAGAGTGGTTTGAAGTTACTGCCAGAGAACTGCCAATCAGCATGAGCAGTGAAGAGCACATGAGTAGAGCCCTACAAAATTCATGGTCCATTTTGGTCAATTTCATGGTCATAGCTGAAATCATGAAATTTATGATTTTTAAAATCCTAAATGTCATGATTTCAGCTATTTAAATCTGAAATTATACAATTTTAATTGTAGAGGTCCTGACCCAAAAAAGAATTGTGGGGGTGTTGCGGTACTGTTACCCTTACTCCTGCGCTGCTGCTGGCGGCGGCACTGCCTTCAGAGCTGGGAAGCTGGAGAAAGGTGGCTGCTGGTCGGAAGCCCAGCTCTGAAGGCAGATCTGCTGTCAGCAGTAGTGCAGAAGTAAGGATGATATTGTGTGACATTACCACCCTTACTTCTGTGCTGCCTTCAGAGCTGGGCACCTGGCCAACAACTGCTGCTCTCTGGCATCCCAGCCCTGAAGGTTGTGCTGAAGTAAGGGTGGCAATACCGTGGTCCCGCCTCTAAAACAATCTTACTACACCCCTTCAACTCCCTTTTGGGACAAGACCCCCAATTTGAGAAATGATGGTCTCCCCTGTGAAATCTGTATAATATAGAGTAAGATCACACCAAAGACCAGATTTCATGGTCCGTGACAGGTTTTTCATGGGCATGGATTTGGTAGGGCCCTACACATGAGTGTTGGTGTGGTGCTTTGTGATTGCAGGTTTGATAGCATTATCTGAACTGTCTGTGAAGCCCTATTGGCAATGAGATCCTCAGCAAGGATTTCAAATTTGCTCCTCTGCTAACATTTCAAAGATGCTTATTTTATAGTGGATTTTTATGACAGCAGGACTAATAATTATAAAGAGAAATCTCCCTCTCTCTCTCCTTAGTTTCCCAAGTCACTCAATTCTCAAGTCATTAAAACAATTTCTACTATTGGCATGAGACTATATAAAAAACGCTGTATCGTCACAGCCTCTTACTCTTCACTGGCTGAAAGAAGCTCTCCAGTAACCAATAGATTTGTTTGCAATAGGCCTGGCAGGACCTAATTTGTTACCTCTTCAGGCGTGGCCTGGAGCACTAGCAGAGTGGAGCGTGCACCCTTCAGCAGTTCACAAACCCAGCCTGATTGAAAGCTGCACTGAGCTTGGGAGATGACATCTTGGCTGGTTGCTAGAGTGCAAGGAAATACTAGAGTGAAAGAAAACATCTGGGCACTACCCCCTGCTCCCCACCAATTATATGGGAATAACTTTTCAAACAGCCAGTAGGCAACACCCTCATCCCACTCTCTCTCGGATGCAGATGTGGGGGGAAAAATAAACATGATGAAAGACAGTGATAACTGCATGAAAATCAGGAAGCTGCTCTCTGATGCTAAATTGGCTGGAGTGCTGTGGTAAGGAAGAAGCAGGCAGTGCTTGCTGCACAGTGCTGTCTCTATTAGCTTTTAGACAGGCTGTTCATTAGCTTTGCCAAGAGCAGCATGTTGGCTTAGCCCCCTGAGCTTTGTTTTGAGCCTGTTCTTTGAAGGAACCTTAAAATGGGCGAGTTTCCCATTGTTTTGCATTTATTCCAGAGGTCTCTTATGAACTTTCCGGGGCCTGAAGTGCTGTAAAGGAACTTGTTGTATTTACACGTGGAGCTGAGCCACAGATTTCAGTATGTCGATTGGGGATTTGAGTTCATATACATTTTATTGTGTTCCTGTTCAGTTTTAACATGTTAATCAGCAAGTTATTTGGTTCCTATGAGTGTGGCATTGGGGTGTGTGTGTGTGTGTGTGTACACATTCCTAAGTACAAATAAGTGATTTATTTTGGTCAGTTTACTGTCAATTAAACAAAGTTTTGGGTCAACTGGAAAACACAACTTTTCATTTTTATTTTTTTGAGAATTGAAAAGTTTAAAATAAAAACAATTTTGGGGAGAACTAAGTGTTCTGTTTGACCAGACACTATAGGTATGTCTACACAGCAAAGAAAACGCTGCAGCTGGCCCACGCCAGCAGACGTGGGCTTGAGCTGTGGAGCTGTTTCATTGCAGTGTAGACTTCTGGACTTGGCCTGGCACCTGGGCTCTAGGACCCTCACAGGAACATCAAACCAGGTGAAATCAATTCATGAAACGTGAGTAGGTGAGAAGGGGTTTTCACACATTTGTTTTTAGTGAGGTGTCTGAGATGAGTTTAATTAGCATGTTTCAACATGGACTTCGGCCTCACTAAGTTTCCACTGCTCCTAAGTCTTGTGCTGACCTCTTAGCTAGAGACTGCGCATCAGCAGCACCTATAATAGACAGCATTTAGGTCAGAGCATAAGACCAAGTGACTATTTATATTCAGCATACTGGATGCAACTCACTAGTGTGTTAGCTCCCAAATGAGATCTGGGCATTGTTTGCTTGTTTGTTTGTGTTTTGTTTTTGTTTTGTTTATTTCCTCTAAATTATAAAGTGCATGCAAAGCAGCCTTCTCTCAAGGAAGCCTGAATATACAGTATAAATAAAATATTGCCCCAAACAGTCATAAATAACACTTTTTGCTTTTAATGCATAATTAACACTGAGTAGTAGCTACTGACACTGTTGAATAATGCTACATTTAAAAAAAAAATTTTGCCCACTTCAGCCACACAGTCAAGCAGTTAAAATATGTCCAAATCTTCCGAACCTGGCACAGTAATTTTGAGTTACAAATTCCCAATGAGCTCTTTAAAAATCTAATTAGTAACAACCATTAGTGTTGGCTTATTCCTCTGCATTACACAGTAAATAAGCAGCATGTGTTTGCAAAGTAAACTCCTCTTAATGTGTTCAGAATACTAACCACAGTGGTTCCTGCCCCCACCCCACCCCTAGTCCCTCTGGTTTATTTGCTGGACTGAACAATTCAGTGGGTTGGAATTACACACACACACACACACCCACACACAATCCCTTTCAGTTCACATCCACACACAGCTCCTTCTCTTACTACCTTTCATTTTGATTTCTGCTCCCACCAGCAGCCCTTTTCTGTGTGCACGCACGGGGAAGTGTTTTCACTCACAGAACTGCTGCATGGCAGCTCTTCGGTCTTTTACCATATTTGTACAGTGGCCAACATAATGGTGTCCTGATCCTGATTGGCACCTATAGGTGTTACCCAAATGCCAATAATAAAACTGCATGCTGGAAGTTAGCTTATTATTTTTAGGCAGTCAGGGACAGGGTCTCTGTTTTCTTGGTTAGAGGATATCAAAGCAGATCTACATTTCTAAAGACTTCCATGTACTATACTTAGGTTATAAAACAGTCTGGCAAGTTCCTGTCTGGCTCTTTGGTTCAATCCTTAGCCTCTGCCTCAGTGCTTTATTTAACACTCATCCACATTCAGGGGGTAATGTTGAGCATGTATGTTGCGATAACTCATGAACTAGTGGCCCTCCAACTATGCTGCTTTGAACGTTGTCACTTAGGCACATGTACATAATTCAGCAGGGGAAAAATAGCAAGACACAACATTTTTCTGTATCAAAAAATATGTAGGGTAGAAATGCACCCCAAACATGCTACATCATGTATTTGTAGCAGTTCTATGTACATGTTTGCTTCCAGTGAAAGAATCTTGTATTGTAATAGGTAGCATTTGCTAACTGATGATGAATTGCAGTGACAGCAGTTGCGGCCTACATTCATCCAAAGGTAGAAGGTTTTCCAGTAAGGCTTGTTCCTTCCAATCTGGGCTGGTTAGGTATCCTCAACAGAGTAGACGGATGCTGGCTCTCTTTGCATAACAGTTTTTTGAGGGGATTTTCTGTGGAAGTATTGTTCTCCAAACACTGCCAACTCAGGACACTCTCTTGAGGGGATTTTCTGTGTTGTGGAATTCAAGATGGTGAACAAACAGGCCCAATATTTCTGCTTCTGACCTTGTACAAATAATTTGAAACTCTGAAAGTGAGTTCTCATGTGATGACAGCATATTAGATTATACTGACTTTGTGCCAGATCATGTTGAGAACTGCTCTGAGAAGGAAGACCATATTTCCCTTGATTGTTCATCAGGTTCATCTTTGGACAATGGGGAGCTTATGTTTAGCCATGGAGATACGTAGATAAGACTGGAAGGTGTGTAGTTGGAGATAGCTGCTTCTTTAGTATTAACTTGCTTAAGATCTACGCAATAAAATTTTTCCCTATGTTGGAACAATGTAATGAAACAAGTCAGATATAGCAGTGAGGTACATTCACATCACAGCAGACAGAATTTTTAATCAGTGTTCGCGGTTGCTAGATCACTCTCACCCTGGTTTTCATTGTTCCAAAGAAAGCATTATTACAGACTTGACAATCAATGATACATCACAATGAGGGTGTAGAAGGAGACAAAAAGAAACCTCAGATAATTCTCCGCTATAATGACACTAAAAATGGACGATGTTACAAGAATTAACTCCTGCAGGTGCAAAATAAATAGATGGCCAATATTTCTTTTCTTCAACATGCTTGATGTTGCTAGCATTGCAAGTTTAATTACAAGCAACAATCCTGGTTGGCACCATGCCCTGCCAAGACAAAGAAGGTGCTTATTCCTCCTCAATCTATATGCAGACAAAAAGAGATTAATCCTAGATGCCCATCACCTGACCATGCCCTTCAAAGCAGCATTCTTGTCACTGGGCTCCCATTGAAAACCAGTCACCACATTGGGTAGTCAAAGTAGAAGAGCTCTTTCTCCAAAACAGGTGGTGTAGAGTGCACATGGGCAACTGTTGTAGCTCTTGGAAGTGGCAGATCAACATCCTTCCTCAAGGCTCAGTTCTTTCACCAATACTGTTCAACGTGTGCATCAACAATCTCTTGCAGAACTTTATCTATTCTGATGACATCTGCTGCAGCTACCAAGCTCAATCCTTCTCAGAAATTGACAAGCTCTTGAATGACGATATGAAGCTCATGGCAGACAATTGTAGTCAATGGGGCCTGCAGTTGAGCTTTTCCAAAACATTTCTAGTGTGTTTCATCTCCATAATGCAGGTGCAAACCACGAGTTAAATGTTCTCCTCAACAGCCAATGCCTGCAGCATGATCCAAACCCAGTTTACTTTCTGTCTTCCTTTGGGAACTCTCAATGAGATCATCTATGCAGATCAGACAAGCATACATGGGACTACATGGTAGATTACCTACAGTTGTATGGTGTGGACAAGTATTTGATTCTTTTTAAACAGAAAACAGCAACAAAACCCCTCTCTTGGGAGATCTTGATGACTCTGTCAGAAAGAGGAAAAGTTAGTTGGAGGAGGAGTTATGAACATTAAATTGCCGTGCCTAGTTTCTAATCTGAATCAAGGAATAACCTGTACAAAATCTTATCTGATTCCTCCATACAAATACCATCTAGTCTCTAAGGTAGATATGACATCACTGGCAGAGAACATGCTGGGTGAGAGAGAGAGCCTGTAAAGCTATTTTATATTGTTAATGTACTGAATTCCCTATTACCCTGCTTATATGAAGAATTCAGCACGTATATCTAGAGCTCTTTAATTTACAATAAAATAGCTTCACAGGTCACTTTTAAAGACCTCAGCTGGCAGCTGCTATGGAGCACACACACACTTCTCCCTAATAGGGGCCATACTGACTATATTATAGATGTCACTTTTTCCACATTCTTCTGTAGACAATGCTTAGAACTCCTGTGAATGTTACAGAGGCACCTTACAGAATTTGCTACTTTAAAGTATGTCTGCACTGAAATTAAGCACCCGCAGCTGGCCTGTCAGCTGATTCGGGCTGTAGGGCTATAAAATTTGCAATGAAGATGTTTGGGATTTACGCCACTAGCATATATGGTTGTCCCTCAGGGACCTTACACCTGAAAAAAATTGTTGCTGTTCCATTCCCCCATGCCTCCTCCCATTCTCTTCCCTGTTCTGACCACCCAACCTGCCCCCTCCTTGCCTTTATTCTGGGGTTCTTGGAACACTTGGCATAAGAGGAGGTACAACTGCCTCCTCTATTCCAGATTTATGCCAGTGGAGAACTTTGTTGTGCTGGGGGAATGTTCTACTGGCCTCTCCAGCCATTTTAAGGTCCCTGTGCAGTGCCAAGTGGCCTCAGCAGACTGCAAAATCTGGCTTGTGCTGCTACTACCATTGGTGCTAGTGAAATACTTTTTCACACCAGAGAAAAGACTGTCTAGAGATTGCATTTTTTTAAGGGAAATGAGCCTTATACTTTGCTCTTTTCTGATGTGTAATTTGGCACAGATATGTAAGTAGATCAGTAATTATTGTAGAGTTGTGAGCCTTGTGGTCTTGACATGCAAAAAACCAGAAAGTTGCCTTGAGGCATAGAGACGCTATGTTCCAGTGGGATCTGATTACTTTGCACAGCAGAAGAAGGGAGTTAATCTGAAACGAGCCAGTTGCAAAAATGGGAAATAATAATTCTGCTATCTGAAGATCTAAAAGGTCCTTTATAAATGTAAATGAATTAAGCCTCTGAACACCCTGTGATATAGAGAGGAAGAAACCAAGATATGGTTAACCAAAGTGGGCAATAGGTCCTATACCCACTATTTCCCAGTCTTATGCCTTCACAACTAGATCATCCTTCCTCCAAAGGGAAATTATTTGAGGTGCTCTGGCTCTGTTGAACCTGCACTACATGTTAGAAGATGTAGTGGCTGGTTGGTTACGTGAGAGCTCAAAACATCTTCCTCACTGTTGCTCTGCTTATAGAACCTTTGAACAATCCCTAAATTAGATTTGTCATGGGTGAAATTCAAAATGCGTGCATAGAGGCTAACACAAGGGCTATACACTGCTTATTGCTCACTTGATGAATACAAATACACAGCAAAGAGTAGTTATCTTGGAAAACCAATAAATGATGACAAAAATGGTACTGCACTGCTAGAATGTATTAACATTTTACAGTCATTCTCAATATCTTTTGTTTGCAGAGTACTTTGAGAAATCCTCTTGTTGGCCCCCTAAGTCTCAGTCCTTGACAGTCCTCACAATTTTTTCTATCATTTTGATTGTCCTGTGGACCAAGGGTTCTTGCATCATAGTTTGGGACCCAATATCTTATTCATAAGGATTCATAAGCAATGAAGATCCCAACAATTACTTTTTTATATGTAGGGGAGGGATTGCTGGTGGAAAAGACATTGGATGCCATTTCCTGCAGATGTTACTATTGGCTTCATATCCTATTTTGACTGTACCAGAGAGAAGCAGCTCAGGCAACAGAGAGAGGAAAGCCTGAGGCAAATAAAACTTGTAGCTAAAACTATGACACCCTTTTGAAATGATCTCCTCCTCCTCCTCCTCCTCAACAATATCTACATGAGATTTGATTTTGGGGGCTTTCTATTATAATAGGAGAGCTTAGATTTTGAAATAGTCAAAGTCCCCTGTTTTACCTAGAACTGGGCAAACTATTCATATTTTTTGTAGTTAGAGAATTTAGCTCCCCTTCCCAAATTAACTGTGAATAGACTCTGATTTTATATATTACTAATCCATACATTATTCAAAATGCTTCAACAAAGACTTTTACAGACTTATTTAAACTTCTGGGAAGTTCAAGCTATTTATTCTGAAGATATCTTCAAATGGTTGCTGTTTGAGCCACCTAAATCATATGGTGATGTTTCTACTTCCTAATTATATGACTGATATTTGTTATAAAGAGGAGGGAAAGCAACGATCTTACAAGGTGGTGGTATTCAAATGGTCCCACAAATGTTTATTAATGTGAATATTTGAGACATTTTTCCTCTCCTCAAGCATTTTTTGGGGAAAAAAATAGTGCACAAATGTTAACTGACAATGAATAAAAGGGTTGTAAATATCATTGAAGTGACTCCAGTGGTATTTTGCAGGGATTTTTTTTCTTCTTTTTTGCACTGACCCAGCTCTACTTTTCACTAAGAAAGGACTAATTGTTTGAGTTCCACTTCTTAGATAACAATCCATCCCATCTTTGTTTATTTTATAAACTTTTTTATTTTATTTTATCTAACACAAACTCTATCTGACAGATATATCTGTCACATCCATATTTTCTAATGAAGGCCATGTTTCAGGGACAAGCCTGAGGTTTGTAGTGAAATGAGAGTTTTCAAAGACTTAAGATGAACTTCAGCTGTAATCAAAAACTGTCATCACAAAGTATGCCAGAGATGTGTCCCCTCCTCCGGCCTATGTCCATGGCTCTTATAGGCCATTTGCTGTAAGGGCTGATTATTTTGTCAAGTCATCTGAACTTGAAGCAAGACACTCTCTATGTGCCTGTATAATATCTATCCTACATAGCCAAAAGCCTGGAGTTAAGCAAAAGGAAATGCAAAGTGAAATATCTTGTTGACTTCAAAAACAACTAACGGCCAATTTAAGACACTTGACTTCAGAACATAACATTATGTAGAGTTAATGTTGACTGGATGTTAATTGTCAGTAAGAATTAATTCTGTGCCATATAACCAATGACCATATCAGTAGTGGTTGACAGGACCAGTTACACCTATGTCCCCTTTCTGGTTTCTGAGTGCACTCCACTGAGGTGTCAGGCCTTATGTCTTTATTAGTCCTGGGGTGCAGTTCCACATTTAGTCCACACTTAGCTCAAGCCCTGGGCTACAGCACTCTGTGTCTCAACCATGCCTAACCCAGCAGGGCCGCCCAGAGGGGGGGCAAGTGGGGCAATTTGCCCCAGGCCTCTGGCTCCACTCTCTGGGGGATGGTGAGGGGACAAGGAGCAGGATGGGTCGGGGATTCTGAGAGGGGGTGGGCAGTCAGAGGGCAGGAAATTGGTGGGGGCCAGATAGGGGGCAGGGTCAGGCTGTTTGGGAGGCACAGCCTTCCCTACCCTAAAGCTCATTCAGCCGTTTGAGCCTCGCAGAAGAGCCAAGCTGTTAGCTTTTCCATTAGGGCTACCATCCCTTTCACTTCTTAAATGCCAAATTATAGTCTATATTTAATTTCAGTGCCATAGGGAGATTCATATCAGGGGAGGTAGCTTCATATAAAATTAGCCACTGGGAGAGGGATTACATGAGAAGAGCAATATCCTTCCCAACCCTACTAAGGGAGACCCCCCTCCCTTGCATTCCCTGAGGCTTCAGAGCAGTTAATTCAGTGGTTCTCAAACTTTTGTACTGGTGACCCCTTTCACATAGCAAACCTCTGAGTATGACCCCCCCCTTATAAATTAAAAACACTTTTTTATATATTTAACACTGTTATAAATGCTGGAAGCAAAGCGGGGTTTGAGGGAGGGGCTGACAGCTTGTCACCCCCAGTAATAACCTTGTGATCCTCCAGAGGCGTCCCCAGTTTGAGAACCTCTGGGTTAATTTAATTTTAGCAGCCTGTGTCCATTCACATGCATGTGGTATTTTGAGCATTTCAGTTTTCACAACACAGGCTCATCCCAGATTCTGGAACAAGCTCAAATGCTCAGTTCGTGGAGTATGTACATAAGCCATACTAAAGACAAACCCACAGTAACCATCTCCAGTTTGTGAGGGACCCCATGGAGCCAGTCTCTAGGAAACAGATAAATGCATGGAGGTTAAGTCCATTAATGGCTATTAGCCAGGATGGGTAAGGAATGGCGCCCCTACTCTCTGTTTGTCAGAGATGGAGATGGATGGTAGGAGAGAGATCACTCGATCATTACCTATTAGGTTTACTCCCTCTGGGGCACTTGGCATTGGCTCAGGGGCAGCTTTAGCTTTTTTGCCACCCCAAGCATAGCAGTCAGGCTGCCTGCGGCGGCGGGCCTGTGGGAGGTCCACTGGTCCTGCGGATTCGGCGTACCCGCCACCGAATTGCCGCCAAATCTACGGGACCGGCGGACCTCCTGCAGGCAAGCCGCCGAAGGCAGCCTGACTGCTGCCCTTGCAGGGACTGGCAGGCCGCCCCCTGTGGCTTGCCACCCCAAGCACACGCCTGGTGTGCTGATGCCTGGAGCCGCCACTGCGTTGGCCATTGTCGGTAGACAGGATATTGGGCTGGATGGACCTTTGGTTTGACCCAGTATGGCTGTCCTTATGCTCTAACCTAAATGAACCCAAAGTTATGGAGACAGATATGAGTCAAGGAAGCCAGCAGAGTATCAGAAACCTGGAAAAATCTCTGACTGGGTGGGCTCAGGCATTTGGTCACAAGCTGAGGTGGGTCAAAAGTTTTAGATTTTTTTTAAGCAGATTTTTTTTTATTGTTTCTTTAAACAATCAAACACAGCAAGCAACAAATATTTGGACACACACTTCTGAAACTCTAAACCATATTCGGGTTTTGGCAGACTAATTTCAGCTTTTCAATTAAAAAAACCTGCAACAAATTTTGAAGGAAAGCAGACATTGTCCGTGATTTTTTTCTGCTTTTTAAAACCCCCTAGTTTTCGATCCAGAAAAAGTTTTGACGGAAAATATTTGTCCAACTCTTTTAATGAGCTTTAGTGCCTTTTAACACTAGCTGATGCTGAGAACAAGTGATACCTTGTAAAGAAGTTTTCTGAAAACTGGGTTTGTGCCGAGATGCAGAAAGTTTATTTTTCTCATGAGTGCGGGGAGAGCAAGTGGGGCAATTTGCGCTGGGTCCCGCAGGGGCTCTCACGAGAATATAGTATTGTATAGTATTGCAATTTTTTTTATGGAAGGAGCCTCCGAAATTGCTTTGACCCAGGCCCCCGGAATCCTCTGGGTGGCCCTGCTACCCAGCAGGACTGACTGAGCTCTGCCACTTGTGTCTCTTCCCCTCAGAAGTGCAACCACTGATATACAGTGATCAGATAGCCTTCCTAAAAACAAAATATTGTTTGTTTTAACAGCAGAAAAAAACATTTATCAAGAAAAGGATTTTTAAACAGTCTACGGTCATGTCTATCTTACTTAAAGGCTTACTAGCCCCGATGGTAAGCTAGGCAGGCCTAACTTCTTCACACACTCCACCAAGTGCCTGTCTCAGTCTTGTTCCTCAAAACTACTCTCCTGAAAAAATACACCTCTCCCATGAGACAATCCCTTTTTAAACTGCTGTTGGCCTTTTGATGTGTGCAGGCCTTTTCCTTTAGTAGCGTCGCTTAGCAACCCTCAAATGTTTGCAGAAACATGGCCTTATCTTGAGCTGTTCTGTTTCTTTCCTGCTTATTTTTTCTTATAGCCTGCTATTTAACTAAACTGATACATATTTATATATTATACCTTGAATAACCAGGTCAACATATGGTATTCATAAATTACTACAGAGCACCTCCAACTCCGTCACACATATTATAATATATATGTGCCGAGATAAGACTGAAAGTGACAGTCAATGGGCTATTGAGTATAAAATAGTGTGAAATGTCCATTGAACTCCGCAATACTGACATGACTGACTTATTTTGATTTGGGGATAGGAAGGGGGTTATGGATCCTTAGGAAAGCTGTGAGGTGTGTATTTCAGTATTTAGATGGGTATATTTAAGGGTATAGAGATAATTGTGCATGTATTGCACGTGTGCATGCTCATAGCACTACTTTTTGCCAGACTGAATCAGAAACAGTCAATTGTGTTTCATGTGTCTGATGTTGCTAATAGCTAGTGGATATATTCCTTTATCTTCCAAAATGGCAGAGGCCTGTGCTGTTGAAGCAGAGGATCTGAGTTCTATTCTTGCTGTTGGAGCTGCATTTCAAAATAGCTGTTATGTGCCGCGTAACAACAGTATTTTGGTCACAAGTAGAGCTGGTCATGGATTTTCTATCAAAATGCTCTTTTGATTACTTTTCACCTGGACTTTTCACCAGGAAAAAATTAAATGAACTACTTTATTTTGGGTCAGTTTGACCCATATTGAAACATTTTGGTTTGTCAAACCTCTTAGAATAGGACTTAAAATTCAACATTGATTACATATTTGGAGATAATCACTGCAGTTTTTGATCCATTTACTTGACATTTAAAAGTCAGACGAGATTCTTATTTGTATTTCTCTTTTGAATATTTTGTCAGTATTACAAGTTCTATTTGGTTGCTACCATGACTTGCTGTGTATAAAGTTCCAAACCTTTTCCCAAAATGAGTGATAGTTTTCTGGTTTGTGTTAGGGCATCAGTTCTGCAGAAATAATGGGCTATTGTTAGCCATCACAATGGCTAATCGTGAACTGTTTGTCAAATTGAGTGTAGCTCCAGAATGAAGCTAAGCCAGGGAGGAAGCATTATGTTGTGGTTAAAAGGCCAGGTCTTGACATAACAGTTTCATAGATTTTTTGAAACCAGAAGGGACCAGTAGATCATTTAGTCTGACCTCCTGTGAAACACAGGCCATGAAAAGTCATCTAGTTACTGCTGTGTTGAGCCCAATAACTTGTGTATGACTAAAATGTACCTTCCAGAATGGCATCTGTCAAGGGTTTTTCCTCACTTTAAACTTTAGAGTACAAGAAGTGGGGAAAAAACATTGACATGTTGAGCAGTGGTTTTGGATTTCTAGGAACCAAAAGCCAGTAAGATATTTTTTTCTCTCCTTTCTAGCTGCTTGGAAAGCAGCCTGAGGGCAGAGGTGTTAAGTTTTTAACAAGGGTCTTTGTTAAGAGGAGGCTTCAAGCTGTGAGCCAGCAGATAGCCAGCAAAAGGCATTTACAAGTTGAATTGTTTTCTTTCTTTCTACCTCTCGGGTATAGCTAGTTAGAAAATCTCTGTTAACCAAGCAGCCCTGAGCTGAAGCATCCCAGTCAGTAAGCTGCAGGGGGGTGCAGCCAGCACAAGAAAGCAGAAAAATGAGTGCCTAGAAAGCAGTTAAACAGGAAATGGCGAGGCCGGACGCAGAAGAGAAAACCAAAGAGGCTGACCACAGGAGAAAGCTAGAGATAAGAGAAAAAGAGATGGAGATGAAAGAAAGAGAAGAAAGAGCCAAAGAGGCTGACCACAGGAGAATGATGGAGATGAAACAAAAAGAGATAGAGATAAAAGAAAAAGAAATGGAGATCCAAAGGGAGGCCCACCAGCAGGCCCTGGAATTAGAAAAGGCTAAGCAGGATGGAACAGCCAACCCTAACAACCCTTCTCCAGGTACTGTTCCCCATCCCAGGAAATTCTCCACCTACAAGGCAGGTGATGATACTGAGGCCTTCTTAGAAAATTTTGAAAGGACCTGCTGTGGGTACAACATCTCTACAGACCAGTACATGATAGAGCTGAGGCCACAGCTCAGTGGACCCGTAGCAGAGGTGGCGGCTGTAATGCCTAAGGAACACATGAACGATTATGAACTTTTTCAAACCAAGGCCAGAATCAGAATGGGGCTAACACCCGAGCACCCCCGTCGGTGGTTCAGAGCCCTAAGGTGGAAACCAGATATGTCATTTACCCGACACGCCTACAACATTGGAAAGAATTGGAATGCCTGGATATCAGGAACAAATGTTAACTCTCTGGAAGAGTTGTCCCTCCTAATGCAAATGGAGCAGTTCTTAGAGGGTGTTTCTGAGGAAATAGAAAGGTACATCCTAGATGGGAAACCCAAAACTGTAACCAAGGCAGGGGGGATTGGAGCCAGATGGGTGGAAGTGGCAGAAAAGAAAAAAGCTACTAGCAAGGGGAGCGAATATCACAGGGGGCCAACCAAAAATAAACCCTATCACCAAGGGCAACCCAAGACCCCACCTAAAACCCAAGGAAAGCCCCAGACACCCTATTGTCCCACCTCACCAGTCTCCAGCAACCCACCTCGACCCAGTGACCAGTCAGCTGGGCGATGTTTTAAATGTAATGACTGGGACTTATAAGGCCAACTGCCCCAAGAACCCCAACTGAGTGCAGTTCATTACACCACCATCACACCAAAGATCTCCATGCCCAGATGCCTCTCAAATACCCTCTGAGTGAAGGGAAGCCTTGAGAGTGGGCGGAAAGAAGGTTATTGCATGAAGAGACACGGGGCCACAAGTGTCAGCTATCCACCAATCCTTAGTGGACCCCAAATTCATCAACCCAGAGGCCCAAGTGACAATTTACCCGTTCATGTCAAAATCTGTAAACTTGCCTACAGCTGAACTACCTGTCCCATACAACGGCTGGTCAGGAATGTGGACTTTTGCAGTCTGTGACAATTATCCTACCCCCATGCTGCTGGGGGAAGACTTGGCCAACCAGGTGAAGCGGGCCAAGAGGGTGGGGATGGTTACACGCAGCCAAGCTAAGCAAGCTTCCAGAGCCATCCCTGTTCCTGAGCCGTCCACAAGGGCTCCATCTGTGTTACCAGAGACCCAGACAGAGGTGGTGGACCCAGATCTCCTGCCAATGATTGCAACAGCCCCAGTGCATCCAGTCCCAGAACCGGAACTGGAAAAGCAACCAGCACCAGAACCATTGCCAGCACTGACGCCAGCGCTTGCAAACCCATCTCCAACCCCAACGCCAGAGGGCACCAGCGGGCCTGAACTGGCAGAAGCAGCAGACAACCCTACCCAAGAGGCTCATCCAGAGCCTGAAATATCACATAGTGCACCAGTGGCAAGTGGTTCACCATCAACGAAAACAACCCCACCACCTACATCGCTTCCAGAGGGACCAAGCCCAAGTCCACAGTCTAAGGAGGAACTGATGTTTCCAGCCTCTAGGGAACAGTTCCAGGCTGAGCAGGAAGCAGATGACAGCCTTCAGAAAGCTTGGGCGGTGGCACGGAGCACCCCACCACCTCTCAGCTCTTCTAATCGATC
Source organism: Gopherus evgoodei (assembly GCF_007399415.2). NCBI lineage: Eukaryota > Metazoa > Chordata > Testudines > Testudinidae > Gopherus > Gopherus evgoodei. The sequence goes on from NC_044325.1 coordinate 80,991,516, forward strand.
CCGGTTTGTTGTAGAACAAGGACTTTTATACAAGGAGACTCTTTCTGGTGGACACCAGGAAGACTGGCATCCTCAAAAACAGTTGGTAGTTTCAACTAAGTACCGGGGAAAGCTCTTAAGCTTAGCCCGTGATCATCCCAGTGACCATGCTGGGGTGAACAGAACCAAAGACCGGTTGGGGAAGTCCTTCCACTGGGAGGGGATGGGCAAGGATGTTGCTAATTATATCTGGTCTTGTGAGGTGTGCCAAAGAGTGGGAAAGCCCCAAGACGAGGTCAAAGCCCCTCTCCAGCCACTCTCCATAATTGAGGTCCCATTTCAGCAAGTAGCTGTGGATATTCTGGGTCCTTTCCCAAAAAAGACCCCCAGAGGAAAGCAGTACATACTGACTTCCGTGGACTTTGCTACCCGATAGCCGGAAGCAGTAGCTCTAAGCAACACCAGGGCTAAAACTGTGTGCCAGGCCCTAACAGACATTTTTGCTGTTGGCAAAATGTGACAGCCAGCACAGGTTGGCCCTGTGACATCCTTACAGATTCAGGAACTAATTTCCTGTCAGGGACCCATGAAAAATCTGTGGGAAGCTCATGGGGTGAATCACTTGGTTGCCACCCCTTATCACCATCAAACCAATGGCCTGGTGGAGAGGTTTAATGGAACTTTGGGGGCCATGATACGTACATTCATAAATGGAAACTCCAATGATTGGGACCTAGTGTTGCAGCAGTTGCTTTTTGCCTACAGGGCTGTACCACATCCCAGTTTAGGGTTTTCACCATTCAAACTTGTGTATGGCCATAAGGTTAAGGGGCCTTTACAGTTGGTGAAGCAGCAATGGGAGGGGTTTACGCCTTCTCCAGGAACTAACATTCTGGACTTTATAAGCAACCTACAAAGCAACCTCCAACACTCTTTAGCCCTTGCTAAAGAAAACCTAAAGAATGCTCAGGAAGAGCAAAAGGCTTGGTATGATAAACATACCAGAGAGCGTTCCTTCAAAGTAGAAGACCAGGTTATGGTCTTGAAGGCGCAACAGGCCCATAAGATGGAAGCATCATGGGAAGGGCCATTCATGGTCCAAGAGCGCCTGGGAGCTGTTAACTATCTCACAGCATTCGCCACCTCTACCCTAAAACCTAAAGTGCACCATGTTAATTCTCTCAAGCCCTTTTATTCCAAAGACTTAAAGGTTTGTCAGTTTACAGTCCAGGGAGAAGAGGACGCTGAGTGACCTGAAGGTGTCTACTACAAAGGAAAAAGTGATGGTGGCGTGGAAGAGGTGAACCTCTCCACAACCTTGGAACATTTGCAGCGGCAACAGATCAAGAAGCTGTGCAGTAGCTTCACCCATTGTTCTCAGCCCCTCCCCCCCAGGATGGACTGAATGGGCATACCACTCCATTGTCACAGGTAATGCTCACCCAGTTAGAACCCCACCCTACTGGGTGTCTCCTCATGCCCAAGCTGCTATAGAATGGGAGATCCAAAACATGCTACAGATGGGTATAATCCGCCCCTCTACCAGTGCATGGGCATCTCCAGTGGTTCTAGTACCCAAACCAGATGGGGAAATACGCTTTTGCATGGACTACCGTAAGCTAAATGCTGTAACTCGTCCCAACAACTATCCAATGCCATGCACCGATGAGCTATTGGAGAAATTGGGATGTGCCCAGTTCATCTCTACAATAGACTTAACCAAGGGGTAGTGGCAAGTACTGCTAGATGAACCCGCCAAAGAAGGGTCAGCCTTCATCACCCATGCAGGGGTGTATGAATTTAATGTGCTTCCTTTCGGGCTGCGAAATGCACCCGCCATCTTCCAAAGACTTGTAGATGGTCTCCTAGCAGGATTGGGAGAATCTGCAGTTGCCTACTTCGATGATGTGGCCATCTTTTCTGATTCATGGGCAGAACACCTAGAACACCTGGAAAAAGTCTTTGAGCGCATCAAGCAGGCAGGACTAACTGTTAAGGCTAAAAAGTGTCAACTAGGCCAAAACAGAGTGACTTACCTTGGACACCAGGTGGGTCAATGAAGAATAAACCCCCTGCAGGCCAAGGTGGATGCTATCCAAAAGTGGCCTGTCCCAAAGTCAAAGAAACAGGTCCAATCCTTCTTAGGCTTGGCAGGGTATTACAGGCAATTTGTACCACACTACAGCCAAATCGCTGCCCCACTAACAGACCTGACCAAAAAGACCCAGCCGAATGCAGTTAAGTGGACTAATGAGTGTCAGAAGGCCTTTACCCAGCTTAAGGCAACACTTATGTCTGACCCTGTGCTAAGGGCACCAGAATTTGACAAACCATTCCTACTAACCACAGATGCATCTGAGCGTGGTGTAGGAGCAGTTTTAATGCAGGAAGGACCGGATCAAAACTTCCATCCTGTCATGTTTCTTAGCAAGAAACTGTCTGAGAGGGAAAGCCACCGGTCAATCAGTCAAAAAGAATGCTACGCTATTGTGTATGCCCTGGAAAAGCTATACCCATACTTTTGGGGATGTCGTTTCCAGCTAGAAACCGACCATGCTGCGCTAAAGTGGCTTCATACTGCCAAGGGAAACAACAAAAAACTGCTTTGATGGAGTTTAGCTCTCCAAGATTTTGATTTTCAAATTCAACACATTTCAGGAGCTTCTAACAAAGTAGCTGATGCACTCTCCCATTAAAGTTTCCCAGAATCAACTGGTTAAATATTGTCCTTAAAATGTGAAAAGTCTTGTAGTTTACATCATTAATAGTATATGTAAAGGTGCATGTGTTTTATTAATCTGTTTATTCGAAAGTTTTAGGAAGAAATCACTGCCAATGTGGTTCCACACTGTCTGAGATTTGGGGGGCGTGTCATAAACAGATGGTTAAGGTTTAATGTCTCTTTTACTTGTAAAGGGTTAAGAAGCTCAGTAAACCTGGCTAACACCTGACCAGAGGACCAATAGGGGGACAAGATACTTTCAAATCTTGATGGAGGGAAGTCTTTGTTTGTGCCTTTTTTTTTTGTTTGTTTGTTCGTTGTTCGCTCTCAGGACTGAGGAGGATGGGACATCATTCCAGGTTTTCCCAATCTTTCTGAATCAGTCTGTCATGTTTCAAAATTGTAAGTAATAGCCAGGCAAGGCAGATTAGTCTTATGTTTGTTTTCTCAACTTGTAAAGATTTCTTTTGCTGGAAGGATATTTACCTCTGTTTGCTGTAACTTGGAATCTAAGGCTAAGCGGGGGGGATCCCTCTAGTCTATATGAATCTGAGTACCCTGTAAAGCATTTTGCATCCTGATTTTACAGAGATAATTTTTACATTTTCTTTCTTTAATTAAAAGCTTTCTTTTTAAGAACCTGATTGATTTTTCCTTGTTTTAAGATCCAAGGAGTTTGGATCGGTGTGAAGCCTCTCAAGGCAACCCAGGGAGGGGAAAGTCTGAGGGGAAAAGGAGGGGGATGGTTAATTTCTCCTTGTTTTAAGACCCAAGGTGTTTGGGTCTGGGTTCCCCAGGGAAGGTTTTGGGGGAACAGAAAGTGTACCAGACACTAAATTCTGGCTGGTGGCAGCGTACCAGACCTAAGCTAGTAATTAAGCTTAGAAGTGTTCATGCAGGTCCCCACGTCTTCTACTCTAAAGTTCAAAGTGGGGAAAAAACCTTGACAGCATCCAGTTTTGATCTGAAGATTTCAAGAGAGGGAAAATCCACCACTTCCCTCAGTTGTTTGTTTCAAGGATTAATCACTTCTATTGGTTCATGTTTGCCTTTCTCCACTAGGTTAAAGAGCCCTTTTGTGCCTGGTATTTTTACCCCATTAAGGTACTTATACAGTGCAATCAAGTCCCAATTTTCTTTTTGATAAACTAAACCGCTTGAGCACTTCTGTCACAGTACTGGGTATTTCATAGAGTCCTTGATTATTTTTTTAATGGCTTTCTGATCCCGTTCCAATAAAGTGGATGCCAGAACTAGATTTAGTATTCCAGTACTGGTCTCAACAGTGCCATATACAGAGGTATAATCCTTTCCCTGCTTCTACTCAGTATTCCCCTCTTTATGCATCCAAGGACTGCATTAGCGCTTTTCCCCTCACAGCATCTCATACTCAGTTAAGGAGAACCAGATTTTATTTTTTAGCTCTGTCTTTCTCTGGCCAAATCAATGAGTTTTAAATTTTCAACCTGGGCTGCCTAAAGCTAGGCGCCCACATGTGTATTTAAGCACCTAAAAGTGGCCTGATTTTCAGAGATGCTGAATACTGAGGGGATGTCTACAGTGCAGTTAAACACCCATCTATGTTTAATAGTTGCATTTTGCCAGTAGATTATGAAGTAGCTGGTTATTATATTGGTACTATACATGCTTGTTTGTTATTAGCTTTCTCCACATTGAGCTTGCAAATTGCCTAGCCACAGAATGCAGTATAGGGCTACAGCTAATGAGTGTCATTGCAGTTCTGGAAAATAGAAGGTATTTCATATGCTTGTTCATTTTATTTACAAATAAAATTATTTGGCACAGCCAAAACGTGGAGTATAGAAACAGCTTTCAGCACTAATTAAAAGTGATGCACTCTCAAGGATACTTGGAAGGTCTTCTCCCCATCCCACCCTCAATTTCCTGTGGCTATGTAAAGTGTTCTTTGAAACTGTACCTTTTGTAGTTCTAGCTTTTTTCTAGTGAGACTAACTCTTCCTCCTGTGTGTGTGTGTGCGTGTGTGTGTGTGAGAGAGAGAGAATTTTTCAGGTGTATAACTTGATTCAGATAGAAATTTTAGTGTTCTGATTTTCTCTGACCCTAACTGATCAGCTGTCTGCCAAAATAGTTTGATGGATATTTTCAATAAATAATTAGAATAATTATAAGGCTTTGCTGCCACCGAGTTAACTTTATTTTAAATATTTAATGTTCAGGACTTTTGTATGTCTCCCTTGATCCCACTTTTCATACTAGTGTACATGATTCAAAAGTGGTTCCCTTGAACTCTGTTCCCCCACTTCTGTATATTACATCCATTATTATACATCTCCCCACAAGATCCAAAGTTAAAAAGTACTTGCAGAGTCTTAGACTAGCAATGGGTTATTTAACTGATATACACAACCAGAGAACAAAATCTGAATTAGGCCTCAAAGAAGAACAGCAGCTAGAAAACTGCTGAGCTCATTGGAACATAACTAAGAAAACAAAATTTTAATGAAAAATGAAAACACAACCAACAAAATTCTACTTTCCAGTTACTCTGATTTTTATGTCGTTATGAATTTAAACTTATGTTCACACCACGTCCTTGTCTATAGTCAGAAATTGTCTCTTGTCCCTTATCTAAGTGTTGAGAATGAGGTGTGCTTTTCCTTTATAGATTCAGCTCATAAACTTCCCAGAGACTGACTAGCGGGTAGCCTTTTATATTAAGAAATCAGACCTATCCTTCATTCATCAGATGAGCCTGGGATTTCATTTCCTCTCGAAGCACAACCTCCACTCAACCCATTTGTAAATGAATTCCCTTTTCCCTCAGGAAAAATATTAAAATGTGACTTTCATGTGTTTTCTTGCCAGCCACCTTCTCTCCCTTCTTGTCATTTACTCCTTTCAGTCACTTGCAGACAGTTATCATGGCTTACCTGTAGACTGGCCAATCTTACAAATGTGTGGTTCTTTAAATCTTTGCTTATTGGACTGTCCCTTGTACCTTCTAATCCTGTCTACTCTGCAATACAAGCTTTATTGCTTTGTGATTCAAGAAGGGGAAAGCTGGAAAGGAACACCAATTGCTGTCAGTTTAATCTCTGAGCACAGATTTTGACTTTTCACTCCATTCTCAGTGACAACACTTCACCCCTCAAAAACTCTCCTCCTAAAATGAACTGGCAATGTAAAGTGTTCTGAATGCAGTAAACATGATTTGCTGCCTCTGCTAGTGCTTGCACCTGTGGGGTTCTTCCTGCTCTGATGTGGAATTCAACATTTTCTTTGTTTTTTTTTGAGACAGAAATTGAGAAGTCAAGTTTTCATGTCCCTGCTTTTAAAATGACGCTCACCTTTCCCCATTACACCCTTTCCTCTTAGCATGTAAGATGCATCTGAATTGTACCCTTGCTCGAGCTAGCAAGTAAGCTTGTCACTGCATGCTAACACAGCTAAAGCAAAGGACAACATGTTTGCCTGAATTATTGTCCGATCTGCTGGCTCTCCGATTAGCTAGCTGGGAGTTCTCAATCTTTTCCCCTGTATCTCTTAATTCCATCTCTTAATCTCTTTATAGTACACTTTGTCCTTTCCCTGGCTTTGTTCATCCAGGCAGGTGATGGGAGTCACTCCAGCAGGGACACTGCAGACATAATGGTTCATTGCAGAGAGTTGAAGGCAATGGCCTTGAAAGGCATCCACCTCATTTCTATTCCCTACTATGGTCAGAGTATTTTTTCTTGTAGTAAAAGTCTGTTTGCTGATAGAGTCCAGTAACTAAGATTTCTGTCCTGCATGTATCCCTGGTGTGAATCACTTCTTTGTCTGCAATGGAGTTATATCTGGGATGAATTTAGTTCTTTCTCTCGTTAAATAAAGTTCTTTCCTATTCCTTAGTTTTTTTTCCCCCCACAATATGAAATATAGAAGCACTACCTTGGATCAGCTTTTTATTTTCAATGTGATATGTGCAAAGAATTGTTCCCAAACGTTGGGCTAAACTGCAGGTAGCAATAGGATGAACTGCATTAAACTGTGTATTGAGGTTGTGAGTTCCTCTGGTACTTTGTAGAAGGAGCTGAACATGAGAGCTGCCTGCAGTGCTGCAAATCAAGGCTTTTGAACAGTTGCTGAAGGGAAAGCCTCAGGTAGAAGAGGTGAGAGGAATCCAGTTTTGTCCATCCAGCTTCATCTTTTGACCGTGTGAGGGAAATAGAAATCCCAAGAGCCAGCAGGGACAGGCAAGCCAATTGCATGGTCATTATTCATTACCCAGATGACTTTGGAAGGACCTGAATGTGAGAAACAATAAATGATGTAGCTAGTCTTGGTGCCATCAGTATCTAAACCCACACAAAATGACCAGTGGGGGAAGATGGGTTGAGGACTCTCTTATGACTGTTATCCCACTGGGTAGGGCACTCACTGGTGATGTAGAAGACCTGGTTTCAGTTCTTCTCTCTGCCTGAGGTGGAGGTAGGGACTTGAACTTGCATTATCCACTTTTCAAATGAGCTCCCTAACCACTGAAACAGCTTAGGCTCCTGGAGAGTGTTCCCAACTGTGAAGCTGAAGTAGAGATATGTGCTCTACTTAAGCCAATGAAAGGAACCAGAGTTAGGTCACTCCCCTCTCCTCAGGATTTCCTGCTCAGCATGCTTCTTGTGAATCCTGGTCTTAGGCACCTAACTGTCCCCATGTATTGTAAAGGGAGTCTAGGTGCCAGACTTGGACTGTGAAGTCCATTGTATTGGAAAGTCTATAAAGTTAAGCCTTGTGATATTGAAGTCTCTTTGAGGATCTAGCCCTAACTAACTGTATTGGTATCCAGGATCTATTCTATAATGAAAATTAATCAGTCTTCAAAGTTCTAAGCTATAAAAGTGCGTCTAGGTAATTAATTTGAATTGTTTGACTGAAACAGATGGCTCAAAGTACAGAGAACAAGAGACAAAGCCCTTGGCCTCAGGTTGATAGTCACTAAAAATCATTATCTGATGGCTGGTGTCATGTGGAAATTTAGCCAAAGATTGAATGGACCGTGGAATCTACATTACCTTCATACTACTAGAGGAAGGTCGGTGTCCAAGCCATTACTGAAGTACACTAGTAGGATGAAGAGGTGAGCTGGGGTTGACCTGTGTTACTGGTGCTCCTGTTCTGTGAATAAACTTCATTTTGGGTTCCAGGGCTTTAAATCCATCATCTGTCACCAGGACAAAATTAATTTAGTAAACAAGACAATCTAAAATATGTTGGCCTGGGGACACATTGGTGTTCTTTGACCTGATATTAGGGGAGGAATGCTGAATACTGGGGATGTGAACTCAATGAATGCTTGGGAACTTGGATGTGGAGGTGAAACATATTTTGGAGAGAGTTGATTTGGTCTGTTGAAGAGACACACAGACTGTGCCATTCTGATGGCCATATGCACTGAAGAAGAATTTTCTCTTTCACTTTGGCTAAAAGCTAGGCATTACAGTGAGTGGCTCCAAGGTATATGGAGAATTTAAGGGCTCAGCAAGAAATTATACATATGGAGGGAGTCAGGAATAAAATGAAGCTATAGAGCTAGATTTAGTAAAGAGATCTGCCATTATACATTCTTATTAAGGGGATGAATTGCAGAATTCAGCTCCAGACTTTCCCAAACTTCAGGGATGTTAGATTTTAAGATTTTTTTGGGGTGGTGGGGGGTTTCTACAGCAGAGTATTAGGGTCAGGAGATTGGGGTTCTTTTCCTTACTGTATAACAGTTATGAAGCACGACCCTAAGCACTTGACCTCCACCCATAAACTGGGGATAAAAATACTTCATAGATGTGTTGGAAGGCTTGATTCATTGTCTGTAAAGCTCTGATGCTCTGATGGAGGATGTTACATACATGCAAACTATAATGCCCAGGGGACAGCACTTGCAGTTTGTATTGCTATATGTCCCATCTCACAGAAGCGGAAACTGAATGACAGAGTTAAGTAGCTTGCCCAAGGTCACTCATAGTTGTGATTAAAACTGAGTAGCACCTATCTTCCTGTCTCAAGCCTGTTCAATTAAACTCTCTTCCTCTCTCAATCATGCGTAGCCTTTCTTTGGGCCAGATTCTGATACGCTTGCTCATGCTGAGTAATACTATACTCTGCAAGTAACCACATTAATACTAAACAAGATGTAAGGTACTATTCAGTATGAATAAGGATGGCAGGATCTAGCTTCTTCTTACCTTTGGCAATTTTCCTGTGTAAAAGAGGCTGGGTACCTATAACAATCTGTTCTATGTTAACCAGATTTCACAAGGCCTTCTCGGCAATTGTAGTATTTTAACCCAGTGTGTCAGTGTACCATCTGCACTGGGTAAGGGGATCTATATACTCTTTCTTTTATGCCTTGTTCTTGGAGTCACCCCGTAGGTCTCCTCCTCATGCTGCAAGACATCTTCCTTTGATTTGCTAAGCACCATGGGAAATAGGGCAAGGGATGAACAGGATACAATCTTTCTCAGCCAACCACTAAAGTCTGCCTGTCTAGGTAGGAGGAGCGGTGACAGAAGAGCTAAGCTTTTCCCACCAGGGGGGTTTTGATTCAACACTCAGTTGATTTTCCTCAGGGTTAAGGACAACAGCCTGCTGTGCTGAAGGAAAACTGGGCAGAGAGAGTGCTCTCTCTCATGGCTAAAGCATGTGCCTGAACTAGGGAATGAGTGAATCAATCTGAATAAAACAAAAAAGCAATGTGGATTTTAGCAGAACTATCGATCCACTCTATAGACCCCCTTTCTCTGATCATATCTGCATCCTTTCCTCCTTAAAACACACTGATTCTGAGATGTCTGTAATCTCTAGACAAATAACTATTCTTGCTTCCTCCTTTCCCCTTCCTGGTTGGAAATTAAGCATGGATTAAGAATTCTTTTATTGCTTTCATCCATTTTTTCAGGCCCAGGAAGTCCAGACACTTGGAATAAAGTTAATTATAGGTCCACCTGGTCAAACTACTAATTGCAAATACTGTGCATTGCGAATGTCACCCCATTTTCTGTAAGTCAATCTTCTTGCCAACAGATCCCAATTTCTGTTAATGTTTCTGTCATTTGTAAATTCCTGCCAAATACTTCTAATAAATAATTCCCAGTCTGTGGACTTGAAACAAACTGTTGAACGTGAACAAGCTGTTTGTTTCAGTTTCTCTCTGTTCATTACTTGTGGTATTGTTTTTGTTCCTTGCCACGGTGCCAAAATTTTTAAGCATAAGAATCCTCTCCATCTTCTACATCACATTCAATACTTCCTTTTTTTAATTCTCCACGTACACAATTGCTCTAGACATGGTAGGGACATTGTTCAATGGGAAGGGAAGTGACCCACATAGTCACAAAGAGGGGAGGAGGCAGTGCAGAGGATTGGGAATGGGACAAAGTATCTATGACTGTGAGATAATCTTGCTATTGAAATTTAATGCAAACCATGAAAAGATGTGAAAAACTCTGTCTGATGGTTCTCAGGGTACACAGGACTGAGTCACCTAGTTGCTCGCTGTGTGTAGCAAGAGTGAGACTTGCCATGGGCCTGGATGTCAGCTCCCTATCATCATCAGCCTTTCAGACACTCAAGTACTCTCCTCCAAGTTATGCCAGCCCTGTCTTGGCCTTTCAGGCTAATCAGAGGCTAATCCTTGAGCCTTCTTAAAGCATTACCCTGTGATATCCAGTCCCTGGCACTGGCTGCTCACAGAAATTCCCTGATCCTCTGTTCCTAAGGGAATATTGCGTCCCTGTTTACCAGTTTTACCTTAAATAACAGCTCCTGTATAAACACACAGCACTTGTGAGTACTAATAATAAAACAAAACTAGGTTTAGTTAAAAAAGAATACTGATTCAACTAGAAACTGGAGAGTGTGATGGAAGCAAATGGTTACAATACAAAACAAAATAATAAAACACAAATTAGGGCCTACGCTACCTTTCCTATCTAATAATCTAGAGCCTCTTCCCCGTACCCCATTTCAATCTGTTGCAGAGGTGGCTGGTTTCACAGAATACAGGATCCAAATATTCTGTTTCACAAAGGGTTTCCTCAGTACTAGGATTCAGAGGACCTCTCCCACCTCTGTGTTATACTGAAACAATTGTTTGTCTTTATTCATACACAGGGACATTGCCATCCGTTATAATGATCCTTTTTATCTTTTAAGTGGTTTTGATTATAGTTTCTTTAGGGGGTTTCCGCTGACTTCTCTGTGTGTGTAATAACAGTGGACAATTGAAGAATGAATTACATATTCAGCTAGCTAAGGAGGGGTGAAACTCTATCTCACTTGAATGGGTCATCACCAAGTCATATAATTTCCTGATGGCTCACTTTCGCTCCAAGAGAATAAGGGCATAATTTCAATATAAGTACATTATTTCTCAAATATCACCCATGCATACATCTCATAATGAGTGTACGTGACAAGCTTTTGGTAGGGACCTCACATGCTATACTTTAGGCATAAATCCCATGAAGGTGGTATATTTGATATAGTGAGTTTGTCACATCTGAGATGAGTTATATGCAAAGAACTGAGACCTTTTCCCGATGGGCCATTGTTTCACACCCTGTTTACACTATGGGTAGTTGGATAACTGGCTTTATAATCCAAAAGTAGTAGAAGATTTTAAACTAACAGCTAAGTCATACAGAGCATCTTTTTTTAATTTTCCCTTTACTTCTGTCTCATTTCCTTTTTCCCTTCTGCTCCCCCTTCCTCCCCAGCTCCTTTTTAACAGAAATCCACCATGAGGAAAAGAGTTCGATGTACTCAATATGTCAGTTCTACATGGGTCATTCTCTGTCTCTGTGTAATGTTATATGTGACATACTGTCACAATGCAGGGCAACTGCACCTATACAGTGTTTCCTCTCAGTGGTCCAGCAAGGGCACCGACTCTCAGGCTTCCACCTCTCCAGCTGTGGCCTCTCTTGGATGGAGACCTGTGTCTCTTTCCCTTGTTATTTCTGGGCTGGACAGTTCCCTGCCTTCACTGTGTAATTCCCAGCAATGACAGTCTGCCTAAACAGACGTGCTTGCTTTCTCTTCAGAGCTGATAACAGTGTAATTGTTACGGATATAAGTTACCACACAATTCTTTCTAAGTAAACCTACTTCATTCTTAAGGTAAAATTCTCTGCATTACAGAGAAAACACATTAAAAATCATGAAAGAACCTACACTCAAGCTAATAAGTTTACCAGAGTTTGTCCAAAGTCTCACATGCGTAATGGCAAGATCAATCTTTCAACACCCGATCCTAGGGGGCTTCTTTGTGGTTATAAGTTCATCAGATCTTCAGCTCATAACAACCGTACAGTCTTATGAGAGTGGACTGATCTGCAGCTGCTGATTTGTATCTATCTATCTATCTATCTTAGGTATCTATATGCCCTCCATTACTGCAATATCTGAGTGTCTCACAATCTTTAATGTTTTTAACTTCACAACACCCCAATAAGGGAGGAAAGAACTACTTGCTCCATTTTACAAATGAGGGACTCAGGCACAGAAAGACAAAGAGACAAAGTGACAATGTAATGTGCCATTTTAAACAGCAGTTGATCAAAGTCAAAAAAGCAAACAGGATGTTAGGAATCATTAAAAAGGGGATAGAGAATAAGATGGAGAATATCTTTATTGCCCTTATATAAATCCATGGTATGCCCACATCTTGAATACTGCGTACAGATGTGGTCTTCTTATCTCAAAAAAGAGAAACTGGCATTAAAAAAGGTTCAGAGAACGGCAACTACAATGATTAGGGGTTTGGAACGGGTCGCATATCAGAAGAATAAAGAGGCTAGGACTTTTCAGCTTGGAAAAGAGGAGACTAAGGGGTGATATGATAAAGGTATATAAATTCACGAATGATGTGGAGAAAGTGAATAAGGAAAAGTTATTTACTTGTTCCCATAATATAAGAACTAGGGACCACCAAATGAAATTAATGTGCAGCAGGTTTAAAACAAATAAAAGGATGTTCTTCCTCACATAGTGCACCATCAACTTGTGGAACTCCTTGCCTGAGGAAGTTGTGAAGGCTAGGACTATGACAGGGTTTAAAAGAGAACTGGATAAATTCATGGAGGTTAAGTCCATTAATGGCTATTAGTCAGGATGGGTAAGCACTGGTGTCCCTAGCCTCTGTTTGTCAGAGGGTGGTGATGGATGGCAGGAGAGAGATCACTTGATCATTACCTGTTAGGTTCACTCCCTCTGGGGCACCTGGCATTGGCCACTGTCGGTAGACAGGATACTGGGCTGGATGGACCAGCCATTCTTATGTTCTTACTACAAAGCTGGTAGTGTGCAGCAGCAGGGTCCATGCAGCTTCTTCGTTTCTGGCAGGATAGTGTGCTATAACTCTACACCACAGAGGTCATTAACTCTGTGACTGATTAGACAAGCCTTAAGAAACATCTGTTATTAAAATAAGAATAATAGGTAATAGTACACTTCATCCAAAAAGAGAAGCTGTAATTAGAGCTTACATTCCTGTATGGAGGTTCTGTGTGGAGACAGATTGAGATCCTTGTCTTTAGAAGAGGAAGTCTGTATTAATAGATGTGGGGTATGAGATTTGTTACTTACTCTGAAACTAGTCCAGAAGTGAATTTCCACATACCTATCCAAAAGAAGACCCAGTGTTCCCTCCCCTCCTGGTAGATCTAAAGACAAATGTTAGCTCACAATAGGAGCTGTGAGCCTTTGATCGCTTCTTCAGCCAGACATTTTCATGCTACCCAGAGTCAGAAAACGAGAGGGAAGAAAACCACTGGATCAAACGGAAAAACTTGATGTTAAAAGGAAGGATTATTCCCCTGCCATGCTTTTCACTTCTTACTGCGGCCTTTGCACTTCCAGAAAGTGGTGTCAAGAGATTATTGGAATACAAAGGTGCAAACCTTGCTTGGTTTTTTGTTTTTTGTTTTTAATTTTCATTAAGTAATTGTATCATGTCTTGGAGACAGGCATGCCAATTAACACTAGATTAATTCTTTTAAACGGGTAAGATCTAAAAGACAGCTGTTAAGTTTATTACTGTGTGTGTGTGTGCACAATTGTATGCCACATATTTTCTCTGCTCAGTCTTTTCTCCACGGTAAAAACACATTCAGAAATAATGAAGGTGCAGAGTGTCACACATTAAAATATGAAATATGGGTCAGCATGCAATTACTGGTATTATTCTATTGTCCATTAGCAAATGGCAGGCTTCATTTATACACTGAAAAACACAAAGACAAATGATGTGGATAAGTTGCACCGAAATATTAGAGTGAAGTGATGAAAGGGTACGTCTGGGGAGAGGTGCAGTGAGGAAATATGCATTAGACAATAAATGATGCCTCCATTTTAATCTTTCCACCTACACTCCTTATGGTCCTGCCATGTGGTTCTTTTTATCATTTTTGCTAGTCTGTCTTCGTAGTTGAACAGCTTCAAACTTTTGAAAGGATAAATAACTTTGAGGTATAAATATCTGAAGAAAAACAACTTTGTCAGGCTCTGTCCACCAAGTTGCATTTGTGTTCTGGCAAACATTGAGGACATAAGGATCACTTCCAGTTTTTCCTCCCTTGTGAGCTTTTGCATGTTCATTTTAAAGACATATTTGGAGTATGAGTAGGCTAACTTCTTGTGCTCCTTCCTGGGTGCACTGGAACACAAAGTGCAGCAAAGGAGCAAAAAAGCATATGGGAATGGAGTGTAAGCAAAAGAGGATTTTCCCTAGCATAAAGATTCTGAGTGATTTCTTGGTAAACCTGAAGTCAATGTCAATTTGGCATTGATTTCAGTGGTACCAAGATTTCGCTCTTTCTTTTCCTTGTATGAGTGCACAAGTAGGTATCCCTTCACCATGTCCTTATGCACCTGTGCAGGGGTCAGACAGAATCCTGGTGCTTACACTGCAGCAGTGTGCATCCCAAGGGTTGTGGCCAGGTCCCTGTCTCCCCAAAACAAATGCCAGCACTAGTGGAATACTTATGATTCTGCTGTTAGTCTATAATCCCACCCCCAACACATCGTGTGTTTAAAAGCCACAGTCTGGACATATGTGTTCAGTGCAAGCACATGGGGGGGAGAACAAAGAGGAAAAAAGAGAAGTAGAAGAAAAATTAGCAGCCACAGAATGCGAGGAATGCAGTGAAGGGAAAATGAGAGCAGGAGTGAGGGAGGGGAAAGGAGACTTGCGCAGGAATGAGACAGGTGAGTTACAGAAAAGAAAGCAATACTCTTGACTGATTAGAACTCCCGCTAGCAGAGGTGGGTATGTTTTATTTTCTAGACTTATTTTTCTCTAGCCAAGAAAAGGGGAGATGTGATTTGGAGAGGCCATGCAGGCATGCTCCCTTTCTTCCTTTTAATCTCCAGCTGCTGCTTCCTTCTCTCCCTATCTTTCTTCAGAAGTGAATTGGCTGTGACTTCTGAGGGTACATCTACACAGCAATTAAAAATCCATGGTTGGCCTGGGTCAGATGACTTAGGTTTGCAGAGTTTGGGTTGTAGGGCTGTAAAATTGCAGTGTAGATGTTCAGGCTTGGGCTGCAATCCCGTGAAGGAAGAGGGTCCCAGAGCTTGGGCTCCAGCCCAAGTCTCAATGTCTGACTCTACACAGCAATTTTCATCCTTGCAGCCTGAGCCCAAGTCAGTTGATCCAGGCAGCACCCTCTCAGTGTTTTTGCCCTGTTCTGTTCAATAAAGGCATATTACTTATGTTTTGGTGAAGCTTTTGAGATACTGATTTAAAGTGGTGATGGTGCAGCTTCAGAATTTGCATCCAGATTTCAAACCCTGAAAATCAGACCTATTCACACATGGATTTTGGTTGGGCCACTACAGAGGCTAAGGGAAAGCCAGACATGAAGTTTAGCTCTGGATTTGGGTGTGGATGCTGAATCATCCCCAAATTCAGAGATCAGGGATCTGGTTTTGGCCCATCTTTACTAGAAACCAATGACAGAGATGAACATTTAACAGTGGCAGGAAAAGTTGACCACTTCTCATCACCCTGGCTTGATTGACATGCTTCCTTTCCTGTAGAAGCCACACTGTACTTTCCAATTGGCTTTGAAGGGAGTTAAAAGGCACTCAGCAACTTGCATCGTGGAGCCCAAAATACACGCTGAAGTGGGAGTTTTACAGCATTTTCCCCCCGTTTCTTAGAATACTGATCTCTTTTAGGTAAATGCCGTGAAGATTTGGAGTGTGTGCCCTGTGATGTTCATTATAGCTCCTATACATTACAATTTATATTAACTGTTTTTATTCTGAAAGCTAAAAGAACTAATTCTTGACCTGCAGTAGTACAAACAAAAACAGATAATTAGAGAAGGAAAACAATTTCATTTAAAACATTACCAGAATCAATGTTTCCTTCATTAAATCATGGTATTGCCATCTGCAGATATTTTTTTTAAAGTAATAATTTTTCATACTGAATTTAAATATCAATGAAGTGTAAGGAATCCAGCTGCGTGCGTGCGTGCGCGTGTGCGTGTGTGCGTGTGTGTGTGTGTGTGTGTGTACTACTGCCTTCTGCACTACAGGATGAAAGCATAAATTGTTCTGCAGTGTTTCATAGGCCTTATACTCCTAACAAGTACTGTATAGCACAGTATCTCTTTTAATTCAAGTTGAAGGGAACAGTGATTTTGGAGGAGGAGGATCTGAGTTCTATTCCAGCTGTGGTCATAAGGTTTGCTTTCAATATAGTGGTAAATACCTACCTTACCACTCTCTTGTTATGTGTACTGAGTGCATAGATAAAAATATGAATGTCAGTTCCTTCAATGGCTTTTTTTCTTGCTCTTCATTGCATAAGGGCAGCAGTAGTAATGAGACATGCTCCGTCAGTGTCAATGTCACCATTTGTTTCATTGAAGACTTTAATAGTATAATCAATTCTCCTTGATTCTGTTGTATTAAGACAAAACTGCTTTCACCTTGTCAAGTAGACAATGCAATCTAACTCACTAGCCAACACCACATTATTTTCTAGCTAGAATTACAGGGATATAGGGAGGCAAAATGAAGTGGGAATGAGCTGAAATTCTAAGGGAAATACCTTACCTAGAACAGCCAGAATCTGCTGGGAAATTAACATACAGAAGGTAAATCAATCTAGAGGCAGAAGCAGGACTAGCAGTTGAGGTTTAAAAATAAAGGGGAAAGTAGCTGACAAGACATTAACAGTTATTTCTTCATTTTGTTGATACCACTCATTCAAAAATCTCTGCTCACACACATTTTATTTATATATAATATAATGTTATTCAGTCCCCTTTTGTCCTAAACAGTATCAAAATAAATGTAATAGCATTGTTATACCAAATTTTATATGAAGTGTTAATTTGATCTTTATTGTGTCATTTTCAGTATTAATGTTCATAATGTCCTGGCTAAACTCCAATCTAGGTAATTACATTCTGCTGCTGTAAACTCTCCTGGCAGTTTCAGGCAGAGTGGTGTTCTTCCCTTTCTGCTGTGCAGCATGACTGACCACTGTTAACACTGTTACACCTTAGAAATGGCTGTGTGATTCAATGTACAGTGTAATGCATCATCGGAGGACCGAACGTCTCTTTCAGCCTCAATTCTGAAATAACCTAATTGACGGACAAAACATCAACCACATTCAACGCTAACTTGTTCCAAGTTTCACTTGCTGTGTCTGGGAATTCCTGCTGCTCAGCTAACAAGCAGTTCAGGCCTGTAATTAATCAGCTGGGTCCTGATCCTGCAAACATGTACATGGGTGCTTAACTTACTACCATCAGGAGTCTCATTGTTTTCAATGGGGCTACGCATGGTAGTAAAGTTAAACACATGCATAAATGTTTACAGGATTAGGGATTTTAGGTAGTGAGAGGGAAATCTCTTTAAGCCTTTAAAATTAGAAAATCTCCTTTCACAGTATAGTAACTGCAGATTACTTGTTTAGCATCATCAAGCTACCAAAGATCTTTAAACCCCAAAGGAACTATAAGGCATATTTTGTGTGTTTGTGCGTGTAGGGTAGGGAGGAAAGTATTTTTATTGCATTGTGTTTTTATTGATAAACACACTTATGCAATGTGACAGGACAAATGAAATAAAGATCCATATTTCTGGAGTTGTTTTTCAAAAATAAATATTCAAGTTTTCCCCTAAAAAGGTTTTCCTTATCCTGTCTATGCTGCAAAGTCTTTCAGACCAGAAGTCCAATGTTTCTCTGGTCTTGCATAAGATGGAAGTTCAGTCCCCTTCCCTATCTTCTGACCTCTAGTTTTGGCTTGCCCTTTTATGAAAGCCTTTCCCCAGCTTTTTTAGTGATTGCTTCTTTAAATTTGCAAATTGCATAGCTGTGTGCATCTTTCCTCTAGCTGCTTCAGGCTGCAACTTCTTCCTTGTTGGCTAATAATTATTTAGTTTCTTTATGCTGTTTTCTCTTGTCTTTTATTCTGTGTCTAAAAAGCAGGTTGTACATCTTCGTAGTGGCTAATTCCACATGCTTCAGGGAGAGAGTTTATACTTTCCCCATAACCCCCAGGCATTTAGTGCATGGCTTACGTCTGGTAGCAAGAGGGTTTATCCATTTTGTCTGTCTTATGTTACTCAATATTATCTCCATTTTACAGATGCTTAAACTGAGGAATGTAGTACATGGATAATTTATTCTGAACAGCATTATTTGTGTGATCATATAATACATGCCTACCAGATGAGTACAGCCTAGGCATAACAGTAAATATGATTAATATTATGTATTTACAGAGCACTTGCATTATTGTGCTCAGTACTGCAAAGAGGTCCTTGCCCTGAGGAATTTGTTTTAAGACAAATCTAAATCACCCACAAAACATATATAAGTGGTGGTGGGCATTGTGATGGACTGACAATATCTTATAGTATCATGAACAAACCTTATGGAGTTAAAATAAACTTTCTTGAATTAAGCTAAACCTTATTGAATGTTGTTATATTGGGGTTAATACCTTAGGGGTACATTGTATTTGTGTATTGTGTATGTGTTGTTGTGGCATTGTATTTACCTTAGTAGTGAAGGGGGCTGCTAATGAACTCCCCCAGTTACCAGCCTTTGAAGCCACCCCCATACTAGTTCAAATTGGATTCTTCAGAAACCAACAGACAGAGAAAAGACTTGTGGATAAAAGCCTGGCTTTTAAACTGACTCAGGGTTTTAAATCTTCCTGATCCAGCAAACTGACAGGACCTCTGGTCCATGGAGGACCCCAATCCTTAGAAGAGGACTGGGGAGACTTGGTCTACTGAGGCCCCATAGGACTATGTGTTTGTTCTGAGCTGAAGCTCTGATGAACTTGCAATGTCAATGAAATCTCTAGTGTGGGGTGATGCCTGGTACATATTGCATGTATGTAGGTTCTTTTATTGTTTTTTAATATGTTTTCTCAGTAATTACTTTTACCTTAAGAATAAAATCGGTTTGCTTAGAAAGAACTGTATGGAAACTTATAGCTGTAGCAATTACACTGTTGTCTTCTCTTCTCTGAAGAGAAAGAAAGCAGTTCTGTTTAGGCAAAGACTGTCTTTGGTGCAAAATGTACAGTGAAGGCAAGAAACTGTGCAGCCTGGGAATATCCTGGTCAGAAGGGAGAGAGATAGGTCTCCACCCAGAATGAGAGCAGCTGGGGAGCTGGAAGTGTGGGTACCCTTGCTGGACCACTGAGGGGAAATACAGTTGCAGTTATCCTGCAACAACCACTGTGAGAACTCTGTATTTTAAAAGAACTCTTTTTTTGTTTTGTTTATGAATCATACCTCTATTCTGGGGAGGAAATGGGTGTAGGAAGGGGAGATTTACACTGCTAGTCTTCTAGTAAGTTTGCTGCAGTGTGTGAGTTTCTCTTTAATGCCTAAACATTTTTTTTTTGGTGGGGCCAGGAGGGGAATCATCAAGATTACTTTAACAAATTCTGCAGTACCTTTGAAGTCAATGCATTGTAATGGAGACTTCAGTCTCCTGTATTGTATTAACTGCAGCATGACAGCTGTTTTAAACAGCCTTAGTCAGCCCTAAGTACTGATAAGGAAGAGGGAAGGCAAGTGGATAATTTATTAAATGAACAAGATTTTGATAAACAGTGTTGAGGGAGGGAATCATATTCACATCTAACTGTGAACTACATGTGAACATGAATTCACTCCTGTTTCGTTACTTAAGGTAAAATATAAGGGGATTTCAGAGTTGCCTATAGGGTCTTCATAGCAACAGCGATGAAATGTGGTTTTTGTTCTGTTTTTGATTTTTTTTGGACAGCATGCTGTAATATGGGCTATAGAGAATTTAATCCAGCATTCCCCCTGAGTATGCATAACAATAGGAAAAGTGATAGAAAGATACTGGCTATTTATATAGCTCAACTGATAATGAGTTAAATTCTCTTAAGGTTAAATTCACCGGTGTACAGGACTAGCAACAATGCACCACATAAGCCTGCAAAATAGGACTTAAGTGGTTCATAGCACAGTGTTCCTACCTCTCATGATTTTTAATAAGTGTGTCATAATATTTGGTGTTTTCCCTAAAGCACCAGCTCCTGGATTTATTTTTAATTCATACGAATCTCAGCTTTAATATAAAAATAATAATAAAAAAAAGTTTGTAGCTGTGATGGTTACAGAGATTGGCTTGAAAACATGAAGTGAGTGCGTTCTATAAGCTAAAGTTAAAAAAAAACTAAAAAGCAAGCCAAACCACCCCAAAATTACTATTTTAAAAACATCATGATTTTAAAACCAATCTCATAATATTTGGGAGGCTGATTCAAAATGTTTGTATCCTTGGTATTTACAGTACTGTGAAAGTTGTCTTCTGGCTTGTGCAGGCCTGCTGGGATGAATTTTACCCCATAAAAGAGCATCCTTTTGACTGCCTTTCAGTTGAAACATTTCAGAACTCAAAGGGAACCTGTCCTGCACATTGGGGTCTTGCGCAAATACAAGCAACAAAAAGAGAGGTTGAATCTAGTCACTAACTCCAAGGTGGTGGTGATGACAGTACAAGAGACATCATGCCAGATGTGTTCATGTGAAAAAAAATATGAACAAACAAAGCAGCCTCAAGAAATTATCAGCATAATATTTATGGAAGCACAGCTGCTCTCCTTAACACCTTTCTGCTCCATCTGTATAATGACCTTCTTATAGCTTCCAATTGAAGTAAGTGTACAAGAGCTTATTATTTCACAACCTTCCGAGTACAGAATTTTGGATTGTTTTTTTAATTAGCATTTTAATTGCTCATCAAAGTAATTGAAGACAGTGTTGGAAAAATGGAACATTTGCTAATCCCTTTGGTAACAGTCAACACTAAGCTTTTCCCAAGGTCAAGTGTTGTGCAGTTGTGATAGAGGGAACTGCCTTTGCTGCTCCCTTACAGGCTCATAGCATCCTAACCTGATTCCAATGACTTGGTAGGGGGATATGTTTTGATTATGCCCTGCAGACTGCCTCTGCTTGTAAAGGGATAAAGAAAGAGGTGTCACTCCGTGCGTAGCCACCTAGAAAAACATTTGCTTTGAGAAGACATATTACTCTTAAGAACAATCATACTTGTTTGTACCAATGGTCCATCTAGCCCTGTATCCTGTCTTCTGATAGTGGCCAGTGCTGGATGCTTCAGAGGGAATGAACAGAACAGGGCAATTTACTTAGTGATCCATCCCCCATCATTGAATCTCAGATTCTGGTAGTCAAAGGTTTTAGAGACGCTTAGAGTACAGCGTTGTGTCCCTGAACAACATGGCTAATAGCATTGATGGACCTATCCTCTGTGAATTTATCTAATTCATTTTTGGACCCAATTAGACTTTTGATCTTCACAACATCTCTTGGCAGTGAGTTCCACAGGTTGACTGTGAATTATGTGAAGAAATACTTCCTTATGTTTGTTTTGAACCTGTTGCCTATAAATTTAATAGGATGACCCCTATTTCTGAGTTATATGAAAGGTTAAATAACACTTCTCTATTCACTTTCTTTATGGCATTCATTATTTTATAGACCTCTATCATATCCCCGCTTAGTTGTCTCTTTTCTAAGCTAAACTGCCCCCATCTTTTTAATCTCTCCTTGTATAGAACCTGTTATATACTCTTATCATAACCTTAGTCCCAGATTTGGACCTTAGCGTCCAAAATATGGGGGTTAGCATGAAAACCTCCAAGCTTAGTTACCAGCTTGGATCTGGTACTTGCTGCCACCACCCAAAAAATTAGAGTGTTTTGGGGCACTCTGGTCCCCCTGAAAAACCTTCCCTGGGGACCCCAAGACCCAAATCCCTTGAGTCTCACAACAAAGGGAAATAATCCTTTTTCCTTTCCCCCCTCCAGGTGCTCCTGGAGAGATACACAGACACAAGCTCTGTGAATCCAAACAGAGTGACTCCCCCTCTCCGTTCCCAGGCCTGGAAACAAAAAGCACTTTCCTCTTTACCCAGAGGAAATGCAAAATCAGGCTAGCAAATTCAACACACACAGATCTCCCCTGATTTCTTCCTCCCACCAATTCCCTGGTGAGTACAGACTCAATTTCCCTGAAGTAAAGAAAAACTCCAACAGGTCTTAAAAGAAAGCTTTATATAAAAAGAAAGAAAATACATACAAATGGTTTCTCTGTATTAAGGTGACGAAATACAGGGTCAATTGCTTAAAAGAATATTGAATAAACAGCCTTATTCAAAAAGAATACAAATCAAAGCACTCCAGCACTTATATTCATGCAAATACCAAAGAAAAGAAACCATATAACTTACTATCTGATCTCTTTGTCCTTACACTTAGAAACAGAAGACTAGAAAGTAGAAACTACTTCTCCAAAGCTCAGAGAAAGCAGGCAGACAGACAAAGACTCAGACACAAACTTCCCTCCACCCAGAGTTGAAAAAAATCCGGTTTTCTGATTGGTCCTCTGGTCAGGTGCTTCAGGTGCAAGAGACATTAACCCTTAGCTATCTGTTTATGACAACTCTTAATCATTTTGTTGCCATTATCTGATATTTTTCCAATTCTAATACATCTTTTTTGGGATAGGGTGACCAGAACTGCATTCAGTATTCAAGGTGTGGGTGTACCATGGATTTACATAGTATCCTTATGATATTTTCTGTCTTCTTATCTTGCGCTTTCCTAATGGTTCCTAACAGTGTTAGTTTTTTTTGGCTGCCACTGCACATTGAGTAGATGTTTTCAGAGAGCTATCCATATTGACTCCAGTATCTCTTTCTTGAGTGGTAACAATTTAATTTAGACCTTATCATTTTGTATGTATACTTTGGATTGTTTTCCAACGTGCATTATTTTGTACTTAACAATATTAAATCTTATCTGCCATTTTGTTGCCCAGTCACCCAGTTTGTGAGATCCCTTTGTAACTCTTCACAGTCAGCTTTGGACTTAACTATTTTGAGTAATTTTGTATTGCCTGCAAATTTTGCCACCTCGCTGTTTATCCCCTTTTCCAGATCGTTTACGGATATGTTGAACAGCACTTGTCCCAGTACAGATCATTGAGGGGGCTCTCTTCTATTTATCTCTCTCCATTGTGAAAACTATTTAATCCTACCCTTCGTTTCCTATCCTTTAACCAGTTATTGATCCATGAGAGGATTTTCCTTCTTATCCGATGACTGCTTGATTTGGCTAATAGCCTTTGGGTGAGGATCCTTGTCAAAGGCTTTCTGAAACTCCAGGTACACCATATCAACTGGATCATCCTTGTTCACAAGCTCAATGCCTGCCATAGCCAATGCTCCCTTATTGCAAATATGGGAGACAAGTGTTAGGAGGCTAAGACTGGTTGGGCAGTTGCTTTAATTTATGCACTGCTCTTGGACAGTGAGCGAACTCCAAGGGAGTGACTCCCAGGACTATCATTTAACTTTATACATCAGTAGAAACTAAACTAAGGCTCAGTCCTGTGACTAAGGGGTATTGATTAAGCAAATATTCAAATAGTCTGGGTCATATGGAGCTGCAGACTTCAGGGGGCAGGGGAAGGCCTATGAGGCTAGTGGTTGGGACATTATAAATATATGTTGTTAAGCTCACTGAGCCCTCAGAGTTTTCTGTGAAATTCCATCACTAGACACTGAAAGATCTCAGTCTCCTTTGAGGACACTTTCGAAATTCTTTTTAACAGTTCTCCATTTCTAATTTTTATGATTCATCTTGTGATTAACTTATTAACTCCACTTGTGCTATAAAATTCATTTTGGGAGAAGTTAAGCAGCCTCTCGAGAGTTCACTGACCTCTAAGAGCACTGAAATGTTACTTTCTCCCTTTCCATTTTAAATGTACAATCCTCTGTAACTAAAACAGCTAAGGGATATCTTTCCTACTGCAGTGGAAGTAACTTCCGCTCATGCCAATGTGAACTGAAATCAGCATGAAATGGGGGGAAAATTGGACCCTGAAAATGTGGACAAATTAAACATAAATCCCTTTTAAAATTGCTCTTTTCCACATTACTAAATACATTTATTTTTAAGATTTAAGGGTACGCCCTTGTTTTCATTAACGCCAGTGGCAAAATGTCCAGTGACATCAATGGGAACAGGACTGGGCCCTCCCCAGGGGTGGCTCTAGCTTTTTTGCTGCCCCAAGCACGGCAGTTAGGCAGCCTTTGGCGGTGCGCCTGAGAGATGTCTCCGATCCCGCGGCTTTGGGGTACCCGCCACTGAATTGCCACCGAATCCACAGGACCGGCGGACCTCCTGCAGGCAAGCTGCCAAAGACTGCCTGACTGCTGCCCTCACAGCGATCGGCAGGCCGCCCCCCTGTGGCATGCTGCCCCAGGCATGTGCTTGGAGCGCTGTGCCCGGAGCCGCCACTGGCCCTCCTCAACTCAGATATATACTAACCATATTCATGCAGCATTGTGGAATGGAAGTCACAGTTTCTGCTTCAAAAAATGCAGGCCTCTAGCTGTGTGAACTAAAGAATCCCTGTTACCTGCTATTACGTATAAAGTTTCCAAAACTGGCCATGGATTTTTGGGTATTTCAAATTTTGAATGCCTATTTTGAGATTCCTTGGGCCTAATTTTCAGAAGTGCTGAGCCTCCACAGCTGCCATTGAAGTTAGTGAGTATTGCAGGTGCTTAGCACCTCTGAAAATGGGGTCCAAGGTGTTTCATGTTATGTATCCCATAAAACAGTGACCATTTTTGAAAATATATGCCTCAGATTCTTTAGTTACCCATTTGCCAGAGGGAAATTGAGCAATACAAAGCTGTTCATTGCACTAGCTCTGGTAAACCCTAAACAGCCATACCAGCTATAATAATGGTCACAGAATCTCAGAGGGCTAAGGAAAAACATATTGCTTGGAAACACTTTACATTTTTTCTTCTTATCTCTCCTTGGTAAAGGGAGGTTAATATCTTGCTGAGATTTTTATTCCCATGAAATGAAATTTTGCCAGCCATCACCGAGTAGAGTTAAGAGACAAAG
This sequence comes from Gopherus evgoodei, assembly GCF_007399415.2. Classification (NCBI taxonomy): domain Eukaryota; kingdom Metazoa; phylum Chordata; order Testudines; family Testudinidae; genus Gopherus; species Gopherus evgoodei. The sequence goes on from NC_044325.1 coordinate 81,016,705, forward strand.
CTGCCTGGCTAGTTGATTTAAAAGTTACAAAGGCAGTCTGCCATGTTTGAAATAATAAAAGCAGCCAGAGTCTGACCCACTAAAATACCTCGTACTTTTCACTGCCGATGGGGGATCCTCAGCGAAGCAGAGGAAATTTAATTATTGACAGAGCACAAAGAAAACATGTTTGTTTGCCCTGTTATAATGGGGACAGCTCAGCAGGCTTGGACCTGTGTGTGCTAGATCCTGAATGAGATGCAGGCTGATATGCTGCAGAGTTGGCAGGGAGTCTGAACCATTTAATTATAGGGAGTTATTTTTACTTGTGTTAACATCAGATTTTTTTTATTAAAGTTCAGAGTCTAGAATATTTAACTAACACTTTATATCTTCAAAGCACTTTACACCCATTAAAAAGTTAGCTGATTTCCCATTTCCCTTCCCCGCTGACAGGACAGCTTGAGTCTAAAGCACAACCACACTTGAGTGAGCTTTCGGTTGGGGGTAACACTTGCATAAGAACCTAAGTGAACTTTGCAGTGAAGACATGCCTTTGTGACTTTCCCAGTGTCACGTGGGGAATATGTAGCACAGGAGGGAATATAACCTGGTTCTCTTTGGGGTTTCAATATTGCACCGTAACCACTGGGCCATCCTTCCTCTCTAGTACTTGGCATTTTTGGTAAATTCTGCCTTGTAAGTGGTCCTCTAAATACCTATGCATGCTGTTTTATTTAAATTAAGCTGATATTAATTTATACACAAAAGAAGCTGGTTTCGCTTCCTCTTCCATTCATTTGGAATCATAACGGAAACCTAGAAGATCCACAGACTTTAATAGTCACAGACTGTGCATCTGCAAAATGCAAATACCAGTAACGTTGGTTGGAGAAAATACTTTTAGAACTGTTCTGTTTCTGAAAGCCTGAAACAAGACAGGGAGATGCGTTCTGTTTCTAGTGTTGACTTTAAAAAGACCCTTTTTTTTTTTTTTTTAAAGTGTTCTTCAGCTTGTAAAAAACTGTGTGTTTGAGTATTAGGGTCTCATTTGTTATCCTACATTTGAAAGTATTTAAAATTCATAACCATTTCCCAACGAGTACGAAGCATGTGAAATCAGTTTCCTTATTTACCTAAGATTCAGTTAAACAAAACGTTATTAAGTCTTATGAGTCTTATTATTACTATGTCCAAATTTAGATTTGGAGCAGGAAGAGTATTGGACTTTTCATTGAAAAATGAACCTGAATCCCTGAACTTAAACAGCCTTTTATTTTATTTTATTTTATTTTGCAGGTGATACGAACCAGACTGCAAAATGTAACTCTTGATCTAAGGAATTTCTGAATGGAATTATTTCTTAAACAACTTCTGAATTAAGTAGAAATGTTTATTTTAACATTTCTTCTTACAGGAATAACAATTACTGGACTATTTATCTGAAACACCCTGTTAGCAGAGAAAGTGTTAAGTGGATTTTGCTGAATGAGGCAGATGACATTTTACCCCACTGCATATATTCAAAGTGAGAGTTATTCTCTAGGAGAGTGAAGATCTAGGATGTGAGCTGAGCACTCTTGAGGAGGGAAACCCTGGAATAACCATGTCTGGGGAGTTGACCTTTGTTACCTTATTGTTAATATCTTTACTAATACAGCTAAACTTCAGCACAGGGGATGATTTTCGAATTTGCATTGTGTGTCAACTGTGGATGTATAGCAGGTTGGGAAAAACACCTGCTTAGATCTGTTCTGCACCCATTTATTAGAATCTAGGAGAGCAGAGACTCTAAAACATATTGGAAAAGGTATTTTTTTATTATGGCTGATATATTAATTTTAAATAGATGAAGAGAAGGGACCAGATGTCCCAAGAGGATGGTGGTAGTCATTGAAACCCATCCAGTTAGGTAACACAAAGATTGATGATTTGAGTCAATCTACTAATTGCTATTGAGTCAATCTACTAATTGCTATCTCTCTCACCATGATATATATATATATATATATATCGGAAACTTGCTGTCCCTCAGCTGCTGGGCCTTGGATTTGTTAACTTCCCTCTGAAGAACATGTTTTCTTTCTCTTTTCCCTCAGGTTATTGAGGATGAACTATATTGTGAGTTGGAGCAGTTATATTAATGGACAGGTCTTTTATATTAGTTTATGAGTTTTCACCTATGATTGACATCCAAAGCATAGGCTGGGTGCTATTGCCACATTAAAAATAAAAAGAAAGGCATAATAAAATCAACTGTCCAAGGATGAATTAACTTGTAAAGAATCTAGGGAGATCTGATGACTCATAGAATCATAGACTTTAAGGTCAGAAGGGACCATAACGATCATCTAGTCTGACCTCCTGCACAATGCAAGCTACAGAATCTCACCCACTCACTCCTGTATCAAACCTGTGTCTGAGCCACTGAAGTCCTCAAATCATGGTTTAAAGAATTCAAGGTGCAGAAAATCTTCCAGCTCATAAGACTCATGAGATTTGCCATGACCTTTCACCATAGGGTACCTATATGGTCTTGGCCCAGTCACTATCATCACACAGCTGTTTGAACTATGTGGAATGACCTGGTCATCTCAGTCTAAGGCCTAAGGGACAGGTGTCCACATCATAAAAATGACTGTCATAAATGACATTATGTAGTGTTGTAGCAGTGTTTGTCCTAGGACAGAGTTTCTCAAACAGGGGTCGCCGTTTGTGTAGGGAAAGCCCACAGTTGGCCAGGCCGATGTGTTTACCTGCCCCGTCTGCAGGTCCGGCCGATCGTGGCTCCCACTGGCCGTGGATCGCTGCTCTGGGCCAGTGGGAGCTGCCGGAGCTTCCAGCAGCTCCCATTGGCCCAAAGCAGCGACCCATAACCAGTGGGAGCCATGAACGGCCAGACCTGCGGAGGGGGCAGGTAAACACATCGGCCTGGCCCACTGCGGGCTTTCCCTACACAAACGGCGACCCCTGTTTGAGAAACCCTGTCCTAGGATATTAGAGAGACAAGGTGGGTGAGGTCATATTTTATTGGCCCATCTTCTGTTGAGAGAAACAAGCTTTCGAGGTACATAGAGCTCTGTTGAAAGTTTGTCTGTGTCACCAACCGAAGTTGGTCTAATAAAAGATATTATCTCACCCACCTTATCTGTCACAAATGACATTATTGGCAAACTTAGCAGAGAGGCAAAGTATTGAGGGTGGGTCATGAAGACTCAGTTGTTTCCTCCAGGTCAGACTCATGGCTCTTTAGGAACAATCGTGGGGGAAGGATCAATTGCTGCTGCCTGTGCTGTACTTTCTCATTTCAACATGATTTAAGTCTACATTACCTGTATAATTAGTACTTCAAATCATTATCTCCCCCCACTCCCCAAAAAAAGATTAATTCTCTGTATTCCCTTCTGCTGCTTTTGGACTGGTATGTTGTTTTTGTTTGTTTGTTCGGGTACTGACTCTTGCATTCCTACTAGTAAATTATAGTTTCAAGAATATGAGTTTAAATGATTTAGAAAAATCAATTAACACTTCTTTTTCATAAGTAACATCTTGTGATCTGATGAATGCACAAAATGTTTTTAACTATAAGGAAATGACTAATGCCCCCCCACCTCATGACAATCATGTTAGAGTCTAATCACAAACAGCCATGAACTGTTATCATGAGAGGGAGGGCAGAATAAAGGAATTCATTTAAAACCTTCTCCCTCCCCAGCTATGTTTTAGTGTAAGGATGCCCTTGTCAGGACATGTGCAAAGATTGAATCTGGAACCTCCTCTTCAAAAAGAATGAGCAACTTGAGCTGAAAGACCAGGTCAGTTGTTTCAGAGCTAGTAACGAACTCATAAACCTCTATATGGACATTAGAAGGACACTGAACACTAGAAGGAAACAAGGAGCCACTGTGTTAAACATACATCTGATCAGGAATTTCCAAGCAAACATGTTTTCATTTGAAAGTGTCGGAATCACATAGTTTCACAGAAACATTTTGGTTTTGACAAACCTCTGCTAAAAAGAGGTGCAAGGTTCACCTGGAGGGCTCCAGCACTTCCAAAGTCTGCTGCTCTGGGGTCTGCCATGAAGTTGAGGACCCAAGGCTTCCAGGGTCCCTGCTGCAGCTGCAGAGCTGGGGGGGAGAGGAGGAGCTGGCTGCTCTGTTTTGCAAAAAAAACCCCAACATCAATTTGAAACATTTTTATTTTTCCAAAATGATATTTGGAGGATTTCTGTTGCATTGGAAATTTTGTACACAGCGTAGCGGTAGCCTCATCAGTCCCAGGATATTAGACTCACCTTATTACTGGAAATTTTGAATTTCTTGTTTTTTCTTGTCTGATTCAGAACAAAATCTTTTTTGAGATGTCAAAATTTCTTGTGGAATAGAAATGCCTAGTTTTAGCCCTCTCTAGTTAAATATGGGCTGCATCAGTAAAAATATTGACTACAGTAACACGGTCCTCAGCCTGTTTCGTTCAAGTCAAGCATAATGATTCTGTAGAAATATGTGGAAAAACATTACATCTTCAGCAAATTCAATTAAAAAAAATCTTTGTTCTTGTCTTGGATGGACAACAGGAGGTTCTTTGAGGTAAAAAATGATTTTAGCTCCTCTTCATCCAGAAACAACTGAAATTTTTTTGTGTTCCCTTTTGTTTGTTTTTTCTTGGAAGAAATTTAATGAATTGGACTTGCATGAAATTAGTGAAAGTTGTTTTGCTGAACATCAGAAAAAATATTTTGCCAATTTATTTTGCATGTTTCTGCATGCCTCGATTGGTTGCTCTCTTATGATTTCTCTCCTTCCCCGCCCCCCCATACCAAAAGCTACTGCAGCTTGAAATATTAAAAGTATTTTCTGTCTGAAATAAAAGGGGGATGTAGAGGAAATGGATGTATATTTATGCATTTAAGGAGGATTCATTCCTGGATATCTCAGTACTGATTGAATATTTCCATATCCAAAACTGATTTCCTTCCAAACTATCTCTACTCCCTGTATTCTTTGTTACTGTTGACAATATCATCCTCTCTGTGCCAAATACCTGTAACCTGGGAGTCATCGTCCACTCCTCCATATCCCTTGCTCCTTATATTAGGCCAGGTTCAAACCTTGCTGCTGCTTTGCAAAACATCTTAAAGATCTGAGCTTTTTGTTCTGTCCAGGCAGCTAAAACTATTCTCCATGCCCTTATCAGCTTGAAGCTTGATAATTGTAACCTCTCCTCACTGACTTCCTTAACATTCACTGTAGCCTACTGTCAGGGGCGGTGCAATCATTTAGATGACCTAGGCGGTTGTCTAGGGTGCTGGCATTTGGGGAGCGCCATTTTCGTTAGCAGTGACCACGGTGGCCGGATCTTTGGCCGCCCTGGCGCCACCGGTATTTAGGCAGAGGGAGCTGGGGCAGGGAAGCGGGGGGAGGGCTGCCTGCAGCAAGTAAGGGGGGGGCACGCAGGGGAACTCCCCGCCCCAGCTCACCCCTGTCCTGCCTCCTCCCTGAGCACACCGTGGATGCTTCACTTCTCCCACCTCCCAGGCTTGCGACGCCTAAGCTGATTGGTGGGGAGCTGCCGCAAGGAGGGCACCTCAGAGCGGAGGGTGGGAGCTGCCGCGGGGGGGTGCCTCAGAGCGGGAGTACGGGGGGGGGGGGCGCAAGGTGGAAGTTTCGCCTAGGGCATGAAACATCCTTGCACCAGCCCTGCCTACTGTAGTTCATACGAAGTGCAGCGACTAAGATTAGTTTGGACTGTCATTATAACCATATCAGCCTACCTCCATCTCCTTGAATTTCTCCACCATCAGGGCCTAACATAATTATCTTCCTTACTTACTGCCCTTGTCCATTTTCCCACTCCTTACACTCTGCTTAACCAATCAGGCCAGTCTCAATGCCTTATTTCTCCATTTTTTCACAACCATCTCCTTGTTGAGGAACCATGTATTCTTGATGTTACCTTTTTCTGTTACCCCTCCTCATTACATACTATCTAATACTAATTTGTAGCTCCTTATCCAGGGACCTTGTATCATTTTCTGTACCGCTGAGTGCTCAAGGACACTCTGAAGAATATTAAGTAGTAATAATACAAGCAGTATGCCTTGGTGGAATAAGCACAGGGCTATACTCTGGGAGATCTGTGTTCTTTTGACACTACCTTAGGCAAGCCTCTGTACTTCTTGTGTCTCAGTTTCCCTGTTTGTAAAATAGGAATGCTATTAATCTACATTAGAAAGGACTTCCTGAGGCTTTACTACATAATGTTGGTGAAATGCCAGATAAGTGTAAGAAGAAGCAGGACAGCTGTGGCAGCAGAAACACTAAGCAAGTCATGAGCCTCGGGCCCAATCACCACAGGGTGTGCCACACACAAAAGGCCCAACTGAGAGGATATTTGTGATTGGCCCAGACATATTATTTTAGTTGGGGGAGGATACAGGCAGATCACCAGCTAGCTGCTGCTTCAGTCCCTGCTTCCTTACACTGCTCTTAACCCCTGGGTCTTGACCTTTGCTTTGCCTCCTGGTTCCAGGACCCAGTTTCTGACTTGGCCTTTTCTCCTGCGTATGACTTCTCATTCCTAAACTCAGCCTTACCTTCCAGCACCAACTCTCCTGACTTAACCTTGATGCCTGATTCTGGCCCCAAGTTTCTGACCCTTGATCAACCCATGACTCCAATTCCTGGCAGCCTACTCTGGCTCTAGCCCCTATGCTGATTGCCCATGACTCAGTCTTGACAGTATTGTTAGTTGTAGAGGCTGGCTTCAAATTTAGCCCTGTGTTCAATCTAATGTACAAGTACATAGGAAAAAATGTCCAGGGACATTTTTCATAAAAAATTTTGATGTGTCGTGGAAGTTTCATTAGCTTTAGATAGGTAAATTTTGTCAAAAACAACACAAACCTTTTGCCATTAACATTTATATTTTCTGGGGTTAATCTGAACCTCCCATTTCCTCTTTGATTGCTGCTACTTACTGCCCCATGAATGAACATTTGGCACTCATCCAGCAAGGTGGCACTGCAGTGGTCGGATACCTGCTTTAAACAAACAAAAACAAAAAAAAAAGAAGAAGAATTCTCGTTAAATTAGATGACCTAGCATTTGCCATGGACAAATCTTTTTGGCTCTGAAGTGAATGCTGCATGTGGTCCTCAAAAGTTCACTGGATTACATGTCCCCATGAAAAGATCTGTGTCCAGTTAACCACTGCCCTCTGCTGGATGAGATTGACCTATTTAAGTGTTCATTATGTCACCCTCTAGTTCCGAGAGGCAGGCCAAGAGATTATAAGCACCACCGCTACCAAATAATGGCAATTTGGGTGAAGTAGTAGATGCCTGAATTATTATACCAATGGGTTCTGAACTCTTTTACACCTTCTAGATATGCCTGGTTTAAGTAGTAGAGATCATGCTATCTGTATGTTTGTGTGTGTTTGCTACAGATTGGTGTCTGAACAGACATCTTAAACTTAATTCAGAAATTCAGGTGAAGATGCTTTGTTACCAACTCTTCTGAATTTATCACAAATCTCACAATATTTACTGTTGTTTTTAAGGCCCCAGCTCTTGGAAACATTTTATTATGTGAGAATTCCTGCCTTCATTTTAAAGGAAAAAGTTTCTCGATATCCTGGTTGCAGAGGAAAGCTTGAAAACATGAATCAGAATCCAGAAAGCAAATAATAATAAATAAAATAAAAACCCTCAAAGGTTATTTTTATTTATTTATTTTTTGAGAATCTCATTATTTTTAATCCAATATCATGATATTTTGGAGCCTGACTCATGACTTTCATATACATGTGATTGGCAATAATGCAATCTCTTTTCCTCCTCCAAGTAAAGCCCTTTGCATGTGAGGAACCAATAGAAGCTATAAATCTCAGCTATGTCAAGGGAAATAGAAATACCCCCACGACCAGGGTCAGTCAGCAGGCTGAAAACATGATCCAGGCCTTCTTGAAGTGTGGGCCACCCCCATACTGAGTCATCATCTCCATCATTATTCTAGTGAGCTAAGAGCATATTGCAGTGTTTGTGAAACAGAAAAGTAGCTTCACATCCTTGGAGAGGAACAACAAGGTGCTACTGAAAGGATCCACCTCTTGTTTGTTATTTCAAAAGTGCAACAGCAAAGGAGGAATATCTATTTATCGCCAGATGAGAAAAGGGAGAGGGCTAGAGGAGAAACAGTAAGCAGACACTATTTATTAGTGTTACAGGAGAAATGTTGTCAGCGCCACTTTTCTCCTTTTCTGGAGGGATTTTCAGATACAAATTGTGTGATTATATATTTTTTCATATAATTAAACTGCTGAGTTTTATTTTTCCTTTTTAAAACTTTTTTTGCAAACAAATTTCAAAGGAGCTTTGGTTTTCACTCTTCCACCTCCATTCCAGAGATTATGTCTGTGCTTGAGTGACTGATTGGGAAGGTAAAAAGAGAATTCTATTTCCAAAGTTAAAATTGGCCGGAACTACACATCAGTTATCTTCACAAAGATCTGACCTGAAGAGGGGGATAAATGATTATTATTTTTAGCTAGAGGCATTTACTTGCTGGCATTATGTAAAGACAACAAAAGGTAAAATGAAGGATATACTTATCAGAGACATTACCAACTGTTAATTTTCAGAGCTCATTTTCCCAAGGCTTCCCAATATACAAAGAATAAGAAAACAGCCTTGTGTATTTAGGCATTCAATAAATATTTGACACATACAACATGTAATGGTCAGACAAAGGTTCCCTATCTGTTATCAATAGTAATACTCCACAGCAATGAGGAATAAGTGTTACTGCAATGTCCTTCAATTCTCTGACACTCTAGTGGATATTGCAAAGCGAATCAGATGCATTAAATACATTGAGATTTTTATTGAACAACACTGTAGCAGAGACTTATCCAATCAGCTTTGGGCTTGTCCACTGCCTCAGTTTCTCCTTCTTCCCCAGATAATCACAGAGGGTTTAGTCCCAATAATCTTCACTTTTGGGGAGTCTGCTTTATTAATTTAAAGATCAAAACTATATCGATTTCCCATTTAAGCAGGATCCACTACCCTTAGTGCAGGGTTCTAATGTCATGTACCTACTGAGACTTTACTCTAGCAAGATTTTCTTCCCTGCAGATCTCTCTCCCAAGCCTTCTTCAAAGGAGATCTACTCAACTTAGGCCTCTTCGCTAGCCTTTTTTCCCCCAATAGTCTTTAACAAAGCACTCACTTTCAGAGCTGCTGTGTACCTGGAGTCTCCCTCATCGAATGCAGGCTGCTCTTCATATCTCTCAACAGGCCTGGTTCTGAGTCATATGCTTCCATCATGTGACCCCTGGACTCATTCGCTTTACTTAGGGAATTGGGCCACACCTGATACAGGTGAGGCTAAGTGCCAACTTCCTTGAAGGGCCAGCTCACTGTGTGAAAAACACAATCAATATGCTAACTGCTGTATCATGAATTTTTATATTAAATTCAGTTTATTGTATGTCATTCCCACATTTTTTGCTTTCAGGACGTTGTGAATTTTTGTAATGGTGTTATCTAACTGCATCATAGAAATTTTCAAGAGAAAGCTAGAGGCTCTGGCAGCGACTTAGGGCAGTTGCTACCAGGGAGGCACTGGAGGCAGTTTGAAATTGTGGTATAATCATATTACCTGAATATTGCTGCTAAAATGATCAGCAGTGAAATAATTAATAATGTTATTTAAGAAAACATCTTTAGATCTCAGTGTTAACGTAGCATTGTGAGGAATGGGGCTATTTACACTTCTCAGTAGTTCCATGCTGTTTGGAGACTCAGAAAGTCAGCAGTACATCCGTTTATATTTGAGTCTTGTTTTCAAGATTATTTTTTTGAATCACAAGCTCTGGAAACATATGGCTAGACTCTCAAAAGTGCTCAGCACCCACAACTAGGGTCAGAGTTTCAAAAGTATTTAGCTCTTATTTTAGATGCATAAATGAAGTGGTCAGTTTTTCAGAAGTGCTTAGCAATCAGAAACACTTAAGAAGAAGAATAGGAGCTGCTCAGAGCTACTGAGATTTTTCTGAAAACCTGGCCTCTATTTTGGGGCCCTACATGGAAGCTATGGGTCCTCAGTTTTTTTAAAAACATGACCACTTCAGTTCCAACATTGTTAAATATTTCTCTGTGGATCATTTTAGCAGCAATATTTTTCTTTAAAAGGTAGCTCAGGTCCTGGAGGTCAGTTCTGCAGCAATGCAAATTCATGGGTATAGAAATGGCAGAACACATGGTGCCTTGTTCTAGAATATACATACTTATGGGTTCTATCTTCTTTCTGCCCTGTTCCCTTCCTATTTCACCACAGGTTCCAGGCTTCAGAAAGAACGTGGTAGAGAAAGAATTCTGCATGTTTGTTGTATGTGTTACAATATTAGATGGTACTGTTTAAACTACACACAGCTGGAATTTTCTTTGACTCTTTTTCTGTCTCTAACACACTGCAGCATCTTGTCAACAATGACTGCTCTAGCTTTTCTGCCACCCCAAGCAGCCTTCGGCAGCTTGCCTGTGGGAGGTCCCTGGTCCCGTGGATTCTGTGTACCCACCGCCAAAGTGCCACCAAATCCGTGGGACTGAGAACCTCCTGGAGGCAAGCCACTGAAGGCTGCCTGACTGCCGCCCTCGCAGGGGCTGGCAGGGCGCCCCCCGTGTCTTGCCTCCCCAGGCTTGGTGCACTGGTGCCTGGAGCCGCCGCTGCTTGTCAATTCAGCTCCAAAATTCAATTTTCTTTCTGAAAATCTATAAACACTCAAAAATGGAATGTAAATATATGCATAGTATGTTTTTCTAAATAATGATTTACAAATAATTCATTGTTTAAATTGAAGTATGAATTCCAGTAATCCATGGATAAAGCAAGCAAATAAACAAACAAAACATGACCTCTTTAATCACCTTTTTTTCCCCCAGCAGCCTTTCATAATATGTTATATAAAGCCTGTCTTCATACTCTGATTTTTTTCTGTGCGGGGTGATTTGAGCTGGCTTCTTTACCCACACACATCACTTCTCCCCCTGCCTTTGGTGTGTCTAAGAGTTTAATTTCCTTTGTCTTTATTTGTCTTCTGTGTGTATCCATAGCACAGAGGAGCCCTAGCTATGGACCAGAACCCCATTGTGGTAGGCACTATACAAAAACAGAACAAAACAAACAGTCTCTACCCCACAGAGCTTGACGTTGGAATAAACTCAGCTGTTGTATGAGGATGCCAATCCATTGACTTTAGAGTATTTCTATACAGGTTCACTGGACGCTGAATTTAGTCCATAGGGTTAGTTTGGTTATAATCTGCCCACCTTATTATTTATTAGAGACAAAGACAATATGATTCTATAGGAGTTATTTTCAAAAAATGTGTAGAATTTACTCCTTTATGTGAGTTTATTGAGCTATTCAACATTGAACAACCACAATTTCTTTATTCAATTCTACTAAATGATTCATAAATCCTCTAAATTATATAATTTTTTATTGAATTCTACATGACTTTTTTCATGAGAGAGAAAAAACCAAAATAAATAGCTGTTATAAGCACCACAAGGCAGTAATACGGTGAGCAAAATTCAGCAAATAGGAATTCAGGAAACCACTTAGTACTGCAGCTTTACATTTCCCTTTTCACTGTTGGCGAGGTAACTGTTATTGAATATCACTGAGCTCCTGTTTTAAAAAAAAAATCTATATGGTTAGACTGGATTATTTCACGTTTGTTTTTTTTTGTTCGTGCATCTTAGAATTTACTAGAGATTAAGCTAATAGGATTCTGTAGGCATTATTTTTAAAACCTTACATAACATACTTCTTTTTTCTGAGTTTATTGAACCATCTTGTGGCATTTTATCGCACAGATATAATTCTCTAATTTTATCACAGATTCCTGGGACCTTAAAATTCAGTCTGACATGCACAATACTCCCTTTCAGCAGGTCAAGTTGAATTTTAAGGCTTCCGAACAGTACCTGTTGCACAAACATCACTATAAGCATTCCATCTCTGAGGCTCATCTGCAGTCAAACATTCAGCGTTTGGGGGAGAGGTAGGGAGTTAGAGAGAAGAGTCTCAAGAAGAGCTGGAAGTTGCTCTAAGCTTCATCAGTTTGGGACCTGCAGCAACCCTGTGTTGTTTGGGTGGTGGAAAGCCCCACTCCACTTCTTCCTGGGCCATACCTTCTGCACCGCTGCCACACAGTTGTGCAGTAACAATTTGTTGTGGAAAACACATAAGACAAATACTTTAAATAGGTAGAAAGGTGCTTGGTGTCAAGTGCAGGCAAGGCTGGCTCCAGCATTTTGCCACCCCAAGCAGCAAAGGAAAAAAAAAAAAAAGAAAACCCCGATGAGCTGCTGCGAAAGTGGAAGAGAGGGATTGAATTGCCATGGAAGACTGAAGCTGAGTGCTTGAGCTCCCACAGAAGTACCGCCGAAGACTGAAAATGGAGCGATTGAGCTGTTGCCAAAGTGCCGCTGAAGAGGAAGAGAGGATCCACCACTGAATTGCCATCGCAGACCCGGATGTGCCGCCCCAATAACGGACAGAGTGCCTCCTCTTTCTATTGACTGCCCCAGGCACCTGCTTCCTTTGCTGGTGCCTGGAGCCAGCCCTGAGTGCAAGAAAAGTGAAGCACAATTTAGGATGACTGTTTGGTAGCAATGAAGCAAGTTCCCTCAGAGATGTGGGTCCAGTTGCCTATAGCAACAGATAACTGCATTAAGTGCTTTACCAGTAAACAACCACACTACGTACGCAGTTACTGTAGGAACTGTGGGTAACAGAATAGTTCTCCCAGAAGTGCATTTTAAAATAGCAATGTAATTAAATTTTATAACAATAATTGAACGTTCCCTTTCCTCCTCCCCCTTGCCCAAAAAGAGGAAGATACGGAGTAGTTTAACAGGAATATGGCCTATTTAATTCATTTATGTTCTGTGGTAGGGGATTATACTGTAATGCCTTTATTAATCACTTACAAATAGAGGGTTACAAAACAACAAATTGTCTTTTCTACATTGAAGTCACTGGAAAGACTCCCATTGACTTTAATAGGCTTTGGATCAGAGCCTTATTGGCTATGAAAGGTAACAGATTGACAGCCCTGGAAATTTAAGTCTTTTATCCACAGAGCAGGTATTATACAGGCATAGACAGTACAAGCGTCCCCATATACACCAACTCTAATGCACCTCAACAATGATTTGAAAGGAAGCTCAGTCAAGAGAGTTTATATTGTCACTGCATAATTCTAAGGATATATTCCCCCCCACACAGCTGTAATTATAGCATAGATTTTAAATTTATCTTCACTCAATTTTAAGCAACTGTGAACCCACATGGACTATACATATGATATAGTTCTGTTTTTATGGGATACATTCACGAGTGACCCCTTTCATTGGACAATGTGCTATGCTAATAATAAAGGAAATTTAGGATACACGTTTAGGTTTCTTTGTTAGTCTTACGGATGCTGTTAGCACTGATTTTGCTTTTATTCATGTCTTACATACAGATATTAAATCTGATGCAGTTCTGTTATTCTATGAAAAAAGCAGAAAAATGTGAGTTAGAATAGTTGATTAACTTCTCAAATAATTAGCATTAATATGGGAGCTGAATTATGTCATTTAAAATACGCAGCCTAGGGTAGGGACAAATGGAAAAATATCACACACTTTTTTCCCAGGCAAAAGCAGTCAGACATTTAATTAATTTCAGTTAGTGGGAACACTATACTGAAGTGCAATTATACTCCAAATAGCAACCGTGTAAAAATGATTCTTATTTACTGTTTTGTGGCTACTGTGTTTCTTTGCAAGCCAAAAGACATTTTCTAACTGCCCAGTACTTCAAAGCCCACCAGGGATCTCAAGCTTCTTATTTCTTTCTGCCTCTTACAGTGTAGCATGCACTATGTTTCTGTTTTTATGGGATAAATTCCCTTCCTCTTGGAAAACATGTTATACTCATTTTAAAAAGATGTAGGATAAGTACAGTAGTTTAGTTTTCCTTGGCAGCATTACAGATTGCTTTCAGCATCATGCTTACTTTTATACTTCCATTGTATGTACAGATATTAAATGTAGTGAAATGGAGTAATTTCACTGGGAAAGGTGAGATTGCATAGCCTAGTGCTTAGAGCAGGGGATGCTTAATCAGGACAGTGGTGATTTGAAATCAGGAGAACTAAATGATCATAGACTTTGTTTCTGACTTCTAAACTGTTGGGCAAGTTTGTTTTCTTATTTGTTAAATTAAGACAATAATACTTTCTCCCTTTTTTCTAATATTGTCCGAGATCTCAAGATTGCACCTGCTGTACGTTGCAGGTGTATAATAGTTATTTTAAATTATCATAAATAAACTTTCTGCAATGAAATCTTCAGTCATTTTCTTTATAAGGCAGAACAAGCATTCAGCTCTCTCCTTAGTGTCATTAGTTCTGCATGGCTAATACTAGGAAAAACTTGACATTATCAGTAATGTGATCAAAAGTGACTTAGGCACACTTACTTCAAAGAGTTTCTGCCCAAGTGCAGTAGTGTGCCTGCACATAGTGAATTGGTGGATGAGGGCCTTAATGGCGATGTCTACACAGCAGCTGAGAGTGTGATTCCCAGTGCAGGTAGACAGACCTTCATTAGCTCTGCATGAGTAGCACACTCAAAATAAATAGCAGTGTGACTGTTGCAGCACTGCCCTGGTCCTAGCCTTCCTGATCCGCTAGGTCTAAATTTGGGTGGCTAGCCAGAGCCATTGCCAGTGCCACGATTTCCACAGTGCTCTTTTTAGCTTTGTTTCTCAAGCTGAGAGAGCGCAAGTTTGCCTACCCGCCCTGAGAATCACACCTCCCAGCTGCAGTGTAGATATACCCAGTGATAAACCAGGGAGCAGAAATGTGTTAATACTTTGGCAGAGTGTAGGTCATGTTATCCTTTAGGATCTCATCCACTAAAGGATGATAACCTCTCTATTCTGTGCAGAGGAAGGATGGGCCAGTGGTTAGCTTGCTGGCCTGGGGACTTGGGATACCTGTGCTGAATTTCCCATTCTGCCACAGACTTTGTCACTTAGTGCCTGAAGTCAATGGGAGCCTTAGCCTAGATTGCAGTGGGCACAGGATCAAGGACTTAGTCTCTATGGGTCTACGTCTCAAGTGCAGTAACACACTTGTGACTCAGGCTTGCGGGGCTCGGGCTGCAGGGAGATACTGTTGCAGTGTAAGCAGCAAAGAGTCCTGTGGCACCTTATAGACTAACAGACGTATAGGAGCATGAGCTTTCGTGGCTGAATACCTACTTCGTCGGATGCATGTAGTGCATGCAGCCGACGAAGTAGGTATTCACCCATGAAAGCTCATGCTCCAATGCTTCTGTTAGTCTATAAGGTGCCACAGGACTCTTTGCTGCTTTTACAGATCCAGACTAACACGGCTACCCCTCTGGTACTTGTTGCAGTGTAGATATTCAGGCCCAGGCTGTAGCACATCTCCTGAGACCATATGGAGGAGAGAAGGAGTCCCAGAGCCCAGGCTCCAACTCAGTTTTATAGCCTCACATTCTGAGCCCCAGAAGCCTGAGTCAGCTGACCCAGGCCAGTGGTGGATGTTTTATTGCAGTGTAGTTGTGTACCCTCTATGTCTCAGTTCCCATCTGTACAATGGGGATAACAGCACTTTCCTACCTCACAGTGGTAGTATGAGGAGTCATGCATGTATTCATGCTTATGTGACACTATAATAATGAGGTCCATATAAATATCTTAGATGGATAAGATAGTTAAAAGCTAGCTCTAGTGGTCTGTGCTGCAGAGCTGAAAGTCTTGGCTTCAGATGCTGCTGATTATTCATGCACGGAAACATGACATTACAAAAGGTACCCTTTTCCCTTAGCTGCTTATTTAGTGGGGGTTTGAGGTCAAAACTTTTGGTGGAGCTCTGTAACTTACCTTGGATGCACAAGCGCTTGTGAAAGTGCTCTCTTGTAGATGCCAGGTTATTCAGTGTAGTTCTGCGTTTGAGCTGCCTTCTGGAACATGCACTATACTCCCTAGGCACTTGTCCGCAGATCCTTCATATGGCAGAGATGTGAATGGTACATAGAATTGGGACCAATCATTTTGCTCCGTCTTTGTTTTTTTTATTTTTATGAATGTACCAGATCTTTATCTGCCTCACTGACAGAACCAACACCGGATTGATTATTTATTATATCGCCCTTTGTGGCATGCTTCATAGCAACTGAAAAATGACCTCTTGAATGAGTGCCTGAATTTAATATGCACATCTAATGAAAGATTTTGGAACAGCTTCTTCTATTATCATCAATTAAGAAATTATTATTAAATGTCTTTTAAGCTAAAGTTTTATAAAGATCTATTAAATGATGTAGCTGAATGCTGTTTTTTGAAGGCATAAACTTCAGTTTGGCTCACTTGCAGGGCCCTGAGCATTTCATTATATGCTGAGGCCTCTTGTAGTGACAAGGTGAGTATATAAAAAGTAGTATGTAATTACAAAATAACTGCATGTTGTGTCTTCCAAAACACTGAGCAGGCTACATGATGATTACTTTTGGAGCGACTAAATGAAAATACACAGCAGTATTCAGGAACATATAATTACTCGTAGGATTTGCTTATTAAATCTCTAGCTTTTGTGAAAATAAGAGTTCTTTTCACTTGTACAGTACTGTCTATTGGACGACCTCAAAGCCCTTTACACATTTTGCTAAATGTATCCCCCATATAACTCCATTCACCGTAATGTTATAACGTCAGAGGTTAAGCTAGTCCATTAATTAAGCCTCACAACAGTCCTGTGCAGTAGAGGGGGAGTATTGTACTCATTTTTCAGATGGGGATATTGAAGCACAGAGAAGTTTAGCAATTTGGACACAGTGATCAGTGGTAGAGATGAAGTCCTCACTCTAAGCCCCTTGCCCTAATCACCAGTCAACATTCACTTCTAATATGTAAATGATAGATAGCAGCTGTGAGTTACTTATGCATTGTAAAATATGGCAATACTAAACACACACTCAAACAATTTACAAGTGGAACTTACACTGTACAGTGTGATGTCCCTTTCTATTTATCAAGGCTTATATCCATTTCTCACATGCCTTCTTGCAATACAGCTGTTCATTCAGGGTTCACAATTCTGCGCACTTTCTTTCTGAAGAAAGAAAATCATGGTCTCAAAGTAGGCCGTTTTCTCGCTGAAGGACAAATATGTCTGTGGGGATTTCAGATGCTGTGCAGCACGTCTTCTAGGAGGAATTCAGTCATGTAGATATTTTCAAAGTGTAGTCAGTGCTGAGCTGTACAAATACCAATATACATCCAAAATTATTTGCATATTAAGACTTAGTTTCAATAGTGTCAAGTTCCATCTCATTCATTGTTTTCTTTTTTGGTAAGATTTATGTTACAAAATACAGTTCAATCACCTGCGGAAGCTACAAGAATGAAAATGAACTGAAAGTATCTGGATGTGCCTAATAATTTATAGTGGACAGGGAAGAGCATGCATTATTGACACAACAAGCCACAAAACACCGAGACAATTACATTTTACACTTTGTGTTGTAATGTTTCAAAAGATTGGTTTAATAATTGATCTGCTCTGATGTCTTAAAAGAGAGAGAATCTACTATGCCGAATAGTTAACTCAGAGTTAGGGCGGCAAATTTAAAGGTACTTGTTCAGTGGCTGGTGAGGGTGTGTGGAGAGGGCAACTGTACTAGGGGATGTGAGGTTTAAAAAGTGGCCCAAATCAATATCCCAGATCTAGCAGACGGAAAAGTAGCTGGAGCTCACCTCACACAGGATTGCATTTTCAGTAGGCGATGCTCTGGGCACTGAGTACACCAAAGAGCGTGGTCAGCTGTGCATATTCAGCTAAATAATTCACTTAAACTTGTTTGCACAACTAGCTCTTCAGCACACACCTCCAGGAAATTATATCTATATGGGAACTGTACTCACACCTTTCTACTAATTTGTTCCATGTATAGTATGTTATTCTTTCAGGCACCTTTGCTAGGTGTTGGCAGAGAAAAATGGTGGGTTTGAAGTAGAAGATGTGGGGGGGGGGAAATGCCAATGCACCCAGATGAAAATCAGGTACCCAAAAGAGGGGAGACTTGAAATGTGGAGTGCTTTAAATTAGACCAGTTCAACTAGGTGTACTCTGAAGATGTCTACTACCAGTAAAGTAGTAGACACCGCCTGAGTCAGTGGCAATATCTGAATGAGTGGCAACTGGATGAAGAGTAACAACTTGTAGTAAAGCGAGTGAGAAGATTGTTCACTTGCAAGGGGTACCCCAGGGGCAATTGCTTTCTTACACTTTAGCAGTGTCTATATGCTTCAGCAAGATTACTGAGCAGATCTTTACCACTTTACCGTACAGGCCCGAGAATGTGGATATGGAATATGTGTATTAGTCCACATTAAGTCCTTTATTTCAATTTTGGATACGACCTCAGACTGAATAATAATGGCAGACTGTTTAAGGAAAACAAATTTGTGATACATATTAATCATGAAGGGAAAAATGCAGGCCTTAAACTGATTCCAGACTCCAGGAATAGGGACTTGTGTACTGTTTCCAGTGAGAACTTCATGTCTACAAAAAGCAGGGGTTCTCCCTTTACTTGCCATTGCCTTCAGATTGCTACACTGCTGGAAGGCATGGGAATAGGACACATGAGATACTCCCCTCCTCTTGAGATTTGATCAATACTTTTGTAAGAGTAAATGGATTTCTAGTCAAAGAAACAAGATTCTTTACATTGGCCCCTGGACTTTATATTTTGAGCATTAACAGTGTGCTTTGTGGCGTATAATATGTAGAGACAGATGCCATCTCTGTCCCAATCTGTCAGGTGAATAGAATTCTATTCACAAGGGCAACATCAAATTACAGTATTTGCTATATGATACATAACTCATAGGCCAATGGCAGGTGGTCTGGATAATCTAACGCATTTTCTGTCTCCAGCATTTGGTATCAGAAAATGCATGAGACCTTGCAGGTGATGTATTAACTGGGGTTCAAGTTCTATAGCAAGGTTCAAGACTTTGTTTGTTCCCTTGCCTGGCAGTATTACACTGCATGCTGAGGAAGAATATTTGAGATGCTTTGCCACTCAGGGAGGATGGAACATTGCTGCAATACTTCAGCTGTTCCTTAAGTGCCTTTTTAATTCCTTGAGCAACTAGGTAAGCAATGTGCAATTTCTTTGAGAGGTAGGGATCTTTATTCACCAGGAAATCTCTATTGCTATGTGCTCTGTGTACCATATTCTTGACAGACGTGGGGCCATGTATGAATGTACAGTGGGTTAGGATCTCCTAAATTCTGGTGGGGGAAGAAAATCTATCAAGAGACAGGTTGTAGCAACACAAAGAAAGTTTAGGGCAGCACTGATGGCTAAAGCAGCCCTAAATGTGGATGACGCTGGCTGTGTTGGGGGCATTAGGGAGGAGGTTTCAGTGAGGCAGAATGTATTTACCTGAGCTGGAATTAGGCCAGGACACTATGTTTAATCCTTCTGTTTCTTATTGAAAATGCCACTTCAATGACTTCCTTTTTTTACATCTCATCCTGTGCATAGAATGGTGGAAAGGTGAGTAAATCATCAGGAAACCTGTCCTTAATGTGCTGACTTAGCTATAATTCTTGCAGCTCACTGTATGGTGACAGATGCTTGATAGAGCAGGCAGCACAGAGGTAGAAGAAAGCCGCACTACATCCAGCACTGTCTGCTAACTGTCTTCTATTTATGAAACTGACCTCCCATGAGGCTTTTCCTAATTTTAGCAGGAGCTGCTCCATTGAAGCTTATAAACTTCAGGCAGAGATACAATAGCAAGATGGATAATGTGTAATCAAAGAGTAGCACTTAGGGGGAACCTGTGGTGTCCTCGTGCCAGCATAATGACCTTGTGTTTATTAAAATAAATATCCCCAAGCAAGGCAGTGCCAAGAAGTTTAACAGCAGAAATATTTTCCCCATCTTCCTGCTGGTGAGTGAGCTTAGTCTAAAGGTGTCATCTTCAATTGAGAGCAGCCTATGTGTTCATAATGGTTAAGGTTAATTTAGTCATATAAGATAAATAACTGCAGGCAGGAAAGTGGTGGTTTAAAGCAAAATTGAGGAAAATTCTCCAGCGGGCTGAGAAAAGCTAGCGAAGTCCCCTGCATTATTACAACTAGCGATGATGATAAAAATGTTAAAAAGTAAAAATGAGCCAAAGCAGTTGCAAGCCTTGTCCTGGTTTATGGGTGCATGGACCGCTCCAGTGATGCTCTTATATGGCAGTCTGAAATGTCCCTAGGTCAAGTAGGAATCATACAAAAATGCCAGACTGATCATGCGAGAACTGATGTCACTAAACCGGGAGTAATCTAAGCACCCGAAGGTAAGAAAATCTATTTAAACTACTCTTGATACTAGATCTGGTGGGAAATGTTTCGGTCACAATGATTTTACGGGGGGGGGGGGTGGGGGGATGGCCCTTTTCACAAAACTACAGTTTCCTGTGGTAACATTTCAGTTTTCCCAAACATTTTCAGGAATGTTGAAATGAAGATGGCTCCTTGACTGCCTGCTTGGATGCTTTTTTGTCAATTTCACTTTTGGCCTGCAGCCAGTACAGGAAGTTGGCAAAAGGCTTTCCCTTAGGGCTGGCCCAGGCTGAGTGCCCTGATGCTCTACCTTTCAGTATCCCCTGCCTCTCCCCAGCTCTGAGGGCTGGAGAGACAGAGAGCCCACCTCCCTCCCAGCT
The DNA here is from genome assembly GCF_007399415.2 of Gopherus evgoodei. Taxonomy (NCBI): domain Eukaryota; kingdom Metazoa; phylum Chordata; order Testudines; family Testudinidae; genus Gopherus; species Gopherus evgoodei. The sequence goes on from NC_044325.1 coordinate 81,037,515, forward strand.
CTTTGCCCCTCTGGGACTCAGAACTTGACGGGGAAGGCAAGTACCGAGGCTCTGTGCCTGTTCAGGCCGCAGAGCTATCGAGGGAGGCTGACTGATGAGACTCTATGCCTTGCAGTGGTCTGAGATCTGTTTACACTAGGAATGTTACTTCAGTAGCTATGTCTCTTACGGGTGTGAAAAATCTGCACCCTGAGCAACACAGTTAAATTGAACTTCACCCCAGTGCAGATGAGTGCTAGGTCGGCGGAAGAATTCTTCCATCAACCTAGCTTCTTCCCCTTGGAGAGGTGGATTACTTATGCCAATGGGAGAAGTTCTCGAATAGCATAGGCAATGTGTACACTGAAGTTCTACATTTTAAGCGTAGACCTAACCTGAGTGCCTCACAATCGTTAATGAACATATCCTTACAACACTCCTGCAAGGGAAGGGAGTATTATCCTCTCTTCATAGTGGGGAGAAGTGCAGTGACTTGCCCAAGTTCACAAAGGAGTTCTGTTGGCAGAGCTTGGAAATGAATCCAGATCTTCTGAATTTCAATCCAGTCCTTTAATTTCAAGGCTTTCTTACCACCACCACCACGAAGGATCCATGTTATATATGGAAGCCAGCCAAGATAAGAATTGGTTAAATTATCTGATCAATAAACAAGGTCCTTCCAGGAAACCAATTTCATTTGATTAATGTGGCAGGTCAGGTAAGGGCTTTATTGAAATTCAACACACATTTGTATTGCAAGAGCATTTTTTAATTGCAAACAGTCCTGAGTATGTGACTCAGTCAATGAAAGACTTTATAGAAGAACCAGTGCTAGACAGAGCTCAATTGCAGTCCGACAGTGACCCTGATTGCCTTGTGATCTATTACACCAACTTGCCAAGGATGCAAAGACTTAGCTGATTAGCCTCATATGCGTTCAGATTTCTATATGAAATTAAAAGGTTAATTAAGCCAGAGAGAGAAAGAAAGGAATGTGATGAATGGGCCTTGAAGTGGAACTTCAGTTATGGAGCATAAATCCCATTTCTTCCAAAGACAGATCAAAGAGGAAAGTGAACATTGTCAGATGGGTTTTACTAAAATGGGAAGAAAACAAAACTGTCTGTGTTAATGTGCAACGATTGCCATGAAAATGTCAGCATTTATTCAGAGCTGGCAAACAGTGATATTTGAGATACCATGTACCCCTCTAATTTATATGCTACGGCAAATATGAGGGAGAGAACAGTGTTGTGTCTGTTGATAGATATTTATTTTAATAGCAATGATTTTACAATGGATGTTAGTCTCTCAAATTTAGTTAACAGCTTATTAATGGGGAAAAATAGATCGTTTATATTACCTTTTTGATAATGGGCAATATTAACAGAATTGGTTGATCATCAAAGTACAGAGGGTCCTAAATTGTCCAGAAAGAAGTGGAGGTCATAGAGATTGGAGAGGGATAGAATGGATTACAAATCAGTAAATTCAGTCTCTTCCCAGCAGCCAGTTTGGAGACTTGCATTTTTGTGTGCATTTGTATGGTTGAATTTGGAACCTGGAATTGAAGGTCACATTTACGAGATGGAATATAGTATCCTGGAATTCAGCAACACAGAAAGGGATTTGGGGGTAATGTTTGATAACCAACTGAACATAACTCCCAGTATGATGCTGTAGCTAAGAAGATTAAGGTAATCCTTGGATGTATAAGTAGGAGAATATCTAATAGGAGTAGGGAGGTGGTGTTTTGTCAATATAGGACATCAGTGAGACCATTACTGGAACACTGTGTCTAGTTCTGATGTCCACATTTCAAAAAAGATGCAAAAATATTGGAAAGGGTTCAGAAAAGAGCTACAAGAATGACTTGACATATAAAACCATGTCTTCTAGTGAGGGACTAGAAAAGTTTAATCTATTAATTTATCCAAGAGATGATTACATGCTTATCTGTGGCCCTGCAATTTGGACTATGGGGGTATGAATTACAGAATGCACTGTAACTCCCCCTTGTGGATGATGCTGGCATGAACTAAAAGGTACTTAGTTCATGTTACTGTAGTCCTGTTTAAAGAAGACTGTTAGTGGGAACTAGCTACCTTTTACTTCATGCCAGCACACTGTACATGGGGGCGTTACAGCACAGCATGCTAGTGCACTCTACAATTCATACCCCCCATAGTCTGATCTGGGACCATGTAGACAACCCAAAGAGGTGTGTTGTCAGATGCCTACTGGTGTGGTGCTCTGCTCTGTTCAATGTTGATATCACTCGGCTGCATGCATATGTTCCCTCTGTGTGCCGTCCCAGCTCTTCGAAGATAGCTGACACAGCAGACCCGAAGAGAACCCCCAATAACCACAGAGTCTAGTAAGGTACGAAGGCACTCGGCCAGGTTTATTGCCGTATTGGACACAATGATAGTTCCCCCTAGATTGTTTCTCTACAGGGCATACTACTAATATGTGCCCCCGGTCAATGGACTCAGCTCAGTCAGTGGTGGGACTTTCCACTGCCCCCTCGGCCGGACAAAGACACCGCCCCAGGGATGCATTCTTATACACAGGTACAAACAAGTTACACATCACTCCTGACGTATGAGGTGCAACCCCTCTATGCAGCAAGATACAACCCCTCTACGTAGTAAGGTGCCGCCTCTCACCTTGTACATGTTGGTTTGAACAAAACAACTCTGTCCATCATATTACTCTTTTGGCCCTGTTATTGGGATGGGTCAGCCTGTTCCTTGTTATCTGTGTGGAATGTGCAAGTATGTGAATGTTCTGATATCTAGTGTTCAGTACCTTTAGGTATATATCTTCTTGCAGCATCAGCCCTTTCCTTGCCAGCTTCTGTGATCAGGGCCTGCCTCTGACTCACAGCTTAACTTTGCTTTATGTTAGCAAAGTCTTGACCGTTACTTTAGTTTAGGCCTCAGGCCTCATACCGGGCCTTTGATACCAAGGTTTATATCTCAGGGCCTCCTCTTACTACAAGGTGAAATGATTATTGTTTTCAAGTATGTGAACTCTCTTGTGCAGAGATTTCTGATAGTAAATTACTCTTTAATCTAGCAGAAAAAAGGTATAATGAATATGACTCAGAGGCCCATTGATGGTTCACTATTCTGTGTCAGCAATAGTATGTTATCATACCTAACATACTACATACTACATCCAACTCATTGTTGTCATGACTTTTAAAACAGTGTTTCCCAAACTTGGGATGCTGCTTGTGTAGGGAAAGCTCCTGCTGGGCCAGTTTGTTTACCTGCCACGTCCACAAGTCCTGCCAATGACGGCTCCCACTGGCCACAGTTCGCTGCTCCAGGCCAATGGGAGCTGCGGGAAGCGGCCTGGGCCGAGGAACATACCAGTTTTTTCCAGACAAAGGAAAGGGATTGACAACTCAAGCCATGTGTGGCCAAGGACATAGGGCTATTGATTTGTATCAGAAATTTAAAGAAGATCATTTGCTTTATAAAAAATCAGAAGTGTGAGAGAAGGCAGCATGGCATCAATACCAGATATCATGGCATCAATACCAGACAGCATGACTTTTATACACAGCAGGGGAAAGGAACTTTATCTGGGCATACACATCAAAAGAATACATTTCAAAGGTTTACAGGACTATGAAGAGAGGAGAAGAGAACCTCTATCTCTATCCCTCACCTGAAGAGAAAAAGAAACCCAGCTTTTGAGCTCTGTGTTGGATCCTGGCTAAGAACCATCCAGCCATGCTGGAAGAATCACTATGGTGAAGAAACTTTGACCAAAAGACACTGGTTTGTTAAGCTGAGTTTTGGTAGCATATTTTCACTTTTGTTTGTTTGTAACCATTTCTACCCCTATTACTTGTACTTGGTATCACTGAAACCTATGTCCTTATGTCAATAAATGTGTTTTACTTTTAATGTAAACCAACTCAGTGCTGTGACTGAAGAGAATGATATATTATTTCAGTTAAGTTAATAAGTTGCTGGGCATTGACTCTTCAAATGAGCAGCAAACTTCATATAGTTTTGGGAGTGTTACAGCAAGAGGGATTGGGCACTGCAAAAAGATGTTTGTAGGGCTGGAAGTGTTGTTGAGGTCCCTCTGCAGAGCATTTAAAGCACCCAGAGTTGCAATACAGATGATGACTGAATACCTTACTGGCCTGGGTGAACTTCAAAGTGTCTCAATGACATCCAGTAATTGAAATCTGAAGCCAGACAAAGTCAGAGTATAAATAAGGTAGAATTATTAAGAGAGGGTAATTGACCACTGGAACAATTTACTGAGGGGTGATTTGGAACCTGATTCCCCAAGACTTTTGGACACCTGAGTTTGTCAATACTATCCTTAGCTGCATAAAAAGGAGGAAATAATCCCTGAAAGACAGCTTGAGCAGCCAGACTTAGAAGAGAAGAGCTGGCAGCTGCGGTTTGTTGAGCTGCTGGGAGGCAGAACTGACAACTGTGCCTCCTAAGCAAAATAAACTGAGAAGAGAGAGAAGTTACTCTTTTCCTAGAACTAGAAGTCTCCAAGCCAACCACAGGTAAGGGAAAGGAGGCAACTGGGAATTCTTTGCCTTGTTTCTCTGAAGAGGACTATACTGCTGTGCAAAGAGTAATATTACTTTTGTTTGCTCAACTAGAACCTGGCTTAATGAAATGGCCTTGTGTATGTGCAGGCAGTAGGAGTAGTAGAGAAGAAAACACCATGCTTGTCTTGTTTCAGTTTGGACCTGGCTGTGATTATTTATTCCCTCTAGAGGGGGGGACCTGAATTATAGGGGACTCCATGGGAAACTAGTGATCCTACTCGATGATCCCTTCTTAAATAATATTTTTTTAGATAGTGCCTTTCCTACAGGATCCCTAATTACCTCTCCCTATCCCTGTGCCCACACATGTACAGGAACTGTCTTATCAAACACCGAAGTTTAGCCTCCGCTTGGGTGAATCATGGTAGCTCTTCAAAAGTGTACAGCAACACTATGCAGAATCTAGGATAGGAAAAGAAAAGTAGTATATATGATTACAGATTCCTGTGCAGCATTGGGAACAGAATACAATTGCTTTAACTGAGAATGTGGACAAGTGCAATTAAGTTACTAAAATTAAAAAAACTAACATTACCCATAAAAGACCAGATACCCCCTTACATTGACAGTCATTCAGAAAGTTACGGAGTGGCCAGAAAATTCCACTGCAGTGTATTCTCCAAAGGGGGATGGTTTGGGAGCAAGAGCATGAAGAAAGATGGAAAGATTCCAACCTTCTAAATCTAGTGGATCATTGAGGAAGGACATGCTATCATCCATGGAGACAAGATCTCTCCTTCACAAACTGCCCATTCTCCATGCTGCTTCAGGAATCAGAGTCCTGGACAATGCCTTCTTTTGGTTTTCTGCTGCTATCAGTTGCTTTCTCCTGTGGTTGCTAATATGCAACTGGAGTCCAGGATGTTTTAAGAAGGAGTGCGGGTATTACAGCTAAGCTGCCATTTGATCAGACACCAGGCTGCTGTGTTGGACTCAACCTTTGGATCCCTTAGGTTTTTAAGCTTAGTGGATCTGAGCAGCATCCAGGTACTGTCTCTGTGGGTATACTTACCCTACAGACTGGGTGTGTGGCTTCCGCTGCTTGCATGAACATAGTCATGAATATAAACAGTACTGTAGCCATGATATCATGGGTAGCAGCAGTGGAGGTATGGCTTAGCCACGCAGCATATGTATCCACCAGTTTCAGGTGGGTTGTTAGCCCCTTGCTAGGTATAAGGATTCTACCTAACACCTCCTGAGTGTCCTGATCAAGAGGGAGGCTATGAAGCAAAAGTGATGGGTGCAAAACAGTGTACAATCAAAATGGTATTCACCACATGGAATAAAGTTTCCAGATTGATTATAGGCATTTTACCGATGTACTAAATACTCACACAGTGAATATAGAATGACACCATGGAAGTGGCTCTTCTGTCCTCACCTTTATATGCCAATGAAAAGTTTAACCTCATTATGTTGCTTTTTTTCATGGAAGTCAAGGGGACCATTTGAGCCCAGGTCATGCCACCCTCCTATCTGTGGTTTGTTAGTGACAAATTTATTAATTTTAGAAGCCCACTTTTAAAGATAGTGAAAACATTGTGATCCCTTTGAGCATGTGACTTGAAGCCCTTGCTGCCCATCTACCTCTTCAGCTTATATGCAGCTGTTTGAAATGTAGACCATTTAATCAGAAGAAAATCTTTGTGAAAACTAGATTGGAAAGACTGATAACATTGGGCATTTTAGTCTGTAAAAACAGCCAAGTGCCTGGACAGCTTTATTGATGTATTATCATGACATGGAGTGAACAAACCTCAGCAGGAGAGGCAAGGACATGTTCCCTGTGTTTATTGATCTGCAGTTTCCTGTGTAAAATACCACATTTCTGAATTTCTTGAGTGGTGTTATTGATGTAACTTCTGCCAGCATAAGATCTGAACTGCAGCCACCAAATTGATTTGTCTTGTCAGATTTGAAACTCCAATCTCCTCCACAAAAATAAATAAGCAATAAAAAAATTAAAAAAAATGAAATAATAAAATTAAAAGGTTTGTGCAATATCTCACTGCCCCATTCAGGTCTTGCTACTACTGTGAAGAGCTGAAAGAAAACAAATATGCCAGGCAGCCAGCCAGTTGGCCCTGAATGCACTTAGAATGCGTGTTGCATGTACTCTGTACAACATATGATTATATTGAATAATGGAATCCTATGTGGGGCTTCAAAAGATGATTGTTTGTCATCATTACCCGGCCATCCTGCCAAAGGTAGAGCTGTCATCCAAAATGATCACCAAACTGCCACAGCAACTTCATGAAGGGCCAAAGTAATTTCATGCCCCAAAACATCAAGGGGTAACTTTCTTTAGACAGTGTGAATGACTGATTCAATCAAGCAGGCCAACAGTGGGTACGTCTACACTACGGGATTATTCCGATTTTACATAAACCGGTTTTATAAAACAGATTGTATAAAGTCGAGTGCACGCGGCCACACTAAGCACATTTATTCGGCCGTGTGCGTCCATGGTCTGAGGCTAGCGTCGATTTCCGGAGCGTTGCGCTGTGGGTAGCTATTCCATAGCTATCCCATATTTCCCGCAGTCTCCTCCGCCCCTTAGAATTCTGGGTTGAGAGCCCAGTGGTTGATGGGGCAAAAATCATTGTCGCGGGTGGTTCTGGGTAAATGTCGTCAGTCATTCTTTCCTCCGGAAAGCAACAGCAGACAATCATTTCCCGCCTTTTCCCTGGATTGCCCTGGCAGACGCCATAGCACGGCAACCATGGAGCCCATTCAGCTTTTTTTGTTTACAGTCACTGTATGTGTACTGGATGCCGCGGACAGAGGCGATACTCCAGCGCTACACAGCAGCATTCATTTGCTTTTGCATGATAGCAGAGATGGTTACCAATCATTCTGTACCCTCTGCTGCCAGTGTAATTTGGCAATGAAATGACAGTTATCTGTCCTTCTGTGCTGTCTGCTGCAATCATGGGTGCCCCTGGCTGAGATCAGCCAGGGGCGCAAAAGCAAAACTGGGAATGACTCCCCGAGTCAATCCGTCCTTTATGGTTTCTAAAAATAGAGTCAGTCCTGCCTAGAATATGGGGCAAATGTACTAGCAAAGCAGTGTATCAGAGAGTACAGCTGCTCTGTATCAGATCCCGCAGAAATGATGAGCTACATGCCATTCACGGGGGGTGTCCCTGCAACAACCCCACCCGTTGCTTCCCTTCTCCCCCAGCCTTCCTGGGCTACCGTGGCAGTGTCCCCCCATTTGTGTCATGAAGTAATAAAGAATGCAGGAATAAGAAACACTGGGTTTTGGTGACATAAAATGAGGGGGAGGCAGCCTCCCGGTGCTATGATAGTCCAGGCAGTACAGAATCTTTTCTTTTCACATGAAAGGGAGGGGGCTAATTGAAGCTCATCCCCCAGTTGCTATGATGAAGACGGTTACCAGCCGTTCTGTACCATCTACTGGGAATGACCGGGAGTCATTCCTATTTTCACCCAGACGCCCCCAGCCAGCCTCACCTGAAGCCAGCCAGGAGCACTCACGGGTTGATAAGAAGGACGGTTACCAGTCCTACTGCACCGTCTGCCACCGGGGAGGGGAGAAGAGCGGATACTTCTCTTCACTGCTGCAGCATCGTGTCTACCAGGAGCATTCAGTGGACATAGGGTGACATTGAAAGAAGTCAAGAAATGATTTCTTTCCCTTTTCTTTCACCTGGGGGGGGAGTAAATTGACGAGCTATTCCCTGAACCATGCCGGACAATGTGTTTGAACCTACAGGCATTGGGAGCTCAGCCAAGAATGCAAATACTTTTCGGAGACTGCTGGGGTCTTTGGGGTAGCTGGACTCCTCAGTACCCCCTCCTTCCCTCCATGAGCCTCCATTTGAGTCTCTGGCTTCCCATTATGCTTGTCACGCAGCACTATGTAGCCTGTAGATTTTTTTTTCAAAACGCTTTGGCATTTTGTCTTCTGTACGGAGCTTGGATAGAACAGATTTGTCTCCCCATACAGCAATCAGATTCAGTATCTCCCGTACGGTCCCATGCTGGAGCTCTTTTTGGATTTGGGACTGCATTGCCACCCGTGCTGATCAGAGCTCCATGCTGGTCAAACAGGAAATGAAATCAAATTTTCGCTGGGCTTTTCCTGTTTACCTGGCCAGTGCATCCGAGCTGAGATTGCTGTCCAGAGCGGTCACGGTGGTGCACTGTGGGATACCGCCCGGAGGCCAATACCGTCGATTTGCTGCCACACTAACCCTAATCCGATGTGGTAATACCGATTTTAGCGCTACTCCTCTCATCAGGGAGGAGTACAGAAACCGATTTAAAGAGCCCTTTATATCAATATAAAGGGCCTCGTAGTGTGGATGGGTACAGTGTTAAATCGGTGTAACACTGCTAAAATCGGTTTAAACGCGTAGTGTAGACCAGGCCAGTGTTTTCTTTCTGGAGTTATTCCAGGTACTTTTTGGTTTTTGAGTGTGTGGTTTTGTCTTACTGTAATGAAGAGTCTGTATTAGTGCCCTTTTGTTTGCTTTACATGGACATGCTCAGAAATACATCTTGACAGGAGCATGTACAGTTACAGTGAATTTTAAGCAAACATTAAAGAATACGCACAGAAAGCTTTTAACTTATAAACACAAGTATTGTACCCAACACTTGCTTGGGAAGCTATAACTTCTAATCAGGGAGTTGAAACAAAGTCATATATCCTATGTGTGCATTCAAATGTACTGGGTGTGCTAACACTTGTATGTTTCACCCACAATATCCTTTTAGCCCCAGTGGGCATACATTCTAGCACTTGCATGTCTTTGAGTGTTAGATGTCTCAAAGGGCTCTCGTGTAACTGTTAGCAGGAATTTGCACTTGTGAAGTGTAGGCACAAGCTATGGCTAACACAAGTAGAGGCTGAAGGCTGGAAATATGTCCCCTTAATGGCATATAGTACCTGTTAAATCAATAGAAGTGTGAAAAATGTTTCTCTTGCTTTTTCTTTGGAACAAAATTGTGCTTAGCTCTTTGGTTCATGGAAGAATAGATTTCTATAACGTTTGCTGTACGGTTAGCAAACAGACATGTTCTTAGCTGCTAATTTGCAATGCAGATCAAAGAGCACTTCAGCAGCAAGACTTCAGCGTTTTGCCAATAGCTTAAATGTTCATTTAAAACAATGTTTAAGAAGTGTTGAGAAGAGAACATAACAGAACTCATTAAGGGGGAACATCAGTGTAATATACAAGATATTCTAATCGCTGCAACTAATTACAAAGAAGAATATATATGTAAAAAAGCTGTTTTTAGAAGTGTCTTAAATATATCGAAGCAGGATTAACAATAAAACAAGAAGATGACTATTTGACAGATGTAAAGAATGTCTTAGTGAATTGGTGTCACCACTAGAAAGCATTTGAAATAGAGAAGCTTTACAATAAATTTTGAATTTCTCCATTCCAATCTCCCCTCAGACTGTAAGGTTGGAGACCCCACTTAAAGAGACGAATCCTATAGGCTGATGGAAATATTGAAACATTGATAATCATTTCTTAACATTCACTATTTTAATGTATATTTTTAATCTAAAATATATTTAGCCCTTTAAAATATTCATACTGATGGATTTTACTTTGCCACTACATTGTCTGTGATCCCTGCAGTCTCCCATTATAATCCCACAAAGGAATTTACAAATTCTTATGATTGTCACTGTCTGTTTCCAGCATCACCAGTTCCTATTCATTTTTCCTGCCTGCTGTATTATTAGTACAAGTAAAGATGGACTGAAATTTAAATTTGTCAAAATCTGGACTTGTGGTTTTAAATCCAGGTCCAGAGCCAAACATTGCCAAATTTCCTGAGTATTCAGCCCATTTTAGAAAGATTTCAGTCAGAAACCACCATCGGAATCTGGTATCATGAACCAACCTGAGGTCCAAGCCCATCTCTAAATAAAATAATTTTGCCAACTCTTGAAATATTTTGTGTTTTTGTTAGTGTAATATTTTATAATATTTTTTTAAATTATTCTAGTCCTTATGAGTTCAGATAAAACTTTGAAAATGTGACTGAAAAGCTCAAAAACCAGAAGAACAAGAACACAACATTAAAAAAAAACCCTATTTTTTGAATGCTTTGGTTTGGCAATGCTAGTAAGAGATTCTCTCACTCCCTTAATTCATGGCTTCATCCTACAACCATTTGCTACTCATCTTAGTGCTTATTAATATGAGTAATTGTTTTAGTCTACTCACAATAAGAGCCCCACTGCTGATGATAAGCATTTGCTTCTTTGAGTTTCTTGTCCCAAGAGGAGTCATTTTTAGTGAAACATAGTGTAAAATGGTTACTCTTCACATTAAATTTCCATGCTGACCAGAATAATTTTTGCTTTCTTTACTAAATGCATATAAATAAAAATATTCAGTCAAAACAATGTACTTGGAAGGGGTTGAAATACTCTTTCTACTCCAGCCAAACAAACTGATTTGAAAATGGAAACAAAATAGTGAGGAGACAGAAATGAAACCATACCATTTTATGTCAGGAAATCTTTGCCTGTGCAGACAGGCCCTTTGCATAGAGTGTTAGGGGCATCATTCCACACCAACGATTTTCAGAGGCATTAAACATACTCAAGTGTATGTTTTTCTGCAAGCAGTTTCACTTCAACCTGATAGCTAATTTGATGATTTTGACATAAAAAGATTATTAAAGGTAAACTGGAAAGCTTTATTTTATGTAAATTGTTTAAGGTCCCGAATCAGTAACCAAATACATGAGTAGGGCTGAAAAAGTAACAAGGGATTACAATTTAAAACAAGAGGGTTGAAAATCCTGCTACAGCAGCAAATGATGGTACAACACTGTAACGGCTCCAGTTGTTCCTCCCCCACTGAACTTGTTCATGTGAGGTAACGGTTCCTGCTCTATGAAGGCTCTCCACTGCAGGATCCCAGCTATCAACACTTCTCCTCAAGACCTACATGAGAACACTGGGAGAGACAGAGAGATGCCATGGGTTTGGCTTCCAATACATAGTACGCTAACTATGCTAACTATATGACTCATTCTCAAGTGACGCAACCATTGCCACTACTAAAATATCAAGCTGTGTCTAGGAAATGAACTCTTGGATGGAGAGCAGCTGGCTCAGGCTGAACCCAGGCAAGACTGAAGTGATGATGACGGAAAAGCAGAAACATTTCAAAGAACTGGGCATGAGGCTTTTTCTGCCTCCCATCAAATCTATACACTTCCCATTTATCACAGGGAAACAATATGTTAGCTCATATTTCCAAAAACAGAGGTGTAGCGAGCGCCCTCCGTACCCTCCGACCGGAGGGGCCCCCGCAAGGAAGGGGGCCCCTAAAAGTGGCAAAAAAATGTAAGGTATAACTAGGTAAGTGACATTTATTGATGCTATTGCACAATCCATGTCGGTTTTACTGACAAAACCGTGAAGTCATTATGATACATCATAATGCTATTGGCTACATCAGTTGTCTGTCGGTCAGTTTTGAATTTTAGTTGGACCCATTCAAAGAATGTGTATTTGCGTTCATAATGGCAGTCGGCGGATAAATGTTATTAATTTAGTTGTTTAGTTTTTTATCATTTCCAATGCAGAAGCGTGCTTTGTGATGTCTAAGAGAATGTATAAGAGTGGAGCTAGTAAACGAAAGGCAGCAAAAGATGCCGAGAAGGAACTTGAGAAAATTCCAAAGTTGTCAACGTATTTTGCGCTGCAATCCAACGTACAGGTACAGGCACATGAAACGGACAGCGCTAGCAGTGACGAATCGTATCCAGAAGTATCCAGAAGTGCTTCAAGTGAGGTCAAAGGTGAAGCCAGTTGTTCTACCAAACAAACTGTGACAGATATTCCAGCTGCTGCCGGGAAAGAAGTATCTGAATCTGAACCACTGACTGATGATCCAGGAGATTGGCCGTGTATAGTATCGGCAAATGTGTGACATTGTTGCACGTGGCCCACCGCAGCAGAATGAAAGTTAAGAATTTCCATTGAACGAGGAAAGACGGAGGTTCACAAGTACTCATTTCTATCGAACCATGGCAAATGGCGAGAAAATAAGACGTTCATGGTTAATGTACTCAGTTCAGAAAGATGCCATTTTTTGTTTTTGTTGTAAATTATTTGGCACTGGCAACATACCGCTACGTCGTGGAACATCTGCTTGGAAAGCACTGTCAAAAAGACTTCAGCAGCATGAAACAGGCAAAGGTCATCAAGACCGTATGGTGAAATGGTTTGACCTTTGGTCAGGCATAGTAAACTGTACATCTATTGACCAACTCGAATTGCAGGCTTTTCTGAAAGAAAGAATTTTCTGGAGAAATGTTGTCAAACGCATGGTTGATGTCATTATTTTCTTGTCCAAAAGAAACTTGGCATTTCGAGGAAGTAATGAAAAGCTCGGCGATCCTTTGAATGGCAACTTTTTGGGACTGTTTGAATTGCTTGCAAAGTATGATACTGTCCTCAGCGAACTTTTACAGAGGATTAAGAAGGCAGAGACACATGTTCAACACCTCAGTCCACAGATCCAAAACGAGCTGATTCAACTTGTTGCCAGTAACATTCAAGAGGCCAACATAGCGCAGCTTAAAAAAGCAAAATATTATTCAGTTATTTTGGACTGTACTCCCGACGTGTCACATGAAGAACAGATGTCTATGGTGTTATGCTTTGTTGAATGCAACGGTGAAGATGGTGTCAATATTCGTGAAGCGTTTGTTGGTTTTCTTAATGTTCATGATACAACTGGCGAGGGCTTATTGGAAGCGTTTCTTGAAAAGGCAAACAACTTAGGAAAAGACATTGCTGACATGAGAGGCCAAGCTTATGATAATGGCACAAATATGAGAGGAAAGAATAAAAGAGTTCAAGCCCGCATGCTAGAAATAAATGACCGTGCCTTGTATGTACCATGTGGAGCTCACTTGGAATCTTGTGATCTCAGACGTGGCAAAGTCATCGAAATATGCCGTTGACTTTTTCGGTCTGATTAACAGAATATACGTTATCTTTTCTTCTTCACCTTCATGTTGGGATATACTTCAAGAACATATTCCAATATCTGTTAAAGGGTTATCGGACACTCGTTGGGAGTTGAGAATTGATGTTGTGAAGCCATTGCGTTATCACCTTGAAGAATTGTGCAATGCTTTGTCATCTTTGCGAGAATATGCGCTCGAAAAGAAAGATGGCAATACAGCAACAGAAGCCGGTGCACTTTTAGACCATGTTACTACGTGGCCTTTTGTTCTGACTGTGTACACGTGGTACGATATACTATTTCATGTCAATAAAACCAGCAAATTAATTCAGTCACCAGATGTGTCAATTGACGTACTGCAGGCAGAAGTCGGTGCTACAATGAAGTTTTTGGAAGACTATCGAAATACAGGATATAACTCTGTGGTCACAAATGCACATGAAATAGCAGAGCATATGGGTATTGAGCAGGTGTTTCCAGAAACCAGGGTGCGACTTAAGAAGAGAATGTTTGATTACGAATGTGCTGATGATTCGAGTCATCTTTCTGCTGAAGAAAAATTCAAATCGCAGTTCTTTCTTGTTCTCACTGATCAGGCCATATCTTCTGTTTCATCGCGATTTGACCAACTCGTGGAGTGGTATAAGTTATTTGGATTTCTGTACAACGCTAACAGCCTGAAGCAGTGTCACAGAGAAAATGAACTGGAGAATCACAGCAAAAATTTTGACAGAAAAATGGGAGACATTGATGCCAACGAACTCATAATGGAATTGCATCGTTTTATTTATGTCATCGAGAAAGAGAGAGGACTTGTCACAGCAAACAATTTTTTAACATACATATACAAGAACAGCCTTCAGGATATATATCTGAATCTTTGCATTTGCATCAGAATTCTTCTGACCACACCAGTTACTGTCGCTGGTGCTGAAAGGAGCTTCAGCAGAATGAAACTGATCAAGAATATCCTGCGCTCAACCATGACAGATGACAGGCTTTCTGCGCTTGCAGTTATCTCAATCGAATACAAGATTGCCAGATCTCTGGACTATGACGCATTGATTAACCAATTTGCGGAGAACAAAACTCGAAAGAAGCGCTTTGCGTAAATACGGAATACATGTACACTGTAGGCCTATGTATACATAATATGAACCCTGTATATTGTATAAAATAAATACCGCATTCCAGTTTCTGCATTGTAAGGGGCCCCGGACATATGTTTGGAGGGGGCCACATTCTTTGTTGCTTCGGCCCCTGTCCAAAATGTCATCTTTCACCTCCAGCTGACTAGGAAACTTCATCCTGTCCTGGAGCAGGACCTAGCCATGGTAACCTATGAATTTGTCACCTCCAGGCTGGATCACACATAGGTTCTAGCTGGTACAGAATACAGCTGCCCACCATGTACATGGCTCAAGAGTAAATGGATCAATCCATAGCTACATCAAAGACCAAATGTTGTTGTATGATCCATCACAACAGATACAGACTTCTGAGATAATCAGACCCCTGGAGGAAACTTGTGAGAGCTGAGGACAAACCATTATCTGTCAAGGGGATCTAGATATGTTAACAATCTTCCAGAGAACTTCAGGCAAATTCAGAGTCTGACTATCTTTAAGAAATGCTGTAAAGCCCTTCTCTTTGAGAAAACCTTTCCACCATAACTGATGCTCACAATTCCAGCACACCTTTTTATTACTAATTCTCTGCCAATACCTTCACACACACCCTCCCAAGAAAAAAAACCTCTCCCAAACAGAATTGATCCAGAAGGAGAAGACTTAATGAAATCCACAAAGGGCTTCATTATTGCTATTAATTTTACAGGGAAGGCACTCAGATACCACAATGATAGGTGGGCCATACAAAATTCTGAAGAAAATAAATGAAGAGGAAAACTAGTTTGTACTTTAGTTGATTGATTGACTTTGTCTTAGTTTTGCATGAGAGGTACAGAATTCTGACAAAAGTTTTGGGACTTTAAAAACATATATTCTACAGAATTTGGCCTGATTTTTGGCATGATGCTATATTTATGTGGTATCTTTATACCCTGCTACAGGCAGAATCCAGGGAAATCAACTATGACATGGAATCACTGAGAGAAAATACTTGTAGAATCTTACAAGGTCATCTTTATGTTTTTTGGGACTGTCTCCTTACTGGAGTGTGGTGTGAACAGTGACTCTCTGAAAGTGGCCTACCAGGCTTCTGATGTCCTCTCCCTGATTCAGAATCAAATTTGCCAATTTTTAAAATATATTTCCTAGTTTTGTTGTTTTGTTTTTCCATAACTGCAAAACTCCTACTTCAGTTTGGAGAATTGGGATGAATACTTTGGTTCTTGTGGATCATCAGCACCAATAATAGAAGATATAGGCAAAATCATGCTTGTTACATTCTTCTATGATGCCTTCATTTACAAGTTTGCAAGTCCATTATGCTTCATTGATGTAGCGCAGGATATAAATGAGAGACTAACTTGGACTTCAGAGTCCGTATTACTGATGATAATGTATGAAGAGGAAATAATCCACCTTGACTTTCAGATTCTCAGTAGAATTTTCAGGGCTGACAGTTAGAAAAACATCTTTAACTTTTAAATAGTGAGAACAGGGTATTAGTGAGGACACTGTAAACACCATGATGCCATTTTTACATAAGCATCAATCTCTCTAAAACGAATTCTTCCTTGTTAACTTGAAGTCTGCTCATGCAGAGGCCCAAAGAAGGGTCTTAAGACATATCAGAGAATTAGCTGTTCTACAGCTAAAAGCCTGAGGAAGGGCTAGAATTGAAATACTGAAAATCAAATGAGAAAATGTGAAGTTTTGCTGGGAAAGGAGATACGTGGCAAATTTTAATGAATAAGAATTAATAATTGCTTATGAGATTCATCTTCTAACTCCACTTGGAGAGACTTTGATTCCATCTCCAGTTCTTATGGGAGCCATTGTTCCTCATTAAAGTAATAAGAATTACTGGAGTAAGGAACTGATTTGGCAGCTCGCCTCTTCCCAGCAGTCTTGATGGGAGTTCTCAGAATGGTAGAATGTAATAAAGGGTAACAGAAAAGACCCATAGTCCTTTCTACTGGAAATCTGACCGTATTGTACAACCTTTTTTTAAGAGTTAAGATGTTTATTGCAGGGGTAAATTGGATCACAATCTTTATTTACTCAAGACTCCTCAGCAAACACACATCTTACTATGATGCAACCAGTTACTGTCATTTCATCCATAAAAGCTGCAAGTCTAATTAAACATAATCCAGCAAATTGACTGTTATGCTATTCCAGGTTCTCTCTCTCTCTCTCTCTCTTTTTTTTAATGACAAGTTGTTGACATTTAGGAGAGGAAGCCTAGTCCATGCTGAAAGTTAAGAGTCTGCAAAATGCAGGCTATGAGAAAAGAGAACAGAAAACACATCTTTGTTACTATAGCAACAATAAGGAACTTTCCCCACTCCTATTAACTTAAAAAACACTCAATCTCTCCCTTCTTCTCCCACCACCATTTCTGCAATAAATTAGATATAAAACATTAGCCTTAAAAAAATTCCCCCACTTTGACTGAACTGACTAGTTCCTTTTTGAAAGTAAAACAACAAAAATCAGTGTGTTAGCCCAAGGACATCATAATGATGTTTTTAATAATCCTCAACACCATTTTAATTTACATCTAAATTATCAGGATTTTATAGAAAAAAATCAAAACTCCAATAATTTTAACTTTCTCTTTTTCTTAACCTCATTCTTTTTTCTTTTTTTTTTTCTTTAAAGAAACTAAACTAAAATCCTGCACAGCTGGAGCAATGTTAATAAGTGTCAGGTCCAGATCAGAGGCACATTTCATTACCATTCGAGGAACATCAGTTGTCATAGCGATTGGATACATTTCTTTATTACAGTCATTGCCTTTAAATACAACAGCCTTTCTTGATTCTGCTTTTCTCCACTGATCTCTTTCTGCCAAGGAGAGAGCCAGTGGCTTTCTGACTGCCCTGAAGTTTACCACAGGTTATGTACTACCCTTTATCTGCATGTAAAGCTTTCTTCAGTTCCTGTAAGAGTAGCATGCACAGACTGAGGGACTGTCTATGGTTGTAGACTGTTTTCTGGTTTTAATTGGTTTTTAAAAATGTAAAAGGCTGCAACCATATTAAAATACATGAAAAATTGCAAGCCCTTAAGTGCAAAGAGGTTGAAACTCATTCCGGTGCAGATGGCTGACCCAAGATCTATACCAGTGGTTCCCAAACGTTAACAACCTGTGAATCCCTTTCACCAAAATGTCAACTCTCGCGAACCCCCTCCTAAAAAAGAATATTTCCAGGGATTTTCTCCTTTACCCGAGTATAAATTATAAAAGCAGTGATCTTGGAAATATAAAATTTGTTTTTATGACTTGCTTACTACACACTATATATTACTTATTTATCATTACAGTACTTTTATTACATTATGAAAATGGCAACACTCTTTCAAGATCTCACTTTCGTAGCTTGTATCACTTCAAATAAGCCTGTTATAAGACAAGGTTCCTATATTTCATCAAGGAATATCAGATGTGGAACAGCATGAAGGTATCTAAGAAGCCAACTCAAAAAGTTCCTCTTATACAAGCATTCATGTCTTGAGCAGTTCAGGCAAACAACACACATTAAAACAAAGCTTAAACTTGTTCTTCATAATAATTTAAAAAACAATACTAGCTGCCTATTTAATTTTAAAAACAGCAAAAAAATCCATCTCCCTTTCCATTTTTTATAAGGAGTCTTGAAGTTTAAATCTCCTCAGTATGATAGATATGCTTGCTTTGATCTGCTTAGCTCTGGGAAGTCCAGGCGCTCCGGGCTGCTAGCCCATGCTGCCTGCGGTCCCTAGGGACAGCACTGTTGCCATTAGGGATTTTTTTCCTGAGAACTCCCTGTAACATTTCGCAAGCCCCCAGGGCTTCATGAACCCCAGTTTGGGAACCACTGATCTATGCAAAGCTTAAGACTGTGGTTTCATTGTGACATACATTGCATCAGTCTTTACTGATCTTCTGTGCAGGACTGAAATTCACCTGGAAGGACTATGAATAGGGAACATTAGATCATGCATTGCATGTCTCCAGATCATTTTGAATAAAGTACTGAACATATAATCCATATAAATACTGTACTAGCAGAACTATTTTGATTAAATCTGCAGCTAGATCATTGGAGTGTACAATATATCCAAGATTAATAATGTTTCACCTGAAGCCTCTATTTTTTAAAAGAAATCCCTCTAGCTGCCTCACTTAATTTGTCCGCCCGCTGTGTTTGTGTTTCTTACATATATGTAAAAATATCAGATTTAGTGGACACAATTGAGTTTGTAAAATCATCTCTGTACCCACCCCCATTGTTTCCTCCTTCTGGTTTTTATTGTATACCTGATGTGCTTAGTGTACCAGTCAAAATAAGATACAATATCTATTGGCCCTGGCAGCACAGTCCATCATCTAGAAATCCAGTTGTGTTCTTTCTGCTTTTAGAAATTATCACCAGTCATCACTGAACAATAAAATCTTGGAATGGAACTAAACTGGCCAAATGGCATGGAGATCTGCTTTTCTCTGGTTACATTGGCTCAGTAGTGCTGATTTTCAATAAAAAGGTATTTTTGTCAGTAAACTAAGCAGCTATGATGCAGAAGGGAGGTGGGGCCATCCACCACAGTTGATATATGTAACAACAAAGTGCCTTATTTTTTTTAACAGATTCAGTTTTCTAGCCATAACTGTTTTATGTACCGTATGCTGGGTAATAACATGAAGAGGATTCTATGCTAGCCTGAAATGCTAGCTGCAGTTGCAGCAGCTCTATAAATAGTATTAAGAGAACTATTTACAGAGCTGCTGCAACTGCAGCTAGCATTTCAGCCATCTGAATACACACTGACATCCTGATGCCTCCTCCAAACTCCTCCCTACATGTTTCATGCAGGCCGCTACTGTAATAATACTTTTGTGCTTTTTTTCCTCATACCACATAGACTTTACAGTTAGGAACATTTGACTTGCCACACCAGAACAGACTAAAGGGCCATGTACTGTGATAGTAACTCCTGCCTCCAGCAGTCATGACAGTTACACATGGCCAGTTTTCCAATGGTGCCTATGAGAAAAGAAAGATTGTAGCATAGTGTAATGTACCAGATGTATGAGCACTACTGAACTTCACTGGATAGAGTATCAGAGGTGTACATGACTTCTGATCCAGTAACTACAGTCTAGAGAAGATGTAAGATCTATTACAAAACAAATAATGTTCTTCTTTAACTCAAATGGTAAACAAGTGATCTCTTGAACAAAAAAGCATCCTGAATTCTATCCTTGTTGGTAACTGATTTGTTTGTACAGTTATGGTATGCAGAATAGCTGATGTCCGTGAAGTGCTGTTTGGGCATGATGTCACTACAGTAACTAGATTGGCTATACATTTTCTTAGCCATTTCCCACACCCTCAGTTTGATAAACTGGGTTGGTTTGAATACTGGTGCTGAGAGGAAAAATGGTTTTGTGATTAAGGGTCTGGACTTGATCTTAAGAGAGCTCGGTTCAGTTTCTGGATCTGCCACAACTTTCTAGGTGATCATGTAATCTCTCGGTACCGCCATTCCCTATCTGTAAAATGGAGAATATAAAATGTCTGTTTTTATATTGCAAGTTATTTGGGGGGGGTACCTCAGCTTATGTGTTTTGTACAGTTCTTAGCACCACACATCCCTGATTTCAGTTGGGAGCTTTTGAGCACTGTCAGAACCCATATAATGGTCTTAAACCAGAATTATTAGGGGAGCGGGGGGCACCAAGTCAGTAGGAAGTTCCCAACTAATGGGACAAAAGTTTAAATAACATTGTTAAGACTCAAAGTCCAGTGACACCTTGTGCTGACTGACAGCAGTGTGGAAGAGTAACTAGATTCTCCTGAGGGTAAAACAGAACACACCAGCTAAGCACACATTCCCCACCAGCCGCCTACTCCCCATCTAGCATTTGTGGTACAGGGAGGAGGTCAGGTAGAGAGACATGCACTGAATCTTGGTTTTTATTGCTAGCCCTTAGCACACATTTATCTCCTAACCTGAAAGTATTGAAAGGGGGCTTTTCTCCCCTTTGGACAGAAATAGGACTGGTCAGGAATGTTCACACTACATTTTGACTTTGACCAACTTTTGCAAAAACAGGCAAGTTTCCATCAGAAGCCTGGTGGGCTGGCAGGGAGACTGGGTTTCCATAGTTCCTGGCTCAGGGACAGTCCCACCATGCAGGCTGCCTCAAAGCTGGGGACCCTGGTTCAATAACTGTTCCACATGACGGTTTCAGTTACATATTTATTTTCCAAATGAAAGTAATTCCTTGGGCTGCTCCTGTCTCTTAGGGACTTCCTGGGCTATTCCTGGTGAGACAGTGGAGCCTATGGAATCATCGAGGGTGAGGGGAGTCCCACACCAGTAGGGACTCTAGAAGCCTTAAGAGTTCTGACTGCCGCTTGGGCTCTTGGTGCTTCCAGGCTCCCTTCTGTGGAGTCAGGGGCCTAGACCTTGCAGCCCCAGATTGACACATGGCTTTCAAGTTTCCTGCCAGAGAATTGGGAAGCCAAACAAATTGGAAACTGAAACTGTTTGATTTTTTTCAGGTTTTTTTGTTTGTTTTTTTTTGCTTGGGGCAGCAAAAAAAGCCAGAGCCAGCCCTGGGTGAGGCAACTTGGGTCCAGTATTCTCCTTTAACCCCTCTGACCCAGTGTGATGTTTGTGTAACCCACCACAATCTCTTTATATCTATGCTTTAGAGTATATAGATTGCTAACGAAGGGGGATACAAATGATGTACTGAATATATAAAACAATTCCTCACTTATTTTTATTCTTATAGCACCATTTTGTTACTTAAATTGCAAAAGTTTTAAAAATTGAATGTGCTTTGACTTAAATATGCCTCTTCCTCACTTTTTTTTTCTATCATGTAGCTTGGATAATAAAATTAGATGGGACAATGTCATTTTCTTAGTTTGTCTCCACTGTCTATGCCAGGTTTATAGCGGGGTGAATTCATTACCTACAATGGACTTACCCTAGCATAAAATCAGAGTAACACACTGTTCAATAAGTCCTCCAGTTCTCATGTACAAGCCTGATGATGATGTTTAAGTTCACAACACCATGGGGAATAGATAATTACAGGAAGGAAAATTTTTTAAAAAATCAACACAAAATATTTCTGTTTACATAGGGTTTAGTTACTATTAGATCTTTGTTCATAGTCATTGGAATTCTTCCCCCAACCCCACCGATAGTTATTAAAAGTGGAAGGAAAATATCATTCAACTACCTATGTTTGTCAGCTGCAGCCACTTTCATCAATCTTCTTTTAGTATTGCCCATTCTAATAAAAACAATATTTCCAAGTCAATGAGCACATAGTTCTGAAAGACATAAGAAGACATTTGTCTTTTACTTGAACATGTTACGATGGATGTTTTTTGTTAGATGAATTTGTTTCAATTAAACAAGGGTTGCAGATACTATGGTTTTACTACAATATCTGTACCCAGATGTTTCCTTTCTATATACCATCATCAGACTTCTGCTGCTGCTTCTTTCTCTCTGTCTCCTGAACCAGATTTTGATGTGCTCCATTTGTCCTTTTAGGGGCTGCCATTGCCTTACGTGGACATGATGTCTTTGCAGTCATTGGGACATAGCATGACTTTTGCAGCATGTTTCCCTCAGTCCATTTCATATCTCTCGGGAAATAGTTTATGTGAAACATAAATAGTTAAATGTGAAACATAATGAAATATTACACATGACCAAAATGTATGTACAGTTAAAATATTCACTCTGTAGATTGACTAAATATGAAAATACCTTTTGTAGCCTCAGAGGTGGGGGATGTGTTTTGTTTGTTTGTTTCTCTGCCTTTTTTTTTTTTAAAGAAGTGAAGGACACAGAAAGGCAAATCCCCAGTCAAGTTGTGATTTAATTACGTTTCCTCTTCAGAAGCTAGCTGTGGTTCCTCAGCTGGGGTATTTTAGGTAGTCAGAATAAAAATACTCTGTCTCAGTGCCCTAGGATAATTTTTAGTTTAACATTCCCATGTCTTACATAAAGTTCACCCATCGCTAAGGTCTCCCTATTGACTCAAATTGAGGTAAACTAATTTGAGCAACTGACAAAGGTGGATGTTCCACAGCTTCTGGAGATTCATCTCCTATTGCCTTCATAGAAGTCTAGGGTAGAGCTGGTTAGAACAGCTTTGATGGAACAGTTTTCTTTTTAAAATGCTGTTCTGTCAAAATCTAAACACTTTGCCAAATTATCTCTTTCACTGCAATTACATTTTGTATTTATTAAAAAAAAAAGTGTGGTGGGGGCAAAGTTCCAACAATGTCAAAACATCCTTGTTTCAACATTTTCAGAATGAAATGTTTTAATTTCCCACCTCACCCCTTTTTCCTAACATTTTGTAAAATGCATAAGTAACTTAGGAGTCTCTCATGGAAAACTAATGGGACATAGGCTCCTCAGTCATTTAGGCACTTTTGACAATTTTACTCAAGGTCTTTTTTGGTTGGTAATTCCTAGGAACTTCCCTCTCTTTTCCCACAAGCTTTTAAAAAGTGCTGCTATTAATAGGTCAGAGAGCAGCAGGCTGGTTAAAATATCTTCTGACAGGTGCTCATACAGTAGATACACTGCTGACCTACCACATCACAAAGTACTCCCTGGTAACCATGTTTGTTCTCCTTCTCATACTTGTGCATAGGTAAACAAGAAAAATTAATTAACCAAAATGTTAAACATCAGGAAGCAAATGGAGTTCTGGAGCAGGTGATTAAATTTAGGAATGTATGTTGTACCTCTCTGATAATATATAAAACAAACATATGCAAACACACAGGGAACAAAGGTTTGTGAAATATCCATCTCCTTTAAATTTCAGCATTTACATATATTAATTATCCTATTGCAAGAGAAGAACATTCACTTAGATCTTATCAGAAGAAATTGTGAGTGCATACTCTTTATGATGAAGAGATATATGACTGAAATGTGTGGAGGAGGTAACTAAGAGCTAAGCTGTGTGGATCTGCTCAATACCTGGATTGAGAAGGTCCCAGGGAGGGTTTTGGTGACTCTGTAAGTAGTGTTCTTCCTTCTCTGTTAAAACTATACTGATATCCCACCTGGGATAGCTGCTTGAAATTCAACCTTTTTATATAAGATTTAAGCAGAATCTCTGGATACAGTTCATTTTTGTGTGGAGTACTTTAAAGATCTTGAATTGCCTCAATTGCGTAATTTTAGAACTCCTTCAAAAGATGGTACCTCCAAAAGCAGTGTCCCTGATTCAGAGGGAAAACATTCACCAAAATAGCCAATTTCCTTTCCCAGCAGCTATTTGTGCCTAGTTCTAGAGACAGAAACTTTTTCAGACCCCGTATACTTATTTAAATCACAAGTTTTCCCAAGTCAGAGCAGACTGGTGGAGCATGATATTTAGTGAAACTCTGCCTAGGTCAGCAAAAGGCAAGAAGGAAATGAATACAACCAAGCCATGCACATACAGCTGTAGAACCAAATGGACACATGTGACTGGTTGGATGAAAAAAGCACAGATTGGGTGAGTCTTTCATCAGATGAACCCAAATGTATTATGGGAGACTAGAGAGCTATCCATCCTTTCCATAGAAATGACCCCTTCCAGCTCTAGCTCCAATATGTCATATTCATTGTATCTTAGTTATTTCTGTAGCACTTGTCACCTATGTATCTAAATACCCCAAACATTACAGGTGGCTGCTGAATGATTTGGGCCTCCTAGATACTGCTGTGAAGTGAAGTGGTCAAACTTACTGTCCTAATTTTGGTATATCCACCATTAGAAATACTGGGAGCACCACATATAACATGGAGTAGTACAAGTCATGGACCTCATTTTCTTGGCACAGGATATTAGTATTTTCCACTGGAAAATATAAAACCATGGAATAGGACCTCAAGATTTTTAAAGATACCCACTGTAGGTAAATTTTATTACCTCATTTCACAGCTGAAGAAACAAAGGGAGCAAAAGATACAGAAATTTGCACAAGGACACAAAAAGAGTGTGCGGCTCTTCTGATCCCCAGACCTGTGCCTTAGTCACTTTTCTAACTACAAATACTTTAATAAAGACGGCCCTCTGATTCTCTTTAAAACTCAGTTCATACATCTATTCTGTAGTTAATCTCCCTTAATTGTTCCATAACAGTTTACCCAAGAGACGATTTGTTTTTTTGTTGCTTTTTTCATATGATCAGTTCTCTGAACTCCACCTAGAATCTACACAAGCTGATTGTTTCATTCATGAAGAGTGATGCTGAATGCAGGTTAAACTGACCAGGTGGAACTTTATTAAACTCTATGCACTGCTCTACCCACAGGCTGGAAGCAACTCAGCCACAACTCTCTCTGTTCCCTGTTCCATGGGTGTCCCGTGAATAACAGTTACTCTAAGCAACATGGACCCTCTGAATCTAGGACATTTTCCCTATTTTATAATAATTTAAACAAAAACATTACAAACAGATCATTGCTGCCCAGGCTACTGCTCCCGTCAGAGGTTGCTAACACAAAGCTGAGTTGGACTCTCATCTTTACAACAGACGCCATAAATAGTTTGCTCTCCTCAGCAAGCAACCCCACTGGGAGCGACCAGTCTTTCTCCTTGTCTCTAGCAAACTCTTTCTCTGTGGAGTCACCTCCCTCCCTGTGGGGTTGGCATCAAAATGGTTGTATGTCGGCTTTCTCTGGGTGTTGTCTGCTGGCTTGTTAAGTGCCTCCTGTTCCTTCAGATCACTTCTTTCTCTTGTGTAGTCACCTCATATGACCTCATGACTCCTTTAGTCCACTCCTTCTGGTGTCTCTCTGATGGTTAGATCCTTACAGGAGTGCCTGTCTCCGTGGTAGGTAGGTCTTTGGTGGACCTGTCATACTCCTGTTCCTGCTTGTCTGATTGTTGGCAGTGATGTCCTCTCCATGGTGTCCCCATTCTTCTGGAGGAAATATGTCTTCCCTCATTGGTAACAGAGTCCTTCATCCCATCAGCACCTGAGCTGGACTATTTTGGCACTCCATGGTGGGGTATTCTTATCTGCCAAAAATGCTAATAAGGGGTCTGATCCAGAAGAAATATTCTTGTGTGAATTTCTAAACTGTTTTCAAAGCTGATTTCACCTTTCCGTTACTCTGCGGATATACTGGGGAGGAGGTGTAATGGTCAAGTTCCCATTTATGTGCAATTTTTTTTTAATTCTTCTGAGGCAAATTGGGGTCTGTACTTGGTGAATGCAGTGTCTGGAATACCATATCTCACAAGATGGGCCTTCAATTTGCCAATTACTAACTTGCTTCTTGTATCAGACCAGGGCACTGACCTCCCAAAATTTGAATATCAGTCCACTGTAATTAAGCATTGTTTTTCACAGAAAGTAAATAGGTCCTCTCCCGCCTTTTTTCCTATGGTTGAAGGCGAAGCTCACGCGTTGAAGGGGAAGGAGAATGGTTGAAGGGGAAGCTCTTTCTGCTGGTGGTTATCACATGACAGGCAGATGTCAGACCCTCCTGTCAAGGAGCTGAGTTGTATATTCATTCCCAACAAGTTAACACACTCTTGAGCCTAGGTCAGCTCTCAATACCCAGGTGTGAGGCATGTATGATTTGCATATTTTACATATGGATGGAGAAAAAAGCTCTCTATCCTCAAAATAAGATTTCATCCTTCACATAGGTCATAAATTAATAGATTCCAAAACCAGCTCAGACAATTGTGAACATGAAGTCTGACCTGTATAGCACATGCCATAGAATGTCCCCAAAATAATTCCTAGAGCGTATCTTTTGGAAAATAATCATCCAATCTTTATTTTAAAATTGCCAGTGATGGAAAATCCACTAAGACCTTTGGTAAATTGTCCCAATAGTTAATTAGTCTAATTTAATTTTTCTAAAATAAGGTTCTGTCCCTAAGGATACTTGACTTTTGTCTTCTGGCCACCCTGCTAATATTGATTTCTTGATTCTCTGCCACTGGATAAACTCTTTCCATAGCCTCTTTGATTTCCATCAGCCTTGCTGTTGAAACTGGGAGATAGTGGAGCATGTAAATGGATTCAATGTCCTGATCCCCTTCCCCATACTCGCTGATGCTGGATATAAGCCCTACTAAGGGTCCTGGATAATACCTAATGTCTAACTGGTCTCACTGGAGGCACATGACTATGTGCTGCAATGTCTGGGGAGCACTAACAAAGGCTTTGTAATGATTGTCTCTAGGTTTGAAGTCTGATTGAATTATTACTGGGTGGCAAATACTACAGCCAGAAGCTCTCCTCACAACCCCTGGCATTTGGGCATATCCTTTATCAGTCTCTGACAAGGCTCAGTTGGCATAAGCAACCAGCTGCTCCTGCAAAAGGGTGACTTCCAACCCTTCTTCCAGTACATCTCACTTGAGCATCAGTGGCTCTTCTGGCTGGTAGTACTTCAGGACAGGGGCATCTATTTTTTTAAGCATATCAAATTCTTGCTATTGGGCACCTGCTTAGTCCCACTCAGCATCCTGCCTTGTGAACTGACATATTGGTTCTCCTGCTTCAGCCAGGTGTGGGTACAGCTTGGACAGAAAATTTGTTATTCCTATGAAGTGCTGTCCCCCTTTCACATCCAATATAGCTGACACATCTGAGTGTCTTGATCCTGTTGAGATTCTGTTTTCCGTCCTTGTGCTATGAGCAGATGTTCAATGAATGTCATCTCATACTGTTTAAGTCACGTTTTTCTGGGTTGATTTATGTTCTTGTCCCTGCATCACTATAGAAAAGCTTGTAGTTTTCTGCCATGAGCTTGTTCAGCTTTTGTATTTTTCTCCCTCTATCTATAATAAGGATGTTTTCTGCAAATATTTTCACCTAGGATGAATCTTTTCTGGAACACCTCTGGTGCTGGGCTGATGCTTATTGATGTGTTCAGCCATCTTTATTGAGCAAATGGTGTTGCAAAGATTACCAGCATGCTGGACTCATTTTCCATGTTTATGTGCCAAAACCCATTTTTCAAATCACAGACCATAAAGTTTCTGGCTTTGGAAAGTACTGGCAAGATGGTATCAATTGTGGACAGTGTATAGTGGCAGTTTTCCGATACCAGTGGCTTTAGGTTTATGCAGATATGTAATTTGCCTGATGGCTTCTCTGCCACCATGATGCTGCTTACGCAGGCTGTACTGGCCTCTACAGGTGCTATCATACCATTGTTCTGCAGACTTTCAAGGTTCTTGAGTGCTGGATTACAAAGTGCCACTGGAGTTTCCTTTGTGTTAAAAACACAGTTCCACTGTTGTCCTCTTGCATGGCTAGGTCTATGTACAACTAAAACTCCTCCTTCCATTGGGTCCATTGCTGAGCTGGGTTTGTTTCTGGAAAATGCATGGCTCTGTGGGCTTCAGACCAAGTTCCCTGGCTTATGCTGACAGCTTCTGAACTTCACATACCTCACAGCTCAGATGCTGCTATGATGGGTTCAGTCACAAAACCCCCTTGGGACTGTCACCTGCCACGCTGGAATTACCTCTTAGCCCATTTTTCCTTGCCAGCTTGGGATTCCAGAACCCTGCCTTGTTGAGTCAGACACGCAAGTCTGCTGCAACACAAATGCAGCATCTGAACCACATCCCCAAAGCTGCAGACTTTAACCAAAAACTGCTCAGCAAGTCATTTATTTCCAGCACCCAGAAACCCAGTTCCCATTGGGATCTAAACCGCAAATAAATCCGTTTTACTCTGTATAAAGCCTATACAGGGTAAACTCATAAATTGTCCACTCTCTATGACACTGATAGAGAGAGATGCACAGCTGTTTGCTCCCTCAGGTATTAATCACTTACTCTGTGTTAATACAATCACTTTTGTATATTAATTAATTATAAAAGGTAGGATTTGAGTGGTTTTAAGTAATAACAGACAGAACATAGTAAGTTACCAAGCAAAATAAAACAAAACATGCAAGTCTAAGCCTAATACATTTAAGAAACTGAATACAGGTAAATCTCACCCTTTGAGATGTTCCAATAAATTTCTTTCACAGTCTAGACTCCTCCTTATTCTGTTCCCAATCTTTTCCCCTAGTGTAGTTCTTGTTAGTTCCAGCAGGCATCTTAGGTGAAAAGCAGGGGATTTCACATGACTGGGAACCTGTTTGTTCTCTTCCACACCTTTTTATATCTTTGACAAAGTAATCCTTTGTCTCTCTTTGGGTTCCCACTCTTCCTTCTAAATGGAAAAGTGCAACGTTTAAGATGGATTCCAGTATCATGTGACATATTCACATATCCTATGAGACTTCCTTACTCACTGGCTGGCACCCAGGTATTCAGGAAGGCTTACAAGTAAACAGAGCCATTTACAACCAATTGTCCTAATTAATGGGAGCCATCGAGATTCCAAGCCACCATTGATGGTCCATACTTTGCATAGTTACAATAGGACTTCAGAGTAATACTTCATATTTCTAGCCTGAGATACAAGAAATGATACATTCATACAGATAGAATGAACACACTCAGTAGATCATAATCTTTGTAATGATACCTTACAAGAGACCTTTTGCATAAAGCATATTCCAGTTACATTATATTTACACTCATCAGCATAAAACACCATCATAGAATCAAGACGGGATCTTGATGGGTCATCTAGGCCAGTCTCCTGCACTGATGCAGGACTAAGTATTATCTAGACCAGTGGTTCTTAACCGGGGGTGCACGAACCCCGGGGGGGGGGGGGGCTAGATGCCCTTTCTGGGGGTGCAAGACATGCCAGATTTTTTTAGAAGGTAAATCATCAAAAACACAAATTAAGCACAGGCACATAAGTACAACTACTTTGTTTCATCAAACCTATGTATTTATTAACATATTTTTTTAACGATTACTGTAATATACAAACAAAAATATATCTAGGTTTAAGGGGTGTGAGAACATATTTTTATTTTTGATAAGGAGTGCAAGAACATATTTTGAGAACCAAAGGGGTGCAGGCTGCAGTAAATGTTAAGAACCACTGATCTAGACCATCCCTGACAGGTGTTTGTCTAACCTGTTCTTAAAAACCTACAATGATGGAGGTTCCACCGTCTCCCCAGATAAATTGTTCCAGTGCTTAACGACCCTGACAGTTAGGAAGTTTTTCTGAATGTCTAATCTAACTCTCCCTTGCTGTATTTAAACGCATAACTTCTTGTCCTGTCCTCTGTTGATAAGAACAATAATTTATCACCCTTCTCTTTATAAAAACTTTCCAGTACTTGAAGACTGTGCCTGCTTAGTCTTCTCTTTTCCAGATTAAAGAAACCAATTTTTTAAATCTTTCCTCAATGTTTTCTAGACCTTTTAATCATTTTTGTTGCTCTTCTCTGTACTTGCTCTAATTTGTCCACATTTTTCCCGAAGTGTGGTGCCCAGAACCAGACACAAGACTCTTGTTGAGGCCTTATCAGTGCTAAGTAGAGTGGAAGAATGACTTCTAATCTCTTGCTTACAACACTCCTGCTAACACATCCCAGAATGACTGCTTTTTTTTTTTGCAGAAGTATTACATTGTTGACTCATTTTTATTTTGTGATCCACTATAACCCCCAGATCTTTTTCTTTAGTACTCCTTCCTATGCAGTCATTTCCCATATTGTACTTGTGCAATTGATTATTCCTTTCTAAATGAGGTATTTATTGAATTACATCCTATTTATTTCATATCATTTCTCCAAGATCATTTTGAATTCTAATCCTATCCTCTAGAGCATTTGCAACACCTCCAAGGTTAGTATTATCCACAAACTTTATAAGTGTACTGTTGAATAGATCTGGACTCTATCAGATCCCTGTGGGACCCCACTCAGTATGCCCTTCCAGCTCAACTGTGAACCATTGATAACTATGTTCTGAGTATGATTTTCCACTGAGTTGTGCGCCCACCTTATAGTATGTTCATCTAGGCTATATTTCCCTAATTTGCTTATGAGAAGTTCATGTGAATAAAACTTTTGATCCTGTTTAAAGTTGAGAAATATTACATCTACTGCTGTCAAAGAAGGATATTAGGATTGTTTGACATGATTTGTTCTTGACAAATCCCTGTTGACTGTTACTTATCACCTTATTATCTTCTAGGTGTTTATAAAATGATTGTTTGATTATTTGCTCTATTATCTTTCCTGGTACTGAATTAAGCTGACTGGTCTATAATTCTTTGGGTAGTCCGTATTCCCCTTTTTATAGATAGGTACTATGTTTGCCCTTTTGCAGTCTTCTGGGATCTCTTCTATTCTCCATGGGTTCTCAGAGATAATCACTAATGGCTCAGAGTACTCTTCAGCCAGTTCCTTAAGTATTCTAGGATACATTTCATCAGGCTCTGCCAACTTGAAGACATCTAACTAGTCTAAGTAATTCTTAACCTGTTCTTTTCCCTATTTTAGCCTCAGATCCTATCCCCCAGTTATGCTGATGTTCACTCTGTTAGTTGTGTGTCCGTCGCTAGCCTTTCTGGTGAAAAGTGAAACAAAAAAGGCATTTAACACTTTGATGATTGCTGCACTTTCTGTTGTTGTCTTCCCTCCTAATTGAGTAAATAGACCTACCTGGTCCTTGGTCTTTCTCTTGCTTCTAATGTATTTGTAAAATATTATTACCCTACATGTCCCTAGCTAGTTTAGTCTCATTTTGTGCTTTGACCTTTCTTATTTTGTCTCTGTGTGCTTGTTTTTATTTTGTTTTGCTTTTTGAATATTCATCCTTTGTAATTTGACCTAATTTCCACTTTTTGTATGACTCTTTTTGGAATTTCAGTCACTGAAGAGCTCTTGGTTAAACCAGGATTGTCTCTTACCATACTTCCTATATTTCTTGTGCATCTGCATAGTCTGATCTTATGCCATTGAAATTGTCTCTTTAAAAAACTGCCAGACCTCTTAAACTATTTTTTCCCCTTGGATTTGCTTCCAATGGGGTCTGTCTTACCAATTCTCTGAATTTGCTAGAGTCTGCCTTCTGAAATTTCATAGTTTTTATTCTGCTATTGTCCCTCCTATCATTCCTTAGAATCATTAACTATCATTTCATGTTTACTTTCACCCAAGATGTGTTCCTCCTTCAAGTTCTCAACCAGTTCCTCAGCAGAACCCCATGTTTCATTCACAAAGAGTGATCCTGAATACAGATTAAGTTGACCAAGTGGAACTTTATTAAGCCCTGTGCACTGTGCTGGCCATGTGACTGAATATCTTCTAGTGTAATTCGTTGTGTTCCCTGTACCCAAGGTGTCGCTTTGATAACTGTCCCTTCTGGTATCATGGACCCTCTAACTCTAGTGTCACTGATCATAGTCTTCTGGTGAGAGCATTCTGCTTCTTACATAAGATCTGAAATTTGGAAGTTGGCCAACACTCTTGTTGACGATGGATGTGTCCCACTAGAATCTAGTTAACACTGCTGTAGCAGTAGTTACTTTGGCTCGACAGGGCGAACTGTGTAAAAACATGTTTGTATAGGTAAAGCAACTCAACTTGGCTAAAAGATGCACAGAGGGGAGCACATATATGAAATAAGAAAGTGCCATTTTTATATAGTCTCTTTTTCTGCCCATAACTGCACTTCAAGTAATTATCAGGAAGACAGGCTGGATGCAGAGTGGAGCTCCTGAGCAGATTCTATCTAGTCAATCAGAGGGAAAGCAGTTCAGTTATATAGTTGTCATTCTTTACTTTAATAAAATTCTTTGGTGTTTGCTGAAGAGTGACTGTGTTATTTTGTACCACAGAAACATGAAATACACTGTGCTATCTATTACCAGTATTTTTTTTGAGCCAGCACGTGGGGAGTGGTTTTTTTTCTTTTTAATTCGGAAATTCTCATGTATCTAGAACCTCTGTAAGGATTCTGGTTTCTACCATGTACTTCTATGGGTCAGATTTTCTTATTCATTCAATTTCACTAGAAAAATTCTAATCAGATGTAGCATCCAGTTTCAGAAAAATGAACAGCCAGGTTGTGAGATTGTCTGTCTGTTTCAAGAAATGTCCCTAATATAATAGTCTAATAGTGTTGTACCTGGCACTGTGCTATGGTTGTTTAGTTCCAAACATATAACTGATACCTATCCAGTGAAAACAAATGGGTTCAGGACTGACCAGAATATTCATGAGTGACAGGTAGCCTTTATATTGTTGCTTGAGAGCATTGTGGAATAGCAGAGATTTGAGAAGTTTATTCAGCTTATCCTTGGTTGATAGAGTGGCTATGGCAATGCAATCAGCAGTCTCCTGTATATTAAAACCACTCCTTGATTGAATCAGAACTGTGTGTTAGGTGCTCTATTCTTCTAACTACTCATAGTCTCCTTAGAGAAATGGTTGGAGCCTGTGCTGCTTGAGCAAGAAGATTGGAGTTTTATCCTTGCTGTCACTGCGAATCTCCAAGGCACAAGCTATAGTGACAACCATGAAGCTTTAGGTGACGGTGATTTTATTACCTGTTATTACTCTTTCTCCTTTCCATCTTATAATTTCCTCCCATACTTCTGAAGTCCATATTATAGACTAGTGTGGCTAGTAATGTGACTAGTAATTTCCCATGTGGCTAATAATGCATATCCTGGGGATAAACCCATCCATTGTTATATGGCAAACAGGTTTTTCAGCAGCTGCCACTCTGTTGGATTACACTTCTCTTCACTCTCCTTGACATACTCCAGATGCCAAATTGTTCAAGTTATTTATTTGTTTAAATGTTTTCTTCCCTCTCTCACTTCCATCATTGATAATCTACTATCCTTAACTGGGGCCTCAGCCACATATTCCCCTCTGTGAGGTCTCCTTGCAGAGAGCTGTTATGTCTTTCTAATTCAGGTCACCTGTTCAAGATATCAGCACTTACAAAGTCCTAGAGATGTTTCTTCTCGCAGTTTCATTACACCATTTTCTCCCTTTATGCTTCAAGGAGGGCTTTCATATTCCCTTGCTTGAAATTTTCTTGCAAGACTCTCTTAAAGCTGTACCATGTCACAGAACTCTGCCTCTAACTTAGACATTTGGCATTATGTTGTGTTTATTCTAAGGTGTGTATTTTCACTAAGGTAAGTTTCCAATTCTTTACCTTTGTAATATTGATAAGCACCTGAATGGGATAGTGAAAGCTGTTTCTGTTTCATTTAATCTTTGCATTATAGGGTTAAATAAAACCAGTTACTGAAGTAAAAAAAAAAAAAGGGGGGGGGACATTGAGGTTACAGGAACACTTGTCAATTGACAGTATCGCTGTATCTTGATAAGATATTGCTGCTAGGATAATTTGATTCATGTGTAAATAAGCCATCAGAATCTTCTCTCTTGTGTCAAAATGTTTAAGGCAGCTAGAGAACATGTACTGTACTTTCTTCTTACAAAATTTATGTGATACTTTTTAATAGGAATAAATAAATGGTCAGTTGCAGATCCCAGGAAAATATTTATAATAGGTAGTTATTAGACTGCTGAACAGTGGAAGAGCATTGGATAATATACTGTAGAGGGGGCAGTCTTACACTGGGAAGTGGGAGGATAGATGGCTTCACAGAAGATGAACTAATAAGTCTTTCCTGTGTACAAATTTTGGTCATAATATGGTGATAGCTGCATTATAAGGCCAGCTGAGTTGGCTGATACCAGACACAGTATGGTTTTTTGCATACAAGAAAAGTTCTTCAAATCAGTTTTCAATATTCTTGTTAATCTGGAACCATTTCCCCAAGATATTGAAAACAGCTTCTTCTCTAATAAGTATTAATTATACTGACGTATATCTTTGCTATATAAAATTTTCAAACTGTCAGATTGTTTCATTACAACACAAACATGAAATACATTGATCAAAAAAAGACTATAGGATGTTCTGATCGCTACTGAGGAGCACCTGCCCCTATTGATTCTAAAACCAATATTTATTCAGAATTTTGATGATGTCATAGTACGACGAATCAGAAGTAGTACTGCATGATATGACATATTGCACTACTACTGACATGTAATGAAATAATGTAAAAAGAATAAGAGTAATAAAAAAGAACATTTTTGAAACAATTTCATTTTGAATTTTTTTTAAAACGTTCTGAAATTGTTTTTTCCAGATTTTTGTTTCAGAATTTCCAGGTCACAGGAAATTATGAAAATATGTATTTTTGTTACCATTTGGAATTAAAGTAATTTTTTTAAATTTCCGGAAAAATGGAAATTCTGAGCTTCAACCAACTCTAGAAATAAGCCCTTTTTATTGAAAAGTAAGAGTTTTCTCTGCCTCTTTTGTCTTCTTCCCAAGCATGTACAGGGAACATTAATTCTATTACTGAGACTATCTCCTTCTCGTGTGTTGGGTATCCTCTTGCTGGGCTGAGGAAAGTGCGTGCCTGCTGTGACTAGGTAAGAGCACTTCTTTGCCCCTATGATCACTTTGAGTTCTTTAATGCTTGTGCAGCAGACCATCTTTGGCAGCTTGGGACTGAATTGACGTTTCCTTGACTAGAGGCAGTGCATGTGAAGAGACACTTGGCAAATAATATTCAAAAGCAAGTGAGTCCTCAAACAGCACAGATATGCCCTCTGTTGATCACAAACTCTGTGCTTTTTTAAAGACTACAGTGTAAGGTGCTCAGGATATGTGGATAAAAAAATGTATTCTGAGTCTTTGTAATCATAGAATATCAGGATTGGAAGGGATCTCAGGAGGTCATCTAGTCCAACCCCCTTCTCAAAGCAGGACCAAACCCCAAGTAAATCATCCCAGCTCGGGCTTTGTCAAGCCTGACCTTAAAAACCTCTAAGGAAGGAGATCCCACCACAGCCCTAGGTAACCCATTCAGGTAATTGAAAGCAGCTATCAAATCCCCCCTCATTCTTCTCTTCTGCAGACTAAACAATCCCAGTTCCCTCAGGCGCTCCTCATAAGTCATGTGCTCCAGCCCCCTAATCATTTTTATTGCCTTCCTCTGGATTCTTTGCAATTTTTCCACATCCTTCTTGTAGTGTAGAGCCCAAAACTGGACACAGTACTCCAGATGAGGCCTCACCAGTGGGAGATAAGATACTGAACTCTTAAGTTTCATGGGCTGGAATGGGGGATGGACCATATTACAAGGTAATTTTAGTACAAATGAAATGAAGAGATTTGGCACTGGTCTATGTTATATAGGAGATCAGACTAATTGTGTCTTCTGGCCTTAAATCTAGGACTCTAGAGCCACACAGGAAAGCAGAGGTTGGGTGGGGGGGAAAGATTATGAAAAGTGAGGTAGCATACTATGTGTGTTTTATGTCTGGCTTTATATTGTACCACTTCTCCATCACAAACAAACTATTTCTCATGGTGGAGCTGCTGTATGAGGTAGTAGCAGATGTCCATAGGGTGGTATTTAGCTTAATTAGGCAAACTTGACCAGAGTCACCAGTCTGACATGCCAGAGTGTGGGACTTTCAGAGCCCCTATCAGCCAATGGGTTGACACTGCTTTGATTCACCACAGGAAATCAGTATTGGTGTAACAGTTTGGGTGTTATCTCTGTGTACCACTTCTTAATTGTATCATGAAATTACTATCATAGAAGTGTGTGTAGATCCACCAAAGGAAGGGTCAATTAGAAAGGGACAATGCATTTAGGAGGTTTTATTGTTTTGTATGTTCTGTACTCTCCTGTGCTTTTACATGATTAAGGATAAACAAACATAAATATCACCCCCTTCCCCAAGTCTAATGGGTGTCTTTCTGTGTGTGTTGATAGTGTCACAACTACTCCATGCGTATCAGAGTAGAGTACACCTTTTGGATGCAATTTTGGAAAGGGGGCATGATTCAAATAACCATGAGTCTGAAGGGTCATTGCTGAATCTAAGCGGCTCGACAGTAGATTCCAGCACCCACGGATTCCAACACTCAGAGGCTTGTGCCCAGTGGAAGGTCTGTGAGCAGAGAGTATGACTAGGGATCGCAAGATTGGTGTAGTGTCTGGACTGCTTTTAAGCTCCAGGAGCTTGAAACGTCCTGCAGATCCAGAGCACAGAGGCTTGGATTTCCCTCACAGCAGTCCTAGCGGGTGACCCGGAAGGGATGCCTGCTAGGATTCGAGACAAATAGGCATGATACATATTGAAATGCTTTTCAGATAGCAGCAGAATTACAGCAGCACTCTTAGGGATTGACTAGGATCTAAGCCCCAGCATCTGCATCTCTGGCTCTATTCAGCATCTGATTCTCTAGTTTCTGGCTTCTGCCGCTGGAAGATATCCCAGGAGAGTGTGATGGTGGCTTTTATGGAGGACGGGAAGTATACTAAGACTATGTCCTGAGAGTGAATCCTGAAAGAGCTACATGGCTGGGCTATAAAATGGACATGTCTGAATGCTAACCAATCTCTGTTTATTACTTGGTGGCTGAACACCCGAGGAGAATTAACTTACTAGCCAAACCCTATCTAGTAAATGTGTGTGCGTATTTATCTTGTGCATTTCTGCATATGAGAGTTGAATTTGGAACTCTCATGGTCAAAGCTCCCGAGTAGGACTGGAGCTGAGCTTGTCTCAGGTAGGCAGTCATATTTGTCTATAGCAGACCATTACTGCTGGAAATGTTAGTTGTTTACTGTAGCAAGGCCTTAAGAACCTTAGGCTATGTCTACACTAAAGACCTGACAGGGGCACAGCTGTACCACTGCAGCTGCACTGCTGTAAGGTCTCCTGAGTAGCTGCTTTATGCGGATGAAAGAGTTCTGCCATTGAAATAGCAGGCCTTCAAACAGTGATGGTATCTTTAACCATTGCCTGTGAGCTGTAGAAGTAGCCAGCATCAAAGAAGATAAATTCCCACAATTCTGTACAACAGCTGGGAAGGAGAACACCTGAAGTAAACAGCTCATGTTAGATTGTAAGAGAAACACCATGGAATGAATGTGTTCTGGATACAAGACAGGACCACTCATTTGTCATCACTAACCACATTAGGGCTATAGTGCACACTGGCAATTTGTTGGCATGCTGCTTCCAGAACTGTTGGATGCTTTTTCTGGCCAAGCTAGTCTCTCCCTACCCCCTCAATCACAGTTATAAATATAGCTATGGAATCCTTGTCTTATAGTCCCCATTTGAAATTTTCTGATATAGTCCAGATACACTATTTCTGAATAGCTTTAGGGGAAAAAAGGAAATGTTTGGTTTTTGTATCTTCTTGTGTGTAAAGCCAGGTATGTCAGAGGAGAGAGAAATCAAAATTAATGCATGTAAAACACCTCCAAAATTGATCTAAAATAGCTTTTCTAGACCTAAAAATATTAATTTAGGGTCATTTATCTCAGGAACTTCCACATCTAGAAGTGAGTTCTGTCCCATTTCTAGTCTGGCAGGACTGCAAGATATCATACTTTCAAAAGAATGGCATCTCTATGTCTAAAAAAGCTGGCACTTCCCTTGAGGTGAATCTTAAACATCCTAAGCTTTGGACAGAGGCAAATCCAATATTTGAATGCAGCTGGGAGGAATCATTTCCCTTGCTAGTAGATTAAAACAAAGATGATGAAGCTCCTCAGAGTCTGGAATGTTAAGGTAAGTCCCAGATAGGGAATATGAGATGTGGTCAGCAGTATGGGTTAAATACTTGTATCACATGTATATTGCCATTCTATGTATGATATAAATTCTAAAAAGAGATTTTGAAAAGAGTCCCATATTTTTCATTCTACTCTTAAAGAAATGGTTATGTGCGTAACCCACTCTAGAATAAAAAAAAAGAGCTATTTTGAGAGCTATTGATATCTGAGAGCTCTGAATTTCCACAGTGAATCTGTAGCAAATTTCCAATCACAGGTGTTTCAGTAATTATGGTACTCTTGATATTTCTCATTGTTCAATGGCTCTTGGTTCAAGGGTTCTCAGACTCTCATTCACCGTAATGTAGTCTACTGCCAGTAAGCTGCACTGTAAAGAAAGAAATAAGATTATCAACTGGCTTGAGAGATCCCCAAACAGATTTCCCTCTACACTCAGTCTTTATCATCTAAAGCGTTTCTGTTTCATATGCAAAAAAAGGAATGTTAAAGGGGGAGCAAGATAGATGTTATGAAACTAGTTTTGAAACAGGGAGTCTCCTGGTTTCTCAGGTGTATTGACGCACAAACTGATGAAAATTTATTACAGTCACCTCAAACTGCTTTTCCACTATCAGTCTCAGGTGAACAAACCATTCAAAGTGTCCTATACTCTTTTAGCCTAGATTAATGCTTTCAACTTTCATTGATATTTGAGTTCAGCTGCAGGATGCAAAACTATGGGCCTTGCAAGCTTTCTACGGTTAAACGTAGGCTTGCTGTTTACTGGAAGCTATCACGATTAATGGTACCAAATTATAATCTGTTACACTAGTGTATTTTCATAGATTTCAAGGCCAAAAAGGATGATTGTTCTCATCTAGTCTGATCTCCTGTATAACACAGGCCAGATAACTTCTCTGAAATAATCCCTACAACATATGTTTTGGAAAAAAAGTAATCTTGATTTGAAAATCGTCAGTGACGGAGAATCCACCATCACCCTTTGTAAATTGCCTGAGTGGCTAATTATCATCTCTAATAAGGCACATTTTTTTATTTCCAGTCAGAATTTGTAAAGTTTCAACTTGGATCTTCTTATATCTTTGTCCACTAGACTGAAGAACCCATTATCAAAAATTTGTTCCTCGTGTATTTAGTTGTTGACAGTGATCAAGTCATTCATTAACATTATCTTTAAGCTAAATAAAGCAAGCTCCTTGAGTCATTTCCACGACTCTTCTCTGAACAGTCTCCAATTTATCAACATTTTTGTTGAATTGTGAACACCAGTATTCCAGCAGTGGTTGCACCAATGCCACATATAGAGGTAATATAACCTCTTTTCTCCTACTTGAGATTCCCTTGTTTTTGCATCCAAGGATCACATTAGCCCTTTTGGCAACAGCATCACACTGTGGAAACTCATGTGCAGCTGAGTATCCACTGTGACCCCCAAGTCACTGCTTCACAAGATTGTGTCCCATCCTGTAAATGTGGTTTATGTTTTTCATTCCTAGATGTATACCCTTACATTTAGCTATATTAAAAAGCATATTATTTGCGTGCACTCAACTTACCAAACAATCTAGGTTGCTCTGTATTGGTGATCTGTGATCTTCATTATTTACCATTCCCCAATCTCCATGTCATTTGCAGTCTCAGTGATTATTTTGTTTTCTTGTAGGTCAAGATAAAAATGTTATAGTGTAGGGCCAACAATTCTTCAGGACCTCACCAGAAACACATCTGATTGATGATGATTCTCTGTTTACAGTTACATCAGTTAGCCAGTTTTAATCCATTTAATGGGTGCCATGCTAATTTTCTATCATTCTATTTTTTTAAATCAAAATGTCATGTGATACCAAATCAAACATTGTATGGAAGTCTAAGTATATTACATTACAAGTTTCATAAATGTGTTAATCTCGTTAAAAAAAATGACACCAGGATCTATTGACAGGATCTATTTTCTGCAAACCCATGTAGATTGGCATTAATTATATTAATCTCCTTTAATTCTTTATTAATAGCATCCTATATGAGCCACTCCATTATAACTACACTGGTCATCCCACTTACCCTTTTAAAATATTGACACAACATTAGTTTTCCTCCAGTCTTGTGGAACTTCCCCAGTGTACCAACACGTATTGAAAATCAATATTAATGCTCCAACGAACAACTCAGCCAGTTATTTTAGAACACCTGGATGCAATTTACAGGGGCATTTATATTAGCGCCTCTTTAACATCCTCATGAGTTACTACAGGAGTGAAATGTATCGCCATCATCATATATGACTACATCATCTGGCTTTTTTCCCAGGTATAGAATAGAAATACATACACACACATATATCTATCTCTATATATATAGAATGCGTCTGCCTTCTCCACATTATCATTTATAATTCTACCCTTTCCTTCTTGTAATGAATCAATAACATTGTTAGGATTCTTTTTGTTCATCATATCTATTTTAACTATATCTCCTTGTGTCCCTTTACTTCCCTTATCAGTTTTCTGCAGTTCCATGCTTCTGATTTATAATCATTACTGTTGACTTCCCCTTTTGTCCATTTGTTATATATGCATATAAAAATAGCTGCCTTCACTTACCCTCTAATCCAGGTCAATTTTTTTAATCAATATGGCCTTCTTCCTTGATTCTGGTTTTTGGCGCATCTAGTAAAGTATTCTTTAAGCAATTCCAGGTTCTCCTCCTCCTTGTTTGATTAAATTCTTTCTCATAGTTGACATGGCTTACAATTTTTTTCAGCTTTTTGAAAGAGGCCCTTTGAGAGCACCATATATGTGTCACTGGTTTAGACTTTGCTCTGTTTTGTACATGACAAATGTGACCAAATCGTGATCATTTATACCTAAGCTACCAATAATTTTTAGTTCTCTTATCATTTTTTTATTTGTCAAGACAAGATCTAATGTAGAATTTCTCCATGTTGGATACAACAGTTTTTGAGTTAAGAAATTTTCATCTATAATATTTAGAAATTCCAATGACGTTTAATACTGGCAGCGTGAGCTCTCCGGTATACATCACTCAGATTGAAGTCCCCGTTGATTACACAGATTTTTTCCCCACACATTATAGATAAGTGTGTAACAAGCTAGTCATCCTGTTCTCTAGTGTACTTAGGCGGTCTGTAGCAGACACCAACTAATATCCCATATTGTGCTTTTTTTTCTATTAGGATATTGAACCATAATATTTATATTTAATTAAATATTTAAGATTGTTTTCTTCTGAGTTGTTGGTGACTCAAACAGTTAATGGCATTTCTGACATAGAGCACTGCTTCCTCTCCCCTCTTGCCCACTCAGTCTTTTCTAAATAGGTTATAACCATTGATTTTAACATTCAAGTCATGTGAATCATCCCACCAGGTTTCAGTAATACCAATTAGATTGAATTTATGCTCTTAAATGAACTATTCCAATTCCTTTTGTTGGTTATTAAAGCTCCTAACATTGGTATATAGGCAATTAAAGAATTTTTTCTCATCACCTCCTTTATTTACTTGATTAATTTTGTTCTCAATGTCTCGATTTTGTGCTACATGAGGGCTCACTTCTTCCCTCTTTTCACTTTTTCCTTTTGGTATTAATGTGATGCCCTCCTGACTAGTCTAGCCCACTTGTTCCAGAGAAACATGGTTTCCTTTCTGCTTAGATGGGGGCCATCTGAAGTATACAGTCCCCTCTCTCCGCATAGAAGATGGACCAATGTTTCACAAAACGAAAATCCTGTACCCTAAACCACTTACCTAGTCAGCAGCTCACTTCCAGAATCATCTGCCTTCTGTCTTCCTTCACTCACGGGAGAGAAAGTATCTTTGAGAAGATAACTTGGATGTTCTTCCATAATATTTCTCTGAGTTCCCTGAAATCATTATACAGTATCATTTGTATCTCTGTAAACCATCATCAACCAGCACTTGGCCATTGACTTCAGAAGCCTATCTTATCGTAGAGTGATGTCTTGTGCACTGGCTCTGGAAAGACAGTATACCATCCTGTTTTCTGCCTGTCTCTTGTAGAATATTCTTTGTTATTTTTAATCTAGAATCATCAACAAGGATCATCTGTCTTTTTTTAGCTGATTAGAGATCTTTGTAGGCAAGCTTGGTTTTCTTACAGGTTGAGCCATGCAGCCATCTTCAGGTGTTTCCTGTGCATCTCTCCATTCCCCTAGACCACCTGGATCTTCAGAGAGATCTTCCACAGTTTCCATACTGAGGACTTAGTATGGATTGGAAACTTCTATCTTTGTGGAATTCTTCCTGGTCCTCTTCTCTCTCTGGTGGCCACATGCAGCCTGCCCATCCTCATCTGTGTCCAGTCATATAGAATGCTGCCTTAATCTCTTGCCTCTGGTGTCTACAAACTGTCAAACTTCTCTAAGTTCCTCTCTTTCCAAATCCTTTATAGCCAGTTCCATTCTTCCTTGAACCTGGAGTACTCATGTTTCCTGAAGCTGGTTGTCTAGGAAAACCTCAGATTCTTTTATCCTCCATTTTCTTCCAGCACAGCCACCAGCTTGCTGTCCATTAATAGAAGTATCTTCTGTCTTCAAGCAAAAAAGCAAACATGGCACTTCTACTGCAGATCACCAATATTGTTCCATCACTAGCCAGTCTAGAATTAAACATAGACCTTAAAGGAAAACCTCTCACAATCCCTCTTCAAACTCTTTCTGAAACTCTCCTGTTAGCTGTTCGTGGCTTCTGACTTTTTATGCCAAGTATCTCTTCTAAGCTGAGTTCAGTTCCACTCCTCATCATCAGGAAATGATTAACCACTCAGGGATTTTGGCCAATGAAGTTACTCCTCATTTACACAGGTGTAACTGAGCTCAAAATTTACAGGTAGAAAAGTTGCATTATATTGTTTGGTCAACCTCTTTAGAAAAATAAGATCAGTCCCTGTTAAACATGGGCTTTGTCCATACCCAACACCAATCTCTCTGTGTACTACAATTGATGACTCCTGACAATTCAAATTGTCATTTATCATCTTTTTTATTTATTTTTAAATGCAGGCCAAGTTAATTTAAATTACTTTAGAGAATAAGATTTCATGAGACCATGTACCAAATTATTTCCTTATATCTAGTTATTTTACAGCCACTGCTTTCTCTCCATTCGCTAATTTAGTACTTCTATTAATGAAGAAATCAATCAACTTTTTCTAGTAAAATCTGTTCTGTAATAAGCCTCAGTGCTGCCTATTGTTTGTTTCTGTTATGCTCTAGAAATTGTGATTTGTTTTCTCTTACTGTTTATTCCAATATTTTTCTAGAGATAAAAGTTAGATTTTTGGGGTGGTTGTTAATGTCATAATGCATCAACTAGCCTTACAAGAAAGAGTCTGCAGAAACTATTTACATTTGCATCGCTTAATCAGCTATATTTATTTGCAAAGGCTGAAGTCAAATGAACAACTGGGGATACAGATGGGAAAAAAATAGGTGTGTTCAGAATGAGGTAATGACGCAGGAAAGATAACCTAAAGCCACATTAACTATTGTACGACAGCAAGTGAGATGGGGGGGGGGGCTGTGACTGAGCCTTGAAACTGCATTTTTAACATGTCTGAATTGTATAAAGGGTGTCTAACGGAATGACAACTGAGTGTTGATTGAAACTAAGAACAACATCTTTACATGCTGTTCTTGCTCCAAATAAGCTATTGCTCAGCCAGAACATGCACAAATAAATAGTCAACTTTGAGAAAGACCTTGGGTGGAGGTAGCACGTTGGAAGACCATGGAGGCAGTCTCTCTAGAATACATCGGTGGAGCTATTACGCTTGCTGCTAAAGTTGTCTCCCTTTACTAATGTTCTGACCACATCACCCCAAACCTACCTCCTCAAATCTCTTCTGACATCCTACCTTTTATCACATTAAGTTCAAGTTGTTTTCTCCCACCTTCAGAGCTCTTCACAATTCCTCTAATGCCCTTTTCATCTCACAAACTATTTCTTCTTAGTCTTACTCTTTACAGTCCTCTCAGTTCTATCTATTGTCTCCTTCATTCACTTTAAACTTTGCAACTTCTTTCATC
Source organism: Gopherus evgoodei (assembly GCF_007399415.2). Taxonomy (NCBI): domain Eukaryota; kingdom Metazoa; phylum Chordata; order Testudines; family Testudinidae; genus Gopherus; species Gopherus evgoodei. The sequence continues at coordinate 81,081,850 of NC_044325.1, forward strand.
CCTCCCCTGATGCTTGGAGTGACCTCCCACTTGTTGTGTTCAAAGTGTCCTTCCTCTCTCTGACCTTTCAAATTCTTCTTTAAGCTCAGGTTTTGGGGTTTTTTTGCAAAGACTATTATCATTTTTTGCCCTCTAACCAAATTGTTTAGCAAGGAAAAAAGTGTCTATCCTGAACTTTAGATACTTTTCACACAATATTAAAAAGGTACAGTGCCGTAACTACACCAGTAGGTTTCCCCAAATGATAACGTCTGGAATTGTTACTGTGTTTACTATTTATTGGTCTTGATTAGATTATAAATTTCTTGAGGTAGAGCTCATGCCTTTTTATAGTGTCGTGCTTTTTCATGATGCTTTGTAATTAATATAATGATAATACACTGTGAATCCTAAAACAAGGATGAAGTGAATAACTGGGGGAATAACTTGGTTAAAAAATGTACCTGGATTAACAAATTGTGAAACCCTCAAATGTATTTCATGTTTGAAATTATAATGAATTTAATTAATCCATAACTGCTTATCTATAGACAATTCAGAAGAAAAATCTTGGTTCATAGTTAAATTTAATTTAGCATTGGTCAATTATATCAGCGACATGGCATTGTTTTTCTTTATTGAATAACTCTTGACTAACCAATACCAGTGCAAATTTTGAATTGAATATTTGAATATATTTTGCACTTTACATAGTTGTTAGCTTACACTGCAATTTCAAATTTGCTGTTTGTGAACATTCAATGTCTAATATTTGCCTTTTTAAAAGTGTTCATATTGGTAAGGCTCATTCACTAGAATGCTCACGTAAAGCAAACTCCAGAAAGGTAGCAATGTGGTCAGAGCAAACCTGTTTAAAAATTCAAATGACTATTTGCAAAAGTGATTGTTAGTATATTCCCAACTCTACTTGATCCCATGCTTTGATTGTTATCTGCCTTAAATGCTGGCATACAGCAAAGGGTTACCTCAAGTCACATGAGCACCACCATTCAAAGTACTACTGTGAATCTGCTTTCTTTCTATCTATGACCATGATTCATGAAAGCACCTAAACCCATAAGTAGATACATCCTTATTTAGGACAGCATGTTAAGGCTGTGCTTAAGTTGAGGAATATGTTTAAGTCCCATTTACTTCAGTGGGATTTAGTCGCATATATAAAGCTAAGCTTAAATGTTGTCCTGAATATGTGTGCTTTCTTGAATTGAGGTCTAAGTATTTGGCACTCATCATCCACTGAGTTTGTCATTCTTAGTCTGCTTTTGAAAGCCTGAAATTGGAGGAGGTTTTAAATAAAGCTCCATATGGTGGAATTTTGCCTTACTCTGAACAGATTTTCAGAAGCAGGGTTTGAAAAATGTCATAAATCAAAAACCAGAACCTATTCTTCTGAAGATAGACCTGCATATTTTGTTTATTTTTATATATTTCACTCATTTCTATGTAGAACTCTATCTTTTCTCGTTGATAAATGGGGAAATTAGATGACAGGACAAGATTGATGAGAGATATCAAAAATAAGAGGTCCTATCCTAGGAGTTGCTGAGTGCTTCTTTTGTGGTGGTGAGCATCCTCAACTCCCTTTGACTTCTGATGTCTTTTCTGTCCATGGTGATAAATTTTGGACGGAGGCACAATAAACTAGAAATTCTGTCACAGGGAAGCGTCTCACATTGTTGAATGCATTTTTGCAGGGAGAAGAGGGCAAAGGAGAGAGTGAAAGGCTATTGATTTGACAAAAGAACCAACTCATTAACTTTTGTATCTCACTTGTGAGAGAGATTACTGGCTTTAAACCCAAACCAGTGCTTCCCAACATCATACCCATGTGCATAGCACTTTGAACAGTAATTTGACTCAACTCTCATAACCTTCTCTACTCATGTAGAAGCTTAAAGTGATCCAACATTCAACTGCTTAGTCTACTCTGACTGTTCCTTACGCTGGTGGTGTAAGATGGGAGAAAGAGATGTACAACAAATTGTGTTGGTGAATCATTAGATCCTTTAGGAAGTCTGCCTAAAGCTGACAATGTCCCCTCTGCTGCAGGGTTATATAAAAGATAAATAAATAAATATATGGAGATATACTTTTCTCATAGAACTGGGAGGGACCTTGAAAGGTGGGATTTTCAAAAGTTTTTAACACAGATATAACTTTTCTCCCATTGAAGTTAATGTTAAAGCTACCTTTGCCTTCAGTAGGAGCAATTAGGCCAATGCTAATCATTCTTGAAAATCCTGTTGCACATACATACTTGCTAGTGCCTTGTCCGCTATATTTGAAATGGTCAGGCTTACACCATTTCCCCAGGGAGACCATTCCAAAGTTAATTAGATTTAACTGATAGAAGTTTGGCTATTCTATTTCCCTGTTCTTCATTTGCTCCTGTTAGTAGCCATTAAAAAAGTGTAGAAACAGGTGCTATTCTGGAGTACCACCCAAACAAATTCCTTCAAAATCCTTCTGTCCATATTGACCAAGGTGAAGTGTCCTCATTTTCATCAGGCAATGACCTCTTGATGACATTAATGGCACAGATTAATGGCCCTCAGCAAGCCTGTAAAATGGAGGTCTTTTGTCACAATAGAAAATTCACTCTTTTTTCCAGAAAAGCATAATCTTTTTCTCGGAGGAGAAAAGAGAGGGAGAAAAAAACAACAACCAACCAAAGAAAAACTACTCACCATCAAAATTCCTTGTTTTCTACATATTAAAAAAAAATTGTGGCAATTATTGTGCCACAATAATACCCTACTCTCTTTATTTCATTGTGATTTCCTCCCCACTCCCCCATAGATGTGTCAATTGGGAAGGTTTTGTTTTTCAGCACAATGCTGCTTGTCACTTATGTGCAATCTTCACTGGTCTAACGTAATACTTTTTTTTTTTTATTTGTCATCTCCAGAAATGAAATTCTCTCTTGCAAGAATTCAAGATAGTTTAGTGATGTGGGAGCCAAACAAGCTGACATTCAATTGGATAGTCTGAACATCATGTGAGTTCAATGAGTTTATTTTAATGATAATTGCATGTGAGTTTAGGCTAATGGATGTGACTGGTTTTAACCAAAGAGCTAATGGTTAGAGATTTCAAAAAAAAGTTTGGCTAATAGTAGCGCCCAAAATAATATGAGAAATTTTGTCAGAGGTCAGGCCTTTCTGTTGCCTTTACTGTAATTTTGTCTTATATCTTAAGGTACAGTGTCTCTTCTAGGTGAGATAAGCCCAGAGAACATCTTATAAGTTAAAACCTCAATTTTCCTTTAAAAGGAATTAAATTTTAAAAGGAATTAAAAAGTCCATCTGCAAGATAGACTTTCTTTGGAATCCTCCTTAATGATTCATTTTCTGTCTTCACATAATTGAAATTAATGGGAATTGTTTTTCCTCAAGAATCAGGCCCATAGGTAAGCTGTATTAGGGAACATGTAAAGGCAGCAAGCCATGAAGCTAGCCATCCTCTTCTAGACCTCTGGCTGTGTTACTGATTTGTGTGTCAACTGAAACATGAATGTGAGGCCATAACCTACTAGATGCACGGTCATCAATGGGAATTCTGTCTCTGCTAAGGATGCTGTCTCCTAGCCTGGCTCATAAACATTGGTCTTCATCACATGCTACTATGCAATAGATAACCTCAGTTTAGGGAGAATCCATGACAACACAGGCCAGGATTTGTGATAATTCATAAAACTAAGCACTAGAGAAAATTACACAGAGCCTGCCTGGCCAAAGTCTAGATAGACCTCGCTATTAGTTCTCTTGCCCCCAAATAGCATCATCTTGACCTTTATGTACAGGAATGCTACAAACTAAGCTACAGAGAGGCAGCCAGTGATGTAAACTTTGATTAAACTTTTCAGCTCTGAGAAGATCCTAAGTAATATTAATGACCTTCTCAGGTTTAATATACTAATACACCAGGGAAGGACAAAAGGCCATTTATTCTAAGTCTCACTGCAATATGAACTAAGCACAGTCAGTCTGGAATAGCAAAATCATCTCTGATATTGCTGTTGATGGGACTGTAATTCTTGATTTTTTTTTCTGATTTTTGTTAGACATCAACTGCCTAGAGCCCTTTTGGTCTGATATAGCTCCAGTGTAAGATTCTGGTGGAAATCTCTGTTAGCTCTGTTTGGATTCTGCATAAGAGTTTCTGTGAAATTTCATTTGAATTTTGAATGGTGTGTTGGTTCTACACTGTTCATAGTCTTGTTTACCTCCCTCCTGCCCCCCTTTCTCTCAACACTATTCATAAACATTTGTGAGAACAAGTTTTGCTCACCCAAATACTTGGAAATTTGATGTTTGTCCTCTAAATACCCAAATTCTCATGATTGCAAAGGATTTTGTGTGTAATCAAAAAGGTTCACTGTTTGATAGTTGCTGTTCACTGCTTGTAATTCTTTATTAGTTATTCTTGTGCTTAAAAAGCTCCAGTGAGGGAGTAGAAATGATACTATGTGACTTAAATGACCAGTTACTATTCCAGAATAGTGAGTAGCCAAATTGTAAAGTTTTGTAAATAACTAATATGCTAAAATTTGTTCACAAACATGTTTCAAACAATTATGAGTAGTAAATGAAATAGTACAAGTTGGTCTGTTCACAGATGACTTATGAAAAGAAATAAGGGCTAAATTCACTGAAGTTCTTTTCCAACCAGTCATTCAACTATCTGTCTCTGGTATCCAAATTCATCCCTTTAACTAGGAAATTGACAACATTTATTGCAAGATTAAATTGCAGAGGAAAACAAATATTTTCATGAGTCTCATCTGTACATCAAAATGTTTCTATTCAAAAATGTGTTTAAAAGATCAATCGTAATGTTGTTTAAGTTCAAAATGTTCATTGTTTTGGAGAGAAAATAGTTTTTTTGAAACTTAGTATGTTCACTAAAAATGTCCTTAGTGTTTTTTTTTTAAAGTTATTTTTTTAAAAACCTATTACAGTGCTCAGGTCTCATACTCAATACACTCTTGTTTTAGAATGAGTGAAACTGATCATAGAGCAATTTAAAAATAAAAATGAAACTACTGACTACATGATTTTGGGATGGAGAGTTGAAAAAGAAGTGTCCCAATCCCCTTGCACACCTGCATACAGTAGCAGTCCATTCATCCTCTGCCCTCTGGGCTGCACAGGGATTACTTGCTCCCACTCTCCTTTGAGGACCAGGAGAACAAGAAGGATGCAGAGAGAAAGGGAGGCATGCCCCACCTCTGTATCAGCATACACAGCAGAGCCAGGGCACCAGTGGGAGCAAGCATAATGGGTGGAGCACATCATTCACATTCTATATGCAAAATTTCTGCCTCTGGCAGCACATGCAGACGTAATTGTGGTAGTTGTAATCTAGCTAGTTCAATCAAAATAGATGTGAGGATGCAGAGGTGTGAGTTTCAGCACAGGCTGACAAACATATGTGTATCTCGTGGGGTCAGGCAGGATCATGCAGTCTTGGCTGAAGCCTTTGTAGCTTTGTCCTCATGTCTGTTTTTTAGTGAGCTATCTAGAGTGCAGCTAATGTGGATATGTCTATACAAACTACAATGTAGAAAAACTGTAAGTTATGTCAAAAAAAAATGAACGAGATAATTAAATATGCAACAGTGTTGGGATTTTCAAAAACACCCTGCATTGGCTTGTCTTTTATTCCCAGTTAAATAAAGGTTAAAACTCCCACTGACTTTTGGCAGTGGCCTAACCCTGCTGCTGTTGAGCATTTAAAAAATTATTTCAGTTTTAATAATCTGGGTGGTGGTAGCGGGAACCCACATAAGGAATGTCTTCCAATAGGTTTTTTTATGTTGACATTTTCATTTTAAATTGAATACATTGAGGGGTGATAGCAGGAGGTGTCTCTCTTTTAAGCGAAATAGCTTCACTACTATTTGCAATTTAATATAAAATGGACACAACACAAAACACAAAAATGAGCAACAATATGTTTAAGGGGACACATGCAAAAATAATCTCTGTTTACCAAGGCTCCAGCTTGCATGTGAAAATGCAATTTAGCTGTGATAATAGAAATTACACTTCAATCAATATGCTCTTTGCTATTAATCCATTTTTTCCTTTTTCCTCTGAAGAGCCCTTAATAATATGTTACACAAATCATACTGTTTAAAAAGTAATTTGAAACAGAAGTGCCTTTGAATTCTTGTGAATCAGGCACTCATTTTGCAGGAATAATAATATGGTCTCATGCTGTTAATGTATGGATTCATACTCGTATATGTGCATTAGCATCCTTTTTTTTTAATCTGGTTATTATTATAAGCAATTGTTGCTGAAGATACAGAGTGAAACACTTCATCCACTTGCTTCCTCCGCAATCACACTTCCTAAATATCAGAGATGTAGCCAAAAAGCAAAAGCTCTGGAGTTGAACTTCCCCAAAGTAAATGATTGTTTGGACAGAATGCTTTTGGTTAGAGTGAGAAGATAATCAAGGAGTTTGATACAACTGTAAATTATCTCTAAATTCCAGAGTGCTCAGATCCCAGTAACTTGGTTTGTCTTCACAGAAATAAAATCAACCAAAGATTCTTACCTCTCTTGTATATTGGAAAGAGGCCATATTTTTATAACATTGCTATTTTGTATGTATCTCTTGTGACTTGTTTTCTGTCTAGTATACCTTTTACTATAGTAAATGGAGAGAATCAGCTGACATTTTGTGTTCTGATACATCCAGCTACACACACACACACACCAACTCCCACAGAGAATTTGCTTTTCCTCTCTTTTGTTTCTTCTTTTCTTTAATTCTCACTCTGAGGCTATATTGGCAGCTGTTACCATTTTGCCACTGAGTTACAGTTTGCATCCAGCCATCTCAAAGTGCTATGTAAACAAGAATTACTCTCCTCGCCCTCCCGAGGTAGATATTATTATTATTATTATTATTTGAGATTTTCCATATCCCTCTGCCTGTAAAGTCAGATGTCTTCTCAACCTCAAATCCAACTGTAAAGGGGTGTGTGTGTGTGTGTTTTGGGGGGGTGGGAGGAGTAAACAAAATGGATTTGGAATGTTAGAGTAAGTCCTGGGGAGATGGGAGATGGAGTAGTAATTAGGCGATGTAGTCATAAATATACGATAAAGAGTGTAGCATTTGATAAATAAATTGCAGCATGCAATTGATTGCACAGGCATATAGTAAATATATTACACATTTCTTCAGTTAATCTAATTGAGATCACCTCCATAAACAGGGTGGATGGGCGTGTGTATACACATCGCTGTATAGAGAGTGAGTATTCTGAATGGAAGCAGGAACTATGTGAAATGTCATGAGATCTCCAACCAAATATTGCAGAATTAAGTGGTTTCGGTAGTTCAGATAAACACTCCAGTTTCAGACACTTAGCAGAATGTGAACTCCAACTCTGTATGAGATTTGCCAATATTTGCAATAATGAACTCCACATATGTAGTGTTTGTGCTTCTGAATTCCTGGACGGGCTTGCCGTTAGCTTTGACTTATGCTGTAACTTCTATCAAACACTGTAAAGACGAATATAGCTGTTGTCACACTAAAGACATTTGAGATTAATTAAACCAGCTATGTGGCTTCAGCCGTTCTCGCTGTTGCACACAAAGAACCTGACAATGGATCACGTCCATTTGCTGAAATGTGTCTAAACCAATCTGGACAAGAGAATCAGAGAGCTGCCACATTCTGTCTCAGGGCAATAGTAGTAAAATACTTCAAATATCTCCTTGGCTAAGACTGGAAGTAGCTGATCTCAACATAGTTGCTTTTTAATCTGCAGCAAACTGTTGCAGTCAGGACACTGAGCTTCAGTGTGAGTGAACCAAGTATCAAAGCAGTCACAGAAGGCATTTTTACATTGCCTTTACATTCAGAGTTTTAAAGCATATGGAGCTGAATGAACCATGAAGAAAGAAAGGCCTGGCCAGAAAACAAGAATTCCAATCTCCGGAAAATGTTGAAGTTTGATTATTTGTTTTCATTCCAGTGAGGAATGAAACTCAGACCATTTAAATGTTTTTATGAGGAGGAAAAAAAAACATGAGGGGAAGGGAGGAAGAGAAAGATATGGGAGTAGGGGGGAAGGAAAGAGAGACCCACCTATTTTGGAGTAGTCAATAGCTCCATGGGTAGGCCTTCATCTGGCAAGTGGAAGACCCAGGTTCAGGCAGAGCCTGGGAGTCTCTCATCCCAGGTGAACATCTCCCACCTAGCTATTATGTGATTGTGTCTCTCCTTCCTGGACCTGAGAAATTTTTATCAGACTTGATACATTTCCACAAAAAGTTTCACTTTTGACAAATTGATATTTGCTGACCCCAGAAAGCTTTGTTCAAAAATTCCCTACTGGCTCAAGAAAAACGGGGTGGTCGGTAGAAGGAGTTTCTGAAGTCTTAAGATTCTAAACAATCAGACTTCATTTAAAAGTTTAGGTACCTCTATGTCACCTGTTTTATACCCCTCATTCCATTTTGTGTGTGTGTGTGTGTGTGTGTGTGTGTGTGTGTGTGTGTGTGTGTGTGTGTGTGTGTTAGACAGTCAGTCTGCAGTCATTATTGTGGGGGGTGGGGGCGGCAGAATAGGTAGGGAGTACATCTGGGAGGCATCAAAGAGTGTGAGGGAGTAGATCTTTGATGCCAGCTACAGGGTCTCTGGGCTGGAACCTACAGTAGAGGGAGGGCCTGTGTTCCCCTACCAGCCACCAAGGAAGGGGAGGGGAAACCCTCTGAAGAGGTATAAAGATAATAGAGCCCAGAAACTGATCAAAGACTTGCTGTAAGGCAGTGTTTCTCAAACTGGGGCAGCCGTTTGTGTAGGAAAAGCCCCTGGTGGGCTGCGCCGGTTTGTTTACGTGACCCATCCGCAGGTCTGGCCAATCGTGGCTCCCACTGGCCGCGATTCGCTGGTCCCGGCTAATGGGGGCTGCAGGAAGCGGCGGCCAGTATATCCCTCGGCCCGGATTGTTGGAAGAGAGATCACAGCAGTGATGGAACAGCCATCAGTAGAAGGAGCTATATGGGGATACAGCAACTATTCTATGCCTGGCCATGAGGAGGTTCTCTTGCAGTGAGTGGACCCTTCTGCACTACCAAAATGGTACTGTCACTATATCAGGTAGGTCAATGCCAAATATAGGCACTAAACCTAGGAATCCTGCTTCGGTGCTCTGCAGGATTGATGCTCTCCAAATGCCCAATTTTCGCACAGGTGTCAGGAGCTCTCCAAGACCTTTTAAAAAAATACAAATAATTTGTACAGTTGAAAATATGGTATAGACCATATAGCCTGGCCACAGCAAAATACACATTTTGTCCAATATAGAGTGCAGGTAGCCTTTTGTGAATATTTTGCCTTGATTTGAGGGTGATCTTTGTGTCTCTCTTTCATTGTAGAAAGTTCAGTCACAAACTGAAATGAATCTTAGATTAATAAAGCAACTTGCATAGGACCAGATGTTCATCTTGTGTAAATCAGTGTATTTCCAATCACTTCCATGGAACCATAGTAGTTTACATCGGTTGAGGATCTGGTCCTAAACATTGCTACTTTTTTTGTGGGGAATCTTACTGGGCGCAGTGAGAAGAACTGTCTGCTCTGTTTACTATATGCAAGTGTCTTCAAGTGGTGCATCATCTTAATGCTGTGAGGCATAGTACTAGCTTTGTTGTCTGTGCTATAAGTTAAGTCCTGCTGAGGTTCATCACAACGAAGTCATGTGAAAAACACTGTCCAAATCTGGGTGCTCACTTCAGTTGTGTGAATGGAAGGAGAGGGATAGCTGAATAAAGAAGTTACTGTCTAAGAACAGTCCTGCGCTGCTGGAGCCCAGCCCTGAGCGCAGAATAAAGAGAAGGCTGTTCCCCATTGGTCTGCCATTGACTGCCGCTGCTGCACTCCCTGGGTGATGTGCTCTAGAGCTGTGGGTGGTGAAATGGATTCATGTTTGATGTATGTTTGTGGTTGGTTCCGGAGTGTGAATATCTTGTATTCCCCTATCTAGTGCTTGCTCCTCAGCAGTACACAGTTGTTAGGACACTGACTGGACTGAGTCACCGGGTCTAGGTTCTACTCTCAAATCTTTCACTAACTCACTGTAACACCTTGGATAAATCAGTGTGTCTTAGTTTCCAAGTCCATAAAAGGTGGGTAATAATCTCATCTATCAGTATGAAACCTATAGATGAGAGAAGTGATATGTAAGTGCTAACGATTATTATTTGCTTTATTATTATTGGACAGAATGGTAAGGCGGGGAAAATGTCTTGTTTAAAAACAAAACACAAACCCTTCCCTCTTCCCCATTGACGATAATACCATTCAAAGTTATCTATCACCTTATCATGTTTCCACTTTCATTTCTCAAATTAAAGCATTCAGCTAGTATAGGCTAGCAGGAGTCAAAAATATAAACAACAGGTCTAGAATTCCTACACAAACAGATGCCCTTATTATCTGCCAAGCCAGGAGAGTTGTGTCTTTGCAATTGTCAGTTCACAGATTGTTGTGAACAGGAAGCAACATGCAGGGAAGACATAGATAAACTTATTTCTGACTATACCATATTTTTTATTATCTCCTTAAATTCCCAGTGTCCACATAACTCCTCAGGCATCTAAAAACACAGTGCAGAATAGCTTTGGGTGATTGCTCCTGACATGAGGTCTTCCTCCTCTACAAACTGCCACAGAGTTTGGACATGATTTTTCTGTTTTGCTTTAGTCCTGTAACCTGATGTCTGAATCATTCACGATGTGCAATGTCCTTTAATTTCAATAGACATAACCAAGTGGCTCATAAACATAGATACATAAAGAATCTGAGAGAGTTCATCTAGTCAAGTTATATGGTGAGTTGACCACGATGTAGTTTAAGATGCTAGTTGGTACAACCCCAACAGGAGGGTGTTGCTTTTGCACTGTTTAGATGAAGAAAACAGTTTGATATTCCAACTGGTGATGTTTTACTTTCATAAAAAAAGTAGAATCTTGAAAATTATTATGGATTTTTTTAAAAATGCTCAACCATGCTTTTTAGTGTCTTAGCCCCTGACCCTGATGGCATTTTCTTTGTTATAGGGAATGTGTACTCACATCTGACATGAAACATTTCATATTATAATGTATTCATCAAACACCAGTAGTGGGCTTGGCACTTTTCAAACAATTGAGACCTTATGGTTCCTATCCAAGGGGCTTACAATCTTGTGTCATGGTCTGTTTGATTCTATCCAAATTGCCCAAGTGGCTGTTATCAGCACTGGAGCAGAAGAACTGCTGTCAAGTGGAGTAAGCAATGTTCTGTATCGGTTCATATATCCTCTCAGAGCACAGGGTATAGTGTTTGGGGTTTGATTCTGCCATGCCTCCAGCATCTGCTTGAGATCATAAATCATCTTGTGCAGTTCATAGTATAGAGTGCTGCCATTAAATCAAATGGGGTCATTACACAACAGTGTTCTACTTTAAGATGCAAGGTTGGGGAAGGCTGCTTCTTGGACCTTCTGACTGCTGCAGACCACCAATGCATCAGTCCTTCCTCACTTTCAGTTCTCTTGGCAAAAGAGAGTTGTGTAGCTGCCCTGAGCATTTGCTCATATGCAGTGTCTGAGGGACAACCTCAAATCTAATAATGTTCATGTTCAGTCTCATTTGTAAAGTGCCTTATCATGCAAACAACATCCCAAGGCGCTGAACACTTTGAAAGGGATTATACATGAGTGCAGCTAAATGCGATATTAAAAAGAGAAAGAGACTCGTCATCTTTCCTTTTTAAAAACACTGTAGCAAGTGCACATCACTGACTGTGAGGAGTTGAGGTTGCTTTGCAGATAAAAAGGTCAAGCTGTGCAAAAAGCCTCATTTACCAGTTGAACAACAAAGGTAGAGCTTTGGAATAGCAAGTGACTGAGAACCCAAGAGAACTCTCACTGGCATAAGATAGGGGAGGGGTTAGGATGCCTGTGAAATAGGACAATGCAAGGTCAACGGAGGTATTTCTGGGTGAGAATTAAGATTATACAAGCAATATTTTGGCAAACTAGCACTGTAGCTCATCCAAAAAACAAAACCACCAGAAAAATGATATGACCAGATGATGGATTAATGGACAGGAGCATGTCTGGCATGATTGTCCCCTAAGTTAGAGGTACAGAACTAGAACCATTTAAAGGGGCCTTCTAAACATTCTCTGAACTGACAAATATGACAGTGAGGAAGTGGAGAATAATGTGCATGGAAACACAGCACAAACTAAATTGTAAGAGTGGAGATCTGGGTTCTCAGAGTGAGGCTTGTAGAGTGGGCCTCTTTAACCCAGGAGACAGGATGTTGCTTTTCAAAATTAAAGGTTGAGGGTGTAAGGCACGACTGGGATGTTTCTTCCCATACTGAGGTTTGTTGGTACAAGACTTTTTTTCACAGAAGGAAGCATCCCGGGGGATTTTTAGAAGTAGGGGCCTGATCTTCATAGGGCAGAAGCCAGGCCTGGCTTCTGAGGAGACAAGAGAGGCAAGTGCCTTTCTTGAGTGTTTTTTTCCCCTGGGTTTCATTACCAGGATTTTGCATGGTTTCTGAATGAAACAGAGTGGACATTTTTAGTGGAGAAAAGAAACATTCCAGGAAACTTTTCTGGCATTATTTTTGTCATGAACAATGTCAACTAGTCACTCCAAGAAAGGTCACTGCAAATAGAAAACATGACCTGCAAAGTAGGAAATTGGGGTCCGGATAGTATTTTACACATATATTTATATTTTTCAGAAGTAAAACAATTAAGAAGAGAGAGGGATTAAAAGTCATGCTGTTTTAGTTTTGTTGATTTTTTTTAATGTTTATTTTTAGGAAATATTTTGTTCATTTCTAGTCATATTTTTAGTTTGGAACAAAGAAAGTGGGTTGTGGTTTTTTGTTTTTTTTTAAATCTATGGTAATGATTTCCCTCCTTGGATTATATAATAATATTATATATATATGTATATAATTATAAATAATAAAAAGCCCTTCCAAAGGCTTTCACTCCCAGATTTCTTCAAACATTTTTTAACATTACAAACAAAATATAAGGTATTATTGGTGTATGTTTTCCTTAAAAAAAACAAAAAACAAAAGAACTCCTCAAATATTTGCTTTACTTGGGATTTAAAGGAAAAGGTTTGACTAGTTCAAATTGAATTTCTCAAATAAACAAGGAATTAACTGAAGGTAAATAGTTACTGAAGTTTTAAAAATTATCAATGAGCTTAAGAACTGGAAGAGTTTCTAAATAATAGATAATCACAGGGAAGGAAACCAGACAATTGAATTAACTTTAGGAAAGCGGGAGGCTTGCTGGGACCAACAGTCATTCTCTTATTTTACAAAGTTCTTATTGTTGTCCGTGACATTTGTCCATGATGTCACCTGCTGGGTTTCACTTACCTTTCCATTGATTAGACTATTGGTATAAATACAATAGGGAGAGCAGTATATTTAGTGGTTAGAACAGGAACTGAGAGTTCAAATTTTTGTCCTATGCTTGTTGTACTACTGACTTGCTGTGTGACCATTTAACCTCTACTGTTCCTTGTTTTATCCTTTTATAAAAAGGAAATAGTCATATAAATGTTGCAGAGTTGTTGTGAGAAAGGTTTGTAAAATGCTTAGATTTCCTTAGATGAAAGGTGATCCAGTCAGTATATCAGTGTAAAGTACTATTTTTGTTACTGGCTGACACTTGTGTACCCACTGCATTCTACTAGGCAGAGTCCAATTGATCAAATGTGTTAGACTGTATGTTGCTATAAATGAAAAGAGATTCTCCTTTAGCTCAAGAATTAGAGGCCTTCGCTTTCAGAGCAGGAAGATCAAATTTCTTTCTGTGCCATCACTGAGAATTTCTGGGTAAACACTGTGACTGATATTGCAACCCCATGCAGTATCTTTTGGGGGAACATATTGTATTACAGTTATTATGGTTTAGGTATCACCGTAGGCCAGGGATTATATGAAACCACAGGGGAGAGGGTTGTCTTTAGATCCTCCAGGAACTAAAAACAGGAGAGGTGATTATAGTGAACCACTCAGGTTATAAACACCTCTGCAGAGGTACTGTGCCCTAGGGAGAATTGCATATACTGATTTAATCTGGGGTTTCCAGAGATCAACAGACAATAAAGATATTCCGGCATAAAAAGCTATACTGATTTGGGGCCTTTTTTCTGAACCAGCCAACAGACAGATCGTCTTTCCAAGAGGGGCCCCAACTCTTGTGGAAGAGTTGGAAAGACTTTGGTCTATTAGGGCCAGTGATGGGGTGTGCATCCAGGGCTGCCCGGGGAGGTGGGGGTAAATGGGGCAATTTGCCCTGGGCCCCGCAGGGGCCTCCACGAGAATATAATATTCTATAGTTTTGCAACTTTTTTTGTGGAAGGGGCCCCCAAAATTGCTATGCCCCAGGCCCCCTGAATCCTCTGGGCGGCCAGCCCTGTGTGCATCCCTTAGCAACTCTGATAGGGTTAATGAGGCCAATTAGGTCAGCCTAGGTGCAGAATGGCTAGGACAGCACTATAAAGCCAGAAAGTTCAAAGGAGTCTGCAGGGGAAGGACGCTGCAATTGCTCCTTGGGATGAGGGAGGTGCTGGGGATAAGCAAGAAGTCCAGGGAGAGAGTAAACCCTGAGATCCTGCCCTGCAGTAAGGGGATAAAATAGCCGTTGGGAAAAGAAAATGCTCCTATGGTAAACCCAGAAACAGTCAATGGAAGAGAGAGATGCTGGATAGGAAAACAGCAACAGGGATGGGGAGTGAGCAAACCTGGATTACTGGTTAGAGTCCCTGAGCCAAAATGTAGTGCTGCAGGTGTGCTTGGGTTCTCCTGCCAGCCAGTGGTATAGTGGCAAAGAGCTCACAGCTGGGGCTGAACACTATCCAGAGAAGCATTTTAAAGTGATCCTTTTGGATTTTGTAACCCCAGAAGGGGTGGACTAAATAGAGTTCTGGTCAGAGGGCCAAGTTACCAGGAGAGACTATTGTAGAGTGAGCAGAGAGCAGAAGGAGGCAACCGATGCCATGAGACACTTTTCCAAATCTAAACACAAGGAGGTGCACTAGCAGTGAGTGAGAACCCTGTAACAGGGCCCCATAAGACTGATTGGTGACTTCTGGTAAGGTTTTAGCCTGAATACAGGAACTTTTGTTAATAATATTGTTTGTTTATTTTATTATATTTTTGTCTGAAATGCTTTTACCTTAAGAATAAATTTGCTTGCTTAGAAAGATCTGTGTGGTAACTGATAACTGCTGGCAATACACTGGTCATAGCTCCTGGTGAGAAAATAAACTACAGGCAGAGCGGTTTGCGAGGGATATCACATTATGAGGCAGGGAACTAAAAATACTAAAACCCTTGGTCAGAAGAGAGAGGGGTTAGGGCGGCTCTAGGTATTTTGCCTCCCCAAGCACGGCAAGCAGGCTGCCTTTGGCGGTTTGCCTGTGGGAGGTCCCCGGTCCCGCGGATTCGGCAGCACGCCTGCGGGAGGTCCGCCGAAGCTGCGGGACTAGCAGACCCTCCGCAGGCACCCCAGGCATGCGCTTGGCGTGCTGGTGCCTGGAGCCGCCCCTAGAGAGGGGTACAGATCACTATTCAAGAGAGGTGACAGCTTGAAGCTGGAAACCTTAAACCTTTGAAGGACCATAAAGTGGGAATACAGGTGCAGTTATCCTGAAACTGTGACAACTAGAGCATGCAACCTAGCTACAGTATTCATGAAGTAAGACACTTTCCTTGCAGTGAATATTAGCCAACATTTTAGACCTGGAATGGTGCCAGCAATAATGAGATGTATATGTATGGTATATTACAGTAACTCATTAGCAAATGGTGTTAATAACAAGCCTATTACCTTTGCAAGTACTCAGTCACCTTTACAGCATGTCAACCAGTGACACCATTTTAAAATCAACTGTTTCTAATGGTGGAAAAACTGCTTGACATGCTGTCAATATGTTGTGAATGAAATATTCTGAACCAAGAAGGGAAAGGAGCACGTTCCATTCTAGAGATGGGTTAATACAGCAAAAAGTATTCACAGGAACAGCAGCTGATGGCAGGACTCAGGAGAATATTTTGTCCTGAGTTTCCTAATTGCATGCTTGTTTGCTGTTTTTGGTACTTAAAGGTTTAGTATTTGTGAGCAAAATATTGGCAATTATTTTTTGCAGGTAGTCTCCATTTAACATTTTAATACCTCAGTGTGAATAGTTGCTCACAAATTCTGTATTTGCTGATTTTTATATTTATAGCTATTTATCATATGTTTAATCTAGTGAGCAGGAAATTTAAGATAATTTAAAACAAATAACTCTTCTGTAGTTAACTTCCCATAGTGGTACAAAATGGTTCCAGATATAAACATCACAAGCTTGTTGTACCAGCAGCTCAGAGACTGTATCCAACATTGTTCTATGGGATACATAACTGGACTCACAGAAAGGCCTTTATTTTCTGCATGCAGAAATGTGTAAATAGATAATTATGGATCTAGTTAACTGATATGCATGTGCAAATGCCCATCTATGCATGCAAAGACTAGACTATGCATGAGCTAGTACTAGGACTCAGAAGATATAAATTCTTTCTTTCTTGGCTCTGCCATAGATTTCATTATGGTCTTGTGAAAATCCCTTAACCTCATCATGACTCAGTTTCCTCAAATGTAAAATGGGGAGGATATTTACCTCAAAGTGGGGTTGTTGGGACACATTCATGAATCTTTTTTGATGCTTGGGGAGCATCAGAAGGAAAGCGCTATGGAAGCACAAAATGGCGTGGTGGTTATTTACCATTCCAAAGTAATTGGTATTAATGAAGTGTTATAGATACTATTTTCAAGTAGCTGTCACTTTAGGTGTGTGTATGCCCCTGTTGGCTCTTGTTTGGATATTTTTGGAAACAGTGCTCATAGAGTCTTGCACCCTAATCTTCCTCATGCTCTAACCCATGGGCTTACAGGGGAAGGCTGATCACTGCTCCAGTTCACCTCTAGCTGCAGGTAGTTGAGAATGGAGTTTTGCAACCTCCATTAGCATCAAGCATAGTTAGCTTACTTATCTTTATCTTTTTTTTAATTTCAATTTAATTTTATTTATTGATTTATTAATTCCTTGCATATGCTGTGTGTATTTTGGGGGCTTGAGACACAAAGGCATCCTTGAGCAAACGCTCCCCATTCTTTGCAAACAACTCTTATCTCAAACCTGACAAATTCACTACATCAAATAAATTGCTAATAAGGTATTTGTCCATAAAGAGTAACATGTAAGGTCTCTATTGAAAGCTTGCAACTTACTGATGTTCATAATCATGGCATGATATGTGTATGAGTAGTATTTAATGCATAATATTACTATATTGAAATGTATGCCCTTGACATCTAAAGGTTAAAAGGTGTCACCAGGGAGTGATATTACTTGATGATGGCCTATTCATTTAGGGGAGAGTTGGCACTCATCTCTTATTAGCTGGTGATGTAACACAAGGCTCAATTGTCTACCATTGCCCCATCACAGAACAGTCAATAGAAAATCATAAAAGACAGCTGCAAACAACTGAAACCACTTGGAGGTAAAAAAGGAATATAATTCATAGTCTATTATAAAGACAAAATACTGATTCAGAATATCATGGTGGAGAAAGACACACTGCATCCATTCATTGAGGAGACGTTGTGGAATGGCAGTGTGTTTCATAAACATTTGGATCCTGGCTCCCGTGAAGTCAGCCAACTCTGCAACAGACTATATGGAATACCTTTGATTAGGAAAGATAACTATTGATAAATGTTGCCCTAGTTTGTATCTTGTGATCTTTGTTTTATGTTGTAGCTATTTGTTCACATCACATCACTCTCTTGTTTCTAGAGGAGTTTTTCATAAAAAAAAAATTTTGTTTTATTGTAAGTGTTCTCAAGTGCTGTGCATTATACAGGAGTGGTGCCTTCAGGTTAAACCAGGGTACACTTTTCCTCTGGGAGCAAGGAATCCACAATTTCTGTATGTAACCCCTGACAGAACTAGATATCAGAGAGGAACACTTCAAAGAGACTTGGGAACTGGGGTGCACCTTAGGTTAACTTGTAAGGCAAAAATCAGGGCTGGCATTGCCAGTGGCAGAATGATTGAGTGGCTGTTAAGCTGGTAATATTAAGGAGCTACCACCGACTAGACTCCGTCTAAATGGAGGCAGGAAATGATAAGATGATTCCCACTCCAGTGTACCCTGAGAACTGTCAAAGGGGACAGCAGTCCCTCCCACTTTTTTGTTTTTGTGTTTGTGATTCCCTCACATCCGACCTTGGCTGCCTTTCTTTGCCTGTGGCCTTCTATCTTCTGAGGTATGCCCAAACTCCAAGCTTCAAGGCCTGCCAAATCTGAAGTAGATCTTTTTCCTCCAGAGTTGGACATTCCAGCTTCTTGTGCTGTCTTGGAGAGTTACACATTCTATCTAAGTGCAAGGACTGCATTGGCTTTAAGAGCAGATCCAGGAAGCTGAGGAAAGACAGGCTCAAGTTCCTCTTTTTGGAATGTTGCTTGAAATCTGCTACCACTTTGTGGCCCAATTCCTTCCCCTCTTTCCTCCACTCTGGTACATCACCCTCACACCTGTGTGCTTGGGCAACTTCCAT
Source organism: Gopherus evgoodei (assembly GCF_007399415.2). NCBI lineage: Eukaryota > Metazoa > Chordata > Testudines > Testudinidae > Gopherus > Gopherus evgoodei. The sequence goes on from NC_044325.1 coordinate 81,100,519, forward strand.
TTCTCCAGCTTCAATGAGCAGAGACATGGGGCCACCTTCAAACAGTCTGAAATTTTCTAAGAACAGAACTAGATCCCACAATAGAGAGATTCTGCAGGTTATGGTGGAAGGAGCCCCACAATATTTGCAGGGGAGTTCTGTTCTTCTATGCCTGCCCGCCCCCACAGATCATCACCACAGATGTCTCCTTAGCAGGCTGGGTAGCTCACCTTCGGAACCTCACAGTACCAGGCATGTGGGGTCTCAGTAGTTTCCTCTTTACGTCAATCTGCTTGAGCTCAGAGCAGTTCACTAAATGTGCAGTCTCTTTCTACCCAAGATCAAGGGTCACGCAGACAGAGTCCCATTAGACAACAAAGCAACTGCCAAGGAGGAGCAAGATTCAAGTCTTGTATGCCAAGGCAATAAAATTTTGGAACTGGATCATAATCTACTGAATCAACATCTTGGCAGTACGTCAACCAGGTCTGGAAACCACCGTAGCAGACACTGTGAGTAAACATTTTTGTCAAGACCATGAACTGGAGCTGAGTGATCCTATCCTATGGAAGATTTTTCTCACTTTGGGCTTCCCTGGGATAGACCTCTTAGTGACATTGTCCAACACAAAATATTGTTGATTAAGTGTGAGGAGAGAACATGGTTGAAACTCTTTAGGAGATGCCTTCCTCGTTTCTTGGCCTCAAACTCTGGTATAGACATATTCCTCAACATCATTGCTCTTCAAGGTCCTGAATAAACTAATGCATGAGAGAACAGTAATCATCCTTCTAGCATAAGCATAGCCAGGGTGGGGATGGTTCCCAGAACTAATTCACCTATTTCTGTAGTCTCCTCTTCACCTCCCTCTGACAGCAAGCCTACTGACCCAAAAGTGGGTATAGCTCACTCACAGTTTCTATGTACTATATCTCAAGGCTTGGCTCTTCAGTGGTTCTCTGGTGCAGAAAAAAATGTTCTTTATAAGTGCAGAATGTGTTCTTGCATAGTGGAAACCATTCACAATAAAGATTAACCAGTAGAAGTGATTCCATTCCTAGCTCACTCAACAAGCATTATCTCCTCCCAAATCACATTTCACTCACATTTTCAAATACCTGCTGAATGTAAAAATCCTGGGCTTGTCAATGAGCTCCGTCGAACTTCACTTGCCTCCTATTACAGCCTTTCACGTACCAGTTGAAGAGTTTTCAGTATTTACACACCCTAAGATTTGATGGCTTTCAGGGTTTGATCTATCTTTTTCCTCATGTCAGAGAGTCTGCTCCACCTAGGGACCTTGATCTAGTTCTCAATGCATTTGTGGCAACATCCTCTGAGTCCATGGATAGGTGTTCTCTTCTGAATTTATCCTTCAAAACCTCATTCCTAATAGCCATTACTTCAGCCAGATGGGTAGCAGGGTTATCCCAGTAAAACAACCTTATGAGTTGTTTTACTAGGACAAGGTATCTGTACATCTAAGGCCTCACTTCCCGCTCAAGATCTTATTGGACTTCAACATCCATCAGGACAGTCAGTTAACCATCTTCTACCCAAAACTTCATACTTCAAGGGAAGAAGTTATTCTTTGTACTCTAGATGTGAGAAGAGCCCTTGCATTCTATCTTGGAAGGACAAGACCCTTCAGAACATCTCCTAGACTCTGTCTCTTTCATAGTCAGGATGAAAGGAGCTTATTTTGCCACTCAAAGACCATTAGATGGAATGTGTCTGTTCTTTTGACATATTAAGAAGCTTCTGGAGTGCATCCCCCACCCACAGTGACTGCTCATTCCATGATGGTACAATCCACTTCTATTGCCCTGATTAAGAACATACTCATTGCAGATGTTTGTAATGCTGTAGCCTGGTTATCTGTGCACGTTTTTTCCCAGCACGATGCTATCATGGATACTTCCAGGGCAAGTGCAGCTTTTGGTATGAATGTTCTGCAGTCTGTAATGGATCAGGTTCCTCAGCACCCACTTCCATAGATGGAATGCTTTTCTGGAGTCACCTAAAGTGGAGCACCCATGGGGACAACTAATTAGACATCAGGTTGTGTTCCTGTATATTAGCTGGAGGTCTTTAAGATTTTTTGTCCCTATGAGGTCTCCACTACCTGCCCACCACTGGAGAGAGGAAAGGAGTCCTTCCCTTGACAAGATTTGTAGTTGAGAAGGAACCAGGTTGCCACCTGTCTGGGTATTGGCTTCTGTGTCTGGGTGCCAGTTAGGATTGCCATGTACCAGAAAGTACTGGTAGAAAAGGGGACCTGTTAGTATCTAGTCAGATGTACTGACTGGATACCAAAAGTCCAGTTATCACAGTACAGGGGGAGGCACCAGAGCATTAAACTGCACCAGACCCTGCTTAGCCAGGGCTGCCTCCTACCTGCAGGCAGGCTCCTTATGAATCTGCAGCAGTTCCTGTCCCAGTCCTGGAGCAGAGACAGCCAAGGTAGGAAGGAAGATAGAGACAATGGAACAGGTGGATTAGGGAGAAAAGTGAACAATAGGTTCAGGGTCTTGGGAGAAAGTGGGGGGGCTTGGGGAAGAGGCGGGACAGGGCCTCAGAGGTCTGGTTACCTCCAATTAAAAATGCAGAAACCCTACATAGTGGCAGTGTGTTTGCCCATCACTGTATGCTCTCAGATCAGAGCAAAAAGATGTATGGGCCAAGGCATGGATACTACTAGAAAAAATCTCCAACCAAATGTGCACACATGTGCGCACACACCTAAAGTGGAGCATCCATAGGGAAAAACAACTCAAACTCCAATTACTATATAACTAAATTAACCCCTCCTTCCTCCACAAAGTCTCACTAATTGCTTTTTTAAGTAATTTTAATTGCATTTTCATTTTCATTTTACATTTTAATTGCTACCACTTCTTTACATAATTTTTAGGGTGCAACTGATATATTCACTTTCCCCCAAGCTCATTCTTGGTGCCCAGTCCTAGATGTCAGTCCTAACGGCTCCTTACATTTTGGATTAACGGCTCAGAATTTAAGCCCAAAACTCCAAGGCAAATCATTGCTTTGACAACTAGTAAATATGTGAAAATCCATGTTAAATCAAGTATATACACTTTCATATTAACAAGGAAATTGACAGATCACTTAGTTTACATGCATTGTATGACCACAGATTAAAATCTTGATTTGCACACATTTTTGGAGTGTTTACAAATACATAAATTGGACACCTTTCAAATCAAAGTAATGTAAATCAGTATTTTATATACAAAATGCAAACTAAAATCTCATTTTCCATGCAGTAACGGAATGCAAACTAATATATCCCTACTGGAAAGCTGACACAATGTTCCAAAATTGTTTTTCTCTGACAGTATCTCAGGTAGACCCAGTTAGAAGTTTTCTGTTGGAACATTTTCCAATGGAAAATGCTTATTGTTGGAAGTGAAATGTTTCGGAGAATCTGTCAATTTTGAATAAAATTCTGTTTTTTGAGGAAAGGAAAAATTGGCATTTTAATATGTCTGAAATGTTTTGCTTCAGCCTGTTTGGTATGGTGCATTTTGACTTTTCTGTTTTGAAATGGCTTTTAAATTCAAGTTTTTAATGTTATATTATATTTAATTTTATGTTATTTTATATTATATTATGAGCAAACTCTCCCATTGTGTAGGAAAGATGGGAAGTATGGCAAGAGACCACTCTGGCTTAACCAGGAGATTTACAATTATCTAAAAATCAAAAAAGAGTCCTACAAAAAGTGGAAGCTAGGTCAAATTACAAAGAATGAATATAAACAATATAGCACAAGTATGTAGGAACAAAATGAGATTGGCCAAGGCACAAAACAAATAAAACTAGCTAGAGACATAAAGGATAACAAGAAACCATTCTACAAATACATTAGAAGTAAGAGGATGGTCAAGGACAGGGCAGGCCCATTACTCAATGACCAGGGGTGGAGGGGAGGGAATAATAACAGAAAATGTGGAAATGGCAGAGGTGCTTAATGACTTCTTTGTTTTGGTTTTCACCAAGAAGGTTGGTGGTGATTGGATGTCTAACATAGTGAATGACAGTGAAAATGAGGTAGGATCAGAGGCTAAAATAGGAAAAGAACAAGTTAAAAAATTAGACAAATTAGATGCCTTCCAGTCACCAGGGCCTGATGAAATGCAACCTATAATACTCAAGGAGCTGACTGAGGAGATATCTGAGCCATTAGCAATTATCTTTGAAAAATCATGGAAGATGAAAGAGATTCTATAAGACTGGAAAAGGGCAAATATAATGCCAATCTATAAAAAGGGAAATAAGGACAATCCAGGGAAGCTTAACTTCTGTACCTGGCAAGATAATGGAGCAAATAATTAAGCAATCAATTTGCAAGCATCTAGAAGATAAAATGATAAGTAACAGCATGGATTTGTTAGAACAAATCACGTCAAGCCAACCTGATACCTTTCTTTGACAGGGTAACAAAACTTGTGGATGGGTGGGGAAGCAGTAGGCATAGTATATCTTCTCTTTAGTTAAGCTTTTGATATTGTATAGCATGAACTTCCCATAAAGAAACTAGGGAAACACAACCTAAATGGAGCTACTATGCGTAGGTGCAAAACTGGATGGAAAACCATTCCCAGAGAGTAGTTATCAGTGGTTCCCAGTAATGCTGGAAGGACATAAGGAGTGGGGTCCTACATGAATCAGTTCTGAGTCTGGTTCTGTTCAATACAATATTTTCATCATTGATTTAGAAAATGGCATAGATAGTACACTTATAAAGTTTGTGGACAATACTAAGGTGGGAGGGGTTGCAAGTGGTTTGGAGGATAGGATTAGAATTCAAAATGATATGGACAAATTGGAGAAATTGTCTGAAGTAAATAGGATGAAATTCAATAAGGACAAATGAAAGTACTCCACTTAAGAGGAGCAATCAGTTGCACACATACAAAATGGTAAATGACTGCCTAGGAAGGAGTACTGCAGAAATGGATCTGGGGGTCATAGTGGATCACAAGCTAATATCATTCTGGGATTTATTAGCAGGAGTATTGTAAGCAAGACACAAGAAGTAATTCTTCTGCTCTACTCCATGCTGATTAGGCCTCAACTGGAGTGGCCAGTTCTGGGTATCACATTTCCCTTCCAGTCCTATGGTTATATAATAGAACATGAAATGTAAGTCAAAATGGAAACAAAATATTTCGATCAACCTGAAATGTTTTTAATTTTGTTTCCTGGGAGATTTTTGGGAAAAAAATGGTTCTGTTTTGGAATGGGGAAAAAAATCAAAATGGCGGCGTTTCCTGCAAAACAGAAAATCAAATATTCTCCAGTTGCTAATCTTGTGATTTGTTAATCTTAAATATCAAGATTTAAAAATAAATGTGTCACATCCTAAAACAGCAGCTCAATCATCTTCTAAATCTCAATTTACTTCAGTGCTTGGTGCTAGGAACTCACTTCTGACTAGTTACTGAGGAGGCTAACTTGAGTTACCTGCTTTTGAAAGTCTTGGGCTGGGTAACTAAATATTTCTTCCTTGAACTGTTGCCTTCTCGCTTTGCCTACTTTTGATGTTCACTTTGACTCCATTACACAGGACATGATCAATCATAATTTTAATAGGATGTTTTTACATTGTTCTCCCCCCCTCTCCACACAATCCTGCTGCCTTGAGTTTGACAGCTGCTCCCTTGATACCTTCCCAAACTGGTCAGACCTTATGAGTAAATCATGACAGGCAAACTGAGACACAGTGTGAGATTTACCTCTTCACCCAGCTATCTTTCATGCTGACAATCATTTTTCATTCCCAGAAGAGACTGTCAGTTTCTTGGCTGACGGCACAGGCTTGCTGCATTGCAGCTGCATTTGTTTTTTATTTTTGAGAAGTTCAGGAGATAGAAATGTGAAATGAATGACTCTCTTCATTCTTCACTTTGAAGAAGAATGAAATTGACAAACTTGTGTCACTTTCAGAGTTCAGCATTTTTTTTCTTTTTCCTCCTTCTTTGATCTGAGGGGGGAAGTGTTTTCATTGTGCCATATTAGAAATGGGCAAATGCAGCACAAAAAGTATTCATGAATATTCTTGCAAACACAGCCTGTCAGTTTGCGACACTCACATTCATAATCTCTTCAATTGAGAACTCTTGCAAAAGTGGGGGTAAATGTATATATATAAAAAAATTAACATTAATATCCTGTTAATAAATAATTTATATACGGAAAACTGAATTATTCCTGTTTTTTGATTGGATGACATACGAGCAATACCATGCGAATTATGTGACCAATCACATGCAAGAATTAAAAAAAAATCTAAAAAAATCTTTAATATCAAATATTAAATGAGTTAGCCATCAGTTAAATCATATTTTTTCCAGTAATTATCAATAATGGAAAAATCAGTTTAAAAAAAAAAAACCTCTGAATATTTTGGAAAAAGGGAAAAACCACCACAACACTGGAATCAGGAAATTCTGTGCATGAGCCTGAAGCCTGCTCTCATAAGGAACCCATCCCACTTACTGCAGACCCAAAAGTTAAGGATATTCAGAATCCACATGTTAGACTTATCTGAAACAAGAAATTAAGATTGTGGGATTTCCTATTGCTACATTTATGGCATATTTATGGTATATATTTGACAGCTTCTAGTTAACCAATATACATAGCGGTCTGTTTCAATGGTGAGATATTGACGGTGTCATTTTGATTATCATACTGGGAGCGTGATAGAATTTCAAGTTTCTCACAAAGGAAGGTGGCCCCAACATCCCCCACAAAAGGCCTATACCTCAGAAAGCAGAACGTGCTGTGGTGCAAATGAATGTCCACGGGAAAGAGGAGAGAAAAGGGAAATGTGCCTTTCCATGATGTATTACTGACATGTGCAGCTGTGTGATTATAAGATAATATTGAAGGCAAGGCTTCAGAAAAGGATTAGGCATTTGTAGGGGTAATGAACACATACACAATTCTATTAAATACGAAACAAAAATGTGTAAGGAATGTGATACCTTGTACTTATACAGAGACCTTGTACAGAGCATAAACCAACCCCTAGCAGCCTAGATGATGGGAAGAAACTTGCCATTAGCAAGTTATTCAATAATTGTGCATGTTCCACTGAAATATCTAGGAGTGTCCACTGTGGGGGCAGAATAATGGACCAGCTCTGATCTGATGTGGCATTCCCAATATAGTGAATTTACACAGGCACTATCTACTGCTGAGAATAGGAGGTGGGAGAGGACATAAGTGGAAGGAGAGGAAAGAGAAAGCTAGAAAGAGAAAGTGTTCAACAGTGTGAACTGCAAAGGTGTTCTGTGATGGATGTCTTTGTCTTGGCATCACTGAGACTCATTCTGCATTCAGGTAGTCACAATACAATTTTTATAGCTTACAATTATCCTTTTATTGTAGGGATAAGCAACAACTCATTAAGCTAAAAGGAAGACAGTGGTTATGTACAATAAAACAACCTGTGAGTTCATACATACCCTGTACAGTTTCTGCAAAATATTAAATGTTAGTTTCTAAATGTTTTTTTCTGTCCCTTATAATGTAACTGCGTATTTGAGTCTGATCTCATTCATCACTCATTCAACAGGTCTAAAGTGCTAGAGAAGTATTTTGGGGTGCAGAGAATCTGTATTTAATTGGCAAATATGTTAAAACTCTGCAATAGGCATGTGTCCTTGCTGCAGCATTGCAAAAATAAATAAATAATAAATCCCCAATGCATAGTAGGAACGAGGCTGTGCTCCATTGGGGCAATTACTTTATTGAGGAAGAAAACTGAGAAATACTGATAGTATTACACTATCTGTGTATTCAGAACTAGCGTTAGATACTTGGAGTGCTGGGACATCAGTAGAACAGAATACCTGTCTCATTGTCTTGCAATTGTTACTATGTGCACATCAAACAAATACTGCCTCTTCAGTCTAGCTGATTCCTAAATATAGTTATTAATCGAAAACATTAAACTTAATTTTTCTAATAGTATTACACAATAATTAGTATTTTGAATATATGTCATTCAGATTTCAGTAGTGTAAATAAAAAGTTCTTTTGATTATTGATTGATTGAGACATTGATTGGTTAAGCTCAGGTCTGATTTAATAATCATAGGTGAGGTGTCTAAGATGAAACAGAAAAGGCTAATTTTCCAATTCCAGGGTACCAAACTTACCTGCCCCAAAACTTCTGAGGTGGAGTAGGACACAAAGGGTTTATATAGACTACTTCTCCCTTGTTTCTCCCATATTAGAGTTTGTGTGGTTACTTCAATCATTATGCCCTAATACACTACCAATTTCTAGCATAAGTTTTGACCTACTTTAAGGTAGGCTACATTCCATCATGTCTCCCTTTTCATTTTTTAATGTTTTTACTCTATTTATCTCTTTCTTGTGGTTTCCATTTTAATCTATAACTTGTTATTCAAGTCTCTTAGGCAATCAGATTTTTCCTAGGAAGCACATATTCAATTAAAAACAACTGTATGCCGCTATAACGAAAGGTCATAGTTTAAAAGTATTTCAATTTGAAAAGCAGTTTAGTTCTTATTCATTAATAAATCTATACAATCTCTTTTTAGCATTACTTTTTGGCAATACATTATGGGTGCTCTTTAGCATAGCCATAATAAATGCTTAGGGTTTAGGCCTTGTATGCCAACAGTTGGAATTGGGGAAAACTTGTACAGAGAGTTATACAAAGACATGTAAAGAGAACCTGAACTCCAGAAAGCTGACTCTCTTAACAGATAAAGGGTTGTAGACATGGAAATGATATATAAGCAAATTAATATTAAAGTGAGCTGCACAGTTACATGTTAGTTATATGTTTTACTGTTTTATTTTAAAATTGGGGGAAGAATTAGGGCAAATGACAGTGATATGATATCTTAGATAACCTTTACATTAGATAATGTAAAAGAAGTATTTGTGTTCTCATCTAAAGTCTCACCAGCTTAAAATATATGTTCCTCACTGTCATGGTACAATTCCCCACTCTGAACCTTAGCGTCCAAAAGATGGGGTACCAGCATGAATTCCTCTAAGCTCAATTACCAGATAAGAACCTGTAGCGCTGCCACCAACCAGGAATTCCAGTGCTTGGTACACTCTGGTCCCCACAAAAACCTTGCCCGGGGACCCCCAAGACCCAGACCATCTGGATCTTAACACAAGGAAAGTAAACCCTTTCCCTCACCGTTGCCTCTCCCAGGCTTCCCCTCCCTGGGTTACCTTGGAAGATCACTGTGTGATTCAAACTCCTTGAATCACAAAACAGAGAGGACAATTCACCTTCCTCCCTCCTTCTCTTTCCTCCTCCCAGACTCTTCCTGAGAGAAAGTAATCCTGGCACAGAGAGAAATCAGCCTCTCTCTCCCTCTTCCCTCCTTTCTCCCCACCAATTTCCTGGTGAATCCAGACCCAGTTCCCTGGGGTCTCACCACAATAAAAAAACAATTAGGTTCTTAAACAAGAAAAGCTTTTAATTAAAGAAAGAAAAAACAGTAAAAATTATCTTTGTAAATTTTAAAAAAATGGAATAGGGTACAGGGTCTTTCAGTTATAGACACTGGGAATACTCTCCCAGCCTAAGTATACAAGTACAAATTAAAATCTTTTCAGCAAAATACCAATTTGAACTCCTCCCAGCCAAATACACATTTGCAAATAAAGAAAACAAACATAAGCCTAACTCCCTTTATCTACCTCATACTCACTATTCTCTATAACCACTATACTCACTATAAGAAACTGTATCAGGGCGATTGGAGAGAAACCTGGTTGCACATCTGATCCCTCTGAGCCCCCCAGAGTGAACAACCAAAATTAACAACACAGCACAAAAACTTCCCTCCCTCAAGATTTGAAAGTATCCTGTTCTCTGATTGGTCCTCTGGTCAGGTGACAGCCAGGCTCACTGTTCTTGTTAACCCTTTCCAGGCAAAGAGATATGAAGCACTTCTGTTCTATTAACTCTTACTTATCTGTTTATGACACTCACCATGTGCAAAAAGAACCTCTTGTGATTAACTGTTTGTTTCACACTAGTTTCCAGAAGCCCCAGTTAAGATAAAAGTCTATTTGTGCAGGGCAAAAGAGTTACAATCTTTTTGGATGGAACAGTTTTCAGTTAAAAAAAATCATAAATTTGTGAGAACATGTTGACTTTTGTCAAAATATTTAATAGTATGAAAGATAAAACAAAGTGCTGACTTTTTTATCTTTTTAATAAGGTCAAAACATCTCTAATTTCAGACAGTAGTGTTTTTACTCTGTTGTTTTGATTCATTTTATTCTGATATTTTAAATAATATTTCAATAATATCAAAGTTAAAAATGTATAATTGTCTTTGATCCAATGGAAAACAAATTATATAAAGTCAAAAATAATAGTTTGGGTTTTTTTAAGAAACGTTTTCCATGAGGAGTCAGTGACTTTTTAAATGGTGATTCTCATTCCTATGTCATTTGAATGCTGTTGAAAACATGCCCATTGATGTTTCTGGAGGCCCTACAACCATCCCAGAAAAAAGAAACTGCCTTCAGCAGTGGATTTAACTGTAGAAGCATGAAAAAGTATTGTGACTTCTGTTTTATTTATGTGCATCTCATTTTGCAGCTGAAGATAAGTTAACACTAACCGCCTTTGAAAGTGTCAGCAAATATTTGTCTCATCTGGTGGTGTAAAAAATATAAATACTAAAAGGAGCAGGGGATTGGAATGGAAAACAAATTAAGCTGGAGTGCTAATGGAAATCTGATGAGGCAAAGCTGTTTAATTATTCTCCAGGAGGAAAGGACTGACTATTTTTGTTTGATTAATCTTAATCATCATGAATTCCATGGGACAAAAATGTGCAAAGTAAGATTTTAGGCCTACTGGTGAAAAATATCCTAATTCTACCAGGCTAGGGAATAATCTCCCAATGGAAGATGATTCTCTCAAGGAATGTAGAGGAACTGTTCCTGTTTGGCTCTTGTAAAATTAGACTGGACTAAGTACTAGAGAATATACCACAGAAACCTGGGGATAGACTACGGACCTGGTTCTCCAGTGCCCTTCATCTAGTGTAATAATTTACATATATGCAAAGTGAGTGCAAATTGGAAATAAAATGGTGCCACCAAAAGTAAGTTGGTGGAAACTTCATGATTGGGTAGCGTTGTATGTCTGTTTTGCTTAAACTGTAGAGAATCTGGCACCAGGTGACCTGATGTGCTGCTATTCTTGAGGAACTAGTGTATCATGAGAACAGGAAAAAAAATCTGTAAAATGAACCAATCATGGGTTAAGATTATGGAAGATAGTGAAGAAACTTTTCTACAACTTTTTTTCCTTCTCACAATCCATTACAAGTGACTAATAATTATCCAGGTGTCGTTCTTATATAAGGGCAGCAATTTGTATTCACTTGGTTAAGTAGACTCACTGCCGGGTATGGGGATTTTTTTTTTAAGTACAAAGTGGAGGAGAAGAGAGAATATTTTGAAAATGCTATAAGTTTAAGAAACCACCTCATACTTCCATAGGCGTTCCAGGCCCTTTAATACTGGTCAGAGTAGATATATTTACCTTTTTTTTAGTTAAGCAAAGTTAGGCAGTAAAAAGAACTATCTTTGTGGACTGAATTTATGTCCTGCAGGGTCCTAAATTGTCTTGCTCTTCTGTCAGACTGATGGTGAATTTCTTGTTCTTCTGGCCCTGCTGCCAAAGGATGGTGATTGGGGTAGCTTGCTGAATTATTGCAAGACCCTGAGGCTCCAGGAATTGCTTATACTTGGAGACTAGAAACTATCAATACTATTTTTACATTAAACACATGAATAGCATGTCTGAACAAGCATGTTTTGAGTATCTGAAAGTATTGGATTAATCAAAATGGTAATAGATACTTTGAGACATCACAAATTAATAAGGATTACTCCTGTATGTAAATTAAAATTTTTGGACCCAAGAATATCCAATCAAAAGTATGTGATGGGTTAAACTTTTAAATCTCATCACCTAGTTCTATATAGAATGCTCAGTTCAACATGTAGGTAAAACTCAGTTTAGGAGCGTAAGTGCCGCCCACAATTGCTTGATACCATAATCTAAGAACTGAAGAGTCAAAATCAGTCGGAAGAGGAAGAAGAGAGTAATTCTGAAATGCCAAATTCTAGACTCTGCTCATTTACTTCCTTGCCCACATACCTTACTCTCCACTTCATGAAGAAGGGAGGAAACACCCAGCATGTAAAACTTACTTTATTTTCAGTGAAGAAGAAACGCTGTTAGTAGTAACCACTCCTGTATTCCTTGTCATAGACAGCTCATTCCATTGGGCTTTGTCATCTTGTGCCTTAAAAACCTCTGTGTGGAGATTCAACCACCTCCTTAGGTAACCCATTCCAGTGCTTCACCACCCTCCTAGTGAAATAGTGTTTCCTAATATCCAACGTAGACCTTCCCCACTTCAGCTTGAGACCCTTGCTCCTTGTTCTATCGTCTGCCACCGTTGAGAACAGCCTAGCTCCATCCTCTCTGGATCCACCGTTCAGGTAGTTGAAGGCTACTATCAAATCCCCCCTCAGTCTTCTCTTCTGGAGATTAAATAAGCCTAGTTCCCTCACCCTCTCCTCATAAGTGATGTGCCCCAGCCCCCTGATCATTTTCATTGCCCTCCGCTGGACTCTCTTTGATTTGTCCACATCCTTTCTGTAGTGGAGGCCCCAAAACTGGATGCAATACTCCAGATGTAACTTCACCAGTGCCGAATAGAGGGGAATAATCACTTCCCTCAATTTGCTAGCAATGGTCCTACTAATGCAGCCCAATATGCCATTGGCCTTCTTGGCAACAACACTGTTAACTCATATCCAGCTTCTCATCCACTGTAATCCCAGGTCCTTTTCTCCAGAACTGCTGCTTAGCCAGTCAGTCCTCAGCCTGTAGCAGTGCATGGGATTCTTTCATTTCTGCACTTGTCCATGTTAAATCTCATCAGCTTTCTTTTAGCCAAATCCTCCAATTTGTCCAGGTCACTCTGGAACCTATCCCTACCCTCCTCTGTATCTACCTCTCCCTCCAATTTAGTGTCATCTGCGAACTTGCTGAGGATGCAATCCATCCCATAATCCACATAATTAATGAAGATGTTGAACAAAACCGACCCCTGGGGCACTTTGCTTGATACCGGCTGCCAACTAGACTTCGAGCTGTTGATCACTACCCATGGAGCCTGACAATCTAGCCAGCTTTCTATCCACCTTGTAGTCCATTCATCCAATCCATGCTTTTCTAACTTGCTTGTAAGAATACTGTGGGAGACTATCACATCCACCGCTTTCCCCATATCCTCAAAGCCAGTTATCTCATCACAGAAGGCAATCAAGTTGGTCAGGCACGACTTGCCCTCAGTAAATTCATGTTGATTGTTCCTGATCACCTTCCTCTCCTCCAAGTGCTTCAAAATGGATTCCTTGAGGACCTGCTCCATGACTTTTCCAGAGACTGAGGTAAGGCTGACTGGTCTGTAGTTCCCCGCATTCTCCTTCTTCCCTTTTTAAAAGATGGGCACTACATTAGCCTTTTTCCATTCATCTAAAACTTGCTTTCTAAGCGTAGGGAGCCCACCACCAAGAAGGACTGGGTCTTTAGTCTGTGCTATACTTTCTCTGTAGACAGTGATAGACTAAGCTTCTCCATGCATCCTCACTAAACTGACTCAAGTTTAACTTGTAAGGGATTATACGCAAAATTGTTAATTGTTTAACACACAATACCTTGGAATCTCCACTGAGACTGCCCACAAAGGTCTGAATGGGTGGATTTTAAAGCCACCTGCTACAGTTATTTTCACATTGGCCACTAAAATCTCAGCAGATGATCATTAAATTTGGGATTTTAAACAGATTCAAATCCATTAATTCATTGATTCCAAGGCCAAAAGGAACCATTGTTATCTAGTGTTACCACCTGTATAATACAGGCTATAGAACTCCCCCAAAATAATTCCTATGAAAGGTCTGCATTCTATTATGAGCCCTCCTCCCCAGAACCATACTATCCCCCCAGGGCAATTCATTCTTGATGGTAGAATTTGTGATAGATTATTGATTTAGCCAGTGTAATCTTGTTTCTATTGGTAGCTAATAGCTATAATGCAGAAGAAAGAGAGAAAAACCCAATAATTCACCAACCTACTTATATATGGGATGACTCCATTGGAGCAGATAGTCTTATATCCTGAAGCACAAGATGTTATTACCCTTATTGCAGAGTTAGGTTGCATAGCTCCAGCTCATACATTTATTCTATTCCTTTAAAATGTCACCCAGAGGATTTACCTGGTTACCCTGTGTTAGGCAATGTATCAGTACAACAGAATCCCTTCTGGTCAAGCATGGGACAGCCCCTGGGCTCATATAGACTAGGGGGACTGTCAGTGTACTCCTGGGATCCAGTAGTCTGAAAACCCTTTCTTCATGCTAAAGTTCATCGGGGGGCGCTTAGGGGAACCCAGGCCCACCCTCTTCTCTAGGTTCCAGCTCAGGGCCCTTAAGCTGGATAAGCAGGACCAGGGTTCTTGAACTCTGACAGTGTCCTGAGCTCCTTCCTACTTTCTCCTGGGTCTCTGCAGGTCACTTCCACCCTGGGTGATGTCTGGGTGGATCTTTAGTAGCTTGCTGGCAGGACCTCCTTTCTCCAGCCACCTCACTCCACTAGTAGCTACCCCACCCCTCTGCTTCCCAGCCCTTTTATTCTGCCAGATGCTGAGAGGCTTCCAGTCATCAGTGGCTGGCCGTGCCTTTAATACTTTGGCTTCTGAGCCACCATAAGGCATGTACACTACATGACAGCTTGTCACACAAGCTGGCTCTGTGCATTACACTTAAATATTTTCTTTTATTTGTTTTAGAGTTTCTGCTATATTTTGAGACCCGTTTGTTTTATTATGCATCAGCATGAAAAAGGATTATTCACTTTCCAGCACAGAGCTTCCATTATTTTAAATACAGGATAACCCTGATCAACCAGACCTTCAAGGAGACTGAATAATCAGGGCACCTTTCAAGCACAAACTTTTTTGAATAAGCACATTGTTCTGCTGGCAGACTAGCTGCCAGCCCATGCCAAGGCCCTAGGACTCACTGAATGCTGACAAATGTGTGCCTGGAACTAGTCCGGCTCACTTGTGTGTAGCATTGTTAAATTGATAAGAATGTGTTTAGCATTTAGACTTCATGAAATGCTTGTAGGATTCTGTATGTGTTAATCTGACTTATAACATCTGTAGCCCATGATATAAAGCTATATTACATTGCAAACTTCAGTAATTGGGTAGCTCACCAAACAGGAAAGAAGCATTAATTAGTGTAAAATCCTGGTTTCCTACACAAGGTATTAAGTCTTGCACACAAGAAGACCCATTGAAATCAAATGAGCCATTTTGAAACATTGAAGGGCAAAGATTTTGTTGATTGCTCCCACTCACAGCCATGAAGCGGGGATCTGAGTGTAAACTCATCCCATCAGCTTGAACTCTGTGGGAAGAGAATAACAATGTCTGACCAGAAGGAACTGTATCACTATGTTACTTGGAATTTGGAGAGGGTAAGATTTCTAAGTATAAGCAAGGGATCCCCAAGCTGCTTAGTTTGGGTTAGCCCTAAAGGATGTATAGAGCTTGCATATATAGCAGCAACTATCACCTTTTGGAATCTAAGACTATAATTTCGTTGTGTGTGTATGTTTACTTTCTTTAACTTTGTAGATAACTATTTCTTATTCCTAGTTAACAAACCTTTAGTTAGTTTATTATGGGCTTGGCTCCAAGCACTGCCTTTGTTTTGAGATCTTTGGTGCAATTGACCTGGGATAACTGGTGCTTTTGGACTGGGAGTAATCTGAATATTGGTGTGATTTTTGGTGTAAGGGACCATCTGTCACAAAGGCAAGGACTGTCAACAGGACTGTTGTGACTCTATGTTAAGGCTGCTGTAGTGCTTGGAGAGTTCACACTTGATATTTGGTTGTTGAAATCTAAGTATAAAACACACAACCAATTTGTGGTTTCTGCTGTGTTTCTTCAGTCTGCCCTGATGTTAGTGTAACCCACACACCTCCTGAGTATGGTGTTCTGTCCCATCTAGTGGCACTGAGACCACTTAGAGAAAAAGAGATTAATGAGTTTGTTCTATAGCCTTAGCTAAAAGCCATATGACTTGTAGCTCATGCAGTAGAGGCTCCAAAGATCCCAAGTTCAATCCCACTCACTGACAACCAGGATGTGTTAGTATTACATTAGCATTCATGGTCTTGGGCTACTCTAGACAGCTTGACACACACACACATCTTCCCAGTTACAGAAAGTAGTCTAGATTTCCCCAAGACTCACAAGCTTTTTAGCGTCACTCCTGCTTAGGAACTTGGTAGGAATATCATTTTAGTCATATATTGTGGGGAGGGGGAAGGATAGATTTTATTTTTAAGATAATTATTGTATTTAGTAGGTACCCATCCTGTTGGTATCTGGTTGCCTCACAAGGCTCATGTTGGTACATTGAGATATCACCAAGGAAGACTGAACACTACCTGCAGCTTTAGCATGAGATTAGAAACCTCGATTTAATAATTTGGGAAGGCCTGGACAAAATAGTGATAATTTCTTTCCGAAAGTGGGCATATCTAATATTATTTGTTCAGGATGCAATTTCCAGAAGCACACACCCTGCTACCTGGAAAGGCTGAATAACAAAGGTTTGTTTTGTTTTTTTTTCATTTTCTCTTCTTTTGTTTTCTGATTTGCATGACACTTTCATCAAATCCACTTTACAGCATAATACATCATTTTTACTATTTCAGTCAAATCCTTCCCAAGCTAAATAATCTTAGTGTTATCACCACATATAACAACACAAATACCTATGACATGTAACCTACATTGATGAAGGTGAACACAGTATTAAGTTTCAGAAATTAATCTGATCACCTGTGTAATGCTTCACAGTTGATATTTTTGCCTTTCTCTGAATTATGTATAATATTGGCTCCAGAAGCAGAATATTGGATGAGACAAACCAATGGTATCTTTCACTTGAAAGCCAAAAATTCTCTATGCTGCTTTAAAATACTGCTGAGGTTATATCAAAAGAAGTAGTAGTGACCTCAGGAGACAATAAAACCCTTAATATTTTATAATTACTGATTCAACTATGGATGAAAACAGTTTAGATCTTAAAAATAGGAAGGTGTGGATGTTCATCGGAGTTGGAGAAATTGGATTAGGCAATTAAAGGAAGAAGAGGGATTAAAAAAATAAACATCATGCTTTAAGTGACTGTCTGATTTTTTGGGGGAGGTGGGGGGTTGCAAAGGTAAAATCAATTTCAGCCCATATTTAACTCCTCTGCAGTCCATGGACTTCAGCATAAATTAAATTTGATCTTGAAGCTTTGTTCACTCTTTGTAGCATAAAAATGCATCCCATATCACAAGTACAACTCCAGTGCCATAGCTTTGCTAACACAGTGGACTCATCAAAGATCTCTGGATCCTGCACCATGGGAGCAGCAGACTCCCAGCACTGCAGCTGTGCACTGTCATTTTAATTTTCTGATTTCTGTTGAGTAACACTCCATGCAACATCTGTGGCTTTTAAAGTGACTGCCACCTTTGAGAGGGTATGTGAATGGCTGAAGGGGATAGGTGCTGCATGAATGGCAATTCAGCCACATTAAGGATAATGCTTGAGTGCAGAGCCAGCTCTAACTTTTTTGCCGCCCCAAGCAAAAAAAAAAAAAAGAGCGCCGTGTCACCCAAGTACCCCCACCCCGAGCACCCTGTCGCCCAAGACAAAAACAAACAAACAAAAACCTTCCAGTGCTGCCCGGCCAAACCAAAAAAAAACCAAAACAAAACAAAAAAACCCACTATCGCCACCCTGCCCCAAGGTGCTGCCCCAAGCACATGATTGGTCAGCTGGTGCCTGGATCTGGCCCTGCTTGGGGAAGCACACAGAGGAGGAGTAATCACTATACTTTTTACAAGACTAAAGAGTGTACTTCTGTGCTAGCCAGTGGTCTGGGCATAGTGGCAGGAAAGGAAGATACTCTTTGGGTTCTCTAGCACGAGAGTGATGTGAAAGTTCTTGTCTTCACAAATTGCAAACAGTGCACAAGGCATTATATGGACCCCCTGCACCCTTTTCCCCGATTCAACCTAGGAGACCGAATTGTAGCTTTGTTTTTATGTTCACAGCGTACAAATAGAAGTAAGATTTTAAAAAAGAAACCACATAAATACTCTTGATGGAAGGTTCCAACATAACACTACCTTATTTTTGAGAATTCAGAATGTTTTGGGGTTCTTTTGTGTTATCAAAGAGAGAGAAGAATGAGATACAGTTCACCCCCACCTCACTTCAAATGGGCTCTCCCCAGACTGCACCTGCTTGCACACTTGCTGCAGATCCCTGTAGCCTGCAAGCAGGAGCAGGGAACTGACTCCCCACCCTATTGTACTCTTAAGCCATAGCTTGCAATTGCAAGACTGTCCTCAATACACCACAATATTTCATTTGAAAAACCTGAGTAAAGTGGTGTCTGTGTCATATCACACGCTCTAATAAGCTTTTTCAGGAAAAATTTGAAATGTTTAGAACAATTGAAAGCATCTGTATTTATTTTCTCGCTTGAGGAACAGATCCCACATAGTGGCTGGGATTTGGCAGTTCACCTAGGACCCTTCAGATCCCCATATCCTGTTCCATTCGGTCAGTGTAGATTTCAAGGGATGGCCACTGTACTGTTTACATTACATAATACACAATATGCATGCGGGGTATAGATACGCGTTAGGCACTGAATCTTGGCAGACCTCTGAAAGATTAAATTTAGATTCTAGCTTGCAAATTGGGCATGCCTGTCAGTTTGGATCTAAATCTGGTTTCAATTTCAGCTGTTCACATTCCTGCTGTAGTATTGTATGAAGCCTGACTTAAAGCTGTTAACAAAATGATGAAATTATGAAGCTGAGGGATCCAGAAAAACCTATTTACAAATTTGAGAATGGGACTTCTATGGCATTTGATAAGCTTTATTCTTCTTTCATCACAACAGCAATATCTGTTGGAGAATAGATCTGCTTGTTCTCTTAATGGGCATAGTGTTTGTGAGAGGTGTACCATTAACAATCCTGGAGTCAGGTATGAAACACACAGTGCAATCTTCCTATGCTGATGCCCGCTACAATAGCTTAACTCTGAGTTAGAGTGATCAGCTTTTGAATTAAAGCAAAGTTCACTCTTGTCTATTTAGTTCTTGGCCTCTATGCCTGGAGAGGAGAAGGGAGCAAATTTATCCTACTTTTTTTCTCATGTGGATACCTGTCTACTGTGAATATGGCTATGGCTAGGAAACACATTACACCCAGGTAACTGAAAAGTCATAATAATTTTTGCTTGTTATTCACCTGGGCTGAAAGGATTCAGATCAGCAGCCCAGAGAGTTAAGCATTCATATTGCATGACCCTTTGAATCACCCAATCTATTTGTGCTTAAGTTGCAACCTGCTTGAGTGTAAGATTCATTTATAGGCCAACTTTCACATTTTTGGTAGGTAAAGCTTTTACTTTATAACTGTAACGGGGTTTGGTCACAGAGACCCTCTTGGGACTGTCACCTAATGTGCTGAAACTGCATCTGAGCCCGTTTTCCCTGTCAGCTTGGGACTCCAGAACCCTGCCTTGTAGAGCCAGACATGCAAGTCTGCTGCAACATAGTACCAGCATCTGAACCACATCCCCAAATCTGCAGGCTTTAACTGAAAACCACTCAACAGGTATTTCTGTCTCCAGCACCCAGACACCCAGCTCCCAGTGGGATCCAAACCCCAAATAAATCTGATTTACTCTGCATAAAACTTATACAGGGTAAACTCATAAATTGTCCACCTTCTATAACACTGGTAGAGAAAGATGCACAACTGTTTGCTCCCCCAGGTATTAATCACTTACTCTGGGTTTAATAATAAAAGTGATTTTATAAAGAATAAAAAGTAGAATTTAAGTGGTTTAAAGTAATAATGGACAGAACAATTTAAGTTACCAAGCAAAATAAAACAAAACATGCATGTCTAGACCTAATACATTTAAGAAGAAACTGAATAGAGGTAAATCTCACCCTCAGAGATGTTCCAATAAATTCCTTTCACAGTCTAGATTCCTCCTTAATCTGCGCCCAGTCCTTTCCCCTAGTACAGTACTTGTTCCAGCTCAGGTAGTAACATGGGGATTTCTCAAACTGGCAGCCCTTTTTTATAGCTTTGGCACAAGGAGAGAATCTTTTTTCTCTCTGGGTCCCCACTCCTCCTTCTAAATGGAAAAGCACTAGGTTTAAGATGGATTCCAGTACTAGGGGACATGATCACATGTCACTTTAAGACCTCATTCTCCAGTCTTTCAGGCGAATGGCAGGTATCCAGGAAGGTTTGTGAGTAAACTGAGCCCTTCACAGTCAATTGTCCTAGTTAATGGGAGCCATCAAGATTCCAAGCCACCATTAATGGCCTACACTTTGCATAGTTACAATAAGACTTTAGAGTAATACTTCATTTTTCTAGCTTCAAATACAAGATACATTCATACAGATAGCTTGTAATTGACTGTGTCCAGTCTATGTAATGATACCTTACAAAAGACCTTTTGCATAAAGCATATTCCAGTTGCATTATATTTACACTCATAAGCATATTTCTGTAAACATATGGAGTGTAACATCACAACAACATCATACAATTTTCATAGGGTTATTTCAAAAAGTAACCAGGTTTTGTAAATATTAGCAAAACTAGTGTGCACTGCTGATTTTCCTGTTTCACCATATTTAATCATTTTTCATTTTACAATAAACTCGCTATCCAAATTGTGAATTTTGAAGTAAGAAAACAAGATATCAAATTATGGGGTGATTTTTTTAAAGGGATACTGCCAACCTGAAGATTATATTTCCACCTGAAAATGTTGTACTTACTAGTTACAAGTAAATTCTAAAAATGTTGACTGAAATATTAAATATTTAAAATCTTGTTTGTTTACTTTTTACAGTTGATAACACTCTATGGGCAATCAGTTTGTTTTGTTGATGAGCTGTACTCTTGCCCCGGACCTGTGAAAGTCTTTACTAATACCAGTGGCAGCAAATCTGAAACTGAAGAGGCAATAGTCAGAAGTGTGCATAGAGAGAGGAGTAGGGAGAAGGATTTAGATCCAAGTACCATGCAGTGTTGCTCATGAGTCCACTGAAAAGATCCTGCTAAACATCAACAGGGAACAGAAAAGGAAAAAAAAAACAACCTCTTATAACTACTTTTAAAAGTAATTACAAACTATCAGTGTATACTATCTAAAGGTTCTATATCATAAAACTTGTTTATTTCTTCAGACAGTTAAATAAAATAAAATTGACAGTACTCCTTTAAACTTATCAGCCTGGAAAATAAATAAAATTTAAAAAAATCCCAGCCAAATTTTGTTTCAGCTTTAAGGGCACAACCCAACTCCTTTGAAGTAATTGGAGTCTTTTCAAAGATTTTAGTGGTTGTTGAATTGCATTCTTATAAAAATCTTTTCAGAAGAACATAAGAACGGCCATACCAGGTCAGACCAAAGGTCCATCTAGCCCAGTATCTGTCTACCAACAGTGGCCAATGCCAGATGCCCCAAAGGGAGTGAACCTAACAGGCAATGATCAAGTGATCTCTCTCCTGCCATCCATCTCCATCCTCTGACAAACAGGGGCCAGAGACACCATTCCTTATTCATCCTGGCTAATAGCCATTTATGGACCTAACCACCATGCATTTATCCAGTTCTCTTGTAAACCCGATGATAGTCCTAGCCTTCACAACCTCCTCAGGTAAGGAGTTCCACAAGTTGACTGTGCGCTGTGTGAAGAACTTCCTTTTATTTGTTTTAAACCTGCTGCCTATTAATTTCATTTGGTGACCCCTAGTTCTTGTATTATGGGAATAAGTAAATAACTTTTCCTTATCCACTTTCTCCACATCACTCATAATTTTATATACCTCTATCATATCCTTCCTTAGTCTCCTCTTTTCCAAGCTGAAAAGTCCTAGCCTCTTTAATCTTTCCTCATATAGAACCCTCTCCAAACCCCTAATCATTTTAGTTGCCCTTTTCTGAACCTTTTCTAGTGCCAGTATATCTTTTTTGAGGTGAGGAGACCACATTTGTACACAGTATTCGAGATTTATATAAGGGCAATAATATATTCTCAGTCTTATTCTCTATCCCCTTTTTAATGATTCCTAATATCCTGTTTGCTTTTTTGACCACCTCTGCACACTGTGTGGACATCTTCAGAGAACTGTCCATGATGACTCCAAGATCTTTTTCCTGACTCGTTGTAGCTAAATTAGCCCTCATCATATTGTATGTATAGTTGGGGTTATTTTTTCCAAAGTGCATTACTTTACATTTATCCACATTAAATTTCATTTGTCATTCCTACTATTCTAGTACAGATCTGCTCCAATGAATCTGGCTTAGATAATAGCAGATAACATATATAACCTAATAACGACACGTATATTCTTTAACTGTCATGTCATCATTCATCACTTGCTGATAAGTTATGCAAAAGTGATGTTACTAAATGAATAATGAAAGTGCTCATATGCACAAGTACACCATCCTGACCAAGAATACAGGCTGTTAAAAATACATGACCTAGGATAGTTCATGTGAAGAATTTAACTATCTACAACTTAGATTTGTTGTTAATGATGTTTTGCTTTTTTTTAATTCATCATTTGGTATGAATCTATTGAATGATCTTATTGCTGTCCTCCATTTCCCTCCCTCTCATCCAATTATAAATTACCATGTGATGTCTTAACTTCAGTCCTGAATCTGCAGAATCTTACTCACTTAAGTAGTTCTTACTCACATGGTTAATGCAGTAGAAATCCCATGCAAATGTTTGTTGCTATGTAATAATGGTAGTTATTTTATCTGTGCTGTCTCCACTTCTCCATGCATTTTCCTTTATAAGCATCAGCTCCCTTCAAGATTCTTTTCTTTTAACTCCCATTAGGCTTCTTGTTCAAATCTTACAAACAGATCCTTGCCTTGTCCATTTCTCACTCCTTCCCCTAGTCCCATAAATCCTAATAGGAAATCATTATCCCTTGTCTCTTCTCTTTGAATCTTTCCAATTTTTTTTTCTTGCACCAGCTGAATTAAAAAAAAAAACAGTTCAAAGGAAATGCTACAAAAACAAATAAAACCAGCTTCTTTCTTGGATTGCTTATACTGAAAATATCAAGAATACAATAGGGACCAACTATAAAAGTGTTTATCCTGATTATATGAAAAGATCATGTAAAGTTCCTAATAGACAGACAGTTGCCGAAGCTAAATAGGCGTACGACGTTCTGTGATTCAACCAATGCAGCTTAATTTGAAAAGAGAATATGAAAAGCCAATGGAACAGAACAAAATGTATTGGATTATAGCTCTCTATTTTTTATTTGGTTGAGGCTGCATCCTGAAATTCACTTCATTTGCTGGTTTGTGCTCTTAATTCCAAGGATATTTACACTTGAGTTTAGTATTAGAGAGACAAATGGTAAAGGTTGTTATAATGAGTTAGTAGTGAATTCTTTCATCTCAGGGGCTCTCAAAGAATTTTACAAAATATGCCAATGGATGTATGGTTTTTTGTTTTTTAAATCAACATGCAGCAATTGCTTTTTCTATTACCACACTTCCTTAGGGAAATATGGCAGCTTTTCAGTGGTGCATATGAACTCTGTCATGGTTACAGGGCAAGTTGCGCTTTAGACCCTGTTTATCAACTATGTTAAACAAACAGGCCCAACTGTGTTTGGCACAACTTAGCCTTTTTTTCTTCAAGAGTCTGTGACAATGGCTGATTAAAGTGACTTGAAAACAGTTTATTCAAAGCAAAACGTTATTTATTCATTCACTGACAGGTACATAGCAGGCAGAGCAAAGGCTTTTTAAAAAAAGTCTACATACACATTTCTCCTCAACCTAGCCTTAATTTCTCCTTGCAAACTTTATTAAATTCCATTCAGCCCATTTACGTCCGTCTCTAGGTTGGCAAACAGCCTCCTTTCTGCACTTTCTCTGTGTGTCTTTCTCTCCTGGGAAGCTGCTAACAACCCAATCAACATCCTTTCTTCCCTAGTCTAACATATTTAAAGTTTTAATGCCTTTTTTTATTCCAAGCTCACATGGGAAGAGTAAATTTTTGCCATCCTGGTTGGAATCAGGCAGAGTATTCCCCAATGAATAACTTCCCCATTGTTTCTTTAAGGAGCCCTGATATTCTCTAGATTACACCATATTTCTGCCATTGTTTTGTTTCCCTCCATCAGTTTCCTTTGATTTAACTCTTTGCAGCCATAAAGGATAATATCACACAGGTGATAATATCAAACTCAGGTGCATATAATATTTATTAAAAAAAACCACCTTGCTCATTGTCTACAAATATTATGCAACAGGAAAGGAATAATTGGACATGAAATTAATAATATTGTCACCAAATGGGGATATATAACGGAAAAATAATTTAATAACAATGCTTTACATTTCTGATGCCTTCCATCCATGGCAGCTTTTGATAAACACTAACAAATGTCCACTCACAATACCCTTGTTAGATAGGATTGCATTATCCATATTTTATATCTGGGGAAATGGAGATACAGGAAATCAGTGGCAAAGTTAGGAACTAAAAATCAGATCCTCTTTATCGTGTTTTTTAGTCACAAGAGTATCCTTCCTTCTTGGGTGTCTCTACCATTGAGTTTTTTGGAGTGGCTCAAGCATGTGAATACCAACACCAGGGCAGACTATTACACATCAAGGCACAGAGCTCAAACTGGTTGTGAGTTCTATACTTAGATTTCACCAACCAAGCTTGAAGTGTGAACTCCTCAGGCACTACAACAGCCTTAACACGGAGTCACAGACAGTCTCCTTGAGTACTAGGTTTATCTTGCCAGTTAATCACATCAATATTCAGGTCACCGTCAGTTGGAAAAGACCAGTTGGTTACCCCAGGTCAACTGCACTTTAGATCCTACACCAAAGACAATGCTTGTATCAAATCCTATAATAAATTAACTAAAGATCTATTAAGTGAGAAAAAAGAAATGAGTTTTTGCAAGGTTAAAGCAAGTAAACATACACTTACAAGGTCTGTATATCATCTAGGGCTAACCTAGGCTAAGCAGTTGGGGATCCCTTGCTTGTGCTTAGCAATCTTGCTGTCTCCAAGTCCAAGGACCATAGAGATGCAATTTCTTTCTGTCAGGGATTTTTATTCCCTTTCCTCAGAGTACAAGCTGATCAGACAAGTCCCCATGCACAACATCTCTTCATAGGTGCAAGGGGAGGAATTAACAAAGACTTTTGTCCTCTGACGTTCTACAGTGGTTAGTTGGGTGTCTCTAGGCCTTCTTTTGTTTGTCAGGAGATAACACTTTCTGTAGTAAACCAGTGTTTCACATTTAGTAATGCATCTCTACTGACTTTGAGAGTGTAGAGTTTCAGAGCAAACATTTAAATATTACCTTAAAACATGAGATACAGATATTATAAGTGAGATTTTCATTCACATAATACCTATTTTAACAATTCTGATACAGAGGTGAGCCAGACTGGTTTCCAGCTGTTTCTCAGTGTTCACTTAAGGCCTAGGGGCTTTGGCATGAGCTGGCACCTGGTCTGCCAGCATAACAACTAGCATTCAGCCTGCTAAAGTACTCTCACCTGAACGATATCAAATTCTTAGTGTAATCCTCAGGACAGAATTGTGATGATGACTCATACTATGAATTCTAAGGTTTATCAGGAACCATACTGGATCAGTCCAATGGACAGTTGAGACTGATATCCTGTGACTAACAGTGCTTAATGTCAGATGCTTCAGGACAAGAAACCCTGAAGTGTGCAACTATGGAATAACCTGCCCATAAGAGAATATGTCCTTTGCGAATAGTAAAATGGCAGCTTTACTTTGTTATGGGTTAATTTTGGTTCAGCATTTGTAAAAGATGTGAATGTTTATTGGAAGGCAGATAATACTTCAAAATGTTATGTCTCAGTTTCCATTATCTACAATAGCAGCAAAGAGTCCTGTAGCACCTTATAGACTAACAGACGTATTGGAGCATGAACATGCATGCATCCGACAAAGTGGGTATTCATCCACGAAAGCTCATGCTCCAATATGTCTGTTAGTCTATAAGGTGCCAGAGGACTCTTTGCTGCTTTTACAGATCCAGACTAACATGGCTACCCCTCTGATAATTATCTACAATGGTTACCATTTAGAAAGTGGTTACTTAGACTAAGAAATAATTAAGTTATCACAGATAACCCTTCACAAATGATGAGCTTGTAATGGTGACTTTTAGTTCCCTACTTCCAATGTAGTTGTCTCAAGATTGATAATAATAATTGTGTGGTCAATTTTGTATAATAATACTTCAGCTCTATATAACTACTATATTGAATTTGAGTTTCAGGGTTTTTCCATTTTAATTGGACATCAAAACAGATGTCAAGGGTAGAGTGTAGTCACATCCAGGCTGCTAAGATTGACTATAATTAGTTAAAAAGAAACAAAATCTGAATTCGTTGCAAGAATTTTATATAGTATTATAGAACTGAATTAAGGAAGAGCCTGTATAAACCCTTTCCCTTGCAGTATGGAAGTTGCAGGAAGGGTGACCAGACAGCAAGTATGAAAAATTGGGACCATGGTGGGGGGGGGGAATAGGCACCTATATAAGAAAAAAAAAACAAATATCAGGACTGTCCCTATAAAATTGGGACATCTGGTCACACTGGCTGCAGCTGTAGATGATATTAGCAGCTTCCAGAGCACATCAACTACCTGACATTTTAAATGGTTAAGTGGATGAAGTGGTTAGGAGAAAAGATACCTAAGTCTTTGCCCACAATTCAAATCCTATCTTTCCTTCAGGTTCAAAACAGTCTGGTTGACTTACTTTTTAACAAACCTCTGAAGTTCTGGGCTACAATCAAATACGAATTTGCTGAAATAGTTTGAGATTGGCCCTACCTGTGAAATTCAGATTTGGTTCCAAGAGCTGTCTAGATTTAGATCCAGTGTTTTGGTTTAGCATATCCCAGAAATGGCAAAATTGAGACTGGCTCCAAACTCAATCAAATTTAATATCCTAGGCTTTCATCTCTAGAGAGAATCTATTGTGGTAGTTCAGGCCCAACTAGAAATACCAGAGATGCCAGGAGGGAACCCCTTTTCCTGACCTTTTCAGCTCAGTTGTAAAGGCCAAAGAACATTAACTGCTCATGTGAATCATCTTAACGTATAGGTCCTTCTGTGACATGATATAAGTATCTTTGACATTCCCTTGTTAATTATTCACATCATAATGTTTTATTCTCTTTCTTTCACACTATCTTGGGTCTTTTAAGTTCAGCAGGTCTTCCACTGAATAACGTTGATTTCTTACCAAAAATAAACAATCCCCTCTTTCCCTTCCTCCCTCCCCCGCCCCCCCCCCCCAAAAAAAGCCCACCGCCTTCCTCAAGTAGGAGAGAATTTTAAAGGGCCAAAATTGTATATATCAACATTTTACCCTTCAAAAGAGTTCCTGCCTTATTCGTGATTGGTATACTCCAGCTGATCATGAAATCTGCAGCAAGTGCACTGGGAAAGAATTGAAGTATCTTCAAAACAACACTGTTTACATTCTTTTAAAACTGTTCTTCTTCTTCTTCTTCATTAGGGCAAGACTGAAACCCAGAGAGTCCTTTAAGGCCATATACACCATTCTATTTTCTCCCTTAGCCTGTGTTAAGTACTTAATTTATTTTCTCTCTTATTCTCTTAAACATCTGTGTTGGTAAAAGTTTATTCACTGACAGTCCTAGAGATTAACACCTTTTAATTATCTACAGACCACGTACGGCATAGGCAACTGTTGTTCATGTTTCTTACACATTCCCAGCATCTTTCTAACCTGACCTGGAGAAATCTCCTCTGGATGGCAAAGACGTTTCAGTCTCCATGTCCACTTTGCCGGATGATTCATGATGAGGACATTTGCTACAAAGTATACTAAGTAAAGCTGGTCAGAACACAGATTTTTCTGTGCCGTGAAAATTTTGAGAGTGTTGTTTTTGTGGTAGCAGGAAAGAGGGGGATCGCAAATCAGGATGAATAATGAAAATGTTTATTTGTATTTTTTTTCAAACAAAATACTAGCAGGGTATGGGGGGGATCAGATCAATCAAAATGTTTAGTTTCTGTACATTCAAAGCATTTTTGTTTCAATTTCAACTATTCTTTTTATTTTTTTTACATGAAATACATTTGAAATAAAAAATTGAAATTTTACATTCCAAAAGTATCAAAATGGTTTGCTCTGGCAGTTACAGAACATTGTTTTCTATTTTTTAAAAGAAAATTTCATTGAAATCAATACAATTTCACAACACAAAATCTGTTTAGGAGAAACAGCATTTTTTGACAAAAATCTGGTGTTACTAAATTTTTTTGACCACTTCTAATACTGACACCAACAGACACATTTCAGGGAAGAGGACCCTTCAAAAACTCATTGGATACTAAAAACTTGCTTGGTCACTACAGGGAATGTAGAGGTAAAAAGCGCAGTATCTTTCTGAGAGTCCCAAGGACTAGGCACGCCATCTTCTATTTGCTTTTTATTGCTAGTGTGTTAGATTATTTACAACTGGTCTTTCCGGGGGCTGGATTTGAGCTGACACTTACTTTTAAAGTTGGAATAATTATAAAGTAGAATTTATTTAATAGCAAAATCTCATCTGCATTTCCAATATGGTACATACATTAAAAATTACATATGGTCTGCCGTGAGTAATCAGTGCTGGAGTTCTGGATTTGATTCAAATTACATGGACAATATTTGCAGCTTTTCTTGTATATTTTTTGAATGAGGCATTAGATTCTAATTATAAGAAGTTAAAACTTGCTAAATAGAACTGCTTAAAAATGGTAGTTCATTTAAACAAAAGACGCATTTTTCCTTTTTCTTTAAATGTCCATAACTTTTTTTCATTTGTTAATATTCAGTAACAATATTGAAAACATCAAAATGTTTTTTGAAAATTTTCCTTTACCTAAAAGTAGAACTTTCTGTCAATAAAAAAAACAATTACAACTTTTTATAATTTTGATAGCAATGCAGGAAAAAAATATATTCAGAGATGGCATTTTGTTTGCCAAACACCATTAATGTTGACTTTTTAAGGCAGTATTTCACAAAAACCATTGACCAGTTGCATTACTGTGTAATCCTATTGGTCCACCATAGCAGTAAGGGGTGCTGTTACTTGCTTTGCCCATTACTTTGGGGTATTCCCATTTATTAGGGTTACTCTTCTGAGGTGGGTGTCTGTACTTCTGTCAATGTACTGCTTGTGTCACTTGTGTTCTCATATGAAGCTCTGTTTCTCCCTGCTACAAGTTCCCTCCCAATGGAGCTATCCTGCAGGACTTAGCTTCCCCAGGGCTGGGTTCTTCCAGCCCCAGAATCAGATGAACAAACATGTTAACAGAGTGCATCTGAGAGGACCAGGTTCATCAGTGCACCCGTTGTATGTCCCTGGACTCAGCAGGCTGGGTCGAACAGCACCCCTAAGCTGTCACCCTCATATGCCAGGGGTACTGCACCAGAAGAGAGCACGCCTGAGCAGGCTGGGTGAAACAGCACTTCCAAGCTGCCACCTTCATATGTCCCAGGTTCAGCACATCTCTATCCCCACTTTCACATTGCAATTGTTCTAGTAGCAACCCTCTTGATGAGCAAACCCCACAGGATTTTTGGATGCTGCAGGGATCTTTTAGCTTAGGTATGAGAAGCATTGCTGCTGAGTGAATGAGGAAACCAAAAAAACACCCATGATGGGCAGGGGGGGAAAGAGAAAGAGAGACACAACCAGCTTAATCATGAAAGTTATTTATTGCCAGGTAATAACCACAGGACATCCAAACAAAACATTATAAATATTATAATATTTAATCTAACTTAAACTTGATTATAAAAGTCATGTTTAGAAAACTATAACTGATCACACAAGTCAGGGTCAAAAGAGTATACTTAGAGAGAGAGAGAGAGAGAGAGAGAGAGAGAGAGAGATGGGTTCTCACCACTCCATGAAGCTTGAATCAATTGGGGTTCCCAGGTGGTGGTGATAGTTGAGGGTTGGGAGTGCTGGAGACAGGCAGAGCCCCCAGCAGGATCAGTCAGGAGAAGATGAAGTCCCAATGGAACTGATGCAGAGTTTGGATCCAGGCATCAGAACACTTACTTGAGCATGGGTAGGAATTTTTGTAGAGAAACAACAATGGTTAAAGAGAGAACACTAGATTTGTTTATGGGTAAACAAGGAAATATATCAAAGTTGTTTTGTTCAGGCTTTACCATGGGAACTGATCATTCCTGGCTATGGGCGGTATTCCTTGGCGGGAGCTCACAGTGCAATCAGAGAGCTTCACTATTTTGGATACCAATAAAGGATTTATTATTAGAATTGGTCTGATAACTGCTGAGCTGCGTGTGTGCAGGTGTTGGTTCATTAACATCTGAAGCAGAGATCCCCCATCATGCGCTGCTTACCTGTTTTTCTGGTCCCGGAGTTCTGTGTGGTTCTTGCCTTGGAATCTCTGTTCTCCATTCTGTATGCTAATGGAGATGCCTCCTTGTCCCATCTTTGATGCAAATGAGGCTAGGGGAGTTTCCTTAATCCTGTCACCCTTATCCCAGGGGTTAGATGTGTCTCTCCCTGCCTTTTAATTCCTTTTTCTAAGTTTTTCTTCTGATTGGTTTTGGTTCAAGCAGAGGCTGGGGGTGGGGGTTGGGAGGGAAGGTCTTTCATGAATCAGACAGGCTGAGTACTGTGCCTTGGTACCCCAAGAATACAGAGCTGCTAAGTAACAATGTTATACAGTTAGAATATGACCTTTCTCAGGGGAAGTAACACCAAGGCCAAGACTCCTTGGCTGGGATCCAGTCCTATGCTTATTTACAAGTACCTCCACTGATATCAGTATAACTGCCTATGGCCTTGGCTACACTCACACTTTACAGCGCTGGGGTGTGAAAAAACACCCCCCTGAGCACTGCAAGATACTGCGCTGTAAAGTGTCAGTTTAATCAGGGCAGCAGTCTACACCCGTAAGGGATGTGGTTTACATGCAGCACTGGGAGAGCTCTCTCCCAGCGCTGCCGCTCCGACTATACTCACACTTCAAAGCGCTGCCGCGGCAGCGCTCCTGCAGCGCTGCCGGGGCAGCTCTTTGAAATTCCAAATGTAGCCATACCCTATGTAAGACTGGACTGCTCAGGTGGATAAAGGTTTGCAAAATGGAGGTCATAGTTTTAATTATGTATAGCACTTTTAGGCTTATGAAATAATTTATTCAGAAAGTAGACTTTTGTATATTACCTGGAATTAGTATATTGAAAGTTGGGGGGCAAGGAGAGAAAATCATGAAGGTTAATCCGTGTAAGTCATAAAACTGTCTTTAAAAGAAATAAAACACTGGAAAGGATCCACAGATTAACAATGACAAAAGGTCAAATAGTGATATTTCTAGACAAAAAAATCAGGCAAAAATAATTTCTATTGTAGGAGTAATTTTTATGAGATTTCCTTGGCACCAAAGGAAAACAAATAGATGAAATGGTTAGCAAGACTCAAAGACAAAATAAAAATATTTCCATCAGGATCTATTTAGTTCTTGGGTAAATTTCTTTTAGTACTGAGTCAGAGTAAGTAATTGGAACAAGTATATTTTATCCTCTAGTCCTAGCATATTTCTTCAATGCTTCTTTCTTGGGGGGTGGTGTGTGTATGAGAGAGACTTTTAAGGTAGCAGTGTTTGTGCATAATACTCTTCTAAGCTGTTTGAGGAAGGGACTGTCATTTTGTTCTGTGTTTGTATAGTGCCTAGCACAATTGGGTCCTGGTCCAGGGATGAGCCTCCTTCATGGTACTCAATACAAATTGTTTTTGAGTGGTGGGTGGTTTTGCTACTCTTGTATCACCTGCTCCACTTCAGACTTAACCTGAATTGGATAGTAGAGGACATAGAAAGTTTATCATTCACTGGAGGAAAAATTACAGTTATGAGCCAACATGGAACTTAGATTCAATTCTCCCTGAATTCAGCCTGCTACAAATACCAGCCCCAAAACTCTCATCACTTGGAACTGGTTAGTAAAGACCAAGAGTGGCATACATTTAATCACGATGGTACTGAAGTACACATATCTGATACACAGATGAAGTGTCTATTTATTGTACAGTCTATATGAGAATTAATACTTTTTTGCACATAAAAGGGCCTTGTCTAAAGATCTCAATGTCGTTTCTAAAGATGGCTAAGCATTATTAATGGCTTCTCATTTTCAGATCAGGAAAACAAGACATAAAAGTTCAGTGACTTGACAAAGGTCACACAGTGGATCAGCAGAGTCAGAACACCGAGTATAGAATACTAGACTAACAGCCTAACATCAAATAAAATCCTGTGCTGACTCATTCATGTGCTATACAGGTCTGTGCAAAGCCTTTGTCATTTGGGTATACATGAAATATATTTGAAAACAAGCTTGAAAACTCCTTCAGTTTTTATTTAAATATATAAATCAAATCCATCAATTCAATTAGCAGTGGAACACACTATATTCTCAGACATTATTTAAAAAAGAGGTATAATTTTAAACAGTTTTCTTTTCAAAAATTGTTTTACTAAAATTGATCTGAAAATTTTAATTTTTATACAAATTTTAGCCCATGGCAAAATTTTTAAGGCTCATCTATAAATCATTCAAAATTAGAGTTAGCAAGATAGTAGGTTGAATAAACTGTGATTACATACAGACCTTGTGACACTCTTTGAATAAAGTCTTCCCCATTTTTTTATTATTATTCATCCAGTTCTAGGCTATAAAGAATGTGCAAATGCAGCAGTATGACGGATACCACTGAATTACATCATTTATTATATATGTAGAATGGCTTCTTTGTTGCCTGTTTCTCTCTGATATAATAAAGCTTACAGGAAGATGATAAGTTTTGGGGACTAGAGACTGTATCTTCCTCTGTGTTTGCACAAAGTCCCCTCTGATGCAGGCATTTGGTCACTTTCTCAATACAAGAGATGTTAAAATAATAAACTTTTAATCTAGCTGGGGAATACCAAATGACAGGAACACTCAAACAGCTAGTAAAAGGGAAATGCTTTCTATACTACCAAGAGGACATAAGTAGAGAAGTTCTTTATATGTTGTAAATCACTAGCAAAAAGATGTATGTATAAACACATGCTTCAAGCTTTCTCCAATATTTATTAAAGCCATTTATTGGGGATTTTGCTCTACTGCTTTAAAACAAAAATACGTATCGCAGGATTCAGTAGAGTAGAAGAATTACCTCTAGGGTTTAGAAGGTAGTTTTGCCTTCCTGCTGATATTTCATTTAACGTTTATATTATGGTAGCACCTGATGCCCACAACCAGCTTGGATGCCATTGTGCTTGCTCCTATACAAACGTCATAACCAGCACTCATGTCCTATTCATTTTTGGGTCTGTCTGCTGAAGAAGCAAACAGGAGCCCAATTAAAGCCAATTTTGCTAGTGCTTTTTGTGGCATAGATTTGTGAAGTATTACCCTCACCTCGTTTCATAAAAGGAAAAGCCATAAGAAGGTAACAACCAGAAATGGGCCTGAGTCACAAAACCTAGATCTAGAATGAAATTTGAATTGTAATGTACCTATTGTTTGCAATGTATGTAGAGGTAGTGGTTTGAAACAGTAAACCTCTAGTTCTGAATCCCTTGAACTGTGATGAAATTCATATCCTAATCTGTATTTGGGGGCTTGGACCTGCCTCCACCAGATAGCAACCTTCCACAGCCCTTTGGCATTCCTAGTTTTGTCCCACAATATTAGGTCTGTCTTGTAATAAAATATAAACCACATGTTTCAAAAGTAACCTGTGAATGTTGGTGCCTCAATTTTGGGGTGACTATCTAGGCACATTTTTGAAAATCAGTCCCCTTTTTAAAGGCATCTTAAGTAATATGTGCAACAATAGAGGTAAAAAAATCACTAGTCACACGACCCAGTAACCCATAGCACGAATCTAGGAAAAACTAGAAGATAAGTCATTTACTGAATAACACGTTGGAGCACACAGGAAATGATGATGATCTCAAGACACTGTAGAATGAGTTTGATTCAGATGATAACTTTGAACAGGAAAATAAAAGTGTAAGCTATTAAAAAAGAATTAACTCGGAAATGGTACTCACAACATTAACTTTGGACATCTTTTTCTTTTCATTGGCATAAGTAAAGTTAGGCTCTGTCTTTTGAAAACATAGCCCCGTCTGACTTCAGGGGTATGTAATTCTGACACACAAGATAGATAGAAGTCATTTTGCTAGCATTAGGAATTCTAACCAGTCAATCTAATATAAACAACGAAGTGCTTCCCTAAGCAAATTTGTTCTGCCTCATTAGTTAAATGAACTTAACATTTGATAAAGTAAATAACACTTTGTCCTTCTATAATGCCTTTTATCCAAGAGTCTCAAAGCATTTTGCAGACATTGTGTTACAGTATCCCTACAGCAGAGGTTCTCAAACTGTGGTCCACAAACTCCATTCAGGTGGTCCGCAGATAGTTCCCTCTAAGGTGTGTTCCTGGGCGGCTGCACACAAGAGAATGAAGGGCCACCCACCTAATTAGTGGAGCTGTGCAGGTGTGGCTCCACTTATTAGGTGCCTGGACCCTGGAAAAGACGAGCATGTCAGGTGAGGTGGTGGCCTTGGGGGGAAGAGGAGGTAAGTGAGAGGGGGCAGTTGAGGGAGAAGAGGGAGTGGGGGGAATTTTGGATGTGCAGGGCTGTAGCGGCCAGAGAAAGAGTCAACTTTCCCCAGCTCCAGGGCTGTAGCTGCCGGGGAGAAACACCCCCTCCTTCCAGCCTCAGCTCTGTGGCTGCGGTAGCAGGGGAGGAACCTCCTCTACTTCCCAGCCCCAACTTGGGGGCTGCCATCGAAGGGGAGAGAGGGCACATCCATTGCATTAGAAAGGTAAGACTACTGATATTAAAAATGAGTTGTGTGCTTTTATTTGTAGAACAAAAAATGTTAATTATTTTAAAGGGTTTTTTTATATAGCACTTTTATCCAAAGCACTTTACAATAGTTAGCTAACGGTACAAACAACAAGATCCTCAGCAATTTTCAAGTGGTCTGCGGAAAAAAATGTTTGAGAACCACTGCCCTACAGGATAGATATTAGTGCTAATTAACAGATGAGGAAACTGAGGCATGGGTAAGTGAAGTGACAGAGAGAGACCTGTAGAGCAGGTGCATCTGTAATGGAACACAGTTGTATAGGAGTTACACAAACAAGGGGATTTACAGTGTCTTTGGGAGCCCTCTAGAATGTTATATACATACAGTTTCTTAACTGGTTTAGTCTGGGGGCCCCAGTTGTTTTCTGGCAATCCTTCTTACCAAGATTTAAGCACCACAAGCAACAAGCTTTCCTGCCTCTTTCACAGCAACATACTCATTTATCACTACATAATTGTTCCTTCCTTACAAGCAGGCCTGCTCTGGATTTGCTCCCACTATCAGGCAGAGTTCTAGAACTTTGCCTTTTAAAAGCACAATTCTTGTACTATAAGAATTCATCTTAGTGGTTTGACAATGCTTCCAGCTGCAGTTAAAGGGGTAAAAAAGGTCACCATTTGATTCTACTGCAGCTTTCTTCAATGTCCAATATAATTTAATTGAGGTTATTTATTTATTTAGACTTACACTCAGTAAGAAGTGCCTATCCTTTGTGCTCTGAGCTACTTGACGATGCTTAAATATACAGATGTAAAGAACTATTCCCTTGTTTTATCGGAGTCTTTTCAATGGTAATACTTCATATTATTAAATCCATCACTCTTGTCTCTCTAAATATGTATCTTATCACATAGTTTATTCTAATACACAACAATCAAAGTGTGCAGCTCTTACATTACTTACCAAGACCAATATAAAATTGCTGTTTCCTGAATTTAATGTCCCTAAGACAAAAGCTGTGTGCAAAGGCTGGTTGAATTCATCTAGTATAGAGCAGACTGCTTCCCTTTCTTCCCCCACAAGCAATCTCGTATTTATAATCGGCTAGCACTGTTGCTAGATTCTTTTTTACTGAGATGACCATCCACCTGAATTATCACTATGGCTGAGAGTGGTGCTGGTTTTAACACATTTGGCAGATAGACTGTACTTTGTCATTGGTTCTCTTGATATTGCTGACAATGTGATAGGACACAGGCAAAGAGACCTGCTGAAATTAGATAGGGGAGAAGGAGTGACCAAGAAGGCAAGATAAAATACAACACTGCTTCATTTGGCAAAGTGTCTTTCAAAAAAACTTAATTCCAACTTTATTTACCAAATTTATAAGTGGCAGAAATTAAGAGGCTTAGGCTATGGAGAAGTGAGCCTTTTTCAGACATATTTCAAAAAAAGAGATGGAGAAACTTGCTGCTGCAAAATCGGCAGGAGCTGCGGCGGAGAAGGTTGTTGTACCAACCGCAGCTAGATTATTATTATTTATTTTATTTGTATTGATTGTGGAGACACGGATGAGGGCTGATTTTTAACAGAGTTGGGACAGTGTTTTAAAAAGAACAGAGACAGTAGGTCTGCAGGAGAAAATGCAGCCTAGTGTATGGTCAGATCTAAAAAGGAGATCAGTATTGAAAACAATCTTAAACAAAATATAAATCCAGTGGAGATTGTTGAACATGTATGTATTCTGGTAAAACTCCTTTTTCTATGCAACGGACACAGAGAAGAAGGGCTAGATAGTTTAAAAAGCAAATTCCACCATCAGCTTTTGCAGGACATTAAAAAAAAATCCTGGGTAAATAGAAACTGCTAATATACATTTTCTCCATTCTCCACTAGGAGATAGACTGCACGGTTGAACAATAGGATGCCAGCACCTTTCTAACATTTGTCATCTTCAGATTAGCAATGTTTAGCTCTTACACTATCATAAAATAGCAAAATATTAATTGTGTTTCCTGTAATAGCTACAATCCATTTTAGACTGTCTTTGAAGAATGATTAAATTCAAATGTTAGTCCTTGTGGCTATATTCAACTATATCTTCACTCTGGATCCACTCAGTTTTGACTGATGATGCCAGTTTACAAGCTAATGCTTGGAATATCTGTCATCCAACAACAAATACCTGTACAATATTAATCTGTTCCTACTAATATGACACTGTGCCTGGCTAATTATAATGCAAAGGAGGATGTTGATGACTTAATTTGTCAAAGACACAGTTTTTAAACAGATTGCCAATGGAATTCTTGATTTATAATCAAGACAAATATACTTTTAAATGTATTTAGAAATACAGTGCGCTTAAGCTTCAGATTGGATAACCCAGCTCAGGAAGTGATTCCTAGGTAACATTAAAAAAATAAATCTATAATAAGTAATGTTGGGTTTGGGATCTTATGAAGTTCAATGGGTTAGGCCAGCCCTTGAATGGGAGACCTCTGTGGATGCTACATATCTTGACTTAATATGTGGTGTTCTGTCTTACTAAGCTAAACAATCCAGTGTTCCCATATGGTGATGTGCTTCTGCAAATACCATATTTCTAGTGAGTTAAAATGATGGTCCTGAACACCTGTGATCATTAAAGATTCCATTGTACTATTTTTGTAAGAATAGGGAATGGTTAGTTTTGATCTCTTAGTAAAATTGCAGTTTTTATAATACTAGTCTAACTTTCTAAATCCACCTGTAACTTTAAATGAATAAGGATTCTGTTCTAAACGATTGCCAGTATTCCTGAGTGCTGTTAAACATTTGCTGTGTTATACTCCAGAGTTGGCTGCATTCTGGTAATGAATTAAATGGCTCAATTTATTATCTAGTTTGTTACACTAGAATTTATGATGCCTTACCTCAACATCATCTGCCCCTAAAACAAAGAAAGAAATTAAAATAATTGGCATACATGTTGTAAATGCTTCCATGAGCATTTTTTATTTATATCATCATAATAGAAACACACAAGTTCTGAGAAAGAACTGATGTATGCAGGACCCTCTTGCCAATTTCTTAGGAGCACACTGTAGAGGTCTAAACTCAGGAAAAACAAACTCACATTATCTGGGATGATCTTGTTCTCTCTCTAAACATTGGGCAGGTGGAGAATTTGCATGGCATTGTATGCGTTATCTCTGAAATTCCCGTTTCTAGAGTATACCGTTTGTAAGAGGAATTTCAGAAATGTTCTCTCCTTTTCTTTACTGGTAAGTAGAGGTGTTTTCAGCAATACATTTCCCATGGAACCCACAAAGCAAAACATAACTCTTAGTGTCCAGCAAAACCTGAAGAGTGATCTCAGCAGTGTTAAGGCAGAATAACTTCCCAACTGCATGGACTATGTGACGGTCAGATGTCCTGATCTATTGTTACAATTGATCTTTAAGCTTAAGAGGTCACTATTAAGGTTCCACATTAGACTGAAAGTAGGATGTATTACTTTTTTGTCTGTCTGTTAGAAAAAGAAGTAATAGCCTTATGTTATGTGGAGCACTGGAGTGCATTCCTGATAGCATTTTAGCCAATGTGGAAGTGGAAAGGAGTACACAAGTCTTTCTCTTTAACTACTTATTTTGTGTTTTTAAAGTTTTAGGTAGATGGAGTGCATCCTGCCACAATCTTAACTGCCACTAAACCTACTTTTTCTTTGTACAAAGAAATATCAATAAAGGAATAAAATAAAGCTACCAATATTTTAGGCTGATAGTCAGGACACGTTTCCAGGAAGTGACCTTGAAACGATCTCCCAGGGGATTTGGTGAAAGCCCCATCAATTCAGTTATTCAAAGGGTCCTGGATAAAAGACTGGAGAATATCCTGTACTGGCAGCAGGATGGAGGAAATAGTAAAGTCCTACTAGAACTTCACTGTCTTTAATTTCTATAGTTCTGTGAACACCGTCAAGAGGGGCAGAGTAAAATGGTGAAGATTTTCAATTTCAAACTGCAGGCAGAGAGACAATATCCAAAACAGAAATAAGTAAAACAAAATGATTCAAGAAATAAATGTAAAAGGACACTTAGGGAGCAACAGTCAGGTTTTTCCTCCCCCTTTCACTGTTATTTTATGTTAAACAGTTGGCACCTTTAAAACTGAAAGCTGCTTCAATTCTGAAACAATCTAAATGCATTTGCTAGGCAAAACAGGGCAGCCAAAGAAGTTGGAATATGATCTTGACTATGAAAAAGTGCTGGAAAATGATCACATTGTTTACTGTTGTAGAAAAACCAAGGGCAGAGATAAATCACCAGATGGTAAACAGATTAACGTTGCTTCTAATGATGTTTGTTATAGCCAACTCTATGTTGTTTGCAATTTTATGGTATTTGGCTTTCAAACAACTATTTCATTCATGTGAAGAATCCATTATGAGCCCATATAAAATACTTCTTTTGATGTTCAACTCATAGCAGTGAGAATTTACATGAGTTGCAAAAACAAGGCTTGCATTTAAGGTACAAAGAGTTTGAAGGACCTTCTGTGATGTATTTATAGGAGAAACCTTTTGCTCTGTGGCTTCTTGTGATTTGAAGGGGCAGAATTTGGAGAAGATCAGTGTAGCTGTT
Source organism: Gopherus evgoodei (assembly GCF_007399415.2). Lineage (NCBI taxonomy): Eukaryota > Metazoa > Chordata > Testudines > Testudinidae > Gopherus > Gopherus evgoodei. The sequence goes on from NC_044325.1 coordinate 81,140,314, forward strand.
TTTTGGATGGAGGACTTCCATTTCCAGGACTGTAGATGTCTATCACTTTTCACCAGCACTAACATTTATAAAACAAACAAAGTAATAAATAATTAAAAAAAAAAGAATGTCCTGTTCTAAGTAGGTTTAGAAACTCCAGCGGAGTTGCAGTCAGATGGCACATATTGACAAAATCCAGTCTCTTTCTGCGTTACATAGCTCCAATATGCAGCATGTTGGGAAAGAAACACATGGGCTTCTCTGCACAGCAGATACAGAAATTATGATTCATGTTGGTGGCAAGGCTAAGTTGCATCAGGGACCAAGAGGAGAAGCAGGATCAGTTGTGTTTGGATAAATAGATTCCAGGTGGTATTATCTCGAAATATTGGCTGCTAGAGGGAACATAAATTTTTCATAGTCCCAATGGAGAACAGTCTGAGATGAAACATTTTCATCAAGGCTGCAAATATTGAAAAGTTAAATGCAATGCCAAGTACATTTTCAGCAGTTGTTTCAATTAGCAAAAGCCATCTGAAAAATCTCTTAACTAATGCAGAAAGAAAAGCACATGCACACGCCTCTCCCTGCCTCTGTCTGAAATGTTCCCTTTTCTGTCTGTCATTGTAAGTCCTGAGAGATCCTGATTATGAAGGGATTTGAATGCCATATAAAAGTAAAGGTCACAGTTCAATTGCAACACTGAGAATAGTACAGAAAAACAAGGACCTTTCTGGCTATAAAGCCCTAAAGCATCCCAACTGATTTGTAATTACTCTGGTACTAGTGGAAATACTTGAACGTGCACTTTTGGCTTTTTTTGATTTCCTGAAAATTTGTTGGTACACAGTGTCTTTTCAGAACAACAAGGGGCAATTGAACTAATAGCCTGGGTGTTCTGGAAGCTTGTTTCCTGGACATCTGGGTCAAGAATCTGATCTTAATGTAAATTGGGAGTAACCCCACTGAACATTTTTCCATAGATGTAAATAAGATTAGAATATGAATTGTGTAATCTGCCTGGATTTGGGGATCTTTGATATTCTCAAGTCATCTCAGCCATTATTTTGGCTTTATTTGAGGAAACCTGTTCCTCACTTGTCCTTCACAAGAACAAACCTCCAACTCCCCCCCACCCTGCAACTGCTCACAAGCTAAAAACTAATTTACATTATTCTGAAGCAAATTTATACTTGTTTTAATAGCAGTTCTACTTAAAGATTTGCTGACTAGGTTTGGGTAGGTTCACCCCTTAACACTGCTAGTGTCTTCCACTAACCCTAGTATGTACTATGCATTGAAAGGAGCAAAGATGCCATTATTTGTCAAGGAGTGATAGGAAATTATGTGAGATAATTCATAGAATCATAGGACTGGAAATCCCTGGCAGGCAGGACTAATGTATGGCAGGACTAAGTGTTATCTAGACCATCCCTAACAGGTGTTTGTCTACTCACCTCTTAAAAATCTCCAATAATGGAGACTCCACAACCTCCCTAGGCAATTTATTCCAGTGCTTAACCACCCTGACAGTTAGGAAGTTTTTCTTAATGTCCAATTTACACTTTCCTTGCTGCAATTTAAGCCCATTGCTTCTTGTCCTATCTTCAGAGGTTGAGAACATTTTTTTCTCCTTCCTCCTTGTAACAACTTTTTATGTATTTGAAAACTGTTATCATGTCCTCCCTCAGTCTTCTCTTTTCCAGACTAAACAAACCCAGTTTTTTTCAACCTTCATTCATAGGTCATGTTTTCTAGACCTTTAATCTAGACTGTATTATGATTATTAAAATCTGAGCTACCGAAAAGAAGAGCAGATCTTTTAAATTAAATCTCTTAATAGTACAATTGATATATCTGTAATGGACCAAATTCACCAGTGGCATAAATGCAGCTAGAACGTCTTATGTCACTTTATGCTGACATAAACAATGGTAGAGAGGGCTAGAATTCACTGTCAGAAAGTGGCCATGTTGGCTTTATAGAGTGTAGAGCCATAAACGGTCAGTGCAACAGCAAAGTTAGGTGGAGTTTTATGCTAAAAGAGACATAGGCAGATCAGCAGAATGTCCATGATACAGTGACCCTGGCTGGAACTCTTACAATGGAGTGCCTGGTGCAGGGTTTCTCAAACAGGGGTCTCTGCTTGTGTAGGGAAAGCCTCTGGCAGGCTGGACTGGTGTGTTTACCTGCCCCGTCTGCTGGTCCGGACAATCGTGGCTCCCACTGGCTGCGGATCGCTGCTCCAGGCCAATGGGAGCTGCTGGAAGCGATGGCCAGTAAGTCCCTCGGCCTATGCTGCTTCCCGCAGCTCCCATTGGCCTGGAGCAGCGATCCGTAGACAGTAGGAGCCGCGATCAGCCAGACATGTGGATGGGGCAGGTAAACACATTGTCCTGGCCTGCCCCGCCAAAGGCTTTCCCTACACAAGTGGCGACCCGTGTTTGAGAAACCCTGGCCTAGTGCTAGTCAAAGCTGCCTATCTATACCTCTTGTTAAACCCATGTAGGACACAGATCGGATTATGGTCTGCTAGAAATATAGGAATTCTGGGATAATCATTTGATTGGTGAAATAAAATACTGAAGTTCTCAACAAATCACGCTGACAAGAAACTCTTTAATCAGCTTTATTGCCCATCTCCTACAAAGATTAATTTGGCCCCTGCTACAGTGGGCTTTGCTCAAGAGGTTAGCTATACCAGTAGCTCTCAACCTTTCCACATTACTGTACTCCTTTTACGAGCCTGATTTGTTTTGTGCACCCCCAATTTTCACCTTACATAAAAACTACTGGCTTAAAAAAATCATACATTCACACTACTGAAAAATTGGTTACTTTCTCATTTTTACCATATAATCATAAAATAAATCAAATGGAATATAAATATTGTACTAACATTTCAGTATATAGTATATAGAGCAGAATAAACAAGTCATTGTCTGTATGAATTTTTAGTTAGTACTGACCTTGCTAGTGCTTTTTATGTAGCTTGTTGTAAAACTAGGCAAATGAGTTGGTATACCTCCAGGAAGACCTTCGCCTACCCCCAGGGGTACACATACTCCTGGTTGAGAATCACTGAGCTATACAACTCCCTGCCCCAATATTGCTGAATTTGGTCCATCAGATGTTTTATTTGAAAATAATTAGCCAAGTTCAAAAGCATATTTCTACAGAGACATTTCTGCGACTATATGTGAATCTGCTGCATTTTATATCTACACTTAGGCACATTTTAACAAATGGTACATATTTTAAACCTACAGTCTGCCTTTATGTGTTTGACATTTATTGACTCATGTCTCAACCCTGCAAACACTTACCCCTAGTTTAATTTTACAGGTTAGTCACCTCGTTGATTTAAATGGAGCTGCGCAAATGATTAAGTGTGTGTGTGTGTTCAAGCTTGGGGCCTGAGTTGTTTTCTTGGCTGAGTTTGGTGATCAGTAAATCACTTGACTAGTTCCACCTTCTATAGATGGCCATGGAAAGAAGTCTCCAAATTCAAGGAAAAAGGAAAGGTCCTCCATTGTGCAGATGATATTAAATGTTCATATTCTTCCTTAATTTGAGCAAGGATCTGCAAATTCATGTCCACCAGGAGTTGCAGAAATTGGATCAATTTTTTCCTCCTCAGCAGTGCCCTTTTCAAGGAAATGGCCTTTGAATACAAAGCTTAAAATTTATCAAGATTTGGAATCCAAATAGCAAAGTATCCATTTTCAGCGTGCATCTGTCATGAAGTTTCTTTAGCAATAAATAATGATTTATTTCCTCATTTAACCCCCTCCCTTCATTAATGCTTACTTGTTTATTTGGTAACACAGTACCCTCCTCCTCCCACAAAAAAAGCCTAGTGAAAAGAGAAATTCATATACCATGCGTGTATATCCTAAGCTATTTAGGCTCACATATTAAGACTTCTGTTGAGAGTTGTCTCATGGTTAGGTCCATCTAGTAAGGTGAATACAGTAACAAAATTACTGCAACGGGACCGAGAGAGACCAGTCACTTAATAATTCTGGACCTAATTTCCTTCCAGCATAGCTCTATGAAGCTTCAGGGGTTACAGTAGAAGAGAACTTGACCCGCTGAATCTAACTCTTAAGATTGGGGCAGGACCTATATCTTTGTATGTGTTTGTAGAATACCTAACACAGTCAAGGAACTGTTACAAATGGGGAGTTTGGGCACTACTACATTATAAATAATCTACTAATTTCAGCTGTTAATATTTTATTTTTACATTTATTAATTGTAAAGTCAATTTAATGCTGAGGGGAGGGAGCTGCTTATATATGTCAAAAGTGATGAGGATACTATAAATATGCAGCAAAGATTTTGTTTTTTGTTTCCTCCAAAAGACACAGATTTAGTGGATCAATGTATATGCAAGTCAGCTTCTATACAAGTACAGCATGTATGATGTGCAGAGAGAAAATATATCATCTAAGTAATGTACAGTGTATATCAGATTAAATTCCACAATCTTTTGTCCTGTGCAGATATAAAACAAAGTAATGTTTAGTTCAACTGGCAGACAGCAATAAAAACAAAACTAACAAAAAAGGCGATCCATAATTATTACAAATCATATCTTTTTCTATAGTTTTAAGAAATACCTTTTACTGTTTCACTATCTCGATAGGTGTGAATATTCTCTCAGAGGAGGCTATTGCTGTTCTGAATCTTCCCAGCTGGGACTGTAATCTGACTATGCAGAATGCAGCGATGCTGCTCCCATTTTCAATGCATGCTGTTGCAGGGGTAGAAGTCACCCAAATTATGAATTCTCTTAAATATTGCATGTTGTTAATGCAATAATCCTGTATTGGAAGGCAGAGGAACTAGGTGATGCAAAATAGTCTTTCCCCTTTCTAACTTGTATGATTCTATGATGATTAATTGAGCAATTATTAATAATTTCTTATAGAGGTAAAATCTTATAGTACATTTGAAAGGCCTTTGTCATTTGTCATGAATTAAAATAGAAGATCTATTCCTGTATGTCTTTCTGAGAATTATCAGAATGATAGCATCATATCTGATTACTATTCCATCTTCATTATATGGACCAGATCTAGAGTTGTACTGATTTATACCAGTGGATGGCTGTTTTTTCAAATCCAGGTTTATAAATTTAGTATTGGTTAAGTTATAAGAATGGAGAATTAAGTAATCTTTTTAGCCACAGGTGAGATATGTACAGGTAATAGCAGTAGAAGCTGCTTCACAATGTCACCTTCCCCAAGAAGGTGTATGTGTGGCTACCACTGCCTTTCACTAGGTACAGTCAGAAATGTGCATCTGTGTGTCATATGCCCTATACTGTTGATAGTTAATGGGTGATTGTTCTTGAGCAGATTGTATACTTGAAGCAGTAGAATCGGTGTTCTGTCTGTGCTGTCAGCATGAAAGTCCTAGGTGACCATAGTTTTGTTACTATTTTTACTACCTGAGAATTCTCCTTTTATGGAAGAAATGACAGTGTTGCTGGTGGAATGGGAAAAAATGTGCAGTGAAATGCAGTGATTCCCTGCTCATAGCACATATTGTACTTGCTTGACATAGATGGGTTCAGTGACTGAATTGAAACTTGTAGCAGGTGTTTGAAATGAACTGTTGTGTGATTTCCTACTGTTACACTGTTGTCTTTACTGTCAAAGGAACTACAAGATAGACCAATCACCTGAATGACATTAAGAGAATCTGTTCTTTTTGTTGCTCTGCCTGATGGTTTAGCAGACGATTTGTGGCAAACATTACTGCATTGACTGGAATGAGTTTTAGGGTCATTGAAAAGGTCAAGTTTTTCTTTGACTGAATGTGCAAAATTGCTTTGAAATCACTCCATATAGCCCAACACCTCTCTTCCTTATTACTTGCAGTAAAGCATCTTTGACTGGGGATGTAATCTGAGCTGCATTTGCAAAGGACACACCAAAGATGCAAATGACATACATGCCCGCTCTTCTATTGGGTCACTATATTTGTGAAGAACCTGCTGATGTCATTAAGTAGCCTGAATAATGCACCTCTCTGCACTCTTCCAGGGAAAACTGTTACCTGATTAATTTGCTTGATGCTTTACCATACCATGAATTAATGCTAGGTTCACCTCAAAAACTTTAGGTTTAGATTCCCTAAATACCTTACAAACATGCACAGGAGGAAGCCTGGTTGCTTATTAACTTATTGAGTTCCCTTGGATCTGTGACTTGGAAATCTCAAGAGAACTGTAGCTCTCACAAGTTGCTTGAGTACTTCCTACTTCTAGTCTATCTAGTATTTTGCGTTTTCAGTCTTGGATGGATCGCAGAAGTACATGAAAATAAAGAATAATGTGGGAGAGGTTGTGCTACAAGGAGTCAAGTTAACTATCACTAAAGTTTTTATAATATACAAAGAAAAATGGGGATCAGGTTTGATCTACATTTTATGAGAAGATTCAGTATTATTTGGAGGATCCTATTCAGACTAGATTGGACATCTTTTCCAATCAGAGTTAGTATCTATGAATAATTTCTGAAGTCTTACTGTCCCCCTACCTCACTAGAACTAGACGTCAGGAAAAAGGTGGAAAGATACCAACCACCATCAGGTCTCCTACTGATGAAGAGTATCTAAGTTGTTAAATGATAGGAATGGGAGTTAGGAAGTTGTAGATTCTATTTCTACCCACAGACTACATGTCCTACTTGATCTTGGGCAAATCATGTATCTTCTCTCTGCCTCTTTTTATATCTCTTAATTTAAGAACATAAGAATGGCCATACTGGGTCAGACCAAAGGTCCATCTAGCCCACTATTGTTTCTTCCAACAGTGGCCAATGCTAAGTGCCCCAGAAGGAATGAACAGAACAGGTAATCATCAAGTGATCCATCCCATCACCCATTCCCAGCTTCTGGCAAACAGAGATCCCATCTCTTCCCATCTTGGCTAATAGCCATTGATGGACCCTATCCTCCATGAATTTATCTTGTTCTTTTTTAAACCCTGTTATAGTCTTGGCTTCACAACATCCTGTGGCAAGGAGTTCCACAGATTGACTGTGTGTTGTGTGAAAAAATACTCTCTTTTGTTTGTTTTAAACCTGTTGCCTATTAATTTCATTTGGTGACTCTTAGTTCTTGTGTTATGAGAGAGAGTAAATAACACTTCCTTATTTACTTTCTCCACACCATCATGATTTTATAGACCTCAATCATATCCCCTCTTAGTCATCTCTTTTCCAAGCTGAAAAGTCCCAATCTCATTAATCTCTCATCATATGGAAGCTGTTCCATACTCCTAATCATTTTTGTTGCCCTTTTCTGAACTTTTTCCAATTCCAATTGTCGGAGAAAAACTCAGTTCTCGCTTTTTGTTTGGGTGCAGCAAAATCAAATACTTTATTCTAACTCCAGCAATTGCAATAGAGGGAGGGAGTGCCCTAGGACACTGGGTCACCCCAGTCCCGGACAGGTCTCTCAACATGTAAACAATTACAGCAAGCATTTATGTCTTTGTTACAGACAATAACAAGCAATAATACAGACAATAATGAGCAACAGCTGCATTTTGTTTATACATAGGCTATCCTGCTGTCTTATTTTTCTCACTTCTGGGCGCCAGTCTATGTATTTGATTATCAGTGCAAGGTCGTGATAACTTCTCACATAGTTCTTCCCTACTCGCCTCACATTATCCTCGCTTCTACAAGTCTCACGTCATTAGGGTTACAGCTGGCCTAACTCTTGCTAACAGACTGACATGCATTAAGATCCCCTACAAATCCTTGTCAATTCTTACCCTACTTCCACACAATATATCTCTTTTTTGAGATGGGGTAACCACATCTGCACACAGTGTTCAAGATGTGGGCGTACCATGGATTTATATAGAGGTAACATGATATTTTTTGTCCTATTATCTATCCCTTTCTGAATGATTCCCAGCATTACGCTCACTTATTTGACCGCTGCTGCACATTGAGTAGATGTTTACAGAGAACTATCCACAATGACTCCAAGACCTCTTTCTTGAGTGGTGTCAGCTAATTTGGATCCCATCATTTTATATGTATAGGTGGGATTATGTTTTTCCAATGTGCATTACTTTGCATTTATCAACATTGAATTTTATCTGCTATTTTGTAGCCCACTCACCCAGTTTTGTGAAATCCTCTTGTAGCTCTTCGCAGTCTGCTTGGGACTTAACTATCTTGAGTAGTTTTGAATCATCTGAAATTTTGCCACCTCACTGTTTACCGCTTTTTCCAGATCATTTATGAATATGCTGAATAAGACTAGTCCCAGAACAGACCCCTGGAGGACATCACTATTTACCCCTCTCCATTCTGAAAGCTGACCATTTATTCCTACTTTTTGTTTCCTATCTTTTAACCAGTTACCAGTCCATGAGAGGACCTTCCCTCTTATCCCATGACTGCTTACTTTGCTTAAAAGCCTTTGGTGAGGGACTTTGTCAAAGGCTTTCTGAAAACCTAAACACACTATATCCAGTGGACCGCCCCCACCCCCCCGAAGTCCGCATGCTTGTTGACTCCCATCAAAGAAGTTAGGTAGAATGATGAGGAATGATTTCCTTTTACAAAAAACATGTTGACTCTTCCTCAACAAATAATGTTCATCTATGTGTCTGACAATTTTGTTCTTTACTATAGTTTCAACCAGTTTGCCTGGTACTGAAGTCAGGCTTACCAGCCTGTAATTGCCAGGATCACCTCTGGAGCCCTTTTTAAACATTTGTGTCGCATTAGCTATTCTCCAGTCATTTTGGTACAGATGCTGATTTAAATGATAGGTTACAGACTGCAGTTAGTAGTTCTGTAATTTCACATTTGAGTTCCTTCAGTGAATACCATCTGGTTCTGGTGACTTATTACAGTTTAGCTTATCAATTTGTTCCAAAATCTCCTCTGACACCTCATTCTAGGACAGTTCCTCAGATTTTTCACCTCAAAAGAATGGCTAAGATTTGGAAGTCTGCCCCACATCCTCAGCCATGAAGACTGATGCAAAAAATTCATTTAGTTTCTCCAAAATGGCCTTATCATCCTTGAGTGCTCCTTTAGCATCTTGATTGTCCAGTAGATCCTATTACATTTCGAGTCTTTGACTAGCTAGTCTTCAAATTCTTTTTGGCCTACCTAATTATATTTTACACTTTTTACTAGAGTTTATTTCTCTTTCTATTTTCCTCACGAGGATTTAACTTCCACTTTTTAAAGGATGCCTGGTCTCTCACTGCTTCTTTACTTTGTTTTTAAGCCATGGTGGCTCTTTTTTTTTTTTTTTTTAATTTGGGGTATACGTTTAAGCTGAACCTCTATATGGTGTCTTTAAAAAATTTTGATGCAGCTTGCAAGTTTCAATGCAAATTGCAGGGATTTCACCTTTGGCATTGTTTCTGGCACTTTTAATTTCTGTTTAACTAACTTCCTTATTTTTGAGTATTCCCCCCATGTGAAATTAAATGCTATGGTGTTGGGTTGCTGTGACGTCTTCCCCACCACAGGGATGTTAAATTTAATTATATTGTGGTCACTGTTACCAAGTGGTCCAGCTATATTCACCTGTTGGACAAGATCCTGTGCTCCACTTAGGACTAAATCAAGAATTGCCTCTCCTCTTGTGGGTCCCTGGACTAGCTGCTACAAGAAGCAGTCATTTAAGGTGTCAAGAAACTTTATCTTTGCATCCCATCCTGAGGTCAATATGGGGTAGTTGAAATCCCCCATTAGTATTGAGTTTTTTGTTTGTTTGTTTGTTTTTGTTTGTTTTTGGTAGCCTCTATAGAAGCCAGGTATATTACTGTACATCATAGTTCTAAAAAAACGCTAATAGTCAATGGACTCCCTCTCAGCGATGGGCAATATGACAGTATACATGTGTGTCTAGCTTTTTCAATATATTTGCTGTATTCTACATGTCTAAATCTGAACCATCTGACTCATCTGGGTTCACATTGGCAATCTGGGTTCACATTGGCAATTTTGTAAGCATTATAACAATCCTTACCACTGGTACACAAGCAAGTTGTGTTCATGCCATGCTCTGTCTTGAAGAACTACAGTTGTGCACTCACATGTAATGAGTTTAAGAGTGCTTCAGGGGCAGGAGTCTGTGTCATTACTGTTGGAGAAATGTGTTTGTCCTTGTCATGATGCCAGCCATCTCTAACTGGGAAAGGGATGTCAGGCTGACTCTCCATAGCATGTCTCCTGTAAGGGTTTGGCAACCTTTGTGCTTGGTCTGTTGTAGGAAGGGCATCATTCCAGGCCTGTTTATGACAGAAAAGCTTATATTTCACACCATTTACACCTGCTGAGTTAGCAGTTGGGTAATAGAGAAGAGTTATCAGAAATTCTACTGATTTCAGCTGTGCGGGAGTAGCAAAATGGCAAGGCTTCTAAACTTGTGTGGATTCTTACCGACAAGCTTCCATGGCTTTAGTTTGGCAACTTTTGTCAGTCTGTTGGTTGAATCAAACCCAGTCAGTGTGTGTTTTGCTGGCAACATTCTGAATAGTTGTTGGCCAAGTTCAGTTGCTGTGGTGTGGATTGGTATAAAATTGGCTTTATCTTTCACACTGATAAAACCCACATCTCTTGACTGTTTCCAACTTGTGAATAAAATGTACACAGAGAATTGCAATGCCTGTGTCTGGAGACGCACTACTGCATGAGGGTATACTTGTAAAGCATATGCAACATGAAGTATAAGTATATGCTTCTTCATGCAATGGCAATAGATCTTTTTATTCTACAGCACATATGAAGTGACCATGTGAGAAATAAGACCATCCTTGAATTAACCTACAATAACTATTTTCTGATTATGGCCAAATAAAGTTTCTGCCATATCGCACCAGGATTCAGACAAAATTGATTAGATGTTTTATTTTGGAGATTTTCAGTGAACGTAGTCCATGACATTGGGGTGGGTGTTTTGGGACCATGGATTTAGAATTCATTTCTTTGTGAACATAGCCTGTGTGCACTCTCAAAAGCTTTAATTGAATCTTTAACATCATATCTAAGATTATATGTATGCTTTTGCAGTTCACATAACTCCATTAAGCCAGTGTACAATTCTGAAAACAAGTCCAGCAAGTTCTGCAAATTTAGTTGCACTTCTTTGCCTGACTATTTACAAAACAGCCATGCCATTCACATTCATTATCCAAGCTATGGGTATGTTGGGTGCTGACAGCTGATACATTGACTTTGTGTTTTTTTTTTTAATGTAGGCAATAGCTTACTTTTGCAGTTTTGTTCTGGGTAGCATCAGAGTAGAGAATATGGAGTGTGGCAAGCTCATATGTGAAAAATTCCTTCAGACCAATCTCTTGTTTTTGTAGTTACTACAAGATTGCCAAACAACGACATGTCTGCCCTTATAGTCACCGTCTTATCAATATTACCTTTAGATTTAATCTTCTTGCTTAGAGACGCAAATGTCTTGATCTTGAACTTGTGCTGTTGATCAAAGAATCTAGTGGGTATTTTGAATGTGTGTATTTATGTCTGTGATGGTGACAGTTGATATACATTGACTGCGTCTTTTTCTAATTTAGGCAATAGCTTACTCTTCGCAGTTTTGTTCTGGATAGCATCAGAGTGTGGCAGACCACTTGCCAGCTCAAGCCAAAGCTTATAGGCCTCAGATGAACACTGACAATTGCCTAGCTGGAACCAGTCTGGCTCACCAGTGTGTCAGTATGGTTAAATTAGGTATTAGAGTGATAAAAATGTGCTTAGTGTTTGGACTTTATGGAGTGCTAGTAAGTCACTGCATGCATTAATCTCACTTTTATTATATCTGTGTCCTATGTTATGAGGCAATATTTAAGTGTTTGCTCTGTAACTGTAAATCACCAGACAGGAGAGGAACATTAACAAGTGTGAAATACTAGTTTGCTACATGAGGTGGTATTTCCTGCCTAACAAAAGAAGGCCCATCAATATCAGATGAATCATTGTGGAACATCAGAGGACAAAGACTTTGTTCTTATCTCCCCGACCCACCCCTCTCAATGAAGAGGAGACTTGCAACTGAATTTCTCCCAACAGCTGAACTTGCAACTCAGAGTAGAAAAAGGGAAGGAATAAAAAGCCCGAACAATAAGATCTTTTATGGTACTTGGAACTGAGGGGCAAGATTTGCTTCTCATAAGCAAAGATCCCCAGTGTTTGCCCCGGTTTAGCCAGAAAAGAGACAGAGACCTTGCTTATTATAGAAGCATCTATTTATATTTGAAATTTAAGACTGGAATTCATTTGTGAGTATGTGTGCGTACCTGCTTTAACCTTGTAAAAAACTCTTATTTCCTTTTTATAGTTAGCTTATTATAGGACTGGCTATCAGTGTTTTCTTTAGCATGAGATCTAAAGTGAAATTGATCTGGGGTGAGTCACAGGCCCTTTGGACTGGGAGTAACCAGAACATTGTTGCGATTTTTTTGGTGTAAGAGATCATCTATCTGTGACACTACACACCGTATTCTTCAAAAAAAAATTGTTATAATAGACGTATGGCATAATTAGGATGTATTTTGTGCAAGATAAGGCATGTGAGATATAATTGAGAAGGTTATGATTTACTGAATATGATTATCATATTTGTATGCATGTATCATTTTTGTATCCAAAGTTAGGAATATTGTCTTCACCTATTTCAAATGTGTTTACACCTGGGGAACGCCCACTAGACAAGATGGAAACTATCTAGATTGCTGCCTGTAAATGGTCATTAGGAAGAACAATAGATCTTAGAAGATGCTAGTCTTTCATCTGGAAAGCTTTCCGGGGATGGTGCAAACAGACTCTGAGTTATGGCTGTAGGGTCTTGTAATCAAGTCGCTTAATACTGGACACATGATAATAGTATTTTTCCACTGGCTAGCGGTGGGAATCACACTAGAAGACAAAGGATTCCTGCCATATATAAAACCTATTTAGGGCAGGGGAGTTACATCATGAGAGTTCTTCACTGCATCCCCACCCAAGGTGACTGCTGTAAACATCTAAGAAACAAAGATTGAAGGAGGAGAGAAAGTTGTCTAGCCTGTGAATGAAATATCTGATGGTTTAAGCTGTAGGCAAGTGCAGCTGGCTTTCAAGAATCTCTGCAATCTTCCTGAAACAACATTTAGGGTGAGAAAATACTACTTGTAAGCAGTTTCTTTAGTATCTTAAGCTTAGATTGTGTTTTGTTTTATTTGCTGGGTAATCTGCTTTGATCTGTTTGCTGTCCCTTATAATCACTTAAAATCTATCTTCTGTATTTAATACACTTGTTTTCATTTTCTCTAAAACCCAGTATGTGGAATTCATAACTGTGGGGGTGAGGGGAAACTGTTGCATGTCTCTCTCCACATTGAGGTAGGGTGCAAATTTCATGAGCTTACACTGTATAGTTCTCTGTACAGCACAAGATGGTACAATTTTGAGTCTACCCTCTAGATGGGGGGCATGCACTTGAGTACAAGGCTGAGTCTTCCCATGTGCAGGGCTGGCTTCAGACACCAGCTAAGGAAGCAGGTGCTTCGGGTGGCCAATACCAAGGGGCAGTCAATATCAAGGGGTGGCACTCTGGCTGCTACAGGGGTGGCACGTCCGGGTCTTTGGTGGCAATTCGGCGGCAGATCCCTCAGTCCCTGTCAGAACAAAGGATTTGCCGCCGAATTGCCACCAAAGAGTGGAGCGGTGTAGTTTCGCTGCCGCGGCTCTTTTTTCCTGCTTTGGATGGCAGAAAACCTGGAGCCACTCCTGCCCATGCAGAGCTGATCTCAGCATCTGTGTGTGTAAAGCTGCAGCTAGGTGTGTCTCTACCTGTATGTGAGCTGGTAAAGTGCAGTCTGAAGTCTGAGGGAGGGCTTGGCTGGCTTGCCTCAGCAATACAGTGTGAAGGGAGCCCAGGCTGGTGGGTCAGGTATGCTCAGAGGTAACCCAGTTCCAACTGGCACCCCGAAGGGGGGGGAATCTGTCACACTATCTCAAAGGCAAACTCCCCAAGATGACAAGATAGATTGGAGTACCCAAGGGACTCTCTGTGACTTCCTGTTTACACTGACACTAGTGCCTGAGGAGTTCACACTTGATACTTGGTTGGTGAAATCTTAAGTATAGAACTCACAACTAATTTGGGATTTGTGGCCTACTTCTTAAGAGTGTCCCTTGACGTTTGCATTAATGGTCATGAACGACAGCACGACAGCTTGACATCTCTTCCACAAACTGTTTCATTGTTTTGATTCCTGTATTATTTTCAGTAACAAGCTTGATAGAAACCTCTGTGGGTGAAACAATACCAATTGCAATGTTGAGTGAGTGCTATCAAGTCAGCATTCAGATCAAATGGTTTTATCATGGGGTTAGTGATGGTATGAACAAACTTATTTACATTTCCTTCATCAAGTTGCACGCGTTGTGATGCAGTATCCTTGTGTGTTCCTTGTGAAACAGCTGAGTCTACCATATCACACATTGCCTTAATGGAAGTGATGAAACATCTAGCCAAAGTTTCTGGTTTCAAAGTGAAATCCACTAGTATTCATTTTTACCTTACTATCACAGTGTACTATTTGGTCGAGTGCCATATCTCCCCAGACTTTGCTGAAGTTTTAACTAGACTGAGCCACAGCATGATTTCCTTGCACAAACTGCTCATGAATTTCAGGGGCATAATTTGGCAGAAGCTTCATATCACTCATGTGCACAGATACCCAGCAGGCATAACTGGTGCAGTAAAAGGCAATAAATAGCAGTAGTATCTGTGAAAACACTGCAAGATGCAGGTTCTAGTTGCTTTCATGTTCTGCTCTAATGAAACGCATTAGGATGCTAACCATTTCTATGTAAGCAACCCAGGAGGCAAAGGTTTGGGAAGTTGCTGTTCCAGTCCGGAATCTGTGCAATACATCTTGTACTTTCTGGAAGGCATCACTGAGTGTTGGTGTTAAACTTGTTTCGTCATTGTTAGAAATTGCATTTTGACATTCCTGGAGCTTGCTATTGGTGAGGTCTACATCATAGTCAATCTCATTTTCTTGTACCCATTTACAAAATGCTTGCCACTGCAGCCTGGACAGTGTCTCCATTACCAGCTTGAGGGCCCTCATTCCATGGCTCGATTATTTGCCTTGAAGTAGAGTGCTTGCAGTATTCCTACCATACATCTGTGATTCTATGAGGCTGTCTTCCAGACCACTGTCTTCATAGTTCTTTCCAGTTACAGCCAGAAATATCTGTGCTATGTGGAAACCACCATTCTGTAGATTTCCGTTGCACCACCAGCCCCTGAAATTCCTCTGTACACCTCCATTGAATCTCTTTGACCTTAGAATAGATAGCCTCATCAAATATCAAGACACTATAATCTTGGCCAAGTGTCCTAGACATCTTGCTGACGTTCTTCATTACAGGGAACACCGTACTCTTTTCAATGGGTGATGTAGCAGCACTGGACAGTAGCCATTACTGTTGGTATGGCAGATGAAATCATCACATTAAAAGCTGTCCATCCTACTACCTGCTGAGCATTCACCTTTTCAAGCTCAACCTCAAATAAAGTGGTTGGCCAGTATTTTGGAATTATCGATTGCAGATGAAGGTTGGTGGTTTGTTGGCAAGTCTCAATATTTGTATACCAGTTACTTTTTACTTTTCCCACAAAGTTAGGTATAGGATGCCTGTCTAGCCAGTGTGAAGACACGCTTTGTCAATATTCTATTGCTATTAAAACATACTGAAAATTAGCTGTTATTTTCTTAGAAATTACATTGTGTAAGCAGATCATAAATTACATATATAGACAAAACAACAAGCAGAGAACATATTTAAAGTTACATTTGCCATCATGAAATCAATATAGTATGAAATCAATGTATAATTGCACACGCGTTAAAGGAGAGTAATTACTTTGACTTTTTCAAGAAATTCATGAGGGCAACTTGACATGCTTTACAAAACCATCCATAATTCTCAAAGTTAACACTGCATAATGCCACATCCCTCCCCCAAAATCAATCATAGAGGTTACTCCTTTCATTAAAATGTGTTAAAGCTTTTCTGAAAGGGAGGTGCTATGAATTTCAAATTTAGGCCTGGTTATCCATTTAGGCCCCCACACTAAGAGGAGTTTTTAGGCTCCAGCTCTTCTCCCAGTCCAGCACCTCTCATGCAGAGCTTTTAAATCCTGCAGACTGCTCCCAGACTAATGGTCCTGCCAACCCTGTATGGTTTCTGAATTCCCCAGGGGTCCCTGGTCTGGCTTGTCTCACAGCCCTGTGGAATTTCTATGGTTCATCTCCTTCCTTTCTCCCAATATCTCTGTGCTTAGGAATCCTGCCCCCACCCAAGAAAATATCCGTACCTATTTATCTTTGCAGTTCGATACTTGAAAGGAAAAAAATACTGGGATACAGAAATAAACAGCTCAGTGGTCAGCTGGAAGAATTGCTTCTACACTAGATTTGTTTTGAGGCTTCAGTAGCTCTTTAAAAATTTGAGCATGAGAAAATGAAGCTCTGGAGAAATCTCAATACTAAACTCCTTTAACCTGATTGTTTTGCTGCTTTAAAGAGACTCTTCCTCACTTCCCAGAATAATACCACAGGATGTTAGTGAAGTAGTAGCAGGGTTCCACTTCAAAACAAATCCACATTTGCAAGGCTCTTTGGTGTATATGTGAATTTACCTGCTGAATTCTGAATGCCCTGCTGATAAAGGCTGGGAGTTCAGTGACTAATCTAAATGATTAGTTTGTTCCATTCATCCCCACAAAACATAGGCAGCATCTTTAGTTTCTTCTGAGGTTTCAAACCAGGAGTCTCTGTGGATTTTCATTTCCTCACATTTTTAAAACGGGAACCATATTTTCAAAAGAGGCACTACCTGCTAACTTCATAGCATCAGGTGAGAAGGGGTGCTGTACAGCTAGTCTGTAGAGAACCAGTTGGTCCCATGCTGTCTCCTATTCCTTGTTTCCATCTACTGAATCACACATTAAAAGGTCAGTTGTACACAACATTATTTCTTAATCTTTTCCATGTGTAAGCGGGGGAATGGTCCCGCTATTGTGGGGAACTTTCCTGGCTTCTGCACTACCCCGGTGAACTGGGCTGGTGAAAGGATCTGAGTCCTCACTCCCACTTCCTTTACCCAGAGGTCTCCCTGCCCTTGAGGACTCCCCTTCCACTCTCCTGTCTGGCAGAGTCCTCATAACCCCAACAAGGCTGGGCCCAGGATTCCTGAGGGGCTCAACTCCCAACCCTGCTGTGGTCACCTAGGACAGGGGCTAGGGTATCCCCACTCCGGGGTACTCTCTTTGCACTGCGCACCTCCCTGACCCACTGATCACATCATACAATTTAAAGCAAATACAAGTTATTTAATTAACAATTAATTTAAAAAAAGAATCAGGAAAAATGGAAAAAGTTAAAGGAAAACACATCTCCCTGCTCTGTGGCAGAGAACATCACAAACAGTCTCTCTGGAATGTCAGGGCAGTTCACAGTCTGTTCCTTGTAGGTCGCAGGCCTCCTTCTCAGGCCCTGGCTGTCCTGCAGGGACGCTGCAGGTTGGACACTTGCTCTGGCGGTGGCCACACTCTCTCAGGCTCTGGGTGGCAGGGACCTTTCTCCTCAGTGTCACCCCCACCCTGTCAGGGTTACGATCCTCCTCCAAGTCTGGCCTGCAGAGCCTCTTGGCTGAGGCGTCTCCCTGTGCTGGGCCCACTGCCCAAGGTCCCCCTTGCTCTCCCGAGCTGCTCACCGCACCCAGCTCCAGACTGCTCCAGCCTCAGCTCCAGCTCCACTCTGCCTCAGCGCCGCTGCTGCTGCTGCTCTGCCTTCAGCTCCCTGGGCTGCTTCTCTGGCCTCCCTGGCTCCAGTTGTACAGCTCTGCTCCCAGGGCAAATCTGCTCTGCAGGCTGCTTCTGTGACTCTCTCTCAGCTCTCACCTGCTTCCTGGGCTGCTTGTCTGGCCCCTCTGGCTCTAGTTGCTGCAGCTCCCGTCCCAGGGCAGGTCTGCTCTCCCTGGGCTGTGCGCTGGCTTTTTGGGCTGAAGCTCTGCTCCCAGCAGCGTAGCTTGGGCCCCTGCTCTCTCCTTAGCTCGGCCCAGTCCGTCTGACCCAGGCAATTTCAGCTCACACGGAGGACGGGACCCACCCTGGCCTTCTGTCTCTTTGATTAGTCTGCCCGCCCTGTCAATCAGGCTGACCTGAAGCATTGGCCTCTCTCCATTGTTCCTGGGGACTGTCAGTCTCAGGTCCTGATTTGCCATTGATCTCTCCCCTTTTAGTGCTGGGAGCTAGCAACCAAACACCCCCCTGAATGTTATTAAGGGGATAACTAACAATCCCCTGCTAAAATTCTGCCACAGCCACAATATTTACACCAGTACATCCAGGCCCATTAACAATTATCAAAAGAAGATTTAACATAGTTAACACTCCACATTTACTTCTTAATACTATACATAACAATATTCATTAAAACACTACATAGAACCAATAACATAATTATCTCTAAGTCTAACAGGAAGTACACCTTTATTAGCCCTCTGGGACCTTCTTAAGACTGGTGGTTCATTACCCATATTTTCTGTTTTCCTGTCCTTGGGTAGTACTAGGTCAGTTTGAGGGATCCGGCCATTCTCATTAGAGTTTGGGTTTACCCCATTGGTTTCAGTTTCCTCAGGAAATGCTGCACTATGCCTTCTACGAACCCTGGTCAGATTAATAGTCCAACGCTTTAGCGTTATATACTACTCTCTCAGGACCTCCTTGTTCAGGCTGGTTAGCATACACTGGCAGTTTGGGATTGTTGTGGGTGACCACAGTGTGGGGATTTAGCTTCCATTTGTCCTGTATTTTATTACATCTCCGGCGTCTACCTCTACGAACTGGTACACAGTCACCAGATCGGATCAGAGCCCCACTGGACTTGCGATCATAAGTCCTTTTCCTACTTTGGGCTGTGTCTTTAGTTGTACTGAGAGCAACTTTCCAGGCTATCTTCAGCCTGTCATGGTGACCTTTGACCTGGTTATCATAATTGGTCACCTCATCCTTAGGAAAGACTTCTTGATGCTTCTCTGGCAACGCCCTTATGTTAGCCACATGTGCAGGAATCAGCTCTTGGCGTGCCACTGGAACTGGCAGTCTCCCATCACATCTTTCTTAAAGAAAGGTAACTTGTCCTCCCTTCTCCCTCATTATCTGCGGCTCATTTTCTGGTACACAGCAGTGTTCGTCAAGGATCTTCCCTTTCCAAGGAGGAAAAATGGTCTTTCGTTTTCTGCCCACTTTAACATTTCCAGTATGCCTTGTGGGGCCCAGGGAATGACTCTGCCTCTCCGCTTGAGCCAGTACTCTACTCAGCACAGCATTCTTCATAGAGTGCTCGTGACAGTTCATCTTCCTGGTTCCTTCTCCTGGTAAGAGTAGCTCTTTCAGCTCACTAATGATGTTCATTCCTAGAATCCCTGGGACTCCTTCTCCCATATGGCTCCCTTTTGAGGCTTTGTCTTTCAGGCTGAAGATGCATTTTCCTGGCAGTGTTTGGCCCATATACTATATGTCTGCTTCAAGGCACCCCACCACTGGGATTGCCAGTCCATTAACAGCTGTTAGACGTACAAACCGTGTGCTGTGCATGGTCAGGTCCTTGTCCTTCAAATATTTTTGAAAATGCGACTCAGTAATGGTGGTGACTTCTGAGCCAGTATCTAACAAACATCTGGTCTTCACCCCTGCTATACATACTTCAGCAGTTAGACAGTCTCCAAATGCTCGCTTACAGAAGTCGCTAGATAGACTGGCACTGCTCACGTTCTTCTCACTGTATGCAGAGGGATTTTCCACCAAGGACAGGCCTAGGAATCCTTCTGCTACTGCTTGGCCTTCTACTCTAGATGGACCACTTGCTCCTGGTGCCCCATTGGTTTCAAGTGCCTGGGACACTCTTCTCCTTCTCAGTGAACATTCTCGGCTAGTATGTCCTGGCCTTTCACAAGTGTAACAAATGTATCTTCCCAGCTCGTCCTTCAGTGGGGCTCTTCAGGATTCTGGTGGCCTTGGATACTTTGGCATACTAATGGGATTTTTTCTTTCATCAACAACTCGGTCATCACTTTCAGCATCTCCCCCTGTTGGACTACCAGTTTTTGGACAGCTTCACTTAAGCTTTCCAATGTTAGCTCTGTTTGGGGCAGGGCCTTTTCCCCAGCAGCTGCATTCACTAGGCCCTCACTTCGTGTACGGGGGTTAGGCTTGGCTGTCTCTGCCACAGGAACTTCCTCTTCTTCTGAGCACATAATGGCAGCCTGTATGAGTTGATGGAACTTCTTACTGGGCTCTTCTTTAAACCTCCTTTTCATTTCACGTCGGAAGGAGTCATCATGGAGCCCTAGCACCAACTGCTCTTTCAGAACTGTATCTGGGTCTGGAACCCGTTGAGGGTCTCGCCGTTCCACTTTACTCATTCTTTCCTGGAGGTCATATGCATATTCCCGGACAGTTTCACCAGGCTCCTGCTTTCTCTCAAATATCTCCTTTAGTCGGGTTCCAATAGGTACCTTGTCTCCATACACTTCTAGAAGGAGTTCAAATACCTTTTCCACATCTTTCTTGTCTGCTACTGCCATGAACTTCTCTGTGGCCTTGGCCTGGCCCCTGAGGTGTTCTTCTATGAAGTCCACATGATCTTCTTCAGGTACTCTTAGCACATGCAGAGCCGCCTTCACAGACTTGACCCACTCCTCTACCATAATGTCTCCTGGTCTAGTTGGGAAGCCACCAAACTCCGTGACCTTCCGCTCCCGTGGGACATAAATATTAGAGGGTTTCTTAGCTTCTGCTGTCTGTTGGTCTATTACTGCCTTGGCCAGCGATAAGACTTCTCTCTGTTCAGTTCTAGCTTGTTGTAATACCTCCTCTTGGTCTGATAATTTGCACTGAAGTTCAGCAAACTGGGTTCGTAGTTCTTCAATTCCAGCCATGATAGAGTGCTCAACCAGGCCTGGACAGTGCTAATAGAACTCAACCAGTAAACCAATGGAGTGCACTCTGTGGATAGGATCCTGTTCATGATGCCAATTATGTAAGCGGGGGAATGGTCCCGCTATTGTGGGGAACTTTCCTGGCTTCTGCACTACCCCGGTGAACTGGGCTGGTGAAAGGATCTGAGTCCTCGTTCCCACTTCCTTTACCCAGAGGTCTCCCTGCCCTTGAGGACTCCCCTTCCACTCTCCTGTCTGGAAGAGTCCTCATAACCCCAACAAGGCTGGGCCCAGGGTTCCTGAGGGGCTCAACCCCCAACCCTGCTGTGGTCACCTAGGACAGGGGCTAGGGTGTCCCCACTCCGGGGTACTCTCTTTGCACTGCGCACCTCCCTGACCCACTGATCAGGGACCCACATCATACAATTTAAAGCAAATACAAGTTATTTAATTAACAATTAATTTAAAAAAAGAATCAGGAAAAATGGAAAAAGTTAAAGGAAAACACATCACCCTGCTCTGTGGCAGAGAACATCACAAACAGTCTCTCTGGAATGTCAGGGCAGTTCACAGTCTGTTCCTTGTAGGTCACAGGCCTCCTTCTCAGGCCCTGGCTGTCCTGCAGGGACACTGCGGGTTGGACACTTGCTCTGGTGGTGGCCACATGCTCTCAGGCTCTGGGTGGCAGGGACCCTTCTCCTCAGTGTCACCCCCGCTCTGTCAGGGTTACGATCCCCCTCCAAGTTTGGCCTGCAGAGCCTCTTGGCTGAGGCGTCTCCCTGTGCTGGGCCCACTGCCCAGGGTCCCCCTCACTCTCCCGAGCTGCTCACCGCACCCAGCTCCGGACTGCTCCAGCCTCAGCTCCACACTGCCTCAGCACGGCTGCTGCTGCTGCTCTGCCTTCAGCTCCCTGGGCTGCTTCTCTGGCCTCTCTGGCTCCAGTTGTACAGCTCTGCTCCCAGGGCAAGTCTGCTCTGCAGGCTGCTTCTGTGACTCTCTCTCAGCTCTCACCTGCTTCCTGGGCTGCTTGTCTGGCCCCTCTGGCTCTGGTTGCTCCCGTCCCAGGGCAGGTCTGCTCTCTCTGGGCTGTGCGCTGGCTTTTTGGGCTGAAGCTCTGCTCCTGGCAGCTTAGCTTGGGCCCCTGCTCACTCCTTAGCTCGATCCCATTCCATCTGACCCAGGCAATTCCAGCTCACGGGGAGGACGGGACCCACCCTGGCCTTCGGTCTCTTTGATTAGCCTGCCTGCCCTGTCAATCAGGCTGACCTGGAGCATTGGCCTCTCTCCATTGTTCCAAAACACCCCCACTGAATGTTAGTGAGGGGATAACAGTCCCCTTACACATGTAAGGAAATGCTTTTGGTGCTTGTAGTGGGGTGGCTCTCCCCACTCCAACAGAAAAAGGGTTAAAGTCAGCCCTGGAGAAGGTTGTGGCTGAGAGCTGCTAAGGTGGGCTGATTGGGGAAGCTCTGCAGTTAGGCCACACCCCAATCAGGCCACAGCTGGCCTGTATAAAAGGGCTGTGAGCCAGAGGCCCAGAAGTCTCTCTTTAGGCTGGGAGAGAGTAGGGCCTCGCTATGTGGAGAAAGGGTACTGGGAGTGAGGCAGGGCTGAGGAGAGCCAGAGGAGCAGGGGAGCTCTAGGCTGGCAATTCCCGGCTGGCAACTCCCCAGGCTGCAGGACCTGGTCCAAGACCCATAGAGATACTGGGAGGCAGAGGAAGGCAACGGGTCCAAACCCCCTTGCCCATGGTGAGTGGCTTTTATACTGCACGAGGCGGCTCTAGGGATTTTGCCGCCCCAAGCACGGCAGGCAGACTTCCTCCGGCAGTTTGCCTGCGGAGGGTCCGCTGGTCCCGCAGCTTCGGTAGACCTGCTGCAGGCACGCGGGAGGTCCACCGAAGCTCTGGGACCAGCGGACCCTCCGCAGGCACGCCTGCGGGAGGTCCACTGAAGCCGCAGGCAAACCACGGGAGGCAGCCTGCCTGCCACCCTCTCAGCGCCGGCAGAGCGCCCCCCGCAGCTTGCTGCCCCAAGCACACACTTGGCGTGCTGAGGCCTGGAGCGCCCCCCCCGATACTGCAGTCTGCCTCAGTGAGCAGGGGCTCAGTGATGATTGGCAGTAGCCCAGACACAGGCAAGGTGGGGATAAGAGGGTTGGGGGTTCCCTGTGGAGGAGAGACCCAGATCTGTGGGGGTACTCTCAGGAGGCAGCACCCCAGCCTGAAAGGGGCACTGGGGTCCGGGAGGGACATGGGGACAAGTGGGACACCGGCCTGCAGAGGGCGCCCAGGGTGGAAAAGAGCTAATTCCCCTAGATGACCAGCAGGAGATGCCACAGGGGTGAGTTCCGCACGTTTACAGTGCTCCAGAGATTGCATGCAATCACAAATAGGAGAAGAGGTGGGGCATACATGATTATGCAGAGGAAAAGAGGTGTTAACACCATTTGCCTTTTAAAGATGTGAGCACACTATCAAACAGTTTAAGAATCTCTGATTGAAGCTACCTTATTATTGTTTTCCCCTAAGACAACTTCAAAATGTGTCTGCTCCTAATGCTGAAGCCCTCCCACTGTAACTACTGTGACATCCCTTATTCCTTGTCTCCCTCTGTCTCTTATCACTCCCAGCAAATCTTTCCAACATGCTGCAGCCATATATCCGTCTACATAACTCCCACCCTTCTGAATCCTTTTAGTAGTTCCTGATCTCCTTCTTTTGCAGTATATTGAAACTACTCCTCTTTATAGTTGTATACTTCTAGTCCTGATTATGTCTTGTTTCTCATCAATTATTAGTATTATAACTTGTAAAGAATGCAAAACCACTATATCAGGCTGTCTTCTTCTAGTGGCAATGCCTGCTCTTTGGAGACCATGACTGAGAGATGGAAGAGATGCTCAAGGTTCTTTTGTTGTTCTTAGTCTTTCTTCTTCTTCGAAGCATGACAGCGGGAGGTTAAGCAGCTGATGCTTCGTAATGCGCTGAGATATTGCCTGTAGTGCCCCTCTGATATGAATGTATTATTGTAACCTGCCAAAATAAAATAAATAGTTAAGTTCATAGTGAAAAAAGAAAAGTGAAGAAGGGGGAAATAAACAAACAGGAATAAATAAGTACATAAATTGAAAAGGTCACAAAATTCATTTTGCTCATTTAAAAAAGCTGCTACGTCTGTCAATTTTCAAACACATTGTGGGAAGTATTAGTAGGTAGAAAAATTATATGTTCCTTCTATGAACAGTTTTGCTTGTGAGCAAGAAATCCTTGTGTGAGAGATTTAAATCCTAGGGCTACAAAATCTGAAGTGCAGAACACAGCAAGGTTGTTGGAATAAAGTTCTCTCCAGCCCTTTTTTTTTTTTTTTTTTTTTTAAATAGCTGCTCTGGTGGAGATGGAAGATCCTCATGGGACTTTACAAACGAATAAAGAGGATGATGCCAGCATACTGACCAACATTTCCTCTTATACTATAAAGAGGCATCAATTACCAAACCTACATTAAACAGTGGATTCATCCTAACTCAACATACTACAGGAAACCTTGAGTGTGAAAGATGATTTCTGACAGCAAATTGTAGTTTCAAAACCAAGCTGCTGTACTGTGTTTTGGTACAAGCCATTAACCTCTTTCAGCGGCAAGAGGTTGAGATTCTCCAGCTGCCTAAGCTTGATTATCAGATGTTTGAATGGAATGATGGATAAAAGAAATTTGACATTTTCATTTATTTTAATACCTTCAATTTCAGTGTCTTAGGGCCAGGTCATGGATGACCCACATAGGTGGAAGCCATGGGGTGGAATGCAAGCCTCACCCTTCAGAGAGGTGGCAGTGACAGGGGTTCTGCATTGCTTGTGCCTGATGTATACACTGATCCCAAATTGATTGATCCATTCATTTCACTATAGGAAGGGGCACCATGAAACCCTGGGTGAGGATATCCCAGACTGACTTTGGGGACGTCTGGATTTTGATCCAGACTGCAATCTGAACTTTATAACTAGTCCGTCCCTCTCACTGTAACTCCAGATCCAAACCTCACCACAACAACCCCCCTTGAAATTTGGTAAAGTTCACATCCAGATTTTAATTGTAGCTTGTAGCTTCCCCAAACCCCGACCCCATGATGTTGTAGAGGTTGGTCTGTCTGTGGTCACTACAGGAGACACTTTGGTCTCTTATGTGCTGTCCTCTGACATGTTTTGCTTCTTCTGTATGTAATAGTGTTGCGGCTTTTAGTTTCTTGACCGCTTTGGGATGCTTTTGCTATTGGTTTAATTCACCTCTGTGCAGAGGAACAACATAAGGCAGAGGCATTTAGTGCTTAAGTGGAACTAAAAGCTTCATAGGCCTTGAGCTGGCCCACTAATAGGGATAAATGTCACTGTTTATAAATTAAGATGCATTTATTTATGTATGTAATGTTATCGTTTTATTAATTCTTAAGAGTCTGGGGTTTTTTTTGTTTGTTTTTACTCTTGAGATACAGAAATCAAACACTGACTCAGGGAATTATTGTACCTCCTTTGAAATTGTCAGTGGAACAATGTGAGCATCTCTCTTCCCTGACAAGTGGGGAACTGCAGGGCCAGCAGGGAACGATACAGCCAGTCACATCTCATACCCATCTCATCTGATGGCTGTGTGCAAGAACTCATTTTAATGCTCATGTCAACTTGACATAAATGTGGATACTACTGCATAGCTCTGTGCAAGTAGAAACTGGAGCCCTGCTGAAACTGCAGAATGCCCAACCCCATTCTCCTACACTACATCACAGAGTTGTATGCAGTGGAAAAGTTAATGGCATTGTTTTGTACCTTATTTTATTTATGGGGAGGCGTAACTGGCGGGAGGGGAGGAAGAAAACATGCCGGAAAAGGGGAAATGGAAGAAGCAAGTAGGTATTCTCCCTCCTCCCCAGTCTGCGTGACAGCTCAAGAATCCCTTTTCTATCTATCACTAAGACTTCTCCTCGTCCAGATAAATACTGTCATCTTACCACAGCTACAGACATGTTAGCAGGTATGTTTGCCAAACAAGACAAGGATTATCAGGTTTGTACTTAACTATCACCTGACTGATACCCTTTCAAATGTACACGAGTCTGCCAAAAATGAGAGCTGAGGAGGAGATTATGTGGGAGGACCTATTTAACAAACTAGCACAATAGGAAAAATATAAGTTGATCTATCTGTAGCAGAATCTCTCTAACTTACACTTACTATTTAAGAAATGAGTTGTAAATTGCTGAATGTTAAAAATTAGCAGGTTTAAGAAGATTTATAGCACTTACACAGTGCCTTACATGTCAAGAAGACTTTCCAAGCAATAACTGATTAATCCCCACAACACTGATAAGCCCTATGTAAGTAAGCAGTGTGTTCCCATTTTACAGATGGTGAAATGGAGGCTACATTACTTTCTCAAAGAAGCCTATACTGATAGCACTGCAGTCAGGACTATAAGTATCAGGTCTACTGAATCCCAGTCTTATGCATAAACCTTTAGGCCATGCTGCCTCTTGAACAATTCACTAAAATAAGGAGCTAATGCATCACAAAATTTACCTTGATAATTTGTTTGAAGAAGTGTAGTTCAGTTTTAATTATTTACTAGAGGGTTGCCAGATGTCTGGTTTTCAACCAGAATATCTGGTTGAAAAGGGACCCTAGTGCCTTCTGTTAGCACTGCCGACTGGACCGTTAGAAGTCCAGATGGCAGTGCTGTGGGTCTAAGGCAGGCTAGTCCCTACCTGTCCTGGCACTTTGCTTGGGGTTACCTTGGGCAGCTCCCGATCAGCAGCACAGCAGGCTAAGGCAAGCTCCCTGTCTGTAAAGCGACCAGCAGGTCCGGCTCCTACGTGAAGAAGCCACTGCTCTGTGTGTGCTGTCCTGCCTTGAGCACCGGTTCTACAATCCCATTGCCTGGGACCATGGCCAATGGGAGCTGAGGGGTGGTACCTGCAGGCGAGAGCAGTGCGCAGAATCTCCTGGCCCCACAACCTAGAAGCCGGGCCTGCTTGCTGCTTCCGGGCTGCAGTGCACTGCCAGGAAGGCAGGGAGCTTGCCTTAGCCCTGCTGTGCCACTGACTGGGAGCTGCCTGAGGTTACCGCAAGCCCCAGCCCTGACCCCCCCCCCACCAAGCTGGGAGCCCACTCCTGCAAACCTCTCATCCCAGGCCACACCCCAGGGCCTGCCCCCCCAGCCCAGAGCCTGTATCCCCTCCTACAACCTACCCCCCTGTTTCAACCTACAGCCCCTCCCACATTCTGAATCAGCCCTAGCCTGAAGCCTCCTCCTGAACTCCAACCCCCTCATCCCCAGCCCCACTCCAGAGCCCGCACCCCCAGATGGAGCCCTCACCCCTTCCCACAACCCAACTCCCTCCCCTGCCCAGAGTCCCCTCCCGCATCCTATACCTCTTATTTCTGGACCCACCCCAGAGCCCGTATCTCCAGTTAGAGCCCCCACTCCCTCCTGCACCCCCCTCTCGCACCCAGTGAAAGTGAGTGAGTGTGGTGGAGAGCAAGCCACTGAGGGATGGGGAATGTAGTGAGCAGGGGGTGGGGCCTCAGGGGTGGGGCAGGAGTGGGGCCTCCAAGAAGGGATGGGGCTATTGTGTTTGATTGTGTGCGATTAGAAAATTGGCCACCCTAATTTACCATTCTACTTCATAGTGTTTCTTGTTCTTAGTAATATGAGGTTTCATTACAGCACTATCTTAGCTATTTAATCTACGCTGAGAAGTGAGGAAGAACAACCATGGAGCCAAGAACTGTGTGAATAAACAATGTTCTATTATAGCTCCTTTCATGTATATAGAATTCTATTGGTAATAACAAAGGCACAGCAGCTGACTGTGTAGACTCCGTTTTCTAATATGATTCTTTCAGAGATGATCTGCTAAGACACTCTTGCATCCCTTCAGTTAAAATAATTCCACACAATGCACTTTGATATGCAAGTGTTTCCTGGAATCTGCTGCAAGTACTTGACAAGGCAGCTGTTTATAGTTTGCCTTGTGGGCATCTTGTGGGCATATTGTAACACATTCTTGTCTTCTGCAGTTGGTTTGACACCATCAATGCCATCCATGCATTTACAGAGTGACTCTGGTCCTCTCAATTTGGAATCCTACTGATCTTTTGGTACCCCTTGGTTAAGTCTATTGTAGAGATGAACTGGGCCCGTCCCAACTTTTCCAATAGCTTATCAGTACATGGCATTGGATAGTTGTCCGGACGAGTTACTGCATTTAGCTTACGGTAGTCCACGCAAAAGCGTATTTCCCCATCTGGTTAGGGTACCAGAACCACTGGAGATGCCCATGCACTGGTAGATGAGCGGATTATACCCATCTGTAGCATGTGCTGGATCTCCCGTTCTATAGCAGCTTGGGCATGAGGAGACACCCGGTAGGGTGGGGTTCTAATGGGGTGAGCATTACCTGTGTCAATGGAGTGGTATGCCCGTTCAGTCCGTCCCGGGATGGCTGAGAACAATGGGGCGAAGCGAGTGCACAGCTCCTTGATTTGTCACCGCTGCAGACGTTCCAGGGTGGTTGAGAGGTTCACCTCTTCCACGCCACCGTCTTTTTTCCCGTCGTAGTAGACACCGTCAGGCCACTCAGCATCATCTCCCTGGACTGTAAACTGACAAACCTGTAAGTCTCTGGAATAGAAAGGCTTGAGAGAATTAACATGGTACACTTTAGGCTTTAGTGAGGAATTGGGAAATGCTATGAGGTAGTTCACAGTTTCCAGGCACTCTTGGACCATGAATGGCCCTTCCCATGATGCTTCCATCTTATGGGCCTGTTGCGCCTTCAAGACCATAACCTGGTCTCCTACCTTGAAGGAACGTTCTCTGGCATGTCTGTCATACCAGGCCTTTTGCTCTTCCTGAGCATCCTTTAGATTCTCTCTAGCAAGGGCTAAAGAGTGTTGGAGGGTGCTTTGTAGGTTGCTTACGAAGTCCAGAATGTTAGTTCCTGGAGAAGGCGTAAACCCCTCCCATTGCTGCTTCACCAACTGTAATGGTCCCTTAACCTTGTGACCATACACAAGTTTAAACGGTGAAAACCCTAAACTGGGATGTGGTACAGCCCTGTAGGCAAACAGCAACTGCTGCAACACTAGGTCCCAATTATTGGAGAATTCGTTGATGAATTTTCGTATCATGGCCCACAAAGTTCCATTGAACCTTTCCACCAGGCCATTGGTTTGATGGTGGTACGGGGTGGCAACCAAGTGATTCACCCCATGTGTTTCCCACAGTTTTTCCATGGTCCCTGCCAGGAAATTAGACCCTGAATCTGTAAGGATGTCGGAGGGCCAACCTACCCTGGCAAAGATGTCTGTTAGGGCCAGGCACACAGTGTTAGCCCTGGTGTTGCCTAGAGCTACTGCTTCCGGCCATTGGGTAGCAAAGTCCACTAAAGTCAGTACGTACTGCTTTCCTCTGGGTGTCTTTTTTGGGAAAGGACCCAGAATATCCACAGCTACTTGCTGAAATGGGACCTCAATTATGGGGAGTGGCTGGAGAGGGGCCTTGACCTGGTCTTGGGGTTTTCCCACTCTTTGGCAGACCTCACAAGACCGGACATACTTGGCAACGTCCTTGCCCATCCCCTCCCAGTGGAAGGACTTCCCCAACTGGTCCTTGGTTCTGTTCACCCCAGCATGGCTACTGGGATGATCATGGGCTAAGCTTAAGAGCTTCCCCCGGTATTTAGTTGGAACCACCAACTGTTTTTGCGGCTGCCATTCTTCCCGATGTCCACCAGAAAGAATCTCCTTGTATAAAAGTCCTTGGTCTATAACAAACCGGGATCGATTAGAAGAGCTGAGAGGCGGTGGGGTGCTCCATGCCGCCGCCCACGCTTTCTGAAGGCTGTCATCTGCTTCCTGCTCAGTCTGGAACTATTCCCTTGAGGCTGGGGTCACCAGTTCTTCCTCAGACTGTGGACTTGGGGTTGGTCCCTCTGGAAGCGATGTAGATGATGGGGTTGTTTCCGTTGCTGGTGAACCGCTCTCCGCTGGTGCACCTGAGGGTATTTCAGGCTCTGGCTGAGCCTTTTGGGTATGGCTGTCTGTTGTTTCTGTCAGTTCTGGCTCGCTGGCACCCTCTGGCGTTGAGTTTGAAGATGTGGTTGCACTTGCTGGTGCTGGTTGCTGTTCCAGTTCCGGGCCTGGGACTGGAGGTGCTGTGGCGGTTTCAGTGGTTAGCATGGTATCCGGGTCCACTACCTCTGTCTGGGTCTCTGGTAACACAGACGGGGTGTCTGTGGACGGCTCAGGAACAGGAATGGGTCTGGAAGCTTGCCTGGTTTGGCTACGTGTAACCATTCCCACTCTCTTGGCCCGCTTCACCTGGTTGGCCAAGTCTTCCTCCAGTAGCATGGGGATAGGATAATTGTCATAGACTGCAAAAGTCCACATTCCTGACCAGCCTTTGTACTGGACAGGCAGTTGAGCTGTAGGCAAGTCTACAGCTTGTGACATGAAGGGGTAAATTGTAACTTTGGCCTTTGGGTTGATGAATTTGGGGTCAACGAAGGATTGGTGGATAGCTGACACTTGTGCCCCCGTGTCTCTCCACGCAGTCACCTTCTTTCCGCCCACTCTCAAATTTTCCCTTTGCTCCAAGGGTATTTGAGAGGCATCCGGGCCTGGGGATCTTTGGTGTGATGGTGGTGTAATGAATTGCACTCGCATGGTGTTCTTTGGACAGTTGGCCTTGATATGTCCCAGTTCATTACACTTAAAGCATTTTCCATCTGATGGGTCAGTGGGCCGAGGTGAGTTACTGGAGACTGGTGAGGTGGACGAATAGGGCGTCTGTGGCTTGACTTGGGTTGTATGTGGGGTCTTTGGCTGTCCTCGGTTGTAGGGTTTATGGTCAGTGTGCCCCCTGGGGTTTTCGTTCCCCTTGATCGTAGCTTTCTTGCTTTCTGCCACTTTCATCCATCTGGCTCCAATCTCCCCCGCCTCAGCGAGATTTTTGGG
The DNA here is from genome assembly GCF_007399415.2 of Gopherus evgoodei. Lineage (NCBI taxonomy): Eukaryota > Metazoa > Chordata > Testudines > Testudinidae > Gopherus > Gopherus evgoodei. Next base: position 81,171,316 of record NC_044325.1, read on the forward strand.
TTTGCCATCTTGTATGTACCGTGTTATGTCCTCAGGAACACCATCAGAGAACTGCTCCATTTGTATGAGGAGGTGCAGTTCTTCCAAGGTTTTAACATTGTGTCCTGATATCCAGGCCTCATAATTTTTCCCAATGTAGTAGGCATGTTTGGGAAATGAAACATCTGGTTTCCACTTTTGGGTTCTGAAATGCCGACGAGCATGATCCGGGGTTATCCCCATTCTGTATCTGGCCTTGGTTTGAAAAAGTTTATAGTCGTTCATGTTCTCCTTAGGCATTTCAGCTGCCACCTCTGCTAAAGGTCCACTGAGCTGTGGCCTCAATTTTACTATGTACTGGTCTTCAGGGATGCTGTACCCAAGACAGGCTCTTTCAAAATTTTCCAAGAAGGCCTCGGTGTCATCACCTGCCTTGTAGGTGGGAAATTTCCTGTGCTGTGGAACGATAATTGGCGCAGGGTTGTTAGGGTTGGTTGTGTTTTGCTTAGCCTTTTCTAATTCCATGGCTTGTCGGTGGGCTTCCCTCTGGAGTTCCATCTCTTTTTGTTGTTTTTCCATGTCTTGGCGGTGGGCCGCCTCTTCTTCTTCTTGTTTCCTTTTGTGGGCCACCTCTTCTTCTTTTAGTTTTCTTTTGTGTGCTGCCTCTTTGGCTGCCTGTTCTCTTTGGTAGGCTGCCAATTTGATGCTTTCTTCCTTTTCTTTCAGCTCCACCTCTTTTTGTTTTTTTTCCAGTTGTTGCCTGTGTTCAGCTTCTTTGATTTGTTCTTCGGCCTCCATTTTGGTATTGGAAGGCATGGTTCCTGTTATCTTGTGTTGGGGTGCCCTCCGGTGTTTATCTTCTGAACTGCAGGCTCTGTTGCCTCCTGGGGTCTGCCTAGCAACAGTGCTTATTTCCTTCTCTTCCTCTAGCGTAAACTAGAAAAACCACTTTATTTGCATGTATATAGTGCTGGTATTTGCCTCCTAATGGGAGTGCTATTGTGTCACAAAAGACTCTTTTGTCACAGCTTAATGGCTCCTTACTTAATATGCAAGCCAGAAACTTGCCAGAGAGAGCAGAAAAAAATATTCTCTCTGGTTCCCTTTTAAAACCAAACTGTTTCTTTCTGCTAAAAAGCCCCTAGCAGAGAAAAGAAAAATATAATAGTCTTACTGGCTTCTGGATTCTATCCCACCTCTGCCACCATGTCAAACCTTAGTCCCAGATTTGGACCTTAGCGTCCAAAATATGGGGGTTAGCATGAAAACCTCCAAGCTTAGTTACCAGCTTGGACCTGGTAATGCTGCCACCACCCAAAAAATTAGAGTGTTTTGGGGCACTCTGGTCCCCCTGAAAAACCTTCCCTGGGGACCCCAAGACCCAAATCCCTTGAGTCTCACAACAAAGGGAAATAATCCTTTTTCCCTTCCCCCTCCAGGGGCTCCTGGAGAGATGCAGAGACACAAGCTCTGTGAATCTAAACAGAGGGAGTCCACCCTCTGTAATTCCAGTCCTGGAAACAAAAGCACTTTCCTCTTCACCCAGAGGGAATGCAAAATCAGGCTAGCAAATCCAACACACCCAGATCTCCCCCTGATTTCTTCCTCCCACCAATTCCCTGGTGAGTACAGACTCAATTTCCCTGAAGTTCCTCCACTAAAGAAAAAACTCCAACAGGTCTTAAAAGAAAGCTTTATATAAAAAGAAAGAAAGAAAAATACATACAAATGGTCTCTCTGTATTAAGGTGACAAATACAGGGTCAATTGCTTAAAAGAATATTGAATAAACAGCCTTATTAAAAAAGAATACAAATCAAAGCACTCCAGCCACTATAGACATGTAAATACAAAAACAACAAAACCATGTTTGCTACTTACACTTGGAAACAGAAGATTAGAAAACAGAAATCACTTCTTAAAGCTGAGAGAAAAGCAGGCAGACAGACAAAGACCTCAGACACAAAATTCCCTCCACCCAGAGTTGAAAAAAATCCTGTTTCCTGATTGGTCCTCTGGTCAGGTGGTTCAGGTGAAAGAGACATTAACCCTTAGCTATCTGTTTATGACACTCTGGTCCTCTCAATTTGGAATTCTACTGATCTTTTGGTCTCCTTGAGGAACACTACCATAAGAATGAAACTATTTGCTTACTGGAAAGGAAATGCTAGCAGTCAGACTGGGAGATTTAAGGTGGATATGTGTGCCAAAGACATCAATTGATTTTTGGTTTCAGTAATTTCTCAAGTAGTTTATGTAATAAAGAGATACAAATAAGCACACAGAACTACGAATATGTGTCTAAATTTTTTATCTGATCACTAGATGTATAAAAAACTGTATATTCCTTCCTCCACCCCACACATCTGAGGTTTAGTGTTTTGTTTCTTGGTTTGGTTGCTTCAAATTTTGTTTATTTTCAGGCTGTAAACTCCTTGGGCCATAGACTGATTTTTCTTCTGTGTTTGGAAATTCCTTGGCACGCTATGGACAATAAATACCACAATATCAAGAATAAATAATGACCCACATTTTCAAACTTAGGACAGGATTTTTAAAGTGTGTACCTAAAGTTAAGTTCTGAGAATCTTTCTTTAAGTGTCTAGGCATTTTTTAAATATATATATTTTTAAGTACTAAGCCTTAATGTAATTAGGAATTTTTTGAAAATCTAGACACTTTTGAAAATTTGGGCCTTAAGTGCCTAAAGTTAGACTCTTAGATCCATATTTAGACACCTAAGAGCCATAGCTACAAAAGAATTTCACAAAACTGGATGACTGGGCAACAAAATGGCAGATAAAATTCAATGTTGATAAATGCAAAGTAATGCACATTGGAAAACATAATCCCAACTAAACATATAAAATGATGGGGTCTTAAATTAGCTGTTACCATTCAAGAATGAGATCTTGCAATCATTGTGGATAGTTCTCTGAAAACATCCACTCAATGTGCAGAAGCAGTCAAAAAAGCAAACAGAATGTAGGAAATCATTCAGAAAGGGATAGATAATAAAACAGAAAATATATTTTTATAAATCCATGGTAATCTTGAATTATACATACAAGCATGGTCACCTCATCTGAAAAAAAGATATATTGGAGTTGGAAAAGATTCAGAAAAGGGGTTTGGAACAGCTTCCATATGAGGAAAGTTTTCAGCTTGGAAAAGAGATGACTAAATATGGTAGAGGTCTATAAATGAATACAAGTCAACAGAGTAATGCAGTTCTGAAAAAGGGTAATATCATCCTGGGGTGTATTAGCAGGAATTTTGTATGTAAGACCCAGTAGGTAATTGTCTTGCTTCACTCAGCACTGGTGAGACCTCAGCTGGAGTATTATTTCTAATTCTTGGAGCCATGCTGCAGGAAAAATGTGAACAAATTGGAGAGAGTCCAAAGAAAACTAACAAAAATGATAAAAGGTTTAGATAACCTGACCTGTGAGGAAAGTTTTTAAGGTTTTAGCAGTTTTTAAGGTCAGGCTTGACAAAGCTCCTGGCTGGGATGATTTAGTTGGGGATTGGTCCTCCTTTGAGCAGGGGGTTGGACTAGATGACCACCTGAGATCCCTTCCAGCCCTGATATTCGATGATTCTATGAACTGGGCATGTTTAGTCTTCAGAAAAGGAGACTGAGATAGGGATCTGATAATCTTCAGATATGTTAAGGCAAAGAAGAGGATGGTGATCAATTGTTCTCCATGTTCACTGAAGGTGGAATGAGAAGTAGTGGACTTAAAGTGCAGCAAAGAAGAATTAGGTTACATAATAGGAAAAGCTTTCTGACTATATGGGTACTTAAGTGCTGGAAGAGCCTTTCAAGAGAGGTTGTAGCATTTCCCGCTGTCATGGTATAATTCCCCACTCTGAACCTTAGCGTCCAAAAGATGGGGTACCAGCATGAATTCCTCTAAGCTCAATTACCAGCTTAGTACTTGTAGTGCTGCCACCTACCAGGAATTCTAGTGCGTGGTACACTCTGGTCCCCCCCAAAAACCTTGCCCGGGGACCCCCAAGACCCAGTCCCTCTGGATCTTAACATAAGGAAAGTAAACCCTTTCCCTCACCGTTGCCTCTCCCAGACTTCCCCTCCCTTTGTTACCCTGGAAGATCACTGTGATTCAAACCTCTTGAATCTTAAAACAGAGAGGAAAATTCACCTTCCCCCCTCCTTCTCTCTCCCCCTCCCAGACTCTCCCTGAGAGATAAAGTAATCCTAACACAGAGAGAAAATTAACCTGTCTCTCCCTCTTCCCTCCTTTTTCCCCACCAATTCCCTGGTGAATCCAGACCCAGTCCCCTGGGGTCTCACCAGAATAAAAAAACAATCAGGTTCTTAAACAAGAAAAGCTTTTAATTAAAGAAAGAAAAAACAGTAAAAATTATCTTTGTAAATTTAAGATGGAATATGTTACAGGGTCTTTCAGCTGTAGACACTGGGAATACCCTCCCAGCCTAAGTATACAAGTACAAATTAAAATCCTTTCAGCAAAATACAAATTTGAACTCCTTCCAGCCAAATAGACATTTTCAAATAAAGAAAACAAACATAAGCCTAACTCGCCTTATCTACCTAGTACTTACTATTCTGGACATATAAGAGACTGTATCCGAGAGATTGGAGAGAAACCTGATTGCACGTCTGGTCACTCTCCGAACCCAGAGAGAACAACAACCAAAAACTAACAGCACACACAAAACTTCCCTCCCTCAAGATTTGAAAGTATCCTGTCCCCTGATTGCTCCTCTGGTCAGGTGACAGCCAGGCTCACTGAACTTGTTAACCCTTTACAGTCAAAAGAGACATGAAGTACTCCTGTTCTATTAACCCTTAACTATCTGTTTATGACACCCGCATTGGCAGTTTTTAAGACAGGTTGCACAAACATTTATCAGGAATGGTCTAGGTTAACTTGGTTCTGCCTCAGTGCAGGGGCTTGACTAGATGACTTCTCAACATCCCTTCCAGCCCTAAATTTCTGTGATTCTGTAAAAATCAGGCCAGTTTTATTAAGGTGATGAAGTATAGATTGAAGGGCCTAAATCTAGGCACCCAGGTTTGAAAAGTTTGCATTGTAATAATAAGCAGTTGACGTCTAAATATTTCCATTTTTGCAGCTCCTAAAATCTCTGAAGAATTTCATTCAATAATTATGACTAGTTGGGGGGTGGGGAGCAGCTTATGTTCTATTAGGCAGGCTATTTAATTAATATGTTCAGAGCTGGGATGTGAGAATGTAGGTCATGTCTCTGTTAGAACACACCTAATCAAATAGTTCAGATAAAAGGGTCCCTTTTTATAACATGCTTTCTTTCTTGATGTTAATCTGACGGTTTGTTGGGCTAAAGTTAAAGAATAAGGTGCAGGTCAACCAGTGCACAGGGTTGATGCTTTTCCCATTGAAGCCAGGCTCAGTCGAAGCAACAGGAGTCAGTTTTAATGAGACTGATACTGCCTGGAACAGACATTGACTATAAATTAACAGCACAGGAAAGAAGAGACATAAAGGGATCCAGAGAGGAAATAAAGCATGCTTGGCTGACAAAATAATGTGACCACCTACTGAGGGCAATCACAGGCCTTCCAAATAAAAAGACTGTGGCAGTGGAGCTACTATCACCAAGATAAGATTTTTTTGACGTGAATTATAATATATTTGTAGGGGTGTGTGTGATAGGGAGACAGAGATAGGGGATTTTCTGGGTTCTTGGTGTACTGTCTCCCATCCCACTCAAATAGCTTGGATTGTATCGAGGTTTGATTCACCTTCATTGTGGGTGATAACAACACAGAGCATAAAGAAATGCATGCCTTGAAAGTGCCCGCTTTTGAATCTTGATTGCAAAGCTTTAATGTGGACTCATGGAGATTAGTAGTTAAAACTGAGCACTTTTAATGCAGCTCCACTCAGGAGAAATGGAATCCCCTCTCTCAGTGGGCTGGCACTTTCATGTAGTGTTCTCTTTCACCTTTCATGTGCTGTCTTTCATCATGAACATTTGTAAAGAACAGGATCTGCAGACATGTTGCAAAACAAATAGATAATTAAAAGCTCCGTCTGCCCTTTGGTGCTTTAATCTTTGATTATTCTAATGTTGGTAATCATAGGTTTCCGTTATCCACAGAAGCTGCTTTTATGATGAGAGAAAATTAAATTGTGTGCTGGGATGCTTGCCATTGGAGCCCTTAGCCATGAGTTTCTATCACCTACATGTATTTGCCCTTTCCCAGGAGAACAAGGGTGATATTTATTTTAGGGATATATTTTTGGTAAAAGAGAAATAGACCTCTTTCTTTTCTTTCTTTGTTTAAGCTCAACGTTGGGCTTGATTAGAACAATATCAAGAACCTGGATTTAAACCAAAATCTATTCTCATTCATTAGTTTTCCTGGTAGCCTGATATAGAAAAAGTTTGGTTGGCTAGTAGGTATCACCATAGCATTTGTTTGTCCCAAAAACGTTAATGAATTTATCCTCACAGCACTCCTATGAGTCAGGGAAATGCTGTTACCCCCATTTTACAGATGAATAACTGAAGCACAATGAGATTAAGGGCCAGATTTCAAATGTGATTAGCATCCACAATGGGGGCCTGATATGGAAAAGGGCGCAGCACCCACCATCTCCCTTAGTTCTAGCTGCTATATGTTTAGTTCATTTGCTAATCTGGTCACTTGCATAGGTGCTGAACTGTTGTGAAATTAAGACAGACAAAAGGGTTAAAATCCTGGTCCTATGGAAATTAATTGTAGTTTTGTCATTTGCTTAATGGAGCTACATTTCATCTGAGACTCGGTGAGATTAAGTGACTTGTCCAAAGTCACACAATAAGTCTGCAGCAGAACTGAAAATTGAACATGCCAATGTCTCAGCCATGATGCCATCCTTCTTCCTAATGAAGTTTAACTTCCACAGAAGGAATTATTTCATTATACTGAGATATTTAGTTGCTGGGGTTTTTTTAAGTATCACTCTTGCTCAAAAGAGAACTCACTATAGTATAGTTCATATAGTATAAAAATGACACATCATTTTCACTTAGTCTTCAAATTTTATTGAAACACATTGAAGTTGGCAGCCCTCTGTGGTATAGTTTGATTATTGTTTAGAAGTAGTGCCAATCCCAAATTGGCTAAAATCATGAGTCAGATCCCCAAAATGATGAGATTGGCTTAAAAATAATGATAATTGTAAATAATAAATTTTAAGTTATTTTTCTTTATTTCTGGCTACTGAAACCTTAGATTACATTTGGGTCATTTTCAAGTTTTTCACTGCAACCATGGGGCTAGAAACAAACACAGATCATGACACTTTTGATAATAATTTGAGCACTGGCAATACTTATTTAGTGATTTGAGACTGATGATTTATTCAAAAAATCTACTTTCTACAAGAAAGGTCTGTAAATACCAGAATGTTCTATATGATTGAAATAAATCAGATATGTGTATTTTATATATTGTAAAGTGTGTGTGTGCGTGCGCGCGTGCTCGTGCACGCTCAAAAATCTTTCTTAACAAACTGTTGGACAGCATGACAGCATATCAATAACAGCATGAGACAATTTCTCAGAGCTTTGGTGGCAAAGATGACAGGGGTCCCAAGGACAATCAAACATTTCAGTTCCATTCTGCTGTTCTGTGACACTTATGTGACAATCTTTTTAAGAATGCACACCCCCCCCCCAAAAAAAAATCGCTAGAACTCTTTAATTTATTTATTCTTTTCTCTCACTCACTGAATTGATAGGGGTCATAGGGGAGATAACTCCAGCCTTGACCTTGTTGTGCTATGAACAAATAAACTGTATATTTCAAAGATCTCCTTTGACAAGGCAAGAGTCTTGAGCCTGGCATTTCTCCCCCCAGCCTGCTGAACAATTAAACTTCCATGCTCTAAAAATAAACAGAGCCATCTTCCAGAAGAAATAAATATCGCCAAACTGCTTGAAACATTGAAGGGTAGATCATTTCCCTTATATTTTGTTTTAATCCCTAGTTACCTGATATTGCCTTATATACGCATTAATTTAACAGAAATCCCAGTTTTAAGAGACTACGAGAGCAAACCAATAATCTGGAATCTCTGCCTTTCAGGGTCTTAGAGACTGTGGTAATCTAAAGCACACATGGCCATCTGTAAGCAAACACAGCTCTATCTGTCTTAGAAAGGAACGGCTTGTCGTCTTGGCTTGGCAGATCCATAAATGTCTCTGCTTCCCAGAGTTCTAGAGCCTTGCATAAATGTGCAACACTGTTTTGTTTACTCACTGCCAGTCTCACAAGGGGGGTCTTACAAGATGCTTAACAGATGTGGAATAAGTTTTAATGACAGTTTCTGGAATGGAGCTGAACATATTTTTTTTTCTGGCTATGTTTGCAGTGAAATTATATTCAACACCAGTTCAGCCAAGCCTGCAAATTTCACCCATCCTGAGCCACAGGTAACATTTGTAATGTAGACAAGCCGTGGGTTTCTGCAAATCTTATGGATTTCCTGTTCTTAGGCTTCCTGGAATGTGAAGACATGCTCCCTGCATGCCTCTAAAATTATTAACAATGCTACCATTTAAAGTGTGTTACACAGTTTTCAAAGTTAACTGAAATTGAGATGAATGGGGAGAGGCGATCACACTTCTCTTACAGTGTTTGTTTCAGGCTGTCCTGTAGCAGATGGAGACAGCATCAGTTTATACACTGTTCACGTTTAGAAGGTTTTCTTCACAATCATAAGGACTTGAAGCATTTTTTTGTTGTTTTTTTTTCATTAATTAAAGCCCAGATTGTCCAGATACTGATCATCCTCAGTGGAATCTGCATGCATTTCCTCCCTCCTCCCCAGCCTCGTGGTCGATTCCTTCATGCCCACAGCAGTACTCCTAAGAGGCTTCAAGAGAGGTACTGAAATGCCTCTACTCCTGTTGAAGTTACTCAGAGAACTCAATAATTCACAAGATTGGGTTCTTAAAGAACAAGGTGTGTGTGGGTGTGGGCGGTGCTTTTTGTCTTTTAATTTATGCAGGCAAAAGCCCTAGCACATCCTATGAATAGATAATTTCAGAATTATTTGTTTTCCAGCTAGTACAATTTGAACCTTGCTCCGCAGTTTGGTACACAAGTAGTAAAATTGACTTCACACCAGTGAATGCTCCTTTCTTGGGCTTTGTCAGCAGAGAAGGGACAGTGGTATGTAGGAAATGTGCTGCTCTGTGCTGGAATTAGCACCAGGGGCAGGAAGGGAAGATGCCAGCTTGTTGTTTTTCCTCTAGTACTGAAATTTTTCATTTCAGTAAGCACCAAGAAAATATAAGCAGCAGTCTAAAGGGCTGGTTTGTCTCCATGAGTTAGTCCTGAACCATCACTCCCTGCAGCAAACAGTATACTTTTAATGTAAATCCCCTGGATGTTGAGAAGAACAGGACAGTGTACTCTAGTGTTCACTATTTATCACCCACATACACTGATTAGGTACTTTACTTGTTTCATAACCTGTTTCTCACACACACTGTATTAATGAAACTGAAACAAGCTCTCTGTGTACTCAGATCAGATACTATGGCTGGATTTTAAAAAATCTGTGAGGATTCATGACCCACAGTAGCATTTGTAACTATCCAAGTCAAATTATGGGGGATCAAATAACAGAGTATAGATACTAATCCAACTGTAATAGATATCTTCATGTGGTAGAATATAACACAATTGACTGTTGGACAGATTTTCAAAAACTTTAGGTGCCTAACAATGCAGACAGATTTCAATGGGAGTAAGGTACCGAACCGCTTAGGTTCTTTTGAAAATTCAGCTATGTAATGCTCTGTATTTTAGGTGCAAAATACTTTGAAAATCTGATCCTATGTGCATTAGGTACTTTTTTCACCTTCCTCTAAAACATTTGGAATCAGCTACTACCCAGAGCCTGATCCCAAATGAGATGGACCAATGGTCTCATTGACTATGTCAAATCCTAGGTTAGCTCAATATGTTTCTGTAAATATCTGACATTAACAAAGCTGAAGCAAGACTGACATTTCCTCTCTTCCTGCACCACTAGGGAAGGTGGAGGGATAGGAAGTGCAAAAGTAATGCTGGCAGACTCCAGTCGTTGGAAGGTGTGATCGAACCTGGGACTTCTGGAGCTAAATGCATGAGTCTCTACTGCATGAGCTAAAAGCCATATGTCCGTTAGCTAAGGCTGTAGAGCAGACTCATTAATCTCTCTCTAAATGGTCTCAGTGCCACTAGATGGGACAGAACACCACACCCAAGAGATGTGTGCATTACACAAGGACTATATTTGGCATGTCTCGTGCTACTAGTGACAACGGTAGAGGATGTGAGAGGGCCTTTCCTCCTCCTAATAGTTGCTGTGGCCATATCAATTGCAGGAGCAACCTGCAGCTCAGCCTCAGCAGGGGCTGCCAAAGTTAACATGTCATGCCAGCATTAGCATTTTTAGGTGAACCTTCCAAATAGTCCCACCCCTCCGTTATTTAAGTTATCATTGTCTGCCAAGATCACCACTGTACTCAGGGCTGGCCTAAAGATGCGGGGGAGATGCATGGGGATGGCCTTGGCAAAATGAGTCTTTGGGGTGTGTTCCAAATTTAACTGACCCATTTTACATACAAAATGATGCTCGTTGTCTGCCCTTTCGTTAGAAGTGCAGCCCAGTTTTTTGTTCTTTTCCGTTTGTCATTTTATGTTTTCAAAGCTTTTCACAAGGAAATGAGATAGAAAGGTTTTGTTTTGTTTTGTTGTTTTTTTAAAACCCCCAGTGGAAGATGAGGTGGTTCTTCATGGAGATTGTAATCTGGTTCTGTTAACTAGGGAGGAATGATGCAAGTTTCCTCCATCTCCTCAGTGAGTCTGATGCACCTTCCTCTTAGGTCAGTTGCATAGCTCTCATTAATGTCAATGTACCAGAATTAGGTCATTTTTCATGTACAACAGGAAATTCTAATGTGTTCATGGATTAAAATGGGTCTAGATAGTTTACAGGAAATCAGATAGACCCATTACCTCTGTAATGTACTAGCTCTGTGTGCATGCCTGCATAATCTTCTACTGCCTCTGCCAACCCTGAGAATAAGACCTACTATTAGGAAAAGCTACAGGATTTTTTTACCTCAGGTTGTTGGTGCTTGTAGTTTTGAAACTGAAGCACCAAGGTTTTAGCACTAGCTTCTCTGCATGTGTGAATTCTTTTTAGTAATTGTGCCTATTGGTTGTACTTTATAACTTAACTACATCACACACTTTATCCAAATACACTACACTTTGAAAATGAATCATGTGCTTTAAAATAACATGAATGGCCTTTCCACGAACATGGAAAACAACAGTATGTGAGCACCCTGAATCAATAAGCTTTGCAGGTGATGCTTACAGCCACGATATTGATCCATCGCTGGGTAATGCCCATAAGTTTGACAGAGTACTGAGCAGTGAACCTTCTGAACTCTGCTCCCCTACCAAGGTTGTGATCAGAAACAATACTGTCAATAACAAAGGCCTTCTTGCTATTGTATTCTGCAGTGTTGTATTCTTATTAGGATGATTGGTACTATAATTAACCACCAGAGAAAATAAAATTAAAACAAAAAAATCCATTATAATTGATTTTCACAGAATGTCTTGGAAATCTTACAGGGAACATTATTAGCCAACATCTTGTCTGTTTATAATTAGCATATCACAAACACTAATGGATTTCCCAACAGAGGCTGTGAATGGAAAATTGTTGTTGCTGGAGTGTCTGAATGGATTTACTCTCTTAATGTGTGTCCCTTTAAGATATAAAGATTGATGCCCAGATGGGGCAAGCTCAATGCCATGCCTTCCATCTCAGCCAGAGGTGGAGACATTTCCTGGTCTCATAAGACAGCTGCTGCTGCATGTGGACCATACATTTCTGCGTTGAGCCTCATCTGCAAATGCATGCAGGACACAGAGCAAGCCTAGCCACTGGAGGAGGGGAATTCTGCTCTTACTTAAGTTCATTTTAATAACTGATGGTAGTTGTATAGGTGGTAAAGACAACAGAGATGAATTATCCCTAGTTCACTGCTATTTACCCATAAATATGACCAACAGTGGGATGGGAGCACAGATTCCCAGTTCCACAACATCTACATCTCAATCTTACGAAGTGATGAGCACTTTGCCCCAATCCAGTAAAACACTTGCTTATCTTGAAGATCAGTGGCACTTGCACACATACATACTTAAAGGTAAGTACATGATAAAGTACTTTACTAGATTATGTCCAGAAAGCTCTTTTTGCAAGATTGAGCCTTTAGTAATGATTTTAGAATCTCAGCACATCTTTTAATTTAGACTTCATGGGCCAATCCTTATATATTAAATACCTAAAGGTGGAACTTGCAGTCTGCCACTTTATGCCCTATGTAGAGCTAAATGGAGGGTGATGATTCCATTTCATAACAATTTCAATGTTTTGAAATTTTGTTTTTGTTCTACTAAACAAAACATTTTTGCACAAGTTAAATTGTGTTGTAATGTTCATTTTCAGACCGAAACCTGAGTTTTTCAGTTTGAGGAAGAGGGTTTGTCTTAACACCAGGCTATAGAGTGAACTGATACATTTCTATAAAATATTTCAACTTCAATAAAACAGCATATTTTGGTGAAATTTCATTTAGCTGAAGGTATTCCAACCACCTCTAGCTACATCCGCTTATGAAGACAGCGTGGCCACTTCCTGTGCCAGCTGTCCCTTGCCTCCCTAGTACAAAGGAGACAGAGGGGGTATGAAAGAGTGTGTGTGTGGTGGGGGGGAAAGGTGGGGCAAAACTGAGTGCTGCTACACTTGATGATCCCTTGCAGTTAGGGGCGGCTCCAGGCTCGTGCTTGGGGCAGCAAGCCGCTGGGGGCCTTCGGCAGCATGCCTGCTGGAGGTCCACCGGAGCCGCAGGACTGGCGACCGCCAGAGCGCCCCCCGCTGCATGCCGCCGTGCTTGGAGTGGTGAAATGTCTAGAGCCGCCCCTGCTTGCAGTTCTAATTTATGCCAGGGTTGGGATGGTCAGCACTGGAAAGCTGCAACTGGCTGCATTGTGGTTATCCTGTCACTGCAACCAAATGTCACTAGCCACTGTTTATTATCTTATAACACATTTACTGGCATTCATTTATCTTACACACCAGTTTCCTTTTCATATAAATATGGTGGGAGAGATTGTTTGTTTGTTTTTTAATCAATTGGTATTGGAAAAAAATACAAGTGTAATTCTCTTCCTATTAAATATAACTACCTAGAATTAAAAAGAGATCAGTATGATACTAAAGCAATTGCAATTGATGACTAAGAAATGTTTACTGTGATTTAACTAATATGTGAGCAAAACATGTACTTTACTCGATTAATTTAGCTTCTCTCTTTTTCTTGGTAGGGTATCTTTGAACACATAATAATTGATTCATAATCCGTTAATATTTCTGACTTTCTTACTCTTTGGATTGGTCACAAATATTTGAAATTCAGATTGTGTGCCAGGATTGAGAATGGTCCAATTAGTGATATTGTTTCTGTTAGCTGATTAGATGAGGTCATGAGCATTTCTTGTAACCTGCATCAGACTATGGCTCCTTTCTGATGCTTCAGAGAGAGCCAAAAAAGGGTTACTGTGTGACAACATCTTGGGCACACATCATGTTTAATCAGTTGTATCTATGCATTGCTGTTTGTGAGCTGGAAAAACCGACTGAGGTTTGCAGATGATCAGTATTGGTCCTGAAGTGTGAGATTTGATCACACTTGTAAAGCTAGAGAGCGAGCTATAGAGTAGAAAATAGGAATAGTAGTCAGATAGTTATCCAGTCTTTTTACATTCCAGATATTGTATTTATCTCAGTCTCTTGTGAAAGCCACAGAATGTATACATGTATGCTTTTGAAAAATACTATTTCATACAGTGCATCCTGCTAGATTAATTCAATAGCTCAATAAATCCCATATCCTTACTGTTTTGTTTCAAGTTAACTAGCCCTTTGTTTCAAGTGCTCGCTTCTTGTTGCATTACAGTGAGAGAGGTTAAAAGGAAACACTTTAAAAATAAACTTGTACAAGAATATAAATTAAATCAGAAAACTGTAAAACAAACAGGGGTCCAGCAGTTCTCACCTAATTCATAATCAGATCATAAGTAGCCTAGCTGTTATCTGTCGAAGTACTGTAGCTCACCATGGTGTAAAACCAAGGAGAGACCAAACATTGTGGACTCTCTCAGGAAGCTATAACCATTAGCATTACAATATGAATACACAATATTATACCCGCTGTAGGCATACAGTTCATAGAAGGAATGAGTGAGATACTATAGAGAGAGGGGAAAAAAAGACGTGAGAGAACAACTTAAACTGTCTGAACATCTACAATTGCTTGGTAATTTACAAATACATCTCTTCATGGATGCTGAAGAAATTGCAGCAACACTGTTGGCACTTGTACAATAATCAATTAAAATATGACAAACAGTCTTGGAAAAAAAACTTTCCAAACCTATTTAGCACAGAAAAAGAATCTAAACTGTTATATAGTTATGGGTTATTTACACTATTAACTGTGATAGAGAGAGAAGTTATTCATTGATACAAATATGACCTGCAATATATTCTTTAATGTTATCACTTAAAACAAAATTTAAATAGCATTGTTAAATGGTTTACAGCTGTTCCATTTAACATATCTAGCAGCTATGAGGCTAAGAGTTTAAAAATTGAAGTATATATTATTATGATAGTTTCTTGAGGTCCTAATCAGGGCTTTGGATCTCACTGTGCTAAGTGGTGTATAGCATATTCTTGCCTACAGAGCTTAAAATCTTGGTTAATGACAGGAGGCAACAGGCAGATGAAATAAAAAACTTGGTTGGAAGACGGGGAAGGAGTGGGAAGAAGAGTTGGTAATGATTCTGTGAAAAATAAAGGGAAAAGACGGGCTAAATTTACAATCTAAGGTTTATTGTAAGTCCTAAACCTGAAGGAACAGTAGGTGGGCCTCTTTAGTGAATTATATGATGTCAGACACTCTGAGGTCCATCTGTTATCTTATATATAGTATTCATTCAGCTTATCCATTTACAAGGGCCTGTTGTGAGTCCACCAATTGCTGTGAAAACAAACAAAGCATTAGCCACGAAAAACACAAAACTCTAACAAGCCCAAATACAGAGCCAAACAGCATAAAGAAAAACCTGGCACAAGGGCAAACCAAATTTCCATCAGGCAAACTACCGATCTCACAAAGAGATAATTTCTCAACTAATGCAAGTCAGGGGGAAAGGATATAAAAGATACAGAAACAAGGGGGGAGTCAAGAATAAGTTGACTGAAATGGTTAGGACTTACAACATGCCCTACTGAAAGACACTGAGGGATTCCTCTGGAACTCATATAGGAGTGAGTTCCACAAGCAAAGACCTTCAGCTAAGAAAACAGTTATCCCAGCCTGGTACCAGTGGAGCCCAGAAACCAAGTACAGATTTCTCTCCTCAACTGCAACTGTTGGGCAGTTAAACAGGGCTTTTAATGGTACAGCTGTACCACAATGGTACAGCTGTAGGAAAAATAATAAAATTGTGAATGTGCTTTCATGGAGAGTCACAGGATTGCACATTATTACAGAAAGAACAGGAGTACTGGTGGCATCTTAGAGACTAATACATTTATTTGAGCATAAGCTTTCGTGGGCTACAGCCCACTTCTTCAGATGCATAGAATGGAACATATACTAAGGAGATCTATATACCTACAGAACATGAAAAGGTGGAAGTAGCCATATCAACTCTAAGAGGCTAATTAATTAAGATGAGCAATTATTAGCAGGAGAAAAAAAATCTTTTGTAGTGATAATCAAGACGGACCATTTCAGACAGTTGACAACAGGTGTTAGGAATACTTAACATGGAGAAATAGATTCGAGTGGACTGTAGCCCACAAAAGCTTATGCTCAAATAAATTTGTGAGTTTGTAAGGTGCCACAAATACTCCTGTTCTTTTTTTCTGGTACACACTAACACTGCTGCTACTCTGAAACCTGTCATTACCGTAGGCTTGCTGTCAGAAAACTCAACTTTAAAGGAAATGCTAATTTTTATATTTCCATATATTAAGCAGTGTGGCTGCAACAACTTTAATCAGAGTTTTGACCTACACACTGGCAGTAGTCCACTTTTGGCTGCTAAACTCAGCTTATTGCCATTTCTGCACATTCAGTACCTGATTTTAAAATTTACAAGCAAATAGGCAATATCACCTTGTTTTTAAATGAAGCTTCTTATCCAAAATATCCACCCTCTTCCCAGTATTTTGCAAATTGGAATCATTTTGCCCACCAAAGATATGCAACCACCTTTGTGGTGGAATATGACATCTGGTTAGTATGTACAGAATTGCTTCAGTAAGGACACAGTCCTGCACAAACTTTGTACTTAGAATGGGGTGAAGAAACAATTGTAAATGCTCCAAAAGCTTTGGGGAGACAGAAAGAAATTACCAAAACTGGATTTGACCAGGCCATGGAACCTAACATAACCAGTCTAATAACAAGTGACACTGACTTAAAAAAAAATCACACATGAATGGAACCTCTCTGTGCACGTGTCTGTAATTATATATTCCACTCCCCACCATAAGCTATGGGTCTCATTCGGAACTCACATTCAGTGGTAAAAATCAAGAGTAATTCAACTGAAAGCAATTGAGCTATACCAGTGCAAATATAAATGTAAATAATATTTAAATAGAGCTTAACTAGTGCAAAAGAAAAAGTGTAAGTTAGAGGAGAATCAGGCCTAGATTAATACAGTAGCTATGCAAACAAATAGATCTATTTGTGTGTACATGTGTATACAATATATATACGTGTGTGTGTGTGTGTGTGTGTGTGTGTGTGTGTGTGTGTGTGTGTGTGTGTGTGTGTGTGTGTGTGTGTGTGTGTGTGTGTGTACTGGAAATAAGCCTGAAGCAAAACTTCAGATTGGAACATCATTGAATCCTGGGAAAATTTGGCTCTGAATAAGTACCTTGCAGGTTAACAAATAAGAGTAGTTATAAATAATAAGAGTTGTTTACAAGTTTCTGTGTTTAATGTAGCGGCTAATCTGTGTGCATACCACTAACATCTACTAGACATGTTCAAACCCTACTACCACTAGAGCGAAAGGTGATTCTTCTT
Organism: Gopherus evgoodei; assembly: GCF_007399415.2. Lineage (NCBI taxonomy): Eukaryota > Metazoa > Chordata > Testudines > Testudinidae > Gopherus > Gopherus evgoodei. The sequence goes on from NC_044325.1 coordinate 81,188,502, forward strand.
CAGCTCAAGTGTTTGAAGTCTGGGCTTCTGAAGATTTGGAGGCCTGGTCTAGCCTGCAAAGTTAGGTTGACGTAAGGCAGCTTACACCAACATTATTCTGTAAGCACTTACACTAAAGCAGAGGTGGGAAAACTGTGGCTTGTGATCCACATCTGGCCCGCGGGACCATCTTGCCTGGCCCTTGAGCTCCTGGCCCAGGAGGCTAGTCCCCAGCCCCTGCTCTGCTGTCGCCCCTGCCTCACAGCCTCAGCTCTCCATGCTCCCAGTGTTCTGGGTGGTGGGACTGCAAGCCCCTGCCGGGCAGCCTGGCTGCAAGAGCCTCTGGCCTGCCCTGGTACTCTTGACTGCGCGGCGGTGTGGCTGGCTCCGGTTGGGTGGCACGGCTGCCAGTTCTGGTGCTCTGAGTGGCAAGGTAAGGGGGCGGGGAGCGGGAGGGAGGGTTGGGTAAGAGGCAGGGGGTTCTGGTGGGGCAGTCAGGGGACGGGGAACGGGGAGGGGATAGGATAGGTGTGGAAGTTCCAGGGGGCCTGTCAGGGGGCGGGGGTGTTGATAGGGGTCAGCACAGTCAGTGGACAGGGAGCAGGAGGGTTGATTGGGGATGGGGTCCCAGGGCAGCAGTTAGGGGTGGGGGAGTCCCAGGACGGGGTGGTCAGGGGACTAGGAGCAGGGGGTTTCAATGGGTCAGAGATTTGGGGGGGCAGTCAGGGGATGTGAAATGGGAGGGGGCAGATGGGGGAGGGGAACAGGCTGTTTGAGGAGGCACTGCTTTCCCTACCCAGCCCTCCATAGAGTTTCAGAACCCCGATGTGGCCCTCAGGCCAGAAAGTTTGCCCGTCCTTGCACTAAAGTGTAGCTCCCACTGATGTAACTCACTGACTTAACTATGCCTCTTGCAGAGGTGGAGTTATTTAGGTTGATGCAGTGTCAGGGCAGACACTGTATTGCTTACATTGATTGTTCCTGTCTTTCAGAAGGCATCCCACAATGCCCCCACTGACAGTTAAATTGATGCAAGCACTGCAGGTGAGGGTGTGTTCCGCTGACACAAAGAGTGTAATTATACTGCACAAGAAGTGCAATATAATTACTGCGGTGTCTATTTGTTGATGTAACATAGGTAGGCTTAATTTTGTAGTGTAGGCTTGCCCTCAGTTCTGTTCTGACTTATGGCTATATATGAGTTGCCATGGGTTTGTTACAAGCCCAAGAAAGAAAAGGGAAAATTTGGCTATGAATCACTCAGTCTAAATGTGAGTATAGCAGAATTTTATGCAGAAGTCTGCATAAATGTTGTGATGTAAACTAAAAAGCTGTGTTGGGGAGGAAATACATTTTCAATACCTTTCTGACTTAAACAAGGGAAGGCAGCAAAATGTTGCTGTGGTGAGGTGAGATGTTGCTGAAAACAAATCTGCCAAAAGCATAATTAGGGCAAATGAAAGTCCTAATTAGTGAAACACCTTGAGAAGCTGACTAGAAAAAAAAGTTGTTCCAAAAGTATTGTTGTCTGAAAGCGAAATCAGCTCATTTTGAGGGAGAAGAATGTTTAAGCATTCATTGTCATCTGGAAATTAAATTAAAGTAAAGGATTGCAAATCGGTAGCATAATAAAAGGTGCATGGAACTAATGGAATCTTTTTTTCAAATTGTAAATGACATTTCTGAAATTCCACAGTAAACCTTACATGATGACTCTATTAATTACAATGTAGAAGCTCTGCCATTTCCCTTCACAGCAGTACTCACTCAGCTGCCCTGCTGCGTTCATCTGTGACTTTCTTTAACATGCATTTCAGCGGTGGGGAAGTATTAACTCGGCACTGAAAGACACTCAGTGATTTTGATGATAGATTTGCAGTGTCTCTTCCTGACCCCTGAGACTTGGGAGTCTTCTATAAAAGAGGAAGTTAAGTAAAACCTAAGAGAGTGTTGTCTATGTTGCTGTTCACAAGGCAGTGAAGGGATAGCTCAGTGGTTTGAGCATTTGTCTGTTAAACCCAGGGTTGTGAGTTCAATCGTTGAGGGGGCTACTTAGGGATCTGTGGCAAAAATTGGTCCTGCTACTGAAGGCAGGGGGTTGGACCTTTCAAGGTCCCTTCCAGTTCTAGGCGATCGGTATATCTCCCCTTGTTACCTTACTAATTGAGTGAATGGGCATATCTGTTTATAGTCTCTTCAATATGCCAGAGTTGGGCAAGTGGTCTTTTTGGTAATGTAGAAACAGTCAGTGTAGTATCATCTCTCTATCTCTATCTTAGGTTATGTCTACCCTGTTTACCTTACAACGGCGCAGCTATGCCATTGCAGCCATTTTAAGATAATCAGTGTAGCCGCTCTTTGTCGATAGGAGAGAGGCTCTCGCTGATGAAGCACTGGCACTTTTTGTCATTAAAACTTTTGTTGTTCAGGGGCCTTATACTTATAGTTTCTGAACCACTTATCTCTAGTGTGTAAAATATGAGGTATATCAAAACTGATCATAGTATTGAAGGTGAGGTAGCCCAAGAAAATATACCATATGGGAAAAGCTGGTACTCATAGACTCATAGACTTTAGGGTCAGAAGGGACCAATATGATCATCTAGTCTGACCTCCTGCACAAAGCAGGCCACAGAATCCTACCCATCCACTTCTATAACAAACCCCTAACCTATGTCTGAGTTACTGAAGTCTTCAAATTCTGGTTTGAAGACTTCAAGCTGCAGAGAATCAACCAGCAAGTGACCCATGCCCCACGCTGCAGAGGAAGGTACTATTAGAGGATGAAGGTGACCTATTAGTTCTTTTCCATAATTGTTCCGTGTCTATGCTCATTGATTTATGTAATGCAATTCTGATATTTTCTGTAGTATTCTCCCTCTTCTTAATCACTTTGGTACTTCCAAATTTCCTGGGGTTATAGGTCAAAATGTCTCCACAAGTGCTGCCTTATGTATTTCTTGCATCTTCTCTGGACTATCAGCATCCTAATAGAACATATCTGAATTTTGCAGGTAGCAAGATCACTGTAAGTAGAATAGGAAGTAGGTGGAATAGTTCACTAACCTTTAATATCCGATGTCCTGCCTTCAAATATGGTTCACGAGGGGCTTGCCAGACTCTGAAGAATAAGATAATAATTTGTAAACTCAGTAATATCCATTGCTTAGGCTTTCTTCCAAGAAAGAGACTATTACTGCTAGTGGCAATGAGTGCTCTGGTTTGTCTCCCAACTCCTTCTCAAAGATAAAACTGGTCAAAAATGATAGGGATCTTTCCTGAAAATGTTTCATTTTCTTTAAAATTTTCACAAAAAATCTAAGTTTTCTGATTTTTTCATTAATAATGGAAAATGCTTTTCTTTTTGTCAGTTATTTTCTTATTTTCATTTGTCTTCCTTTTTCCTTCCCCTCTTCTATTTTTTTTTGTCTTTGTTTTTGTGATAAAATCAGAAACTTAAAATAAATAAATCTGGGAATATTTTGTCTTCCAATGTAGCCAATTTTTCAGATCGTTTTAAAAAAATTAAGAATTGAAAGTAGTACTGAAATAGTGATAAGTTGTGATGAGTGTGAGTTTTTTTGATGGCGCCCATGATTTGTTTTGTGACTTAGGGTCTGATCTTGCTTCCCAAAAATTTCATGGCAACACTCCCGTCTACTTCACTGGAACAGGATTGAGTCCTTAACTTCTCTGTACCGATTTCCCATTCTGTACATTTTTTGGATAATTCCTCCCACTTAATAAATACTTTGAGCTGTTCAAATGAAAGTTGGTATATAAGAACAAAATGTAATTAAATCACAATCCTTTAATCAAACAGATATTCCAAATTGATCTACATCTAGAAATCTGCAAAGAAAGACTTTCCCAAATAACTGACATCATGATGATGATGATGATGATTTTAATTTACTCAGGAGTGTTTTGCATTTAATAGGTAGTTTGTTCATTGCGTTGAAAATGTGAAGTACTGTGCACTTGATCCTATACCAATGAAGTCAACGGGAGTTTTGTCATTAATTTCAATGGTAGGAGGTTCAGGCCCAATAGACGTGTTAACATATATTACTGTTACATCTATATGGAGCAAGACAAATAATTATATCATGTTTAGAACATGGAACTGGGAGTCAAGAGTTATGAGTTTTCTTCCCTTAACTCCCTTTTTCTTCTGTACCTTAATTTTCTAATTTGTAAAATGGAGATAATAAAATGTGAGTTCTAATTAGTGTTCTTAAGTGTGGTGAGTTTCTCAGATAGAAATTACTATAGAAATGGAAAATATTGTTTTATCATTATCATGTTAGCTTAGTTGTGACACTAATCTTCATTCATCAAGAGATATAAATCACTCACGTCTTGTGCATTATTATTTCTCTCTATTTTGAGATGTATGTCACATCAGCACCAAACACCATGTATTTTGTATACATGTACAGCATATTCCTATGATATGTGAGAGAATAAATGTTTCAGATTTTTGCTGAATATAATTCATGTTCATTGCTTGCAATGACTCCATTATTCCGAGTGGCATGTTCTGTTTTTTACCACATCTTTTTTAAAAATCTGTTCAATATTTTGAATGCACAGTTGTCTTTTGTGGATCCAACAGACTGTGCCATTGGGAAGTGAGGCACCAACTGATACCATGGCAGCTGAATTAATTAGCGTGGTGGCAGTTTCGATATACAGTACGTATATTGTTGAGTGGTATGTGTGGTGAAGGCACATAATTTATTTCAGAAGTGTATAGGTATAATAATAAAATTCCATACCATGATTCTAACTACATTAATTTATATCATATATTAGGGGAAATACAATACTTCACCTTAAAGTTTTAGAGGCTCTTTACCACTGGCACGGTGCCCAATGCATTAATTTTCTGGAATAAATTAGAAGAAATACCATGTATGATATAATAGGGAGTCACCAGATGGCACACTTAAAATTGGTTTTACAAGTTCTGTTTGACTGTATGGAGAGATTGTGGCGCAAATATTTGGTGTTAGTTGTAGTGCAATTCTTCTGTGTGTTTTTTATATTTTAACGGTGCTAAAAGACAAGTCAAGTCCATTCTGCTTTAATCTCTCTGAGAGAATAGTTTCCTATTCCGTTGCAAGGAATCAGAAATATTGCATGATGCCAAATCAATACATGTAACTTATAGACATACTGTGGGAGTACAACAGTTTCACTGGATCAAGTCAAATATTTACATAATATTGTGAATTACTGCATTTTTAGGACATAAAACTGTGTAAATTAATATTAATGTTAAGGCTACATTAAATTGTTTACAAATTTTATGCTATATTAACTAATTTACATCTGTTCTTTACACATGCAGAGGTCTTTATTAATAGCTGATAGATTAGATTAGCTGTAAATCATTAGTTTACATACACAATGTAAATGATATTCACTCTATTTTTTCTACAATGCAATGAACATTCATACAAATATTGCATACTGTACACTCAGAGAAAATTTCTCATAAGTCTTCACCTCCAAAGCCAAGCCCTTCTCTTAAGTGACCATTTTAATGTATACCTAGTGTTTCCAGTACAAATTTGCTTGATAACAAGTCAAAGGCAAGGGGCCTGATCCTGCTATCATACTAGGAGTACAGGAATGACTCTACTGAAGTCAATGAATTGACATGGATATAAAACTCATGTAACTTACACCAGAATCAGACCCTGGGTCTATTAGATGGCATAACTTGGCTGGTTCCATGGGAGATTTTTTTGTTCAAAACAGGCTTTGCAGTGTATAGGGTTAAGATTTGAGCTAGGTGAAATTTTTCAGCTGAAACTTTTTATCAGCAAAAAATGCAGATTTGGTGGCACTGAAACATTGTGAGAATTCATGTCAGTTTGGCCAAAGTACTTGTTGGAATGGGTGGGAGGGGGAATAAATCCTAATCAAGATTCTAAAAAAGTCTAAATGTTGTGTTTCAATATTTTCTAAACAAAATGTTTCAATTTTTTTTCAAAATGACTTTTTGGTTCAAATTTCCTTTGATTTTTATATAAAGAAAAATCTAAACAAAAATCCAATCAAAAACATTTTAAAATTATCTCAAATTGAAATTTAGTGTTTCCAGTTTGTCTGAACAAAATGTTTCATTCAATCCAAAGTGCATTTAAAAATATTTTGATTCACAAAAAAATTAGAAAAAATATTTTTGATTTGACCTGATGTGTTTTTTGTTGTTTTCCAATTCTCTGGAGTTGGCAGTGAACCAAAAATTTATTATTATTAACACAACACTAGTTGTGGTTGTATGGATGAGTTATTGCCCTGCTAGGGGTATTTCTTGAGTAAAGAGTATAAAGAGCCCATAAAGAAAAATCCCTTGACTTTCCTTGAGTTTCTGTGGAAAAGATGCACCACAAGATTAAAGTGATAACACATTCAGGTGACCATATCTGCATGCTTGCAGGTGTGCATTTCAGAACTGCTGGAAAGTAAAGTTTGGTTCCTGATGTGAAGTTTTCTAAATAATAAGGGCTTGATTCTGTATTGCACTGTACCTTGTGTGATCAGATAAGTGCAAAGTGACTGAAAAGTGGATGTAAAATGTCAAAAAGTAGCATATTACACACACTTTGCACTAGTGTGAGTGGCAGCCAGAGGTGAAAGGAGAGTGAATGGTGTCCTCAGAAACAGTAGAAAGCACCCGTGTATGTGCATATACACATGCACGTGTGCACACCTGCTTTACCTTTAGTACTTCAGTTTTTTTTCTCAGTATGTGAAGGAACACATTTGCTAGCCTTACATTTTGATATAAAATGTCCAAGTTAATGCAAGTGTCTTTAACTCTATTAACGTTAAAATTTGATGTAGAGTGGATGTGTTGCAACCTGTTTAACCTCCAGTAAAGAAGTTGTTTCCCAATAAGACTAATTTCATTTATGGCACAAGCAAATGGAAGTGATTCATTCCTGACAACTCTAATGTTTTCATTAACTTTGGTACATAATAAGAAAAAGGGTATCTTCATATAACATTATGACTAATGCAGAATACTTAATTTGCAAGCTAACATTTCTACTCACAAAACAAGACTTTGGCTTGTTAATACATTTTGATCTGAGCAGGATTATTTTCCACTAATGGAAACAGTGGGACCATAGTACTGCAATGTTTTGCAGAAACACCATTTTTTTTCATCTGATGTGGATTGCAAATATTAAACTGCCCTACACTATGTGAGGAACATAAGGGAAACACTGCAGAGAAAGGCTTGATCAAGATGGTAGAGACTTTTGTTGAACTCCTGGTTTTATTGACATCAGTAGGAGTTTTTCAGTTGACATCCGTGGAGACGGGACTTCACCCGTCAAATCTTGATTTCCTTCTCTCTAGAGCTGAGTTGACCAGAATTGGAAATCACACAGGTGCGCTGAAGATTTGATTTGTTTCTTTGGATCTGTGGATCCTTTCACTTAATTACTCAGCCTCTTTGAGAAGAAAGTTGATTGTGTAAGCAAATTTTTCTGCTTTTGCAATAAATGATGGGTGAACAATTAGTTTCTTTTCAAATAGTTTATATGAATAGTTTAGCATTGTTGGCCTCCACAGTCTTTCCTCACCATTTGCTTCCAAGTGAGGGATTTTTACAGGATAATAACAATGTGAATCCAATCCACTGCTTACTTCTGTTTTGTGTATGACTCTTTTTCAACAAAAAGGCCATGTTTACAAGGCACTGATTAATTTTGAAAGAACCTACGTAAAAGGCAACACATCAGCCTTTGCAAGTTTCTATCAATATCTAGTGGTGAATTCTGCCTAATGAAACAAAGATCTATCCAGGGGTAATAAAGATCCTTTCATTCAATAAAAGGAAGTGGTTTATTTTAGTTAAATGTGGTCTGTTAAGGAGATTTAATTTTCTTTGCTGGTGTTGAAGCTTGTTGTGACCCACAATAATTTTATTTTCCTTTTGAGGCTGCTGTGTGTTTAGTATATCATTTAAGGATGAAAGACAATTTTGACAGCAACCAATAGACTTTATGTAGGAAATGGCAAAGCCATTTTGCCAAGCTCTGAACACTACTGTAAGATTGCAGGCTTGACCTATATTCACATGCTGTTTGGTTTTCCTTCTGTTTGAGAGCTACTGTGGGGAAAGAAATATCCAACGGGGGTGGGTGGAAAACTGGGCAGACAAATAGAGAAGAAAGAAAATCTGGAAATAAGGACAAGAGAGAAAACATATACTGAAGACAGAGGGTGGAAAATGGAGCAGAGTACAGAGCAGATTGAAAACTTATTTCAGAGAGATTGCGAAAAAGGAGAAGATAAAGTGGAAGAAAAATTGTAATGCAAAATAAATACAGTTGGTCACGTCCTTTTTTACATTACAGTCCAGTGGCATAAAGGGACTGAAAAGCTGGGGTTAGACATTGTTTGGATATAATAAATCAAATGCCAAAATAATAAAAAGTCTATGAGAAAACCTCAAAGTAGCAAAATCTTGATTTTGTATGGTACTGCCATGCACCTAGATAGCAATGATTAGAAGTGAATTAACACTGGCATGCTAAATGTGTAATGAGAAGTTTCCTTCAAGCTTTGGTCTTGTTCTGAGATAGAAAAGCTAATCAGAGAGCTTGTCAGCATCCAGTTGTGGTCAAATTCATCTGAGTACAGCAGCTAAAGTAGTCATGATACTATTTTGAGTAATGTTAATATAGGAATCATAGCTTCTATAAGTGATACAGTACCTCCTGAGAGTGATGTTACTGTAACAGATGTCAATTTCCTGAAATATCCTGAATAAACGTTATTGAATTAAATTTAATAACTTTGGGGTGCAATGTACTAAAAACACAATATTTTTGTGTTATTGTGGGATTGTATATATAGGAGGAACTTGAGATGCCAGCTTCTTGATTGAGCAAATGGACAGAACATCTGGTCCATGAAAGGCCCCAATCTTTAGGGAAGGCTTGGAAGGATTTGGCCTACTGAGGCCCCATAAGACTGTGCGCTAGTTCTGAGCTAAGGCTGTTATAAACTTTTGGCCACAAAAGAGGACCCCTTTGTGGGGGAGAGAGAGGAGATCTTGGTTGGGCAGGGGGGTTGGAAGACTTACATGACAGAACCCATAGTGCAGACAGTTGGGGTGATCTCTGGTAATCTCGTTAGCATGTGTGTAGGTTCTTGTATTGTTTTTAATATGTTTACTGCTTTTACCTTAAGACCAAAGTAGGCTTGTATACAAAGTACTATGTGGTAATTTGTAATGTAGCAATTTAACTGTGCATTGTCTCTGAGGGAAGAAGTGAAGTAGTCTTGCTTAGGCAGACTGTCTTTTGCTGGGAATAACACAATGAAGGCAGGGAACTATTTTGCCTGGAAATACCTTGGTCAAGAGAGAAGGAAAGGGATGTGGGTCTCCACCCGAGAAAGTCACTAGGTAGCCAGAAGCCTAAGAGTGGGTACTCTTGAGGGACCACTAAAGGGAAATATACGTGCAGTTTCGCTAAACTATGACACTCACCATGTAGTCCAGCGCAGTTGACCCTTACTACTGTCATCAGTTTTGTCAGATCAACAGGGCTTATGATGCTATGATTCAAAATGGTGATGAGCAAGCTGTTACAAAGGGCATATCATGCAGTTAAACATCTCTTCATTGGAGGGAGAATTCCATGATAGACAGTAGAGGGAAAACAAAGTGTGAGTTCATTCACTCCCTTTTTCATTGGCCAGAACAAGATGGTTCCTTACAGAGCTATTTTCTAGTGCTTTGTCTAGGCTACTTGTACATGTCTCAAACTTCACCATATTCCTTTGGAGACCATTCTGCTGTTTAATACATCTTCACCTTTTTCTTTCCTAATATACAGCCTATCTTTTTCTTTTCTTAAAGTCCCATCAAATTATTTCTAAAATTATACCTCTTAGAACATGTTGACTAATTATTCTTGTGCTTCCAGAACCTTATGGCTGCCTCTGTTCATTATTTAGCCAAGCTATATGTATATAATTATTTTAATTTCCATTAAGTCAATCCCTCCATCATTTTAATTATGTATACTTTTTTTCTCTGAATTCCCTTCCAATTTCCTTGAAGTCTCATCAGTTTTGGAGAGGCCATCCCAAAGAGTGACTGGAGAATGAGACAACTTCATGACTTGAGGAGTATTCACCAGAACTGTAACTAAGCGGCTCACCTTCCATGTCAATGTCCTTGTCTAGCAGCAGGTGCTGTAAACTTAAACACATTAATTTAAAATTAAATGAATCTCAGTTGAATCATGCTGGTATGTCACCCATGAAAATACAATTATGTTGCTTTGGCTTGTGGAAAGCTCTTCATCATCACGTTAAAAAAAGTACTTTCTCCCATTCATGAATAAATCATGTTCCTCACGCTTTGTGAAGAGGATATATTATTGGTGGGGAGAGGGATGCAGGGACAGGGGAATATAGATAGATAATTGTTGAGATAAGGCAAAGTGTATTGAGTGAGTCTAGCCTCTTAGGGCTTCCCCAGAGACTTTTGAAGGTTGGAGCACATAACCTAAGGATACTGTGTACATTGGGCTTGTTAGGTCCTTAACCTGAGAGGTGCTGATCAGCAAGAAATCCCACTGACTTGAGTGGGGGTTGAAAGTGCTCTTCACCTCTCAAGATTAAGCTCTTAATGGAGGTGATGTGTTGGACTATAGAATAATCATGAGCCTAAATTGTACTATACCAGAAGCTCCTCTTAAAGATTACAGGAACATGTATCCAGATATCAACAGAGAGTGTCATTTGGGAGTGTGGTAACAGTGTGTGGATATAATGGGGGTCAAACAGGTCCCTGTTTTTGACTGATGTATTTTGATGCATTATTAAGGATATGAGATGCCCATTGACATATGTGCTTCACCATCCCTTTTGATATATAAAGGTTCTACTGTATAATACAGTATTAGACCACAAAAAATAAAAATTGTGTTCCTACAGTAGTGTAAAAATATCATTCCTATATATCTAACCTATCCAATTTTTATTTATTTATTTTGCTATTTGCCTCTGTCAAATACCTTCCTACTTCACCTAGTTGTTGCTTATTTTCGCTTAGAGTAAATTCTAACAGGCAGTAGCACAAACTCATTCTGGGATCTGAAAATCCAGGTGTATTTTTGCTTTCTCTCATAGTAGTCACTATTCAAAAGTGAACTTTCATACAGTAGTATCTGAAATACTTCATTTATTTCTGGAGTTGGTTTACCCCACATAAAAGTTTCAATGAAGTTTTTATTTTTTCCCACCAATAATCTAGTTTGACAAAAAAAAATCATCACATAATCAAAACTGGGGAAATGTGGACCAGTATTATAGTTAGCTGTAAAAAATCCAGCCAACCAAGAAACAAACACACAAATAACAAAAAATTGATGAAATTTTTCAAGTCTTTTCCCCTGCCAAAAATAGTTTTGTTTTTTGGTTAAAAAAATTTCATTGAAAATGTGAAAGTCAGAAAATGTTGACTAACTTCAGTTATTTTCTTTTCTGGGTAGAGTAGGAAACTGGCTATTTCCACTGTTACATTTTGATAACAGTAGCCAGTTGTCACTTTGGAACGATCATCACCAAATAAAGTTTCTGTTTTCAGAACTTATCTGATTGCATTATTGATGTTTCTTAAGAGTGTGTGCAAAATTATGCATTGTAAAACACACCTACTCCCCTGCAAATGTATGTATCCTGCAGGGTTCGAAGGAGCACAAAGTTACAATCGGGGAATGTCAGCAGATAATGGCTCAAAGCTGCACAGGGACCAGATATGTTGAGTGCCATTTTTTAATAGTTACTCTTCTGAATATGACAGCACTTTAAATTAATGTCAACTTTTGTCTGCTACTGAGTAATGCACCTAAACTGTCCCTTCATCTTCTCTTGTAAGAAGACCTGAACTAAATATGTTTTCAGTTTGCAGTAATCCTTTCCAGAGCTATGATCTAGCATTGGCATTAAGTACTTTCCCCCTGCCTGTTGATGATGATGATTACATGCTCACAATTTACAAGGTATTTTACACATTTCAGCTGACAGCAGAAGGGCATTACTTCACATTTAAATAGCATTCATATTTTGTCCAAATAAATGATTCATACTTCTGATTTCATGATGTCTTTTGTTGGTTTCTTTGAATGTGATCACCAGCATGTGAAATGTGGAGAAATTCACATTTTGAAAATGTTATAAAATTATATGTTTTGGCAGATGAAAGACACTATGAGATATGATATAGTTCTTTAATCCTTCTTTGTTCCTTCTGCATGTTGTTACTCTAGCACTTCAGGCAAAGAAGATAGAATAAACAAGGAAGTAGTAGGTCAGGAGGAGTAAGTTAATGTTTGGGGTACTTTTTAAATGATTATTTATGTATGTCTATTGTAATGCTATTCTAATAACGGCTCAAATCCTGAAGTGCCTACTTAGTACTTGGGTGCAAAACTTCCCTTGCCTTCAGATCAGGATTTGGTCCACATAAAGTAATTAATAAATAACAATATTTGTTTTCTAGTACCATTTTGGGGACCCTTTTTACTAGTAGTAGACAGGCCCTGTCCCTACAAGCTTTTAGTTGAGATAGACAGGACAGACAAAGAATAGAAGGGGAGACAGGTACAGAGAGGTGAAATGACTTGTTTAAATGCTCAGAGATGGGATTAGGACCCAGGGTTGACATCAGTAGGGACAGGATTTTATCCCAGATCTCCAGATTCTTCTCCCAGAGTCCTGGAGCTCACTGCCTCTATTAAATCTATATATGTCTAATTAGTAATAATACTAAGTTCACACCAGAATTCCACACCACAGTGATGGTGGTGGTGGTGGTGATACTAAGGGTTTTGGGAATGTCTGCAATGCAATTAGACACCCATGGCTGGCCCATGCCAGCTGGCTCAGGCTCAAAGGACTTGAGCTGTGTGACTGTTTAATTGTGGTGTAGACGTTCTGACTTGTGCTGCAGCCCAGGCTCTGGTACCTTCCCATCTTGCAGGGTTCTAGAGCCTGGGCTGAGCCCAGACATCTACACTGCAATTAAACAGCCCCTTATCTGGAGCCCTGCAAGCCTGAGTTAGCTAACGTGGGCCAGCCACAGGTTTTTAATTGAACTGTAGAGTTACCCTTAGTTTTAAAAGGTAGTTGCAAGGAATATCCTTAAAAGTGTATGGGTATCTGATACTCCTGGCATTGCTGGATACACGTTAGCCAATCACCTGATGACAAGGTGACACCTACTTGATTTCCTAAATTCCCATTTTTCATTTGTAAATATGGGATTCCATAAGTGCATTAGCTGCCACAAACTTTAAATAAAGGGGAAAGGCTATCCATGTGAAACTTGGTAAATAAATGGAAAATTAAATTACAATAATAATGCATTAAAATTTTGCCTGAGCCAAATAAAGCTGCATGAGAGATGTCAGTTAACCATGTAGGGTGAAATGAAAGGCCTCTTTTCAGCATGATTACAGGTGTTCTTCACATTTGAGTTTCTAAGGAGTGTGACAGCCACTACAGTAGGATTGCCATGGAGAGCAGCTATCCATCCTTCCCCTTGTTATAAATGTTTTGGCTTCAGTTCCAAGAATAAAAGAACATGAGTACTTGTGGCACCTTAGAGACTAACACATTTATTTGTCTAAGGGTGCCACAAGTACCCCTTTTTGCAGATACAGACTAACATGGCTGCTACTTTGAAAAAAAATTCCAAGAATGTCATCCATTGGCATGTCTCCAATATCACTCAGGCCACTTTGCCCATCGTTCTGCATTTTAGAAATAATGCAGGGAATGGTAACCTCATATGTAGCAGGAGGCCAGATAGGACAAATTTGGGAGATGGAGCAATTTAACAACATAATTTCTGGATAGTTCCAAAATTTGTTATTAAATCTCTCATCCAACTGTGACCTGCTTGGTGCAATGTGTAATGCTTTCTTTTCTGATGTGCTGACTCTAGTGTAGCTATAGAGGGGGAAAAAATGCTGAAAGCACTGATCTTGGAACCCATTCAGCTTTCTTTCACCCGTAACTTGTAATAAACAGCTGTCAGGACTACAAGAGTCCCTACATTTTTACAACTGTGTGCTCATCACACACGCAGCAAGCATCAGTGGTGTCCTTGGTCAACAATTTTAGTGAGGTCCAATCCACAACTGTATGGAAAAGTGTTAAGGTCCACAGACATGTTCTGCTTTCTGTAAGGGAGAAAAGAGAGAGAGCAAAATGTCTCTGATGCTTAATTGATCTGGTGATCTTAAATGTTTATCTGTGGCTGTAGAAAGCACTGTGGAGATGGCTGGACTCAAATGTCTTCACATGCCTTCCACTGTGCTGAGGTGAAGTGTCTGTGAATGTTAGGAGTTGTAGCACATTTCACTGTATCTTCATTCTAGGCAGATGAATGAACAAACCTCCCTAACCTCAATATTTTAGCCTAAGAATCACGTTTTTGTGGAATTCCTAAATCAGTCAGGTCTGTCTTCAAAATTTCAGAAGTTTTGATTGTACCAACAGCCGTGAAAGTGATGGGAAAGTAGGAAATAGAAGGGCTAGAAAGAATGTAAGGTGGTTTTAAATTAGCATAGGGGACAGAAAAAGGGACACATTTGCATCTTTTAATGTGTTTGAGGGCAACAAATCATATGTGTGTGTGTGTGTGTGTGAAATTATTTGTACCTAACAATATATTTAATGTTAGAAATACTTTACAAACATAAGGCCAGATTCTCAGCTGATGTAAATCTATGTAGCATGCCAGTTTATATCAGCTAAAGATCAGTCCATTGTCTATGGTAATTAATTCTCTGTGATATAGACAAGTAAATTATTTCTATTTTATAGATGGGATCTTGAATAGGAGTAGAAAGGCTTTTGCCTCTAAACTTGGCAGTGATATGACTGCTGCTGGAATACTGAGTTTTCTTCTTGTGTCCACAATTCAAGAAGCATGTTGATAAATTTGAAAAGGTTCAAAGAAGAGCCATGAGAATTATTAAAGGATTAGAAAACCTGCCGTATAGTGATAGACTTAAGGGTGTCGAGCCATTTAGCATAACAATGAGAAGGTGATGAGATGACTTTTTTATTCTATTAAGTACCTACATGGGGAACAAATTTTTAATAATTGACTCTTCAATCTAGCCGCCAAAGTATAACAACATGACCCAATGTCTGGCTGTGGAGAAACAGAGACTGGAAATAAGGCATGCATTTTTAACAATGAGACTAATTAACCACTGGAACAACTTACCAAGGGGTTCTGGTGAATTCTCCAGCACTAAGATTTTTAAAAATAAGATTGGATGTTTTTCTAAAACTGTGGTCTAGGAATTGTTTTAATGAAATTCTGTGCTCTGTGCTATGCAGGAAATCAGAGAGATGATCACAATGATCCCTTCCAGCCTTGGAGATTAAATGATTTTTGCACAACCACAGAGAGACTGTCTGATTAGAGCCAGGATTATAACTGAGGACTTTCCTGAGCTTGTGCTTTGCATCATGGACCTCGCCATTCTCTTACTTTCTGTAGTAAACTCTTGTGATGCGCCTTTTATCAGATGCAATGTTCCATCACAAACCTTGAGGACATGACACATATTATGGAACAAAAGATGATTTTGATGAATGGGGAATCCAGAGTTCAGGGTGGGAGATAAAATGGGGAGAAAAAGAGGAAGAAAGGGACATATTATAGTACTGATCAACAGAAATACTTTTTTAGACAATATGTTATTGAACTGTAGACCTCATTGCCACAGGAAATCATTGAGGCCAAGCATATAACAAAATTCAAAATTAAATTGGATTTTATATGGATATCAAGAATATCCAAAATCATCATTATTAATAGCAACAAAATGTTTGGAAGGGATAGTAAACCTTGTGCTTCAGGGATTCAGCCAATCTCTAACTGAAGAGATCAGGATGGCACCTACTGCAGGGTCTGCTTTTGAAGCTTCTGGTACTGGCCTCTCTTAGCTACAGGATAGTGGAATACATGGACTTAGGTCTGATCCAATATAGAAATTCCTATGTTCCCATGTGAGCTGGCTAGGGCCACTATGAATATTCTCCTGTTGCTAGGTATCCATCAAAGCTCACATTTACTCCCTTATTGATATACTCTAACTTCTCCCAAGTAGCCTCCGTTTTTATGCAGCATACCTGCTATTTGTACGAATTCAACCCTTCTGTTACATACTGTCTTCCCTCTTCACTGCTCCCTGCATCTCCCCAGTCCATCTTCTCCAACAGAGCTGAGGAACTCTGGTGCTGTGGGACTCCTTCAGGAGACAAGTAACTCCTCCATCTCACCACACGAATATTAGGAATATTTATGGGAAGAGGATGTGTCAGGTGGGCAGCAACAAAAAGGAGATTTCATATGGCACCTCCCTCCTCCCCATATTCCTATTCTCCTCTCTTACCCATCAAACCTTGCTGTCACCCCAAAATTCCTCAGGATCCAAACTCCTAACTTCTACAAAATCCCAAAGTATATTGTGATTGTCATCCTTATCCTTCAACTATATTCCTCCCCCCATAATGGTTTCTCAATAATATTGACCGCTAGGATCATCTGCATCCTGATGTAGGGTGATAAGTGACAACTATTTGAATGATCCCTTGAAATATGTGTTAACAAATTATGCTAGAACAATCGGTTACACCTTGTATTTAGCGCTGAAACTCTGAGAATGTTTCCCATACCCGAAGAAGAACTCTGTGTCTCTGTCCCCAGTAGAAGTTGGTTCAGTAAAAAAAAATTACCTCAATCATTTTATCACTCTAGTAACTATAGTGGTAAAATTCTTTAGGCTTAAATGAATCATATATATGTCACCAATGAAAGTCAGTGATTGCCAACAAATATTATTACCAAAGTTATTTTGTCTTATATAGGGATATTCTGCAGAATTACAGGGACCAATATGTAGAAACCATTGGCAAATTTTGGACTTCTTGTGATGATTAGTAAATATATTTTACTTTGGTTATTCTATGAAGTTGCCTTTCTTGACCCTTTGGACATATTTTAACACTGTCTTCCATGACTATTTCTTCTTGTTGAGACTAAACATTTTAAGGTGGGGGGGAAAAGGTAAGTGAATCTTTCAGACTCTTCTGAGTTTTATCTTTAATGGTGTGACGATATTAATACTGCCCTACAGGAAAATAATCAAAGGATTTCAATATAATACTGTGGTTCAGAAAGGAAACATGACAGCCGTACATTACTGCAAATTGAATTTAATGAGCTTCTTAGTGCTACGCAAGTGACTCTTTGAAACAGAAGCTATTCAATTTAGATAATTTTGATTATAATTAAATCATTTTACATTTACCATGGGCAAATTTAATCTTAATTAATTAGACACTTGTACAAAAAAGTGATGCCATAACATCCCTCTATATATTTGATTAATCAACTATTAACATGCTCAAAATATCTAAAAATTTATATTTAAATTTAATGTAATTTTATTTTATTTTAAATAATATTTAATAAGTAAATAAATAAATGATAGGACTTCCTCTAGTAGAGGTTTATGTACCAGGGCACTTCTTGTTTCTGAATTGGGATTATAGCTGATATCCATAGAAATGTCTACATACCCACAATTTCCACAGAGTGGCATCTGAAATATCAAAGCACTTATCTACCCATGCCAATATTTTGTTCCTTGGTCCAGCCACTAGAGGGAAAAAAAGCCAGGCCCTTTCAGGATGGGGTACACTGATACTTGGAATAGTTAATAGCTGTGATTAGTCCTTGGGTATCTGTAGACACATGTCAACTTTTATTAATGGCAACTCTTGTACACCGATGGAGAAAGCATAAAGAGTCAGTAAATAAAGCTGTTTCTCTAACTGGCTGTTTTTATCTATTATATGTGATGCAATGGTTTCTCTTGTAACTAATTTGTCATTATTTATTAAAACTAGTAACTGTTATTTTTTATTTTCATTTACCTCTAATGCCATTATTCTGCATAACGTTTTAATGAATATAATTTTAAAAGCCCTTACCCTGAACTGGAGTCTAACATGTTCCCATTGCTTGGCAAGGTGTCACCTTTCCTCTCACTCTTCACATGTCCCTGACAAGTTTTTGCTCTTCAGGAATGGAGAGCTGAACAATTGCTCTCTCTCTCCGGTGATGAAGCTCTTTAGCAGCACCCTCCTGGCTGTCTTCCTGTACACAGAAGGAAAAGGAGTTTGTTCCCTGCCTTCTTTCCTGTTGGGCATTTAAAGGTCCAGACAGGTTAAAGAAGAGAGATTGATTCTGCCTGGACCCAGGTGAAGAACCTACCACCTGATAGCTTTTATCCTTGCAGAACTGTCTCAGGCAGTCCTCAGGTGGATTTGGAAGGGAACGGCTGTAAACACCATCACCCAGGACTTGGAAATAAAGTCTGCAGGTGTATTGTGGGAGAAGAGACACTGGCACATTAAATGACTTTGTTGCAGGTGGTGGGGATGCAAGAGGGGGAAAAGACCTTGACTAGGGTGAGACACAGGATGGCTGGACGTAATTTGTGGCAGTAAAGTTTATATGGTGTTCTTTGTACAGGAAGATGTCTGAGGAAAGAGTACAGATTGTATATTTGATGGTGATTGTGAGAAATAAGGTATGTGCATTGTGGTTGGTTATTTGTTGGAAATGTAAAGGAGTTGTTGTATCCATAAGTGTATTTGTATTATGATGTTTGAGTAGTAACGCATCAGTTGTGGCCGGTATGCATGGGATTGTGACCTAAATTAAGGACATTTATTTGTGTGTGTATATGAAAAATAGTCCTTTTATTTAATTTAAGCAAATATTTTCAAATATTAAAAAATAAGCTCTAAAATTAGATGTTTTGTGGAGGATATTTTTGATTGCAAGCTGGGCCGTTGGTTCACATTCTGACATAACATAAGCCATGTGGAGGCCTATTAGAAATGAGAAATTTTGCATTTTGTTTTGTTTTTGTTTCTTTAAAGACATCCATAACTTTAACTTTGAATTAATATAGGCTGTATTTTGTTTTGTGTTTGTGGGGGAGGGGTGATTTGATGCTAAATTATTATTAGTCATTGGGCATGATATCAGAATTCATGCAAAGCTACTTCATCTGCACAGGAAGCACAGTCACCTTTCATATATGGCAACATTATTATTTATTTATCACTTGACTTATTGTGGCACCTAGGAGCCATGGTTATGGACAAGGACCACATTGTGCTAGATGCTGTACAAACACAGAACAATAAATTAATCCTTATCCCAAAGAGCTTACAATTGAAGTCTAACACAAGAATCAACACATGACTGCAGCCAGACAGATGAGTACAAGGAAAAAAAGAGAAAATATTTGTAGGCAGTGATGTTGATACACTCATGGCCTAACCATGATCTAGGTTCTTGTAGGCATCATGGAAAAGGAGAGATTTGAAGAAGGATAATGAGGTAGTTTTGCAGGTGTTTATGGGGAGCTCCTCACAAGCATGAGGAGCAGCAGCATGGGAGAAGGCGTGAAGGTGCGTGTTTGAAAATGTAACAAGTGGGCAATGGAGGCTGGTATCATGGGCCAATCAGAGGCAATCTTGACACTGCAATAGTGAATGAGAGATGACGGGTATGGGGGAGGATAGGTCATGAAGGGCCTTGAAAGTGAAGACAAATAGCTTATTTTATATACTATAGAGAAAGGGGATCTGACGTAAAAAGAACGGTGACATGGTCAAAATGATCCTTGCAGTAGCATTTGAAATTGATTTGAGTAAGCCAAGATTGTCTTTGTGAAGGCCAGACAAAATGATGGTGCAGTAATGAAGATGCAATATGATGAGAGCCTGGGTTAGAGTTTTAGCTCTGTGGATAGATAAGAAAGGCCTTATCTTAGATATGTTATGCAGAAAGAATTGGCAAGATTTAGGCATAGCCTTGATGTGAGGACTTGGAGAAGTGCGAGTCAAAGATGATACCCAGATTACTGGCCTGAATGACAGGCAGTAGCTGGTGTTATCCACATTGATCAAGAAAGCAGGTAGTGGAGATAGCTTGGTGGGAAACATAAGCGCTCTGGTTTGCTTGAGCCAGACATCAGTGAAGAGATGTCAGAGAATCCAGCTGAGGTTTTAGCTTGGACAGTAGAAGGCAAGTCTGGAGTTGAGAGTGAGATCTGTGAGTTGTCAGCATAGGGATGGTAGCTGAATTTGTTTGTGGACAAGGATACTGAAAGATAAAATGTGGAAGGAGAAGAGAAGGGAACCAAGGACAAAGCCCTGTGGAACCTGCATTTCAGCTGTATACGTGCATCCTAAATGTGTTGCTTAAACAATTCATGTTTTATAGGACATGCCACTAACACATGTTTCATTAGTCGAAACTTGATCACTTCAGTGATTTATAGATCATAAACTTGAGTTAAAGGAGGGGGGAAAAAAAGAATTCAGGTGAATACTGAATGAAGATGGGCTAGATCCAAGGCAGAGATACCATTCTGGAAGAGTGTTTGGAGTATACATGGAATCAAAAGAAACTTGGCACACAGCATTTCCTACCACTGAATTTGAATGTCTTCAGTCAGATTTGGGGCTGACTGATTTTTTTTTCCCCCAGAATGCTGACTTAATTCTCTTTTGTGTGATAGTCACAATTGACAAAGTGGAAAGTCTAGACCTGAGTCCAAAGGGACCTCACAAAACAGGGTGACTGGGCAACAAAAAAAAGCTAACAGAAGTTGGGAATTATTAAGAAAGGGATAAATAATAAGACAGAAAATATTGCCTCTATATAAATCCATGGTATGCCCACTTGAATACTGCGTGCAGAGGTGGTCACGCATTCTCAAAAAAAGATATATTAGAATTGGAAAAGGTACAGAAAAGGGCAATACAAATTTTTAGGGCTTCCATATGAGGAGTGATTAATAAGATTGGGACTTTTTAGCATGGAAAAGAGATGATTAAAGGGGGATATGATAGGGGTCTATAAAATCATGACTGATGTGGAGAAAGTAAATAAGGAACTGTACTGAAGGTAAACAATATACAGTGTTCAAAAAAGAAGTAGATATTTTTATGAAGGATGGGTCCATCAATGGCTGTTAGCCCCAATGGGTAGGAATGGTGTCCCTAGCCCTGTTTGCCAGAAGCTAGAAATGAGCGACAAGGGATGGATTACTTGATGATTACTTGTTCTGTTCATTTCCTCTGAAGTACCTGGAATTGGCCGCTGTCAGAAGACAGGATACTTTGGTCTGACTCAGTATGGCTATTCTTATGTTCTGTTCTGAGTCTGATTTCACTTACTCTGCTTTTACACATGTGTAATCCCACTGATCTCTGTGGAGTTACTTGTGATTTACACAAGTTTAACTGAGATCAGAATTATGCCCACAGTAGCATATTTGCCTCAGACTTATCTAACATAAAATCTAGGAACAAAAAAATGTAGGCCATTCGTAGAATGGGTGACTCTATCCTGGGAAGCAGTGAATCTGAAATAAAATAGGGAGTTCTGCTGGCCAATCAGCTGAACATTAGTCCCAGTGCAATGCAGTGGCCAAAAAGGGCTAAAGTATGATCCTTGAATTCATAAACTGGGGAATCTCAAGTAGTAGAGGTTATTTTAGCTCTATGTTTGGTACTGATGCAACTGCTGTTGGAATATTGTGTCCATTCTGGTGCCAACAATTCAAGAAAGATATAGATAAATTGGAGAGGGTTCAGAGAAGAGCCACGAGAATAATATAAAGGATTAGAAAACCTACATTATAGGGATAAACTCAAAATGCTCACAGTATTTAGCTTAACAAAGAGAAGGTGAAGGAGTGGCTCAATTAGTCTGTAAGTATGTGCATGGGGAACAAATATTTGATAATGGGATCTTCAGTCTAGGAGACAAAGTTTAACATCATCCCATGACTGGAAACTGATACTTGAAATAAGTAACTTTTAACAGTGAGGGTAATTAACCATTGGAACAATTTGCCAAGTGTTATGGTGGATTCTCCATTGCTGGAAATTTTTAAATCAAAACTGGATGTATTTTTCTAAAAGATATGTGCTAGGAACTATTTTAGGGAAGGTCAATGGTCCTGTCAGCTTTTCATTTTAATTGAATATAGTGTTGGTGAAAGATGCTGTGTTGACAAATCTGGAAAACAAATTTTTCTCTCTGTTCCCAGAAAGGACATAATTCAGAAAGGAGTAGTGAAAATTTCCCCCTGCAAATGCTTCTACTTTGTTATGGAAGGACAGCTTCCTCATAGTGAGCAGTTATTTCAGGGTTCACCTTTCTGGGAAGTGTCAGCCAAAACATGAAAGATTTGAGCCCAGATTTTCAAAAATGGCTGTTAATTGGGGTTCCTTAATTTTGAGGTGCCTGATACAAGACACCCAGGGTCTCATTTTTCAGAGTAGCTGAGCACCAACAATTTCATTTTGAGACAGTGTAAGATGCTGGTGCTCATCACTGAAAATTAGGTTTCAGGTATCTCAGGTTGGGCTCCCAAAAGTTAAGTCATCCAAAATCTTCACTCATGTTTGAAAATGTTGGCCTTTAACATTCTGGAAGCTGAATAAGCCTCTTATCTTTAATAATGGCACCTCCATATCCAGATGGGTGGTATGGTTAAACGAAGTCTGTAGTGCTGCTGCTCATGGTGTCTCTATTCTGTGAATAAATAGAGGATTTAATCTCCATGGCTGTCAATCCAGCATGAAATTCAGATATTTTTACAATTATTATTTTAGCTCTGTGAACCATTCTGTGATGTGTTAGGAGATATGCAATAAATAGATAATGGGTGATGTATAGCTAAAATGTTGAGGTGTGCTACTTGAGATGCATTGCTAACACTTTGTGCCTCTGTAGCATTTTATATAGATATTTCTGGGCATATGAAAAACAATGATTCAAACCTGGGCAACAATTTCTCAAACTCAACTCATTGGTGGTAAATTTCAAGACCTACAGAAAATACAGTAAAAAACATGTTATTGCCATATCAGGTCAGATGATTGATTTCCCATATTCAGTATTCTGTCTCGACTCATGGCCAATATCTGATAGTTCAAAAGAAGGTGAATATCCATTTGCACCTCCGCTCCCCCTAGCCCTGCAAACAGACAAACTAACCCAAGGCCCATAATGCCATATAGGGAAGAGGGAGCAGGTGATGGCAATTGTTTTCCTGACCCCAGCGGAAATCAGTTTTCACCAAGATTGGGATTGAGAAACACTGGGGAAGAGGGAATTTCACGGCTGCCTCTTGTGCTGTGCTTTGTCCATGCAGAGAAGACTAATTGGCAGTATAAGGTTGATTCATTAAGAGCACACCTCAGAAAAGTGTATATTGGCTCTTTTATGAACAGGAATCATTTTTTGTACCAATTGTATACTGTTTACATATCACAATCACATCCGTCAGAAGAACATAATTTATTACAATTTCAATACTATATATTTTATTAAGTCAGTAAGAGGAAGTAATGTGAATGAATGCAGCAAATAGTTATTTGTCAAAGTTAAAAGGAATTTGTGATACAAATCTCCCATCAGGTTTATAAAGTGCCTCTTCAATACCAGAACCTCTCTTATTTCCTACTGCCAGGTGACTAAAATTAAAATTCCTGATGATCAACTCTCCTTTCCTTTCCTTTCCTTTCCTTTCCTTTCCTTTCCTTTCCTTTCCTTTCCTTTCCTTTCCTTTCCAGCAGTGTTGTTTATTCTTCAGAAAATGATGTTGCTGTTAAAATTTTTATTTATTTATTTTTGAAAAGTCAAGATTTCTTATTTAATTTAAGCTGTATAGTTTCATTTGACCTTTAGTACCTTGACTAGTAAATGTGTTCATTTTTTGTTATTTTCCTCCAGTTGTAAAATGACTAGAGAGAAGCTGCTTACACCCCATAATACAAATTATGGCCAAGCACAAAGTGTTTAGAATTGTTCCATTGGCACCAATAGCAGAACTGTAATGAGACAGCCAACCCTCACACAATGGGCTTTTTGGCTCTTAACCCCCCACCAACCATTCCTTGGTGGTGTGCAGACTGTCATCTTGTAATATCATTTCACCTACTCACTTTCCCTTTCTTTCTATGATCTGGAGAAACTGTTCTTCAGATAGCTTAACCTCTTATTTTTGCTACTGGCATATAGGGTGACCAGACAGCAAATGTGAAAAATCAGGACCTGGGTGGGGAGTAATAGGAGCTTATATAAGAAAAAGACCCCCAAATCGGGACTGTCCCTATAAAATCGGGACATCTGGTCACCCTACTAGCATACAATATTAAGATTCAGAAACTCGTATATCACTTGGGAGTCAGCTTAGGATAACTCTTTCCAACAGTCTATTTCCTGAGTGCTGATTAGTAGTTTGGTGTACACCAATTATCAGAGTGGCTATTTTGATATATTTATCTTAATGAAGAAGGGGCATATGGGTCAAGAGGATGGGGTGGGGAAAGGACACATGTGAGTGTGCCTGTGCGATTTCCTTTGTTCATAAAACAACCAGTTTTATTCTCTAAAAAACATGTTAAAGAACCATTCCAGGAGATTCCTAGGGAAGGAAATTTGTGAATGTCAGGCTAACTGTAACAGGCAAATTTAAGGTTTACAGGTTCTATCTGGATCATCAAACACAGGTTTGGACACTTACCTGAGCTCTTTCAACTAGGAATTTGGGGAAGGTGGTTGGGAGATGGTCGTGTAATCTCCATGACTGTTTCTAACACAGAGTGGGAGGAAAATCAAGTGAGAGAGGTTACAGCAAAGGAGAAAGGAACAACAAAGTTTAGGAGAATGGATCAAAGAGGAAAGATAGTGCCAATACAAATAATATTAACAGCAGGTAGGTGATACTGGCAATAGAATGACTATATCTAATAGAGTGAGGAACCGGAGAGAAGCCAAGGAGAAACAACTAAGATGTATGTGCACTGGTGAGATGAGCCTGGATAACAAAATGGAAGAACTGGAACTACTGGTACAGGAAGTGAAACCAAGTATTACAGAGATAAGAGAAACATGGTGGAATATTAGTCATAACTGGAGCACAGGTATAGAAGGTTATGTGTTGTTCAGAAAAGACAGAAATAAAGGTGAAGGTGGTGGAGTAACGTATCTTAATGATGATTCAGATTGTAAATAAATTAGAAGTGATGGAATGGATAAAACAGAATCTATTTGGGTCAAAATCATTTTGAGGAAGGAAGGTAACAAACAAGGGTTCCACTGAGATAGTGGTTGGGGTCCACTACAGACATCCAGGATCCAGGTTGGATATGGATAGAAATCTGTCCAATATTATTAAAAAAAATACTACTTGGAATTATGTGATTATGGGAAACTTTACTATCCAAGATATAGATTGGAGGACAAGTGCTACTGATAATGGTAGGACCCAGATATTCCGGGATGTGATAACTGATAGATATCTTCACCAAATAGTCAGCGAACCAACAAGAGGAGATATAATTTTAGATTTAGTAGCAAGGACCTCATAGAAAAACTGGTTGTAGAGGACAGCCTTGGTTCAAGTAATTATGAGCTAATTTAGTTTAAACTAAATAGAATGAAAAACAACAATATGTCTACAACTAGGGTCCTTGATTTCAGTTTAAAACATTAAGGGATTTAGTTAGGAAATTGATTGGTTTGGACTGAAGAGCTCAAGGATTTGAATGTGGAAGAGGCTTGCAGTTATTGTAAGTCAAAGCTGCATAAGCTTTCTGAAACCCGCATCCCAAGCAAGGGGGGGAAATCATGTGGAAGGGTTGCAGGCCAAACTGGTTAAACAAACATCTCAAACTGCTTATTAAGAGAAAGCAGAAAGCCTACAAGGAATGTAAGATTGGAAGGATTAGCAAGGAAAGCTACCTGTTAGAGGTCAAAAAATGTAGGGAAAAATTGAGAACTGCCAAAAGCCAAGCAGAACTGGACCTTGCAAAAGAAATTTAAAACCGATAGTCAAGGTTCTGTAGCCATATAAATAAAAAGAAAATAAGGAAAGAAGAAGTGGACCCGCAAAGCACAGAAGATGGGGTGGAAATTAAAGATATAACCTAGGCATGGCTGAACATCTAACAAAATACTTTTTCTCAGTTTTTAATAAGGGTAATGAAGAACTTACGGGTAGTGGCAGGGTGACTAATGGAAATGAGAATATGAAGGTAGAAATTACCACATCCAAGGTGGAAGTCAAATTCAAACAGCTTACTGGGACCAAATCATGGTGCCTGGATGCTCTCCATCCAAGAATATTAAAGTAATTGGCACATGAAATTGCAAGCCCAATAGTAAGGATTTTTAATGAGAATCCATAAACATATCCTATAACTGGAAAATTGCTAATATAGTACCTATTTCTAAGAAAGGGAAACTACAGGACCATTATTTTGACCTGAGTTGTATGCAAGGTTATGAAACAAATTTTGAAAAAGAAAGTATTTAAGGACATAAACGTAAACAACAATTGGTTTTACAAAAAGGTAGATTGTGCCAGACCACTCAGATCTTTCTTTGAGAAAATAACTTCTGTTTTGTTTTGTTTTTTTAACAAAGGCATTGCAGTAGATCTAATCTAACTTGATTTCAGTAAGGCCTCTGAAGCCTTTAAATCATGAATGAGGACTTCAGTAACTCTGCCAAAGCTTATAAGCCTACAACAGGATGGGGTGGGAGAGGTTATGTGTCCTGCAATGTGCAGGAAATCAGACGATGATCACAGTGGACCCTTCTGGCTTTAAAGTCTGAGTGTTAGAGATGCCAAAACATTACAAAATCATGTTCAGGAATAATCATTTCAATACTTACTGGCTGTTCAATATTTGAAGACATTGATGCAAACGTATCTTTTTCACACACATGTTTGAAGATGGATTATTCTTCATTCATACAAAACTCCACAAATTTTACTAACAAGGCTATTGACATTTTTTTCTCACTATTCATGAGAAAGCATGTCATCAGCACTAGATTAAGGTGATCTGGGGCCCTAGGAAAATGAAGACATGGGCCCTCCTGGCTCCGCCCTCGGACTGTGACCCTGCTCTCCTTTGAACAGGCGTGGGTCTACCTCTCCTAGAGAGGTAGATGCAGTGTCAGCGGACATCTTCTCTACCTTTATAGATTAGGAGCCTCCTCCCTTCAAGATCAGCAGTGGTAGTCCCCACAGCACTTACCCTGGATGTCAGCAGGGTTAGCCTGCTGCATTTTTCTTCTCTTGCCATGTGCAGTCTTCTCCTGGGGTGTGGTTGATGGGGCTCTGAGTAAAGATTTGAGTTAACATTACATTGAGGTGTATTGGGCAGTTTATGCTCCTCATACACACAGTCTTTACTGCTCTCTGCAGACTCACACAGACATCATTGCAATAGGTACACTTGTGTCATGTCATTGTACTTACGCAGCAAGTCAGACACCACAAATAATGATTAATGAGAGCAGTTCATGAACAAGCCATAAGCTGAAAACAGTTTGGCCAAATAATTTGGTGGTTACTTCTGAAAAATGAAGATGGTCACAGAAATTAGGATTGGTTTGTGAACAATTCACAAATGTATTGAATTTTATACAATGGTTAGACAATAGCAATTAATAATTACTTTGGACCAACAAACTATTCAAACCCATATATATATTTTCAGAACTCAGCTGGATGTCACAAAAGAAAATCTTTTTCTTATAAGATTCCTGATGGCCAGTCTAGAAACTGCAAGGTCAATGCTGCTGTTATGAGAATTGTTATTTCACAATGTAAACGTTCCCACATTCATAATTATTTTTGCATAGCTCCAAGGTGTCAACACTCATTGAACCTGGGTATCTTTAATGGATTTTAGAAAAATTACCACTCACATAGAGCCTCACAATGGTAAGTAGTTAACTCTTAAAACACAGAATTATGGAAAGGAATAGAATATGCTGATACACATTGTTGGGCTCTAAATTGGTTGTATTCATAAGAAAGAAGATCTGGGGCGTCACTGTGGACAGCTGTTTGAGTATGGATGCTTAATGTGCAGCAGCAGTAACAAAAGCAAATAATTCTAGCCCAGAAGAGCCTACGCTTTGGGGTCCGACTCTGGAGGATAGGCAACAGACAGTGCTCAGCCAAGAAAAGCCCTTATCTTTGGATATTCAGCCCTAGAACTCAGGGAGAATAAAAGAACTAGATGCTCCCCTCGGTTGGTTCTCTGTGGCTAATCACAACTTCACGAAAGAGCTTCCAGAGCACAAGACCTTCTACCAACTATCCTTCCCCTGCCAACCACACTCTGGGTAGGAGCTCCCAAATCAGAAACACTTATAAAACTGCCATGAAGCAGTCCTTTGCAAAAAACCAGTTGCTGTCCTGCCACTTGCTCTGTGGGAACAAGCTGAAAGAGCACTAAGCTAGCCGAGTGACGCAATGGATTTATCAGTGCATCATGGAACAAATATGGTAACTGCATGAAACACTTTGAGCTGAGTATATTTCCTTTCATGGCTGCTAAAAGTTTGAATCTAAATATTTTCAGTTTTGTCCTAAAAAGTTCAATTCCTAGGCTGCAGAAAGAGGGGAGATACTCAACTTTGTCCTTTATTCTGCCTGTTCGTTTTTTCCCTTTGGTCGTATTTTTTCCCCTCCTTTCCTCCCTCCCTAATTCTCTCAAAAACTATGCTTTGTTTTTAATTGTAAGTTTGGAATGTATGAATGTAGAGGAGCCACATGAAATTCACAGGTTGGTCTATTTTACCTCTCCAAGTCCAAAAAAGTTGCACTAGAGATAAATTTGGCCCCTGAAACCAATAATAATTTGCAACCACTGTTAAATCCAATCCTAGTAAGAGCTAAGGGATGACCCAAATTAATATCAAATCATTACAATGAGCTATTGAGCAATTTGGCATAGAAAGACTATCCTCCCCATTTTTATCCCCAGCCAATGAGGGAAGCATTTTCACATCAGTTGAGATTAGATGTTGTGACTTGAAGGGAAAACAAGCTTCAGTGTTCACAACTGACATACCAGCCTTGCTCTGTGGCCAGCTGCCCCATTTGCATGTCCAAAGGGTGCTAACAGCGGTGGAGAGAAGTGAAAGAGAGGATGGAGGGGAGGGATCGATAGAGAGATGACTTTTATTTTCTTTCTCTCTCCACCCACTGGTGCAGACATTGTCAACAAAGCTATTATTCCACTCATTGGTCAATATGTATTCATTTTCTGCTGACTGCCTGGGGAATCGATGCATTGTATGCTGATCTTTTTTCTCGGGTTCATTTTCCCAGGGACAGTAATGTCTAATCCTCAGTTCATCTGCATCATGCAAACATCCTGATTATAAGGTTTTCAGAATGCTGAAATAATTATTCATCCTTGTGGTGACTCAAGGACAAAAGGACTGATAAAAAAGTGCTCACTTAGTGCCTTTCTTAAAGGAAACTGCAGATTTTTTTTTTAATCTTTCGTTTTCCCCCTCCTCCATTTCCTTTTTTTGTTTTTGTTTTAAGGAAAGCAGATTTGTGGTTTGACCCTCTGTATGGAACTTTAAGTGAAACAAAGATAAGAGAAAGCAAAAAAACTAACTTGGAGTGTTTCTCTGCACTTTTTGACCCAATCCACAGTTTCTAAACGGATGCTGTGCCATTAATGTAAAAAAGAAAGCCCACTCCATTAAACAGCTGTGGCCTATGGTATTATTTCTTGTAGACTTTCTTTGCCAATATATATATAAAAATCAGCCTATGTTTTCAGAACCAAAGGGCCAGGTTCTAAACCCAGCTCAAGATGAATGTATGATTTGTCTAATATTTGCTGTGTATGGATTAATTACCCTAGGAAATATGTAAGAAAAATGTAAAAGTTGTCAAACTACTTATGCTAATAGGAGAAAATCCCACACTGCTGGAAGAGTTCATGTTGCATAGTTAATACTGGACATATCTAAGTTATTTGGGCAGCATGGTGAGATTTCATCTGATCTGGCCAGTAGCAAGCATGTATTTTATATTAAGAGACGTTCACAAGCTAGTGTTGGTCTGTCCAATGCATTTGTAATGCTGATCAATATCTGCCCCTAAAGGAAGGATAAAATAATAATTGTAAAAAGTATTATTTTTCTTGTATTTGCAGACTCCAATGCTATTTACAATGCTTTATTACAATATAATAGTAATTACTGCAACCTCTAGATAATCTGTATTGTAGGATGCTACTTATTTAAATATTATTTATTCAGATACATGCATTTATGATAATAAGATAATTATCTTAATGTGAATTAGATATGGAGTAAAGTGTTCTAAGTGTATAGGAAGTTTGTGTATATAAGTAAATCGTGATTTAGATAGTACAGTTGCTAACAAATAAATATGAAGCTTATTTTTCAAACCACTTACACATTAGGATCTTTTTGGTTTGTCATTTTTATAAATATAATAACATTCAATATAAAATTAGAGACTGGCTTGTCTCGATAAATGGGAAAAAATTGCATTTGCCAATCTTAGTGTCAGAGATGAAGTTTCAATCTTCACATATATAAATAAATCATGCACACATTTTTTCTCTTTGTCTGGAACCTTTCCTCCTCTCTAGTGAGGGGAGCTATTGTATCTCTCTTTCCTAAGGTAATAGGGTCTAGCATGGAATAGCTTGATGAGGAATTAAGGCTTGTCCACATGCAAATTTGCTCTGAAATAACTAATTCAGTTGTAATGCACACCTTCAGTTATTTGTGAACACTTATATTTCAGAATAAAAGTGCCATGTTTTGATTTAGCTTGTCAGTACAAAAATAACTGAAGCTAAATCAATATGGGGTGCACTGAAACTGAAATAAGAATCTCCACACACAGACTTGCACTGAAATAACAAAGTGTGAATTACAAATGAATTAGTTATTTCAGTGCAAATGTATGAGTAGACCATTTCTTAAAGGCTTTCCTGCCAATACTCAGCTATGTGGCATTCTATTGATTTCCATACCATTTTGCTACCCAGCATGTCAGGCTGTTGTTGCCTTTTTGTGGCTAAGGGGAACGGTACTGGTCATCATTTAAATGGGAAATCTCCAAGGAAACCCATTCTGCTGCAGAGAATATAAATATATCAAGGCCTACTCTCTATCTGGACTGCTTCACTTGCTGTTTAGCAGGATGCTCTATTGCTGGTTTTGTCTTTTGGATGTGAAGATGAGTCCCTTACCACTTACCATAATTGAATACAGCACTCTTCACACTGCCTTTCAATATAGGTAATCATTACACATGTGTAAAGTGGGTTTAAAATGATCCCATTCTGAAGTGGGAGCATTATACATCTACATTGTATTCAATTTGCACAGGTATTACTGACTGCACAAGGTACTGGACGTAGGAGAATCAGACCCATCTGTGGTAAAAACAAACTAACAAACAAAACTCTTATTGTGTTGCTGATTGCTTCATTTTTTAAAGGAATGGGGGGAATGGGAAACATTTCACATAGAAGAAAAATATGGGAAAATATTATCAGAGTGAATGGCGATATTAGGCAGAATAGAGGCCTGGAAAATAAATAAATAAATAAATAATCACTCATTTCAAAGCAATTGTAAGAAAAGGCATTCAAATAGAATAATACTATGGAGGACACAGCCATACTATGTACCATTTAAAAAAAAAGTAGTTTATAAGCCTGCCTTTGAATCAGTTAATCTGTCTTCTATAGGGTGACCAGATAACAAGTGTGAAAAATCAGGACAGAGGCTGAGGAGTAACACATGCCTATATAAGACAAAACCCCAAATGTCGAGACTGTCCCTATAAAATTGGGACGGTCTGGTCACCCTAGTTCTCCACTTCACTGAAGATATTTGGATACCCCAGATTTAAAACCCACATGTTGCTCCCTATAAATACATCAAGAGGCTAGACACTGGAGAGGAAGAAGAATTTTTAAGCTAAATGACAATATTTGCATAAAAATAAATGGCTATAAACTGGCCATAAATAAATTTACTCTGGAACTGAGATAGAATCTAACCATTAGAGTGGTAAGGTTCTGGAAGAGCGTCCCAATGGAAATAGTGGGGGCAAACAATCTAACTAGTTTTAAGATGGAGCTTGATAAGTTTATAAGTATGATTATTTGACAGAGTTGCTGAGAAAGCAGGGGGCTGGACTTCATGACCCAGGAGGTCCCTTACCATCCTGTATTCCTATGCTGTATGTATGTGAGAGAATGTTTATATTGTGGGTGTGCATTCCAAATTTGCATGATTTTCACATTCTACTCCACCATAGGTGTTTATCACATGATTAAAGAACATTCATTAGTAAGCAGACAAATAAACTCTCATACCACCATCTTTGTAATTGATTGGTATGGAGAGCATGAAATGTTATGTTTGCAGCATGAAGATGGAATAAGAAGAAGTTTGTCCTCTCTGGGGGCTATTTTTATATGCAGCTACATTCCTTCAACAGAAACTGACCAGTAGCAGGTCTCCTAACAAGGCTATTAGGTGCCAATATGACACACTGAGATCTGGTTTTAGGTGGGATGGATGCCCCCATTGGCCGGGATATGGGTTTGATGATCTAATAGATCTTTTCAGTCTCTAACTTCTATGATTTTATTATTTGAAATGGGAAGATGAAAAGCGTGAGTTGCAAGGGTTTTCTTTCACTTTTTTTCCCTTTCTCTTTTGCAGGTTATCTTTTTTTTTTTTTAAGTTGCTGTGACTGATCAATATAAATAGAAAAGGGATCAAAAAGGGAAACACTCAACATTTAACAGAATAAAAGAGAGCTTACAGCTGGAAACTAATTGATTGAATTTGCATGGATGATTATGCTAAATGCCCTTGTCAAAGTTTGAGTACTAAGAAACAAGTTTAATCCTTTTTTTCCATCTATAGAAAAGAGAAAGGAGTGTGTATTTAATGCAAGCTTTGTAACTGTGATAATTCCACAAGGTTGCATGAGCTGTTAGTTATTATCCCACCAAGTTTCAATAATGCCAACAATGTCATAGTTGTGTTTATTTATTAGCACTTCCAGTTCTTCCTGCTTATTACCCATACTTCTTGCATTTGTATATAGGCATCTAAGATACTGGTTTGATCTTGCCTCCCAGCTTTGCCCAGACCCTCCTTCCTCTCTGCCATTATAGCCCGTGCTCCCTCCTGTTTCCAACCGATCTCCCAGGTCTTGTTCCCCACTTACCTGTGGGGTTTGCTCACCTGTTCGACGGGGACAGGTGAGCAAACCCCACAGGTAAGTGGGGAACAAGACCTTGGAGATGGGTTGGAAACAGGAGGGAGCACGGGCTATAATGGCAGAGAGGAAGGAGGGTCAGGGCAAAGCTGGGAGGCAAGATCAAACCAGTATCTTAGATGCCTATATACAAATGCAAGAAGTATGGGTAATAAGCAGGAAGAATTGGAAGTGCTAATAAATAAATACAACTATGACATTGTTGGCATTACTGAAACTTGGTGGGATAATACACATGACTGGAATGTTGGTGTGGATGGGTATAGTTTGCTCAGGAAAGATAGACGGGAAAAAGGGAGGAGGCGTTGCCTTATATATTAACAATGTACACACTTGGACTGAGGTGGAGATGGACATAGGAGATGGAAGTGTGGAGAGTCTCTGGGTTAGGCTAAAAGGGGTAAAAAACACGGGTGATGTCATGCTGGGAGTCTACTACAGGCCACCTAATCAGGTGGAAGAGGTGGATGAGGCTTTTTTCAAACAACTAACAAAATCATCCAAAGCCCAAGATTTGGTGGTGACGGGGGACTTCAACTATCCAGATATATATTGAGAAAATAACACTGCAGGGCACAGACTATCCAATAAGTTCCTGGACTGCATTGCAGACAACTTTTTTATTTCTGAAAGTTGAAAAAGCTACTGGGGGGAAGCTGTTCTAGACTGGATTTTAACAAATAGGGAGGAACTCGTTGAGAATTTGAAAGTAGAAGGAAGCTTGGGTGAAAGTGATCATGAAATCACAGAGTTTGCAATTCTAAGGAAGGGTAGAAGGGAGTACAGCAAAATAGAGACAATGGATTTCAGGAAGGCGGATTTTGGTAAGCTCAGAGAGCTGATAGGTAAGGTCCCATGGGAATCAAGACTGAGGGGAAAAACAACTGAGGAGAGTTGGCGGTTTTTCAAAGGAACGCTATTAAGGGCCCAAAAGCAAGCTATTCCGATGGTTAGGAAAGATAGAAAATGTGGCAAAAGACCACCTTGGCTTAACCACGAGATCTTGCGTGACCTACAAAATAAAAAGGCATCATATAAAAAATGGAAACTAGGTCAGATAACAAAGGACGAATATAGGCAAATAACACAGGAATGCAGAGGCAAGATTAGAAAGGCAAAGGCACAAAATGAGCTCAAACTAGCTATGGGAATAAAGGGAAACAAGAAGACTTTTTATCAATACATTAGAAGCAAGAGGAAGACCAAGGACAGGGTAGGCCCACTGCTCAGTGAGGAGGGGGAAACAGTAACAGGAGATTTGGAAATGGCAGAGATGCTTAATGACTTCTTTGTTTCAGTCTTCACTGAGAAGTCTGAAGGAATGTCTAGTATAGTGAATGCTTACGGGAAGAGGGTAGGTTTAGAAGATAAAATAAAAAAAGAGCAAGTAAAAAATCACTTAGAAAAGTTAGATGCCTGCAAGTCACCAGGGCCTGATGAAATGCATCCTAGAATACTCAAGGAGTTAATAGAGGAGGTATCTGTGCCTCTAGCTATTATCTTTGGGAAATCATGGGAGAGGGGGGAGATTCCAGAAGACTGGAAGGGGGCAAATATAGTGTCCATCTATAAAAAGGGAAATAAAAACAACACAGGAAACTACAGACCAGTTAGTTTAACTTCTGTGCCAGGGAAGATAATGGAGCAGGTAATTAAAGAAATCATCTGCAAACACTTGGAAGGTGGTAAGGTGATAGGGAATAGCCAGCATGGATTTGTAAAGAACAAATCGTGTCAAACTAATCTGATAACATTCTTTGATAGGATAACGAGCCTTGTGGATAATGGAGAAGCGGTGGATGTGGTATACCTAGACTTTAGTAAGGCATTTGATATGATCTCGCATGATATTCTTATCGATAATGTAGGCAAATACAATGTAGATGGGGCTACTATAAGGTGGGTGCATAACTGGCTGGATAACTGTAAGCAGAGAGTAGTTATTAATGGTTTCCAATCCTGCTGGAAAGGTATAACAAGTGGGGTTCCGCAGGGGTCTGTTTTGGGACCGGCTCTGTTCAATATCTTCATCAACGATTTAGATGTTGGCATAGAAAGTACGCTTATTAAGTTTGCGGACAATACCAAACTGGGAGGGATTGCAACTGCTTTGGAGGACAGGGTCAAAATTCAAAATGATCTGGACAAATTGGAGAAATGGTCTGAGGTAAACAGGATGAAGTCCAATAAAGATAAATGCAAAGTGCTCCACTTAGGAAGGAACAATCAGTTTCACACATACAGAATGGGAAGAGACTGTCTAGGAAGGAGTATGGCAGAAAGAGATCTAGGGGTCATAGTGGACCACAAGCTTAATATGAGTCAACAGTGTGATATTGTTGCAAAAAAAGCAAACATGATTCTGAGATGCATTAACAGGTGTGTTGTAAACAAGACACGAGAAGTCATTCTTCCGCTTTACTCTGCACTGGTTAGGCCTCAACTGCAGTATTGTGTCCAGTTCTGGGCACCGCATTTCAAGAAAGATGTGGAGAAATTGGAGAGGGTCCAGAGAAGAGCAACAAGAATGATTAAAGGTCTTGAGAACATGACCTACGAAGGAAGGCTGAAGGAATTGGGTTTGTTTAGTTTGGAAAAGAGAAGACTGAGAGGGGACATGATAGCAGTTTTCAGGTATCTAAAAGGGTGTCATCAGGAGGAGGGAGAAAACTTGTTCACCTTAGCCTCCAATGATAGAACAAGAAGCAATGGGCTTAAACTGCAGCAAGAGAGATTTAGGTTGGACATTAGGAAAAAGTTCCTAACTGTCAGGGTAGTTAAACACTGGAATAGATTGCCTAGGGAAGTTGTGGAATCTCCATCTCTGGAGATATTTAAGAGTAGGTTAGATAAATGTCTATTAGGGATGGTCTAGACAGTATTTGTTCCTGCCATGAGGGCAGGGGACTGGACTCGATGACCTCTCGAGGTCCCTTCCAGTCCTAGAGTCTATGAGTCTATGAGAGTAATACCAATAAGAATAATGGGTTTAAATCCCACTGAGTCTACTACAACTTGTTTGACTTTGACCTTGTGTCTCCTGAACTTAACTTGAAAAAAATTATTACATAATTTCATAAAATCAGCAAGACCTTAGTGAAAACCAGATGCCCTGTAATACAGTGCCTTTATATATATAATATAGGTTCTGGAGAAGTTCATGAAAGATTATATGTTTTGTTATTTTATTTTATTTATTAGTGTTTTGGATAATCCACATTTGCAATTTCACATACACACAATTCTGGATTTTCCATGTGTCTAACTCCAATCTAAAACTCCATTAATCAGCAAACATAATACAATGGAGTTTCTCTCAGTTTACACCAGGTGACCCAAAAGCAGAATGTGGCCTAATATTTCTGTAGGGAATATGAAGGTGCAGCTATTGCCTCTTACTCTATTTAAATATAAAACAGGCAAAGATGAGTACTTCGGCCTTTCTAAATAGCGTAGTCTCTGTGGCAGAGCTGGTTGAAAGCTGAGCCCAAGTGAGATTCATATTGAGATGTCAATGTTTATAAAGCAGAAAATAGAAGGTGGTGAGGGATGACATCCTCTTGACTAACTGCCAGAAAGCATGGCCCAATCAGAATCTGAAACGCAAGGGCCATAAAATGAACTGAAGTGATTTGGCTGACAGTTCTTGATTGAAATACAGTGGAGGGTGGTATGTGTTATAACTCCCCTCTCATTAAAAAAAAAAAAAAAGGGTGTGCTGCTGATGGATGAAAGGTCAGTCCTTCTTCAAAGACTGCTACATTGGAGCAGCTAGAAAAGCAGGATTAGGCGCTGAGTTTCTGGGAAGGCAGTGGAAGAAGAAATGAGCCATCAAGTATCTGTTTTGAGGCTAAGGATATTTAAGTGCTCCCTTTAGTAGCACTTTCCAAGTATAATATAGGTGACACTGAGAGCCAGTTTCAGGAAATTTGCTATAGAGGGTTTAAATTTAATTGTATTTTCCCTGTGTGTTCAAAATAAGTTTCTTTGACAATTAAAAGGGGATATAAACAATGATGGAAACTGGGTATGTGATTTTCTTGAGGTTGAAAACTTTTCTAAAGAAAACAGAACAGAAAGTATGAACAAGAGATTGAAACCCAGAACGCACAGTACCTTTCTTAGGAATAACAGTCCATATTTAATCACTGAAACTGGAAAGAAAGGATGAAATAGTCTGGCTTTTCAAAGCAAGGCCATTGGGTGTGGAGTCCCTGCCCTTCCTTCCTGGAAAGCCTCAGGTGTTCCAACCCTGCCTTGCAGAATATGAAATGTTACACTGGTCTACAATTTTTGAGAAGTCGTCTGCTTCAGAGATAAAATGTGATATTTATTATGTATTTTGATGTGCTGAATTCAAATATGACAATTTAAACAACTTATTGGCTACTGTTTCTAAGATATTTAAGTTTCTACATTTTATGTCTATGTATATTGTGTAGATAGTAGAGTTTTAATCATAAATTGTAAACCTAGGTCTTTTCATGTGTTTATGGTTGCTTTACATGATAATATTTCACCTGTCCTGTTTATATAACACTTTAAAAATCAGCAAAAGGATTATATAAATAAAATTTATTATGAAACAAAAGGCAAAAAACTATTATGTACATAGTTTAGTCCTATTCAGTGTCTACTCAGCGCTTCTTGGCTTGTCTCTTGTATTCATTAAATGGAGCATCTCTTGTCACTGTCCAGCAATAGTCTGCAAGCATTGATGGGCTCCATTTGCCCTCATAGCCTGCCAGGAGATTCCACTGCTGTAGTCTGGAGCCCAACAGCTCTGCCTTACTCTTGGATAGTTCCAAATCCCTGACAAGGTCATTCAGTTCACCTTGTGTCCTGAGGTGTGGTTCAGAGGAGGAGGTTGGGAGAAAATGTGGGTCCTGTGACATTGATGGTTCAGGACCAGAAGTTTCATCCTCTTCCTCTTCCTCGTTTGACTCAAGTGAGAATGATTCTGGTGCATCAGGAACCGGCAGTCCTTCTCCGTGGGGTACTGGGCGTATAGCTGATGGAATGTTTGGATAATGCACAGTCCACTTTTTCTTCCTTGTCACACCTTTCCCAACTGGGGGCACCATGCAGAAGTAACAATTGCTGGTATGATCTTTTGGCTCTCTCAAAATCATTGCACTGCAGAAGGCATAGATTTCCTTTTCCTGTTCAACCACTGGCCAAGATTTGTTGCACAAGTGTTGCAGCATATGTGTGGGGCCCACCTCTTGTCCTGATCTCCAATTTTGCAGCCAAAAGAAAGGTGATAGGTTTCTTAACCATAGTGGTTATACTGCGCTTTTGTGATGCAAAAGTCACTTCACCACAAACATAGCAGAAGTTATCTGCACTGTTCACACAAGTACGAGGCATCTTTGCTCACTTTGGCTAAACAGAAATGTGTCCCTTTGCAAAATCAAACACTGACAAATAAGAGAGCATGACACTGTATGATTTCTGTCCCTGCCTGCAGGTATATGGGATCTTGGGGAGCAATTACCCCAAGATCCCATATACCATAAACCCTCTATAGCAAAGAAATTAATTTCTTTATTAAAAGAAAAAGGAAGTGGTGGGAATTTAACAATGAAATACGATGGGATGGAGTGTATAGGGTGTTTACAATAGACAATGATGGGGGGGTTCTTATTGAACAGTGTAGGGAGTTTTAACAGTGGGGTACCATAAGTGGGGTTCAGCACAATGGGATACAGTACAGTCAATAAGCGTATCAAAAGAAATGCAAAATAAAATGGTAGCT
Organism: Gopherus evgoodei; assembly: GCF_007399415.2. Taxonomy (NCBI): domain Eukaryota; kingdom Metazoa; phylum Chordata; order Testudines; family Testudinidae; genus Gopherus; species Gopherus evgoodei. Next base: position 81,227,526 of record NC_044325.1, read on the forward strand.
TCTATATAAAATGGTCAACAATCTTAGATAGAATGTATTAAGTGGTTAGTGGCCTTATACACAATGTAACACAATGATATCAATGCAAATACAAAGTATATCAGAAAAGTGCAAGCAACCAATGGGGTGTTATAATTACAAGTAAAATGTGAATCACAATACAATAGTACAATATGGGTGATAAGTGAAATTATGCAATATAACGGTATAAAAGAAAAGTAATGACAATTTGTGAGGCTAGGATAGCAGATAATCTGTCAAGGAACAGGAGCGGGGAGGGGAATGAATGATTAGTGGCAACTGATGAGAGGAGAGTGCGGCTGGAAGCAGCGAGAGACTCTGAAGTCTGAAGCCCTGCAGGGTAAGGACAATGGAGCAGCGTGATGGTGATCTTCGGTAGGGGAGGGGCAGCGGAGAAGTGTAAGGAGAGTGCAGATGTGGGGGAAAAAGCAGCAAAGGGTTTGGGAAGTTATACAGGGGGAGAATCAGCAAGGGGTTTGGGAAGTTCGGAGGGTGATGCAGACGCAGGGAGGGGAACCAGCAAGGAGTCGGGAAGCTCGGAGAGAGTGCAGATGTGGGGGAAAAAGCAGCAAAGGGTTTGGGAAGTTTCACAGGGGGAGAAGCAGCAAGGTGTTTGGGGAGTTCGGAGGGTGATGCAGACGCGGGAGGGGCAGCAAGGAGTTGGGAAGTTCGGAGAGAGTGCAGATGCGGGGGGAAAAGCAGCAAAGGGTTATAACAGGGAGACACGGAGAAAAACACAGAGGAAGATTGGAGTGGGGGAAAAACAGACACGAGAAAGTTCAGGGAGAGATCGGGACAGCGGGAAGACGAGTTTAAGCAGCAAAAGCCTTATCTGTCTTAACCAATGACTAGGCAAAACAACAAATATCACAATTCTAAGCAAAACTATAACAAGCAACTATACGGAGCAACAAAACAGTAAACTATAAGAAGGCAGGTGAACTTACAAGCTCTACAATCTTAACAAACTATGACTTATTAAACTAAAAAATACAAAACCTATGGTGCACCTTATGCTATGGGGAAGTCACAGAGGGCAGAGTGGTATGTGCCCAGGATACAGCTCCCAAGGAAGCCAAGGGAAGGTGGCTACAGCAATGGATACAGCTGAAAGCAGGGAGCCCCGAGGCAAAGCCCACAGGAGCAGAGCTTAGCAGCGGCACAAACTTATTTTTAGCAGCAAAGCGCTACGGAGTTTAAGAGAGGTTTTAAGACAGACCAAGGTTTAGCTTGAGTCTGTGTGCTGAGGAAACAGAGCCAGCAGCTAAAATAATAAAATAAAAGTAGGGAAAGTTTCACAGAGGGATTCTTACCAGTCCCCAAGGCAGCAGCAAAGGCAGAAGCAGCAGCAACATCAGAAGAAGCAAGGAGGGCTTGGTACAGTCTTAATAATCAGGAGATCTCTCAGGTAGCAATTCGTTCTTCGTGGGGGGGGTTCAAAAACTGGGGGTACGCTCAAAAATAAAACGAGAGCGGAGAAAGGACCCCCCAAAACCCCTGGCTGATCAGACCAGGCAGCAATGCAGGAACCTTTCTGATTGTTTCAAAAATGTCTGTTTTTAAAGGCAAACTCAGGCAGTTTCCTGCCAGTAATCCTGATAGGCTCCCTCTGTCACAGGGGAGGAGGCACAGGGAAAAGACTGCAGGTGAGCACAGAAACATGTCTGGGCAGAGTTCTGTGCAATAGGTGACTCAAAAGCACATGAGGCCTATGACTCATGCCCAGGATCTTAAAAACACAATAGGTCTTGCAGCTCTGGACATTGCCTGCCCTACACTGAGCCCAGGTTCAACGAGGTGATAACAGGACTAACCCTTTGAACAGGGCAGTGGTCCCATTTAGCACGCAGCACAAGTGGCCATCCCTTTGAGAAGGGCAATGGCTCTTGTTAAACAACTCAAGGGGCCCTCCCTTTGAGAAGGGCAGTGGCCCTGGTAAACAACTTAACAGCCAGGGAAGGGTGGCCACAGGAGAACAAAAACAAAATGGAGTATGGGGACAGCTGTAAGAAACAAAATGGAATAGGGGGATAGCTGTAACAGACAATTTCTAGAGCTGATATAGGGCAATTTGTTTAGCAGAGTGATGTAAGCTTTGTTATGATTGCATCATCCATGACTTCTAGGAATAACATGATGCAATTCATATCATGTATGACGCAATACCAGCTTCAGATTGCATCATTCATTGTTTTGCCTAAAAAGCAAGTACTGTCCAAACCCAGTCATAGATTTATTCATAGATCCAGTCAAAGATGTATTTTAGTCATTTCTGGTTTCAACTAAGAACCCTTCCCTTTATAATTCACTTATCCTCCGCCATTCCCAAGTCAAGGGTCGTATATACTGACCCAATAGCATATCTTGAAAACTAGAGCCAATCAACAATTTTAAGCATCATTTTCGTTCTCAGTGATCCAGAATTAGTAAAGTTGGACTACATTTATTTCAGAAGCATTTTGGCTGTAGAGTAGTGTTATCCCTCTCCTATGTAATCAAGGTTACCTCTGCCCTACAAACCAAGATAGTTTTGAGGTTATATTTTTTATTCCCAAATAGAATATGCATTCAGGCTGCAATCAGGTATCTAGCTACAGTTAGTTACTCCAGTTTAAAATTACAATTATCTGAGCTATTCTTACCCTTAACTTGATAGTTCAGAAGTCTGGTTAGTGGGTTCTTGTAGTATTAGGATCACCATCACGATGTGGTATTTTCAGATGTTTTTCAAGATTTATATTGAATTTGGATTTTACTCATTTCCAGAAAGAAGGTCCCATACACTCTTCACAAATATGAAACATAGTAAAGCAAGAAACTCCCCTCACAAAAAACTGGTTTCGATCTTGATTAGTTTTTAAAAGGCATATGTTTACACATGGCCATTAAAAAGTCAACTGTTCCCACTTGTTGGTAATCTTCACAGCCTGAGTTTAGTAATTCTTTACTAATAGTTCAAATTATCTAGTAAATAAACTTCCAGCTACACACCATTGCTGATAGCTTAGTTATATTGATCAAGTAATTCTAGAGTAACCGTAAGAAGGATTTATTGTTACTGTGGTAGTGGCTAGAGGCACTGTTGTGCTAGGCATTTTACAAATCCATTGTAAACACACAGTCCCTACCCCAAAATGTTTACAGTCTAGGTGCACAAGTCAGACTACAGATGGGTGAAAGGAAGTATTACCATTCCTATTTTACAGCTGCTGAACTGAAGCATAGCAAGACTAAGTAACTTCCCAAAGTCACATAATGACAGAACTGAACACAGATTTTCTGAGTCCTAGCCCAGTCCTTTAATCACTAGACCATCCCTCCTCTTAACTTTTGGGCAAAGGTATAATAACTGTGGGTAAATGATGACTTAATAGTGACCTCTATACACATTAAGTATAAAAGTAATGAAAAATTATAATGTTACAATAGCTCAACTATCCTGAGTTCATGTTACAAAGCTAGCATGATTATTTAACATATTGTTAACTCCAGATTGCTAGGCACTATTTATCTTGGTGATATGCATTAATTAAGAGATCGAAGACCTCCTGAAGACCAGGCCTGAAAATCTCAGACTAAAAGGGGGTTTCTTTGTTTTCATTCAAGCAAAAAAAGTATTATCTTCCCATCACTTTGGCATTCTTAATATCAAGGGACAATGATGAATATCATTATAACAACAGGATTTAATATCTTATTCGAGGAAGGGAAAATGTGTGAATTTGTATGGCAGTCAGGTTTGCATCTGATCCATTTCTATTCTTCATTTGTGTTCATTTGTCAGAGGCGCTGTATAACATCCTTGCAGGAGATGAAATACCAATGGCAGATACATCTAATAAAAGATTTGAAATTCATTTATGCTTTAATAAAACAATATTGAAAGATGAAATATACCTTCCTGTTCCCTGCTGGCAGGCTGGCTCTCATAATTTTGCATTACACATAATATATGTTACAGGATCATTTTCTAATAACCTTTCCTTGGCTTCACTTTTTGCTTTGGTTTCAAATGGAAGTGGAATGTCTAACATGGGACCAAACCCTGGTCCATGCACAGAGCCTGAGTAAACTGGTTGTCTGCAGGAGAAGTTTTTGGGAGAATCTTGTCCCCCAAACCTTGGAATGTAAACTTTGCAGCAGCTGCTCTGTATATATGGGTAGGATAGATTAGCATGTGGTGTGGCCCATGAATTGATGTGATCATGGATACACTTGGACATACCCCCTTCCTCACTGAGCTATTTTCTCACCCTAAATCTTCCTTGTTTGTAATGGCAGATTATTTCTCTCATTGTAAATAGAAGAGTGGCTGCTCAAGTAGGCGTCTGAGTGCATTTAACCAGTAATATGTTTTTTTAAGCTATGCCTTATGAAAATGCCCATTGCAAATAATAAACTGGTTTCTGTGAGTTCCATTTAGCAACCAGGCTTTAGAGCAATGGGTACTATAGGTACAGCTCTTCTAGTAGAAACTACAACAGGTCAGTAGCAATCAACAGTGAACAGAGGAAACCGAATGAAGAATTCTAATAGAGTTCATTAATATTTGCACTAGAGCAAGCTATAATAATAAGGGCAGTCAATGATCAAACTCGATTCTCCAGGATATATGATGATGATGTGTAGAAAAGAGGGTGGTTAGTGTGGTCAGAAAATATTTTTCCATGTTAAACATTGCACATTAGGTAGATGCATTTTCTGCTTCCCTGGAAATACTAGGTGTTGGCCATTGTTTGAAATATAAGGATACAAGATGTGATGTGCCAGTGATGAAAACCAGCATGGCAATTCTTATATTTCCAAGGAAAACAAAGCAAAAATATTAGTATGTCTTGGATAATACAAACAGATCTGAGTTAAATAGAGTCTCATAGACTTTAAGGTCAGAAAGGATAAATTACACCCTCAGCCAGTTCACAGATGACACTAAGCTGGGGGGAGAGGTAGATATGCTGGAGTGTAGGAACAAATTGGAGGATTGGGCCAAAATAAATCTGATGAGGTTCAACAAGGACAAGTGCAGACTCGTGCACTTAGGAAGGAAGAATCCCATGCACTGCTACAGGCTGGGGACCGACTGGCTAAGCAGCAGTTCTGCAGAAAAGGACCGGGGGATTATGGTGGATGAGAAGTTGCATGTGAGTCAGCAGTGTGCCCTTGTTGTCAAGAAGGCCAATGGCATATTGGGCTGTATTAGTAGGAGCACTGCCTGCAGATCGAGGGAAGTGATTATTCCCCTCTATTCAGCAATGGTGAGGCCACATCTGGAGTATTTTGTCCAGTTCTGGGGGCACCACTACAGAAAGGATGTGGACAAATTGGAGAGAGTCCAGCGGAGGGCAATGAAAATGATTAGGGGGTGGAGCACATGACTTACGAGGAGAGAATGAGGGAACTGGGGTTATTCAGTCTGCAGAAAAGAAGAGTGAGGGGGGATTTGATAGAAGCCTTCAACTACCTGAAGGGGGTTCCAAAGAGGATGGAGCTAGGCTGTTCTCAGATGACCAAAAAAGAAGCAATGGTCTCAAGTTGCACTGGGGGAGGTCTAGGTTGGATATTAGGAAATACTATTTCACTAGGAGGATGGTGAATGACTGGAATGGGTTTACCTGGGGAGGTGGTAGAAACTCCATCCTTAGAGGTTTTTAAGGCCCAGCTTGACAAAGCCCTGGCTGAAATGTTTTAGTTGGTGTTGGTCCTGCTTTAAGCAGGGGATTAGACTAAATGACCTCCTAAGGTCTCTTCCAACCCTAATATTCTATGACCATTGTGATCATCTAGTCTGACCTCCTGCACATTGCAGGCCACAGAACCTCTCCTCAAGTTACAGAGAATTCACCACTGACATTAGTTTAAACCTGCAAATGAGCCATGCCCCATGCTGCAGAGGAAGATGACACCTCCTCCAGGGTCTCTGCCAATCTGATGCGGGGAAAAATTCCTTCTCATTCCCAAATATGGTGATCAATTAGATCCTGAGCATGTGGGCAAGACCTATCAGGCAGATACTCAGTAGAGAATTATCTATAGTAATTCAGCCCTCCTCATCTAGTGTCCAGTCTCCAGCCATTGGAGACTTTTGCTACTGGAAGTTGCCAATGTGCCCACATGCCATCATAGGCAGTACCTTCATACCACCACCTCCATAAACTTAACAAACTCAGTCTTGAATCCAGTTAGGATTTTTGCCCCCACTGCTCCCCTTGGAAGGCTGTTCCAGAACTTTACTCCTCTGATGGTTAGAAACCTTTGCCTAATTTCAAGCCTAAAATTGTTGACATCTATTTGTTCTTGTGTCCACATTGGCACTTAACTTAAATAACTCCTCTTCCATAGTGGAGACAGAGGGGCAGAAAGGAGCAAATGGTTTGCTAAGCCACAATGTGGGGAGGAATGTGGCACAACCATGGATGGGAATGAGGCAGGACCTCAGGCGGAAGGGGCCACTTGCAGTGTCCTATGGTCCCAGGAAACCTTGATCAATCTCTGCTTTTAAGAAAACAAATCAATAAACATAAAAACTGTACTTCAAATTGAAGGAGTTATTTTTCATTTCCTGTCCTAAAAAAAATGTTAGATACAGCTGCTGTCAAAATAATCTTGCTGAATTTCATTCCACAGGCATCTGCATTTCAGTAGTGGGTTAGGAAATTTCCACACTTACTGACTGTGTTCTGGGGTCCATCAGGATGAAAAGCTCTGTATACATAAAGTGCAATTATTCTTTCTTTTTTTATACCCTTTTTTGACATAGGTCACCAGAGGAGCAGGAATGGCCATGAAATTTGTTGCTAGGAAATATCCTAACAACATGACTTGCCAATGAGAAAGAAAGTGGAATTCACTTTGGCAAAGAAGAGAATGTCCAATGAATGACCAACTACAGGTAAACTGAAAGTCATCTTCGTTCATATACCCTTAAGATGTACTGATGTTGTATGTCTAGTTAGATCTAACATCTCCATCCCACACATCACTGTGTTTACCCAAGGTCTTGTTCACTGCAACCATATTTTTGTTCTTATTTTCAATAAGTGAAAAATGATTGTGGTGCTGGTGATTTATTCCTGTAATGGGTGTCCAATTGACCCTCAAAGTGATATTTTTAGGCATCTCACTGGGAGCTGAAACAACAAGAGATTGAAGTGCTTAGGATTCATCTTCATGAATCTTGCAAATGGACTTTGTTTTGCTGACGGCATTCTGTGTTCTGTATGTGGGTGCCAATTGTATCTTAATATGGAACAAAGTGTTTTGGAAAATTGTCTATTTTTGAGAGGCAGGCTTTGGCAACTCAGTGCTGCAGTGAAATGAAAATGTTTTCTGTTAGCCTGACATAGATGCTGCTGCATTTTAATCAAGAGCAGGAGGTAATTCAAAGTCATATGTGGAGTTTTCAAATCAGATGACTTCCTCTGAGATCTGTGGTGACCTCAGAAATGTGCACTGTTATATGCTGTGTCGAGAGAAATAACACACACGCCACTGTAGAATATGGGAGGCTACGAACCAGAATTTCTCAATCTTTTTTAGTGCCAGATCTGTAGTAACCAACATTACCCATAGCTAATGAGAATGGATTTCACTTTGGGAAGGGGTCCAATGGACCTATTGTACTTGGATTTCCAGAAGCCTTTGACAAGGTCCCTCACCAAAGGCTCTTATGTAAATTAAGTGGTCATGGCATAAGAGGGAAGATCCTTTCATGGATTAAGAACTGGTTAAAAAACAGGGAACAAAGGGTAGGAATAACTGGTAAATTTTCAGAATGGAGAGGGATAACTAGTGGTGTTCCCCAAGGGTCAGTCCTAGGACCAATCCTATTCAACTTATTCATAAATGATCTGGAAAAAGGGGTAAAAAGTTTGGTGGCAAAGTTTGCAGGTGATAAAGTTTGCAGATGATACTAAACTGTTCAAGACAGTTAAGACTAAAGCAAACTGTGAAGAACTTCAAAAAGATCTCACAAAACTAAGTGATTGGGCAACAAAATGGCAAATGAAATTTAATGTGGATAAAGTAAGGCACATCGGGAAAAATAACCCCAACTATACATACAATATGATGGGGTATAATTTAGCTATAACTAATCAGGAAAGAGATCTTGGAGTCATCGTGGATAGTTCTCTGAAGACATCCACGCAGTGTGTAGCGACAATCAAAAAAGCAAACAGTATGTTAGGAATCATTAAAAAGGGGATAGAGAATAAGACAGAGAATATCTTATTGCCCTTATATAAATCCATGGTACGCCCACATCTTGAATACTGCTTACAGATGTGGTATCCTCATGTGAAAAAAGATATACTGGCATTAGAAAAGGTTCAGAGAAGGGAAAATAAAATGATTAGGGCTTTGGAACGGGTCCCATATGAGGAGAGATTAAAGAGGTTAGGACTTTACAGCTTGGAAAAGAGGAGACTAAGAAGGGATATGATAGAGGTATATAAAATCATGAGTGAGGAGGAGAAAGAGAATAAGGAAAAGTTATTTACTTGTTCCGATAATATAAGAACTAGGGGCTACCAAATTAAATTAATGGGCAACAGGTTTAAAACAAATAAAAGGAAGTTCTTCTTCACACAGCACACAGTCAAGCTGTGGAACTCCTTACCTGAGGAGGTTGTGAAGGCTAGGACTATAACAGGGTTTAAAAGAGAACTGGATAAATTCATGAAGGTTAAGTCCATTAATGGCTATTAACCATGATGGGTAAGGAATGGTATCCCTAGCCTCTGTTTGTCAGAGGGTGGTGACAGATGGCAGGAGAGAGATCACTTGATCATTACCTGTTAGGTTCACTCCATCTGGGACACCTGGCATTGATCACTGTCAGTAAACAGGATACTGGGCTGGATGGACCTTTGGTGTGACCCAGTACAGCCATTCTTACATTCTTATGCTCTAACCAGAGTTCTTAATTTAGTAAATATGAATATTATTAAATAGAATTTATGAAAACTTCTATGTAGTTTTTGGGTAAGTTGTGGGGCATGATATCAGAACAAATCTAATATGATGATTTTAGGACAATCTGCTGTTCTGGGTTTGTATAGCTTCTAGAGTAATGGCATCATGGTCCATGATTAGGATTTCTATGGTAATGCAAATTATATAGTAAATGTTTCATCCTTTGACTACAGAAACCTCTGAAAGACAGTACATCTGACGCTTCACTGTCTGCAGCTTGTATAATCACTTATACTGCATCCACTTTTCACAGATGTAACACCAGGTCAGAATAGGAACAATTTATATTTACTTTGCATAGAGATAAATGACTATTCTAACTTTAAGGCAGGGGAGGATCAGGCTTTTATTAGAGGGAGCCCCCAGTGCTTATGAGTTTGTTTTGTGCGTGTGTTTGTGTGTGAGCTCCACAGTCCTCTCTCTTGACTAAAGGATTCTAGAAACATGTGGGAATAAATAGAAATAAAGAGACTAATGGAGAAATATTTTAAGTAATTACTGAACAGTACTGGCAACTATTGGCAACAGGCTGGTAAAGGAATACTTTGAAATAAACCACAACAACAACAACAACAGTTTTGCGTCCCATAGGTTTCTTAAATAAAGTTCTTCCATCCACATATATACACACTTCACATCATAGGTGCATAATTTCATAGCAATGAAGCTGAGAGCAAAGGAAGAGAAGTTGTTTAGTTATGTAGCATGCAATGCTGTTGAATGTTTAGAGGTTATCTTTCTGGCAAATTATCCCACTAAGTACAACAGTGACTCTCACATATTTTGGACTGTGGTAAGAGACTCTTTGGGAACATCAATTAGTGTTTTAACACAATGAAATCAAGGACTTTTCAATGCTGGCGGTAGGGATGAAACTGAGTAAATATCAACTGGCTTGGAATTTGGGTACAGTAAATGAACCCCTAAGAATGATGAATGTTGTAAGATAATTCCCAAAGCTAAAGAAGTGAGAAGAATGAATGGGGATGGTAATGGAGAGTAGACTGATTTTTGTGTGTGGTTCTTTCCACCCCTGTGGAGAAAAAACTAAATAAAAATTTGCTGTGCACTGTAGATGCTTACTATAATATTTCCAGTTATTTTTCTCTTGAGGAAATGCCTCAGGCAAAATGCTTGTCACCATCCTGCTGTGGTGGAGCCTTGCTTTTCTATTTGTGTGCTTTGCTACTTCAGTTTGTTGCCTGCTCACTTCCCCCAAGAATTCTTCCCTGCCTGAGATTTTTTTTTTTATGGGTAACACACTCAGGCTGTAAAATATAAAGAATGGAAAACCAGTGATCTTGACCTCACCATGAACGTTTCTATGTTTACCTCAAAATATCATAGACCTGCGTGGGTGTTGGAGGGTGATGAGCACCTCTAAGGGTGGAACCCATCAGACATGGCTTTTCATAAGTCCATGATTCCAAGTCAATATTTCTTGAGGTGCCTAAGGAAATTAAGATTCCGAAGGGAAGTGTGTTGTGTAATGCTAACATTAATGGAGATTCTTCTTCAGCTCAAGTAGTAGGGTCCTAAGCTTTTAGAAAAGGAACATCATAATCTATCCCTCAATGACTAAGAAGTTTTGAAGGGCTATAGTAACAACTGTGAAGTCCTAGGCTGCACTTACAATATTTAAGATAGAGTGAAATAAATACTCTTTTAATGAAGCCATTTTTCCATGGACCCTCTAAATGAAGTTCACCATATCCCTATTCATTCTAAGCAGGTTCCACTGTAATTACAAAGAAAACTTGGATTTGTAACAAATTTTAATTGTAAAAAAATACAACTATGAACTGATGTTCACATCCATCAGTTAGTCAGTGCTACTACAGTAACAGCAGTATGGTTTTAACCACATTCCTTCATAACAATTTTCTCTCACACACACAAGGTATTATTCTCCTTATGTGGGTTATCCTAGGGGAAATAAAAGTTTTACAACTTCCTTTCTAGAGAATTTTCATATCTTTTGAAAATAAAAGCAAAGTCATTTATAAATTCCAAGAAAAATGAAACAACAAACTCCTCCTTTTAAGAATTGGCCCACCTACCAGTCGCTTGGCAAGATTTCCTCCATCTCAGAAATGTTTCAGAGAGCCCTTAGGCAGAATTATATCAGTCTGTTCCATCATCTCAGAAGATGAAGAGGTGTGCTGTAGGCATTTTTCTCTGAGGGGTCGTATTTAGCATTGACTCTCAAAAGTCTGGGTAAATAACCTTTCTCCAGGGAAGAGAGGGCTAAAACTCCAAATACTTTTTGGCAAAAAAAAATCTCCCTTGTACAATATATCAATACATTTAATTTTCAACAAATTTCATGTCATGCCTGGAAAATGAATTAAACCTACTCTGCCCAAGCCCTAAAGATATTACCATATTTCATGCTATCTTTACTTAGGCAAAATTGCAGTGAACTTGTTTGAGAATTTTGAGTGAGTAAGGATCTGAGGATTAGGCTGCTTGTGAGTATTGCACTGTGAGACAAGCAGAAATTATTCCAGCAGTTTCAGGTATACTACAAATGCCAATTGTTAGTTCAAACTGATTATTCTGTATTTATTGGCATTGTAACCCAGCTAATATATCCCCCAAATCCTCAATGCAACACAGAAAAAAATAGTTACAGATACTCTCTACGAAAAACATTGATAATGTTGCTGAATTAATTTACTTTGGATGGCCTAGAGATTCATCCTTTAGATTATTCTGAATTGGTTCTGGAACTATTTGTCTTTATCCAATAGGTATTCATTACCCTGAGCAGACTATACTCTGGATAGGGAGATTTACCTGGCCATGAACATATGCCCTTTCCAGCCAGTGAAGTTAAGAAGACTATTTTAGCAACAGCTCCCAGTTTTCAGAGCTAGTGTAAACCTCATTAATTTTTATGGTGGCTCAGTGGTTATTGAACTATAGATGTCTGAAACAGAAAATGTCATAGTACTATTGACTTTGAAGGAAGAAAAAGGTAAAGAGAAAACAGGAAGTAGGAGGGTTGAAAGTCTAAATGCTTGAAGCCAAAATCTGCTAGTTTATACTCGTATAACTTAATTCCAGCTCAACATTCAACTCTTTATCTCAGTGAAGTTACTCTTTATATAATCAGTGTAAACGAAAACAGAAATTCAGCTTTATTTTTGGGATAAATTGTCAAAACATATTCCAAGTTAAACTCAATCAGTGTCACTTTGAAACTCAGCACTTTAAATTTCAAGGAGGATTGTGCAAGCATTCTTTAGTATGAGTTCTCTTGAGCTCACATCTTTTGAGTTTGGTTTGGAGGCATTTGATTCAAACAATCCAAAGTGTTTCCAGAGCCATCATGTTTTGCCCAGTTTCACCTGGAACCATAAATACCTCCCTGTCATCCTCTTCCATAGGAGAGAGATGAATCAGACCATGTTCATCAATATAGGTTGAAAACCTCTGGCAAACCTTACATATGTTTTCAATTCATAATGAACCTTAACAACAGTCGAGCTTTTCATGTTTTGGTTTGTTACAAATTTCTTCTCTTTTTATTAAAATCTGAACTCTTTTTAACTCTCAAATTCAAATGATGGCTGAAATAATTGAAATATCCTGAAGATGCTTCAGATGTCCTTCAGTTATGTCACATCAAAAGTCTCACTTTAAGAAATATCTGAAGTAATCTTTTTGCTGACAAAATATCCACAGGAACAGTAACCCAATAGAGAAATATTCTCTCTTTTTTTTTTAACCTTGCAGTGTGCCCTCTTCATATAAATGAGATTTTTTTTATTGTCATGAGAGGTGAGGTTTTCATAGTACAATAGAGATTAATGGAATCTGTGAGTCTAAATCTCCTGGGTGGCTTTGAAAACATCAGCCTAAATCTGTGTGCATGTTTATCCTTATTGTAATATAGAAGGTGCATGGATACATTTTAGTGGTTTCAGTTCTAAGGTGTGGCATGAATATACCTTTAATGGCTTGTAATTAGGAACATCAGTAGGACTCACCATAAAAGGAAAATTGTGAAGGAGACATAATATGAGTGCTGAGTTCTATAACCCAAAAATAAGTTAAACTGAAATTTACTTATCTGTGTGGCTTGGCAAATATCACAATATAGTGACACATTGAGAATTTCTTACAGTGGCAATCCAGCCTGTGATGCAAAATGTTCTCCCACTGAATGACAGCAGATGCACCAGTAACTTTACTAGGTAGAAGTTTAGTGACCACATTAGGGCCATATCCTCCCCACTCCCAGCATTGGGTCAACTGCCCCTCATCATTCTCTGATTGCTTGATGGGAGATCTGCTGTGGATTGAGGAGTATATATGGACCTTCCTTTGCAGGCTCAGTCCTGGCCCAGCATTTGAAATAAATTGCCCTGAGTTTCAGAAGTACTGAGAACCCTAGCGTTCCCACAGACATCAGGGGAACTGCAGGTGCTCAGCACCTCTGAAAATCAGGCCCAGAATGACACTGGCGCCTCTGCCCTGGGTTAGAGCTCTCTGAGTAAGGGGCTTCAGCAGTGATTGGCATGGGGCAGAGTAAAGCAACTAGGACGATCATGATGGAGGCTGGAACTCTGTTCTCATCTCACACTTGTGGGAAAGACAGGCCTTCAGACACCCCCTCCCCCCTGCATTGCACTTTCCAGCCCAGGAGCAAGGAACCATTTCACACCTTAGCGCTGCGGGGAGCTGAAGCCCAGAACAGGGAAGTAACTTCCCTGAAGTCATCCAGTGAGTTGGTTCCAAGGTGGAGAATAGAAGCCAGATCCCAACTCCCAGCTCTGTGCTCTGATCCCCAAAACAGCCCTTTCCACATCCATGAGGGTGCGGGGGTAGGAGGGTCTCTAGCCATGTGCAGGAGACCCAAGGCCATTTATTTTCATTAAATATGTAGACTAAATAATGAAATTACTAAATTTTCAAGCCAAATGTGTATTAATTCTAATGAACAATACCACATTATGCACTATTCATTTTTGAAAGTTTATAATAAGTGATGCTCGAGAGGGAGAGGGGGCTCAAGGTGGAAGTTTTGCATAGGGCACAAAATATCTTTGCACCGGCCCTGTGCCTGAGTTGTTCAGTGGTGGGCCTAATGTGTTTCCAGGTCATCACAGTAGACACTGCATGATGCGGCTAGCAACTTTCACAGTAACTGAGATATTTCTATCCAAGAGTGATTGCTATTAACAGGTGACAATTATTATTTAAAATTGATATTGCAGTAGGATGTGGGATCACCTTCTGGGCTGAGTGTTAGATGATGTACAAACATATATGAAGACACAGTCCTTGCACCAGCGCGATTACTACTCAGAACTGTTGTCACTGTACAAGAGACAAAAAGAAAATTTCAAATATTGTGAATAGAAAAAATAGTTACTAACACCTTCCATTTTTGTTGCTGGGTGACTCAAACTCTATTTCATCTAGATTGCACACACACAATATTAGCACCTAAAAACTAGTCGTCCAGGTCACTTCAAACAAGTGCCACTCAAGCTTCATACCACACCACACAACTCCTGTAGTCTGTATGCAACTATTTTATAAATATTTTTTAGCATTGTTTGTTTGTTCGTTCATTCATTGACTACTTTTCATATGTGGTTGCCTACAGGTTTCCTTTATTGCCACAAGTGCAAGTGTACAGGCCCTGGAGGGAGAGGGAAATTCTAATTCATGTGTTTTATAGGCCTCTAAAAATAACTGGAAATAGATATCTATTCAGGTGCAATATCTTGGTCCTTCCCAGGGATATATAGAGCAAATGTGTTCAGTTGAAGGAAGGGAATCTCCTCTTCCCCACATTTCTAGCTCTTCAGAGTTACAGGATGTAATTCTCCTGAATACAGGATTGCTGATTTCCAAGCTAGGACTTTGGATAGCTATAAGGTTAGGGAGAAATGCCACAGTTAAGGGGAAGAGCATGAAACTTTTTCTGGCATGTTGTTTTAAAATACAATGGTTTGAGGCTGCTCAGAAGGTTAGAAATAGACACTGTAAAGATAGATTACTGGGCAGAGTGCAGGTCAGGGGTTTAAAGGTGCATGATAAATGCACTTTATCATGTAAAAATGACCACATATGATCTATGTTTTTGTAAGGCTGGGGAGGGCCTTTCTGGAAGATTACTTTAACTGCCTTGGTTGCTATATTTGATTTAATAAATGTGGTTTAGATTTTTTTTCTAACTTTACAGAGATTACTGATGGGGCAATACATCTAAATTATCCAATGCGTATTATATTTTTGTACATTGAAGTTAGTTTTGAGGAGATTCATAGTAAAGAAAATAAGAAACAAAACCCCATATAAATATAAGCTACACCATTCTCACTTAATATTGGAGGTCTGTGATGAATTGCACGACCTGTATAAGTCAGACCTCTGAGCAAGACTGACGTATTACTGGTAATATCCTGTGGGAAAATGTACAGTGTAGTAAGGTAATAATATCCCTACCTGGAAGTAAAGGTCACATACAATAGCAAATGCCAAGAAATAATCATGGATTTTTTTTTAGAGCTTAGTGGGTCAGTAAGACCTCGGTAGACTTAGGTATTTCTTCAGCTTTGCAAGAATGTAGGACAGGGAGTTTTAAGGAATTGAAGGTAAAGTGCGAACAAATGTTTTACTAGCCTGAGCGAATATAGCTTGCTCATCTAGGAGGATGTTTTGGGTTAGGAAATTCAGTTTTATCACTGTTTTTTCTTTGTAATTATACAATAATTGTCCTGATTTGCAGAGGTGCTGATCATCCACAAATATAGTTATTGTCAATAGGAGTTACAGGTGTTCACTGCCTTTTGAAAATCAGTTCTTATGTTATATGGTATTTTAGGGACATATGTTTTAAAGTGGCCATATATTTAAAATTGTTCTGAGGCACTGGATTGCCCAACTGAAAGGTATGGATGCAGAAACTTTTCCCATTAGGTCACCCTATTGCCACCTGCAAAATAGTAATAAAAGTAAGTGGCACTGACAGTTGTTCACTGACCTTTGTTAAAGAGTTAGTGGGTCTCACTACAGTTTCAGATGGGTGGATGTTCATATCACAAAAATAACCACTATACATAATTGGCGCTAGGTTGGCCCTTGCTGCTAGTCTCTGCAGAGAGGCCAAATGGAAGAATGGATAGTGAGGTAATATCTTCTTCCAAGTGTTCGTGGTGTACACCTAAGTGTTGAGTCATATTGGCATGAGGGAAATTAGCAGTGCCATTGCCTATGCTATGCTTGGATAAATAGAGAATTTCAGTGACCAAGGCTGTCAATCCTGCAGTGCCTTTCATGATAATTATAAATAGCCCAGCTACCATAATTGCTCTTGTAAGCATATTGATTGAAATACACACCATTACTTATATACAGAAATATGTGAATGCTTCTGTTCATGTTTGTGTGTTTGCAAAACATAACATTACTATCAGAAAACCATTATCCTCTGCCTTCCGTTTTGATGATCAAATACTTTTTCAGTATGAAATTTCAGTTTGTCAAGTTTTCATCTAAATCTAACCCATGTCTTTACATCCTCCCTTATAGAAATTGTTCTACCTTGATTTTGAGCAGAATCTTTTTGCTCTCAAAAACCTGACTTACCATGGAATGCTGTTGTGTTGTGTTTTTTTTCTCCTCCGGGTCATGAGGTGATGGATGGATAACATATCTAAGATAACAACCTTTCCTATCCACCTCCATCCAGACTGTCTTCATGTCAATCTCCATTACTGCAACATTCTTCTCTCTGGCCTTGACAAATGCAATATTGTCACATTCATATCCATTCAGAATGCTGCTGAAAAGATCATTGCCCTTGCTTGTCACTTTGACCATGTTATCCCTCTCATTGAATCCCTCCACTTGCTCCCTCTATTGCATCAAACATAAACTACTTGTCTTCACTTTCAAGGCCCTTAATGGTCTATTGCCGACCTTCCATCATGTCTACCAAAAAAGTTGACAATGATTAGGCCACTAGTGTGCTGAGAACACTGGCCATTATTGTTTTCTCATGCTCCCCTCTTGGCAGCATCCATCTGATCTCTTTTATCTTATAATTAGTTGTAAGCTCTACAGGGCAAGGACAGTCTTTTTGTTCTATTTGTACAGTGCCTAGCACGATAGAGTCCTGAGCCATGATTAGCACGCCTAGGCATTACGGTAATACAAATAGTAGTAGTAGTAACAATAATAATAATAATGACAGACACTTCTTATTTGTTATTTTCTGATAGGATGTGAAGATTGCCTATGTTTGATTTTGGGGATACAATTAAATGCAGATAGCTTATCTTAGAGGAAAGTACTTCTAAGGTAATCACAAAAAGAAAACCCAGGCTGTCAATTAAAGCTCTTTGATATTCCAAAAGAATCTTCTGAACCATCTAGACAAAAAAAAAAGTATCATCTGTCAAACTAAACTATGTCTAAATGCTGGAGGGAGATGAAATATCTGTTGGTATACGCCATAAAGCTGTATCTCAGTCTGTCACTATAAGAATCAGAAAGCTTGGAACTTTGATAGATATGATCTATACTGGACCATCTAATGGAACAGTAGTAACAAATTATTGTTAGCAAGGGCTTTCAGGGCCTTATCTAACTCCCACTGAAGTTAGTGGAAGTCTTTCTGTAAAATTATATCTGACTATCCTTTTAGTCATCTCTCTATTTCAGGGTTTTATATACTATCAATACCCAACCTAAACTCTTAGGTTTAATCTGTGTATCTCTATATTACTTGTGTTTGTGAAGCACTGACAGTGTCATTGGCAGTTCATGCTACTATATAAATAGAATGTTGTATTTTACTTTATTATGTTAACCTATGTTGTTCATCCTGTCTCTTGACCAATGAAAGGGAGTTTTTTCTTACTCACTGTATTTAAGACTCCTTGTTAAAAATAGTTGGTTACTATTCTATAATTCTATGGTTCTTTAGAGGCTGTATTAATGGGTATTAAGAGTTTTCAGTATTTCTCAGGTGCTAAGCACCTTAGAGGATTTGGCCATAAGATACCTTTGCTTACAGGTGTGCTAAAGTGAAGAAAGCAATTAAAGCTGATCTTGCATAATATATTTTTGGTACACTGTCAGTGCTATTGGGTGATATCTAGGTGACACTGAATATCACTCATGAGATTAATTCAGTAAGCATAATACTGGAGTAATACTACTAAGTCTCATTCTTTAAACTTCTAAACTATGACAAAGAAACAGATTCTTGGGGGGGATGGGAGGTGGGATGATTCTCTTCCTCTACCCCTAGCCAAATGCAGCATTCTGGCATCCAAAAAGTTGTAATTCTGTTTCTTCATTGTCAGTTGTTGTTCGTGTGAGATATAGCTGACCTAGCAAGAACATGTGGGGTAAATTATCTCTTGATGTGCAAGCTTTTCCCCAGGGCAGGTAGAGTCTGCTAGTTGCATTTGTAACTCCTATTCTAGAAGTACTTTCCTCTCTCTGTGTTGCCCAATATGTCTTGATTTAATAGTTTATCCATCAAAAGTTACTATGGCTTCCCAATGTCACTTTTTTTCTTCTGTAGAATCCTGCATGTTGACACTAATGCAATAAGAGGAACTGTTCTTTACTAGAACATCTTTGTACCATTGATGTTCCTTTGATCTTTTAACCATTTCTCTTTTAATCACAAGACTTTCTTTGGGAAGCTGGAGTCCTCCAGATAAAGTCTTCAGAGGCTTTTATAGCAACATTTTACTCTTTATTTGAACAGTTTTCCATAGTTTAAATAATTAAGCCTTTAAACACACATTTTCAGTAAGGTAAGCATTATAATCCCCATTTTAGAGATAGAGAAATGTGAAATAATCTCCAGATGTTAAATAGTAAGTCACACAATTGATATGGCAGAGTTGAGGACAGAACCCATCTTGTATCTCCCAGTACTATAATTTTGTCAGTAGGTCATATATTCTCTCATGGGAACCTAAATTTCTTAGGAGATTGGTAATGGGTCATGAAGTTTTTCACTTGTTCATATCCAGCCTGTAAAGAAATGAGCAGTCCCTTTCATGACTTCTTAAACCACAACTTAGGGAGACAGGCTGTATGGTTAGACTGAGAAATGCAGAGCCTTAGAAGAATTACAGAATTTGTGTTTATCCAATAGTTTAAAACAGAACTCCTTTTATACACATTACAACTGATTGCTTCCTGTCTTTTCTCTACCATGAATGATGCTACACATTCCAACTTTTGAGGGACGCAGTCATTACACTCTGTTGGATATGTAGTCAGGGCTGTCTCCAGCTTTTTTGCTGCCCCAAGCGGCGAAAAAAAAAGAAGAAAGAAAAACCCGATTGAGCTGCTGCTGAATTGCCGCTGAAGAGAAAGAGAGGGACTGAGGACCCAACGCCGAATTGCTGCCACAGACCCAGACTTGCCGCCCCAATAACAGACGGAGTGCTGCCCCTTTCTATTGGCTGCCCCAGGCACCTGCTTCCTTAGCTGGTACCTTGAGCCAGCTCTGTATGCAGTGGCTTATGTGAAATGAGTTCCTGGTCTCACTCCAGTTTCTAATGGACACATGTACACATCACAGGTAACACTAGGTGGGACCCTCATTGAAGACTCATGAGAGAAGCCATGGGATAAATAGAATATCAAAGCTGAACCATTTTTTCATCCTTAGAGGGGTTCCCTGTAGATGAGGGTTGAGATGAACTCACAGGATATTGTTCGGGGATGCTTGCACTGCCCTTGCAATTGCTGTCTCTTATGAATGGAGCAAAAGCTTACAATGTTTGACTGTTAAAAACTTTATATTTAAGTAAACCAAAGATGAGCTTTGTGACCAGGTATGCACTGAGCCTATCTTGCACCAGACGCCTTGCCTAAGTCTGAGAAGGCTCATCTCTGTCATACCCCTAAGCCTGCATCTCATTCACTGCATTGTTAGCCTGTAGAAATCTAGAACAAAAGCACTATGTAACATGTAAGGTTTTGTTATTAGATGGCTTGTTTTTACAAAGATATGTATATAGTAGAAATAGTGTGCTAAGTGCTGTACAGATGTGTTACGGAGAGAAGATCTGTGCCTTGAAAAGCTTACAGTGATGATAGACAATGTGCAGTGAGAGGATGGACAGTGGAGCTACAGAGGAAAAAAGCATACGTCTTAGTGCTGTGATTTTTGTGGAGTAGAGGCAAAGTGATTAAAGATTTTCCACTGCTTATCTTGGTCAACACAAGATATTAGTTTCAAGAATCCACTTAAGACAACAAATCAAACCACTCCACCTAATTGCAGACGGTGCTTTTGCAACATTTTCCCTCTTCAGTGGTTTAGCAGGGTAAATTCATGGCTTGTTTTAGACCACGTGCCGATTGCTCGCTCACACTGAATTTCACTGAGTTCTCTACGCAGCCCGAGGCTTGTTAAAACTCAGTCAGCTCTAGCCTATCTAGAGCAGAGAGGAGGAGGAGGAGGAAAATATATAGCATGAGATTCTGCAAGAGATATTTCAGCTCCTTTCTGGAAGAAAGTTTGCAGCGTTAGCAGCGTGCTCCCCTCACTGTGGAGTTTCACTTGAGGGATTGCACGGGCAGATTAGAGAATCAAGTGTCTTTTCCGCTATTCTCCAGATGGAGTCAAGTCAGGCTTGGTTGGTTGGCTGTTTGTTTATTATCATTTTAGTGCTTTGAGGAATTGCTCTTTCATTGAAACAGAATGCCTTCAATTATCTAGCATCCATTGATTCGAGGAAGTAAGGAACCCACTGTGAAATTGAGTGTAGTCACAGGGGTGAGGGCGTGCGTGTGAGAGAGAGAAACAGATTTTTAATTTCAAAATTCATTCAGTATAGCAAACAAGTATGCTGGGAAGGATGGGAAGAGAGAATGCCATTTAGGCTCTGAACTCCCCAGCTCTTGCACAGTGCAAGTGGAGGCATAGTATGGATATCAGAAAGGTACGGTACTAGGTGTATCCTTTGCTGAGTGTTAGTAAGTCTCAAGTGCCTTACACACCTACTCCCTTTATGTACAAGAATACAAGATAAGATGGGGCAAGGTTTAGGTGTAAAATGGGCTTGAATGAGGAGACATGGATTTAGATGTAATCCTTGTAGTAATAAGGTATCTAGTCACCCTCCTAGCTCTCTCACTTGCTACTAGGCAGCTGCAACTTGATACCACACAGCAGAAGTCCCATTAATGCAGGATCTTAGTCCCCTGCACTTCCACCATTGCTCATCATTTTTTACATGACTTTTATTCATGCAGGCAGCACTTTTCACCCAATCTGAGTCCTCACTGACACTGAAGGGTCCTGGGCACTGGAATAAACAGTAGCTCATGGTGCAAATTACTTGACATTCTAATATTGCAAAGAGTGATGAAATCCCAAAGGAAAAGCCAAAGCATAAAGGGAAAAGAAGAAAACTGTGTGCAAGCTGGATCATGGTACAGACTGCAGTAATGACTTCTAGGTGTCATACTGTCAAACTGGCTCTGAATGTAAGGAAGAGACAGACAGGAGCAGCATCTTATCTTGAGCTGATCAGTCTGTCTGTTTAATATGATATTTGCCTGCCCACTCCCAGGTCTGTCATTCTGGAGAGAGCTGAAGGCTTGCTCCTCCCTGCCTCTCTCTGCTGATGGAAACTATTTTTGACTCGGTGTCATCATTGTGTAGATCAAAAAAATGAATGATGAGGTGTGTCTTGAAAACTCCCAAATCTACAAACAAGAAAAAAAATTCTTTCTTTGCTTCAGAGCCTATGCGTACCAATATGGGAGGGATACTGGCACTGAGGAGGATGATTTGTTTTAGATGAATCCTAAACTGCAAAGGGTTTGAACTTCACTAAACTTTTTACTTGTATGCTTGACCCTTCATTGCACCTTGAAGTATGTGAGAATAACATTCCACAAGGCTTTCTCTGCTTGGAACCTTCCCTCACCTCCATATCCAAGAAAGGCCCAGATGCGGTATAAGTTCTGCACTGGTATTTTGTGGAGGGAATGTATGTCTGTGGAAGTCACTTTTTCTGTGCCTTTACAAATTTGCCTCCCTCCATACAGCACAACATGGAGAATGTGTGGGCCAATTGCTTCCCACTTGTTCCAACCCCAGCCTTGCCTGGAACTAGCCATGAGAAGCTACCATCACTTGCAAGTGGCTGCTTCTGGTTCTATTGGCCCAACAAAAGCCCCATGTGGAAAAGAGTAGCTAAGATTTAGTTTGACTGGCCTATGAATAAGACACTGAATGTTCTGTATTCCGTTTAACTACATATGCACAAAGACGTGATTTAATGCTGTTTAATTGCTGCTTTATTTATTTATTTATTTAAGAAAAAATATCATGAGACATTTCATAAATAGATAGACTGTACCCTCAGCTAGTGTAAATTGGCATAGTTCTACTGAAGATAGTGAAGCAGCACCAACGTATACAGGATGAGGTTTTGAGCCATGTATCTTTTAAAGAGAAATTATTTGTAAGGAAGCATGCTAGATTGATAACCTTTGCAGTGCACAGAATGCTTCCAAGCATTCTGCCCCCTCAGGTAATGTATCGCAAGTCTGATCTGTATGGGCTACCTCTATGTAATTTGGCCAATAGTAGTAATAATTAAAATAGTCTCCATGACTATCAGTCTGTGGCTTCTGCTAGGAGTGCTAGTAATGGTGCCAGTGAAATTCTAGTGGCTATGAAGATGTTTATGAACACCTGTTTGCCAAGAACTGGGCTAAGATCCATCAAACTAATTTCAAATAACAAGTGAGAAAAAAATCCACCATTCTTAATATAAGGTTTGTACTCAGATCAAAGCTGTCAGACAGATTCTATGACTTCAACATCTATACTGCTTTCTACTTACAGAATAAATGAGTCATCAGCTGAAACAGTATTGAAGACCAACTGGTGAAGATCATGTCCATATGTATATCAGCCCTTAAAACAAAGATATATATTCAGAGTTACATTTGTTTAAATTACTGGTTTAGCAGACTCAAAAGGGGCTAATTTAGTTCAGGGATTAACTTTATAAAACTTTTAAAATGAAAATATGGATGTTAAACAGATCTCTTACCAAATTGCTTCCTGTTGTAATTTCAGGCTGTAAAAAAGACAAGCAATTTCTCTTTCCTACTTCCAGAGCATTGAGTCACTAAGCTTCTGAAAACACAGCTTGCTTTTTCTTTTTTCTTTTCAGCAGACAACACACAGAGGCATTGGATTTTGTGTGCAGTGTGAGGTATATTAGATAGGTAGTACCCAGCACAGATTTGGTTCAGCAAATTTGACACCTCCAAAC
Source organism: Gopherus evgoodei (assembly GCF_007399415.2). Classification (NCBI taxonomy): domain Eukaryota; kingdom Metazoa; phylum Chordata; order Testudines; family Testudinidae; genus Gopherus; species Gopherus evgoodei. The sequence continues at coordinate 81,250,817 of NC_044325.1, forward strand.
ACATGTACGTATTGGTTGAGAGTTAGATCAAAGTACATTGGTATATGAAGATGAGAGAGGCTGAATATGGCTGGAAGAAATGGAGACAGATTAGACAGTAACCTAGCTGAGGATGTCTGGGATGGGGGCGGTGGATGGTGAGAGATGTGGAAAAGTGAGAGGTCAGTGTAGCATGAGAACTGGGTAGACATAGCTATTAGCGATTATCAAGTAATACAGCTGGAAATATATATGTAGATCTCATCAGGGCTAGCTAGATGTGGCCAGTGGAATCTGAGGCATATAGCTAGCAGTGGCTAGTGGGAGCTAAGAAATAGGACAGGACACCACCGGGCGATGTTCAAAGACACACGCTATGGCAGATACATCTGTGAAAGCAGATGTCTCATGCATATCATCACTCATTTAGGATGAGTGGATGGATGGAAAAAAATATATCCAGTGGTTGAGGAGAAGAAGAAATTCAAGTGGCTGATTAATCTGCCTTGGCATTTCGGGGGGAAAAAAAAAACACCTAAGTGACTGGACAACAAAATGGCAGATGAAACTCAGTGTTGATAAACATAAAATAATGAATATTGGAAAAGACAATCCCAAATATATATACAAAGACATGGAGTCTACATTAACTATTGCCACACAAAAAAGAGATCTTTAAGTCATTTTGGATAGTTCTCTGAAAACATCTGATCAATGTGCAGGGGCAGTCTAAAAAGCTACCATTCTTAGCAAAACATTAGGAAAAGGATAGATAAGACAGAAAATATCATAATGCCACTATATAAATCCATGGTGTGCCCACAACTTGAATACTACATGCAGTTCAATCACCCCATCTCAAAAAAGATGTATTAGAAATTGAAAAATTATAAAGAAGGACAAAAAAAATTATTAAGGGCATGGAACAGCTTCCATATAAGGAGAAATCAAAAAAGACTGAGAGTGTTCCTCTTTGAAAAGAAACAACTAAGGGGGAATATTCATGAATTTATAGACCTCTATCATGTGGAGAAAGTGAATAAGGAAGTGTTATTTAGCCCCTCACCTAGCACAAGAACCAGGAGTCACCCAATGAAATTAATAGGAAGCAGGTTTAAAAACAAACAAAAAAAGCACTTCTTCAGACAATGCAGTCAGCCTGTGGAATTCATTGCTGGGAAGGTTGTGAAGGCCAAAATTATAACTGAGTGCAAAAAAGAATTAGATAAATTCATGGAGGATAGGTCCATCAATGGCTGTTAACCAAGATGGCCAGAGATGCAACTCCATGCTCTGGATGTCCCTAAATGTCTGAATGCTAGCAGCTGAGACTGGATAACACAGAATGTATCACTCTGTTTTATTCATTCCCTTTGAAACATTTGTCAGTGGTCACAGTCAGAAGAGAGGATACTGAATTAGGTGGACCATTTGTCTGACCTAGTATCACCATTCTTATGTTATGTTATGAATGGTTAACTCTTTATCTTTATTTATGGCTGCAGAGACAGAGTGGGGGAGGCATTGACAAGGTGAGGTTTACTCTGCCAATATTAATTGTAAAGAGTTTGAAAACATCGCAAGAGCCTGTGTTTTCCACTTTCTCACTTAGCAAAGTGTATATACCCACTCCTGAAAGCATTCCCATCACATACAAGTTTGCATCTGAAACCACCATGTACAACTCCTGTAGGCCAACTATGCAGAATTTATTTAACTGAATAAGCAGTTGTCCATCCAATAAAAACACATCTTGCTCCAATACACAGAGGCACTTGTATTCTGGAGTGCAGGAGCCACAGAATTTCCTGGCATGCACTTAAACAAGAGTTTGTGTTTGTGTCTATCTCTGCTTTCCAGGAGCCAGCACAATAAATCCAAACTGGGATTAAGAATTCAAACCCACCCAGCTAAACCTCTTCTTTGAAGTATCACTGCCTGCCTTCCCTTGGGTTGTGCAATTCATGAAAGCATAATAATGGCTTTCATACAGCAGTGACACATTTTCAGACTGTGTCTCTTGTGAGCGCTTGGGTAATTTGTCACACTTGCAGTTTGTGGTCAAAGTAAGTCACATCACGTTGCTAATGGTGTCATGTTATTAGCTAACCATGTCACCTCATCAGCAGGTGCCAAAAAATCCCCATAACTGGGTGTTCAAAGCACTGCCTTAAGGCGATGTCATGTGATATTAAGCTAAATCTATCCTCATTACACTCTGACTATGGCTGGAATATTATTTAACAAACATCGCATTTTTTTCAAATTATTTGACAAAACTTTTATTTCATTGTTCACACAGAGTGAAATCTTAACTCCACTGAAGTCAATGACAAAATTCTCTGTTCTAACCAGACGGTGAAATAATTTGCTGATGTGTTATGCAAATAACTTGTTCAACTAATATTATGAAAATTTTCAAATAAAATAGTCAATTAATATTTTTCTCCCTGGTATGTTCACCTCTAAAGGCAGCCAAACATTCCTACTCAGGAAGGAAGGAATAAGAAAGGAAAATTGTTTTGGATGGTCGCTCCATTGTGAGCACAAATTCAAATGCAATACCTGTCTGATAACCTAGAGGGCATTGTGGCCTGTATAACACTTCATATATACCATACATGGGATTTTCAAAAGCACTCAGTATTGGCCTAACTACTTGTCTTGGTGCTAGGCCAACTGTTAGTGCTGTTGAAAATACCAAACTGTATTTTTGAGGGCTGAGTGAGTCCCACAGAATATGGTGCTCATGGTACATTTGGGGAGGCAGTGTGACCTCAGGGTTAGCGGAGAACACCTTGGGGTCAGGAAACTTGTGTTCTAGTCCCAATTCTTGTCAGATGGCAGGTCTTTAAGCTCTCAGGGCCAGATTCACTTAGCCTATGCATTTCAAGACCTAATCTTTAGGTCAACCCCAAGTTATGCACATAGGCTCTGTATACTTTGCTGAGGAAGTTTAGCTGCTTCAAAAAAGGCTCCACGGAAGCCAGATGCTGAGTGCAGAGTTGCCTATGTTAGTCAGTAGGAAGTGCCAAGAAAGGGTGTGGCCTAAACCCCACCTCCCAAAGGGAGTTAGGTGCCTAAGTGTGCTGCCTCCCTCCACTCAGTACTTACAACAGTGAACCCTCTCCTGGAGGTAGGTGCCGAAGGTCCATCTTTTCTTGAGAAGAGTCAAGGAGGTGGTGGTGGCCTCCTTTTACTCATTCACCCAGTGGTTACAGCACTCACTCAAGCTCTGCGAGACAGGTTCAAATCCTCACTTTGTCTGATGTGGAGCAGGGACTTGAACCCAGCTCTCTAAGTTTCCAGGTGAGTTCTCTCTCAATCTCTCCTGTTAAAGCTGTTCCATTTGTTATACAATATTTCAATATTTATTAAGCATGGGAGTTACTCTAAAGCCCAGTGGTTAGGGCATTCACCTGGGATGTGGGAGACCAAGGTTCCAGTCTTTGCTACAGTGATCATGTCAGTGGGATCAGGTGAAATAGACAGGGGAGAGCAGGGCTTAGATGTGAATTAGGCACTGAGTTTCTCAGTAGCATCAGGACTGAGGCAGCTGTGCTTATGCCACACAAGGAGAAATTTGGGCATCTAGAGACCTTCATCAATGAAAACTTAGGCGCCAACAGGGTTAGGTGGCAGCTGAGCAGGAATTTTGAGATCTACATTTTGGACTCAGATGCCTAAAGTGACAATCAGGTACCTAGATCACCCTTGTGAATCTAGCCCTGTCATAAACAGATGGTTAAGGGTTAATGTCTCTTTTACCTGTAAAGGATTAAGAAGGTCAGTAAACCTGGCTGACCCCTGACCAGACAACCAATAGGGGGACAAGATACTTTCAAATCTTGGTGGAGGGAAGTCCTTGTTTGTGCTTTTTTATTTCGTTCGTTGTTCGCTCTCGGGTCTGAGAGGCACGGGACATTATTCCAGGCTTTCCCAGTCTTTCATGTTTCAAAATTGTAAGTAATAGTCAGGCAAGGCGGATTAGTCTTATGTTTGTTTTCTCAATTTGTAAAGGTTTCTTTTGCTGGAAGGATTTTTACCTCTGTTTGCTGTAACTTTGAATCTAAGGCAAGAGGGTAGTCCCTCTGGTCCATATGAATCTGAGTACCCTGTAAAGCATTTTCCATCCTGATTTTAAAGAGATAATTTTTACCTTTTCTTTCTTTAATTAAAAGCTTTCTTTTTAAGAACCTGATTGATTGTTCCTTGTTTTAAGATCCAAGGGATTGGGTCTGAACTCACCAGGGATTGGTGGGGGGAAAGGAGGGGGATGGTTAATTCCTCTTTGTTTTAAGATCCAAGGAGTTTGGATCTGTGTGAAGCCTCTCAAGGCAACCCAGGGAGGTGAAGGTCTGGGGGAAAAAGGAGGGGGATGGTTAATTTCTCCTTGTTTTAAGACCCAAGGGGGTTTGGTCTGGGTTCCCCAGGGAAGGTTTTGGGGGAACAGAAAGTGTGCCAGACACTAAATTCTGGCTGGTGGCAGTGTACCAGACCTAAGCTAGTAATTAAGCTTAGAAGTGTTCATGCAGGTCCCCACTTCTTGTACTCTAAAGTTCAAAGTGGGGAAAAAAACCTTGATAAGCCCTCAGTTCTCTGTCTGTAAAATGAAAATAATTGTATTGTCTACCCTTTTATGAAGCACATTGGGAATTTTCAGATGGAAATACTTTATAAGAGCAAGATACCATTTATAATTTATTAATGCTGTTTTAATTTATTACTACCACCACATGGTCCAAATGCTGGGCCAAGTTGTCCCTAGTGTAAACACGGCAAGTCAAATAATTTACATTAAATAGACCCAGTGACGTTATCTGATCTCTACCCAATTCCTATGTGAATGGACAGGAGATAATGGAGACTCAGGAGCACAGTTTGTGGGCCATGTTCTCAGCTACTGTAAATCAATACATTAATGTTGCTCCATTGAAGTCTGTGCCCATCACATCAGCTGAGAATCCTACATGTGTTATTAAAACTGCATTTCTATTGCATTGTACTGTAAAGCTCCTGGGACTTGATTTCCAGGAAAGCTGAGCACTCAGATATCCAGGTAAAGTAAAGGAGAATGATTGTTCCTCAGCAATCTCTGAAAATCAGGTCTTTGACTTCTAATAGGTGAGCACTGTGTATAAACATAGGGTTAAATTCTGCTCTGACTTGTACCCACTGGGGTTGTGTGATTAGATAGTATATCCAGGAAGAATGTGGCTTTTATAGTCTGAGTAAATACCATTTGTTTTCCAGTTTTATTTTGAAGACGTTTGTTTTGTTCTCAAATAAAACTTGTACATATCAGTCCATCATATCCTTTTGTATTCCGTGGACTTGAATGTATTTTTGTGACAGGCTGCCTGGAGAAGGAAGACAGGTTTCAGTAGAAAGGGATTTGCTGATGACTTTGAAGAGTTTGAGGGGCCTGAATAAGATGTTTGCTGGGGGGGGGCAGTGAAGTTTGAATGCCAATTCCCTTCCACTGGAAGCAAACAAATTATTTTCGAGTTTGGCCTCTATCTAGTGCAGAGAAGTAGCATTAACAAATGTCAAGTCCAATTGAATTTTGCCCATGCTGTAATCTATCCATCCCCAGGACACATGTTGTGCATGAGGGTAACAGAGAAATAATTGCTTTCTCCAACTGCAAGTTGTTTTCACACAAGCATTAAGGATACTGCTGATTCCATCCATTGGTTACTGCTATAAAAAAAAAAAAAGTGTTATATACTGTGATACAGCATGGCCAGAGGGCAGCAGGAGAGTGTTAGCAGGGATCCTTATTCCCTGCAAGGGGAGGAAGGTTTGCTATAGATTAACTAGAGCACCTGAAGCCAATTAGAGCACCAGCAGTCAGTCATGTGATAAAACCCCCCTGCTTCAGCCAGACAGTGTGGGAGTTGGAGCAGGAAGGTTTGGTTGGAGCAGGGAACAGTTCTGAAGGGAGACCAAAAGGAAAGTTTGGAGGAGTGCTGTGGTGGGCTGAGAAATCCAAAAAAAACCCTAGGTAAGGGGCACCTGGCTTATGTAGAAGGAAGGCAAGAAGCCCCTTCACAAGCTGAAGGGCAGGAGAGGGAAGTAGCCCACAGGAAGGAAGCGCTAGTTCAGGTGGTTCACCACAAACCTCAGGGCCTCTTGGTTGGGACCTGGAGAAGAGGGTGGGCCCAGGTCCCTCCCTCTCCACTCCCCTCTTGAGGACAATAGTGGGGTAATTAAAATACATATTGAGAGGCAAACAATGGCGCCCTGAGCCTTCCCCAAAGAAGAGAGAGCACGAGACCCAGCATAACAGTACCGGCAATTTGCCACAATACTAAGGCCAGTTTGCAAGTCCTGTTACTCTGGATATGTGGGGGGGGGGGGAGGGAGAGGAAAGTCATGGGTCAGAAGTCAAAAACCCAAAGTAATGTAAACTTCTGTTATATTTGACATTTGAGCTTTTCCAGTGAGTTCTTTGTCTACAAGTACATTCCTGGGCATTACTGTCACTTCTGCTTTCATTATGGAACATTAATTCTGTTTTTGTTGCTCACATCTAGTAATAGCAGATGGAGCATGGCATATTCAGGCTGATAACCTAACATTTTCTTTCCTTTTAAACACACACACACACACGCACACATGAACATACACTTTCCCTCTGCTTTTGCTGAGATTCCGGTTTCCAAATAGAAGAGAGAGAAAGTAACAAGACATAAATACATGCACAGCTTCTTCACTCATAGAGATTTTCTGTTGGGGCATTAAGGGATTTATTGCATGTGATACTGAGCATTATCTTCATATGACCCCTATCACTCTCAACTCCATTTCACAGGACAGAGAGAATTGTTCCGAGGACCAAAGGAGTTATTCACTATTAACAATATGGGCTTTAATAGGATGGATGTGTCTCAATATTCTAATGGTTCTAAATGGAGGGCGGTTAGAAAAAATGTCTCCTAGGGAACTAGGAGTGATGCAGTGAGTTAGCACAATGACCTTTCACCTCTAGAGACCTGATTCTGGTCTAGGACGCTAGTGAAACCTCAACTTAACACGCTGTTTGTACACATCACCAAACTGCTGCACTATTCCGCATGGTTGCCAGTCACCTAGCTCTTTTTAAGAAAAACCCAGATGTTGCAGCTGGAGATTAAGGCACATTGACAGTACTGTCTACCTGGTTGGAATTGGATGGGCCAGGACAGGATTGGATTGCATAGGCAGAGCAGTGTGGGCCTGGGATATTCTAGATCTGACTCAGGGTGAAGCAGAGTTGTTTTTGGAGGTGAGTGCTGAAACTTGCGAAGTTGAGAGTGCATTGTGTCTTGATCTGTTATGGTTACCAATGCCTAACTTTTATGCCAACTTGCTTGTTAATAAGTTTTTTAATGAGTGAAGTTGGTCCAGGAGGCTACAGCAGAGCATTTGATGTGAGGGTTTAGAAATCTTGGTGTCTCTGGCTCCTTTACTGACTCTATGGCTCCAAATAAACTTCTTAATCTGGCCATGCCTCCGTTTACCCATGTGTAGTATGGGAATAATAGAATTTTCTATCTCACAGGTAGATTCTCCTCACAGGTGGTTCTGAGAGTCATAAATAATGTTTGCAGCATGTTTTAAGATCTTTGGAGGACAAGATCTGTGCTTAAACTGGAAAGAGGAGAGTGAGGGCACTTATGCAGTGTAACAGCCTGTTAGGCATTGTTCAAAGTAGAACATGGGGAGGGGATTTGGAAGAGTGATCATGGCCAGATAGAGCCATTCAGAATCTCAGATTAACTTTTACATTTCTATCCACTCTTTTCCGCACTGTAGTCTTAAAAGGGAGAAAGGCCAAGGATAGAATAGTCCATAAAATTGATTTATTCTAGGTAAGAGTTAAGACCCTGGTTGGATGACCAGATACCATAGTGATAGGAGCACTAGAATGCTATATATTAGGTAAAGCAATATGGAGGAAGTTACTCATCCTGTCAGTGTTGTAAGTCTTCTGTCGAGCACTGGGTGTAGTTTGGCTTTGAATAGAAAAGCCTCAAGTTTTGCTATGTATGGCCACGTCCAGACTAGGGTATTAAAATCGATTTTAGATATGCAACTTCAGCTATGTGAATAACGTAGCTGAAGTCGAATTTCTAAAATCGAGGTACTCACCCGTCCAGACGGCGCGGCATCGATGTCCGCGGCTCTCCATGTCGATTCCGGAACTCCGTTCGGGTTGATGGAGTTCCGGAATCGATGTAAGCGCGTTGGGGGATCGATACATCGCGTCCAGACTAGACGCGATATATCGATCCCCGAGCAATCGATTTTAACCCGCCGATGCCGCGGGTTAGTCTGGATGTGGGCTTAGTCTCCTATGCCTGAAAACACTAATACGCTAGGATTTCCTTATGTCCATAAGAGAGTCATTCATTTTGTGATTGTTAATTCTTCACATAGAACTGTAAGCACTTTGAGATTTTAGAGGCAGCCAAGTGTATATGAGCTTCGCTAATTTCCATGACTGTCTTGAAAATTATCCAAAATAATTTGCCTTAAAATTTGAATTTCATATCTGCATGCCTTCCATATACCACTGCTGCAAATTAAACTCACTTGTACACTAGGAATGGAGCCAATGCAATTGCAGTAGAAGGCTGAAGTGCTGGAATGATGTCCTGGCTTTAAGCTAGCTCTTTTGTTGCATGTCTTGGCACATTTTCAGCACTCCACTTTCACTCAAGCATCACTCCCCAAATTAGTAAAACCCCCAAGAGTCAGCTGAATATATTAGTAGTATGATTTGTGGGGTGGGGACAGGGCAAGTGCAAGGATGTTTCACGCCCTAGGCGAAACTTCCACCTTGCGCCCTCCCCCGTCCCTGAGCCCCCGCCCTGAGGTGCTCTCTGCCCTGAGGCACCCACCTCTGCCCACCTCCTCCCCGAGTACACTGTCACTGCTTCACTTCTCCCGCCTCCCAGGCTTGCAGCGCCAATCAAGCCTGGGAAGCGGGAGAAGTGAAGCAGCCACAGTGTGCTCGGGGAGGAGGCAGGGCAGGGGTAAGCTGGGGCAGGGGATTCCCCTACGTGCCCCTCTCCCTTACTTGCTGCAGGCGGCTCTCCCCATGCTCCCCTGCCCCAGCTCCCTCCGCCTAAATGCCGGTGGTGGCCGAAGATCCGGCCGCTTCGGTTGCTGCCGAAGAAAATGCCGCCCCCCCAAATCCTAGCTCCCTAGACAACCGCCTAGGTCACCTAAATGGTTGCACCGGCCCTGGGTGGGAAGGATGTGAAGCACACACCAGGAAGTTAATCTGATATTATGATAGGACTTTCAAACTGTGCATTTGCCAGTTATGAAGAATGTGTTTTTATGTATGCACATTATGTAACTCAAAATAAAGGGGCAAGCTAATGACTCCTCCTTCACAAATGCCACAGGGGTCTGTTCTTTGTTAGGACATCTGACATCTAGTAGAGCAGACCTTCTTATTTTTTTCAGCTATTGGACCAAAAGCGTCAAGTTTATTGGCTCACACAGATGTCATCTGTGGCAGAGCCATACTACTCACTGAAAGCTACTAATTCAACAAAAAAATTACATATTTTTGTGCCCATTAAAGTACTTTGTACAGCTGGTTAATTTTTTAAGACCATTCTTCCCCAGGAATATTTTTCTGACTTCTTAGACATTTATCATTTTTTACAATTTTGAATTTAATTAAGTTTAAGTATTTGTGTAATTTTTCAGTTATTGATCAGTAAATGAAAAATCTATACAGTGATATTTATCGCATTTCAATAAAAAAAAATGCACAAATTTTGAACGGAGAAAAAGTTAGTTTCAAAAACTGCAAAATGAAAACACTGAAATGCCAATTCTGGTTTCCACTTTTTTTTTCATTTTTTTGACCAGGCCTAAAATTGTTTGTACTTAAAAGCAGATTTCCTTTACTAATGGTTTCAGTATAAATACGTCCTCATCCTCAAAAGAAATTTGCAAAACACCTTCAAAAGATGAGCTTGGATACTTACATTAATAACTCTGCTAGACTCTAAAAACCATGGACTTAAGAGAAACACTGGTTTTATGGCTCATTACAACACCATTCTACTGGGGTGCTGATATTAATTAGACACTTCATTTTAAGTGGTATCCTACAGCATGTGTGAACTCTTTATGCTTAATCTATTCCACTTTATATTTAGCTTAGACAATCTGCTTACCTTCCCCAGAATTGAAGAAGAGCTCTATGAAGCTCGAAAGCTTCTCCAGTCCACCAACAAAATTTGGACTAATAAAAAATATTCTCTCCTGCACTGTTTTTCTGATGATGGATTAGGTCATTCCTGTCTTCTTTTTTTTTTTTTCTTGTTTGTGTGGGCTTAGCACAACAGAGTCCTGCTCCATGTCTAGGATTCCTAGATGCTACTGCAATACAAATAAATAAAAATTAATAATATAGGACTCAGATGGCTCTTTTAGTGACAGATGCACCGGTGGGCGGGGGTATAATTGCTGCCTACCTGAACTGAGATGGATGGAGGCATTATGCTAGTACAGGCAGAAGCAGGAATAATACAGGGACACTGGGAATAGTTAGCATATTGCTTTGAGTTACTATACTTTTTGCAGAGTGTAGATGGTGTACCTCTCACTATTGCCCCAATGGTATGCAGAATAGGCAAGGCAACAGAGAAGCTCTCCAAACATAAGTTCCTATTATTGTTAATAAATGGGCATCAACAATTTGGGTTCTCACCTTTATCTCAAAACCTATAAAATCATTTTGACCCTCTTTTCATTAATCTGTTTTTTATATATCCTAATGAAAAGCTTGGATCAGGAAGCTGAATGCATTAAAAAGTGGGGTACAGAGGGCAATGGAGTTCAATTGTCTGAGCTTTGGGCTGGAGTCTTCTCATTATTAACATGGCACAAACCAATCATAAAACTCATTAGTTGCATTAATTTGCAGTGCAAAGTTGTATCAGATAATGTATTGTTAAAGCCACAGCAATATATTCATGTGTCTACAGTCTGTCTTTCGACCTAGTAGCTTTCATATGAAGATCAGACCAAAGCTCTGTCTAGTCCTGTACACTCTGCTTCTGTCAATGTCTCAGTACCTGATGGTTCAGAGGAAGGTCAACCCTATTTCCCTCATAATGTAACTAGGCTGTTGAGCAGTGGTAGGGCATAAAGAGAAGAAGAAAAATTGTTTCTCCCCTTGGTATGTCTGTCTTGAATCATGAAGCTTGTGCTCCCTAAGCAAAAGCTACTGATCTCACCTTTACATGCACAGAAAAATCAAATCTTGTTTTGCATTATGCTAGTCTATTGGCTTCCATATTTAGCATATCTGTGGATCACGCCTGTGTATTGTACCCACACAAACTGTAATATTGCACATGAAGACATCTGTTCAGTCATGGGCAAATCTTGCTTCTATGCTCAGTGTCTGTAGCACAGCCAGCCTTGTTCTTTTGGGCTAAGGGAGCAGAACACCTGGAGCCCACACATGGTGTGTATGCTCGTATGCTGTACCACCATATAGGACAGGGTTTGTGGAAGTGGTGAGGCTGAGGTATGGGGCAAGACCCTACAATCCCTGATTCCAAGGATCCATTGGTCAGTCCTCCATCTATAAAGCAACAGTGGTGCAGCACCAGGGCAAAAGATTTTCTCCTTCTCCAAGCTCGTGTTGGTGGTGTATTAGTCCTTGGGCTCTCTTAACAAAGAGAATGTTTTACAGGGAAATTAAACTCTCTTAGTGAAATATCTATCTCCACACGGTTACTTAGAGTGTATATGCATACACTAGTTTTACTCAAGGGCTGAGTCAATTCCTTTCAATTCAGAAACCCTGAACAAACATGGCTACATACTCCAGATAATAGGCAATTTTACATGTATTGAATGCATACCCAGATTCAGATAGAGCAGAGAAATAGGGCCAATTTTCTTACATGGTCCATCCACCTTCCCTTAGTGCAGAATTGTCTCCTTCAATGTATCTGGACTTCCGAGCCACTGAAGGAATGTGTTAATCCATCCTTGGGAGAGAGCTGAATGGATAGAGACAAAGGACATTTTTTCCTTGTCTATTTTATTCAATCTGACTGAAATTCAACCCATGCACAGATGAGGAATAGGAATGTGAACCAATTAAGCACTCAAAATTTCCTTCCTTTATCCTAAATAAGGGCAGCAAAATGAGCTGTGAAACTTCACAGAAGTAATTCCGCTCTCATAACCTCTATCTCTGAACATTTTGTCCATCACCCATTGTCCCCAATGGGTACAAATACTAACACTGCTGACAATGGTACACTATTTAACATTTGTATATTCAAGTGTTAGCAGCTGTTGTGACTGCAAAGTATGAACACAAGTTTGTGCACACACAGGTAAAAACTGAAAGTCACAAATGTGCCCCTATATATCTGACATTCATATCTCTTAGCCCCCATCCTCAAATACATGTCTTCTCTCAAAGGAAGGAAAGCATTCTACCATTATAGGTATCAAATCATGCAGCTCTTGGCCATGCCTACTGCTTGGCAGCCCCCAATGCTGATTCATAATAGTATGTTGTTTATTTTCCACAACTGAACTGCTAGCCTACAGGTGGACCACATTAAACTGTGTTATCTCAAGCTCCTATAAGCTAGTAAGCAGCACTGCACTGCTCTAGATATGACTCTAGACAAAGCAAATGGAGGCAAGGGAGAAGAGCGAGGAAGCTTGTAATGCCATTTGTGACAGATCCAAACCAGTGTGGTACAGGAGTCTGGTAGAGGGCAAATATACTGGTCACTGGATGAATAGTTTTCTGTTCCCTGAGTGATCAGAGCAGGGGCTGCACTAGAGTAATCAGGAACCTGCTAGAACCAATTAAGGCAGACAGGCTGATTAGAACACCTGCAGCCAATCAAGGCAGGCTAATCAGGGCACCTGGGTTTAAAAAGGAGCTCACTCCAGTCAGGTGAGGGGGAGCCAGAGGAGAGGAAGTGCATGTGAGGAGCTGGGAACAAGAGGCACAAGGAGCTGAGAGTGAGAGGGTGTGCTGCTGGAGGACTAAGGAATACAAGCATTGTCAGACACCAGGAGGAAGGTCCTGTGGTGAGGATACAGAAGGTGTTTGGAGGAGGCCATGGGGAAGTAGCCCTGGGAGGTCTAGCTGTCATGCAGTTGTTACAAGAGGCACTATAGACAGCTGCAATCCACAGGGCCCTGGGCTGGAACCTGGAGTAGAGGGTGGGCCCGGGTTCCCCCCAAACCTCCCAACTCCTGATCAGACACAGGAGGAGTTGACCCAGACTGTGGGGAAGATCACTGAGGTGAGCAAATCTGCCAATAAGTGCAGGACCCACCAAGGTAGAGGAGGAACTTTGTCACACAGCGTAAGTTTCTAGTACCTCTTCCATGAAGGAGAGATGGATGGATAGGCAAAAGAATTCAATCTCAAGTGAAGAAATTCTCTTCTGCGGCACATGTTTGTCAGGAGCATCATGAGTGTCCATACAGATTTCCCCCCACGTAGACTCATAGATTTTAAGGTCAGAAGGGCCCATCGTGAACCTCCTGCACATTATAGGCCCCAGAACCTCATCCACTCCTGTAGTAGGCCCATAATCTCTGGCTGAGTTACTGAAGTCCTCAAATAATTGTTTAAAGACTTTAAGTTACAGATAATTCACCACTGACAGTAGTTTAAACCTGTAAGTGACCCATGCCCCATGCTGCAGAGGAAATAAACCCAGGGTCTCTGCCAATTTGACCCAGGGGGAAATTCCTTTCCGATCCCAAATATGGTGATCAGTTAGATCCTGAGCATGTGAGCAAGACCCACCAGACAGATACCTGGGAAAGAATTCTTTGTAGTAATTCCCTTCCCCATCTAGTGTCCCACTTCCAGCCGCTGGGGATTTTTGAACTGGCAATCACCAATGAACCACATGTCATCATAGGCAATCTCATCATCCCCTCCCCTCCATAAACTTATCAAATTTAGTCTTGAAGACAGTTAGTTTTTCCCCCACTCTGCTCCCCTTGGAAGGCTGTTCCAGAACTTCACTCCTCTGATGGTTAGGAAACCTTTGTCTACTTTCAAGCCTAAGCTTATTGATGGCCAATTGATATCCATTAGTTCTTGTGTCCACATTGTCGCTGAACTTAAATAACTCCTTTCCCTCCCTGGTATTTACCCCTCTGATATATTTACAGAGAGCATTGCTATAGGAAGTGCCTAGACTATAGAGCTACAGTGGCACAGCTGCAGTGCCATAGCTGTGTCATTATAGTGCTTGTAGCATAGACAGGTCCTAAAGAAGCTTGATCTGTGCGGGAGTTGTGTTGGGTACTCACATAAGGCATCGTCAAGAGACAGGAATTAGAGAGGACCTTCCTCAGGCCTAGCTGATTGGTATCTAGCATAGCTTGAGCTTGGATGTAGCATTTCTAAGCTTTGTCAACTTTAAAGGGAACTAGTTATCTAGGTATATTTATGTCTCATCACTGTAGTTTCTGAGCACCATTTGAATTTCTTTTCCAGACATGAACACATTTTCAAAATTTGCTTTGGATTTTATCATTTTAATTTACACAGAGCAGTGACAAAATGAGTCTTATTAATTTGTGATGCTTGTTTGAGCCTTATGTTGCCCAAAAACTATAGGCTGGGGGGTCCCTTCCCCTCCCATGATGAGAAGAGCACAAGAGGAAAGCAGCAGCTCTGAGGATGGAAGAGCCTCAGTGTGGATACCATGTCATTGGGGATCTGAGCATTTGGAAGGGTGTAACAGGGTAGAAGAGTGGCTGCTGGAGGCGGCATGCTACTTTGTGCAGAAAGACTTAAATTTGCAGTACTTTCCCCTGGACATTATCTCATAAGATACCCCATCATGGCATTAACTACTGTAGAGGGAGTTGTAGCTGGTGAACCGACATATAAGAGCCATCCCTTGTTACCGGGGCTGGCATGAGGCCAGCAGAGTACAGTGTGAGGGTCTTTTGTGTCACAGGTCCTATCAGGATCTGCAGGGTAGGATTGTATTTCCCAGCAGATTCCCATCTTAACTTTCTCTTTCATGAGACCACCCACCCTACATATCTGTGTGAAAATCACATCAGACTCCTCACTCACAGCGACTTTCTCCCTCCTATTTTTTTTTTCATGTGGGAGAGGATGATGGATCCAAACACTGAATAAAATTTTCTTTAGTTGACATTGCAGACTGAGACAGTCAGTATTTGGGAATATGGAAGGATCTAAAAGCTGGACAGTACAAATAGCTGGTGGGCCTATAAAAGCACATATATTTTGTAACATTATAATCTCTGTAATAAAAAGATCAATAAAGATGTTGGGTTATGCCAGACCTTTTAGCGTTACCTTATCATTCTTTCTGTGCATTAATTAATATTAATCAGGATATGTTTTAAGTTAAAAAAATGTTAATTTAACTCACTGGTCTCCTGGCTCATTAATCTCTTCAGTGGTGCCATTTAAGATCAAATGCCTCATCAAATAATAGTGCTTCAATCAAAGCTCACACAGTCCAAAGCCTCTCTCTGTTCCTAACATTCTGTTTCCTAAGTGGGGCCAACTGTTGTCTTTCTCAGCTCATTTCAGATGAGCAAAATAATCCCTTACTTTCACTTGAAACTTTCACCCTTTCTGAGGGCAGTGTATAGGCTGCCTATACAAGCTCTTACTTTATGACACCTTCAGAATGCATTCACCTTTAGAGTAGAACTTGGTAGCCATTTGCTGCTACTCAGTGATAAGGGTACTATGCATTGTAGAGAGATGTTTATGGAAGATTGTAATTTGAAGATGCTCCCTCATAAGGGACCGTGTTGTGAGTGTGGGAATTTGGAGATGTGCCCTGGATGCAGGAGTTGGAAACAGGCCATGGCTGCATGTAGCAGTTCACCAGAGATCTCTCCAGTTTGTTTTATTAAAGTTTTATTCATTTCCCATTCACCGATTTGTTATTTAATGACCCCCACAATTGTTAAATACATTACCTTTATAGTGGAAAAAGCAAATGTGGGTACCTTGTATTTTAACAGCCAAACTGATTATGTGATCTTGGGCTACTTCAAGAAATGCTGAGCACCCTGATCTCCTGTTCTCCTAGAGTGCTTCAACTAGCCATCTTACAGTGCTTTATGCTAATAAATGAAACCTCAAAGGGCACATATGATAGGAGTGATGGCTTCCATTGAAATTTAACATTTATCCACAGTTACTATACAGGGATAGCTGACACCACCGAGCACCTAACTCATGCCTAAGCCCCAATGAGATTCACAAACAAGGCATTTCCCCAACTACCTTACCTGCAGGGCCTGATCTGGTAGACATACTCAGAGGCCACTTCAGAGCATACCAGATCAGACCCCGACAAAACAGGTGGTGGTGCCAGTGCCACCCTTACACCCAGTAGTTAGAGCACTCACCCCACATGTGGGACTGTTGGGCTCAAATCCCCACTCTACCTGATATGGAGTAGGGTCAGTAACCCAGCTCCCCTATGACCCATGTGAGAGCCCTAACCACTGGGCTAGAGATATTCTGGAGTGGGTCTCTCTCAATTTCTCCTGTTGACGCTGATCCACTTTGTATAAAATACTTAAATAATCATTAGGGCAGAAACTTTAACTTGGGTTTCCTAAGAGTGTGCCCTAACCACTGGGCTGTGCGGTATCATTGCAACAGGAAAAGAAACTGTGGGAGGCAGGAGACCTACATTCAAATATCTGCTCCCCACCAGGCATAGGAGGGATTTGAATTTGTCTCTCACAGCCGAAGTGAGAGTTTTAACTAGCGGGCTATTATTATAAGGGGTGGCACAACCACCTGCTCTCAGGATTTCTTGGAAAAGGGCTCAACTGGCTTAGATTCCTAACTCCAGGAGAGGGTTCACTGCTGTGAATCACAACTGGAGCAAGGCACCTACTTCCCTCTGAAGGGTGGTACTTAGGCCACACCCCTCTCCTTGACATTTCCTATTAGCTAGCTAAAGCTGCTCTCCACTTAGCACACGGTCTTCTGTGAAGTCCTTTTTAGGATAGAGATTCTGGGTACCTAAATTGAGGGTTATGAATTCCATTTGACAGGAGGATGGATAAAAGTTAGGTACTACAATGCTCAGCCTAAGTCCCCCTTGTGAATCTAGCCCATAGTAATTGTGACTTGTCTCATGTCAGCGGCAGATGGGAAATAGACTCTATGAATCCTACTCCTAATCTCCTCTTAGAACAACTATCCTGCTCTTTCCAGCTCCTGTGTTAATCATACAGTGAGCAGTCTTAATAGAAGGCTGAGAGATTAAACCAACCCTCCAAAATGAGCTGCAATTAACTAATATACATTACCATCAAACAAAGTCCACTCCTGACTTCATTATAGCTGAGGAAGCAGAGGGAAATGCAGCTCCTCTTTCTTTGTCATTTAGATTAACCCACAATGCCGGCACTAGGAGGTTAAACTCTTTCTTTGTCACACATTTCCTTGGTCTTATTTTCATTCTTCATCTCTCTTTTTTTCACTACCTTCCCCTCCTCCATTTTACTCATGCAGACTTAATGCACCCCAGAGGAAACTTGACTGTCCTTCCTTTGAGTTGCTCTCACTCAATTTCAAATCCCAGCTTCATTGGGAATCCTCTGATTTACACTCCCAGCCACTACAGCTGTTGGACGATCAATTTGGCTACAGCACCTATTGAGACACATACAAAACTTACTTTTACTTGTGATTTATGTCATTTGGGACAGATAAACAACTGATAATCTTCTGGAGAGTAGATCAGCTGCCTTTTTATTCCAGTGAATTATGGCAGTTCAAGATTTATTCCCATTTCTTGCTCTTTTTTTCACTTTTCTTTTTGATTTTGCTGCCCATTATGGGAAATCTCATACCTACTATATATTGTGGGAAGCAGTCCATATGAAAGCTTGTGCATCTTTGCTTCTGTATCCAAAGTGAGTGATAATTTATTCCATTACAGATCCCTGTAGTGCATGTCGGGATGATATCTAATTCTCATGAGTTTGTAACTTGGCTAAATGTATGTGATCCCTGGCACGGAGCCTTTATAATTACTTACTAGTACAGTATTTTCAAAGGTCTACAAACTAATGTCATGGTTGTATATCAAGCAGAGAACCACAACAATATTTTTATTGTTGCTGTAGCTATATTTTCTAGATATATAGCTTTCCATCTGTGAGTGTGTGTGTGTATATATATGTGTGTGTGTGTGTGTATATATATATATATATATATATATAATGTAAAATGCACAATTTATAAATATAGAATTGTAAATGATTAAATATTTTGTCTATGTACTCTTGTAGCTTAAAAGACAGCTCCATTCTTTTTAGAGATATTTCAAAATTATTAGCCCAATTCCTTAAAAAAATGAAGAAAGAACAAAACAATTGAATGGCATAATTTTAAGATTTTAAAAGCTTCTAACACATATGTGCCTAGCACTTTTTTTTTTAACTTTTTTTTGGGAAGAGTATTGACCCTGATGTCTGGGTGAAATTTCAACTTGGGTAATTCAGTTGTGCCTCCCACAAATCCCCTTCTGGTTTCAGTTAGGTAAAGTATTCTGCTTAATTTCCAGTCCCAAAGTATTCTGTAGGATTGCTGTGTATTTTTAGGACCTGTTTCCACTCCAATTGAAATAAATGGGATTTTACTATTAATTTTAATGTGGGCATTATCAAACCCTTAATCAGCTGCTGCATTTTACCACAAAGGTGGCAGCATTTCAGTGGTGGATAAAGTAATTCCTGTAAAGCACTTTGGGATCCCTCCAAAGAAAAGATGTGCTACGTAGGTGTATATTAATTATCACCATAAAGCATTTTTCTTTCACATTCTAAACTATATAACAGAAAGATGACTTGCAAATGTTCTGAAGCTGTTAATACGCTTCCTCCAGCTTTTCAGACTTATTACTAGACTTGCTGTGAATGCATTCATATTAAAATTAATAGAGCCGTAGACCAAACTCATTTTTGGCTGTGTCTGCAGTTGGAGCTAGGGGTGTGATACCCAGCTCACCTAGACATACCTGTGTTCACTCTCATCGAGCTAGTGTGCTAAAAGTAGTAGTGTAGCAGTGATAGCATAGGTACTGGTGAGGAGCAATGTGGGCTGGCTGTCCCAGGAGGGCCAGCACATTTGCACATGAGTGGCTAGCCCATGCCACCACCCATTGCTGCCCATGATTACAGTGGCTACATTACGATTTTTAGCATGCTAGCTTGACAACAGCTAGCATGAATATATCTCCGAGAGTTGAGAATCACACCGTTAATTCCTAGTGCAGACATAGCCTAAGTCTGAACAGGTCCATTGATCTGGGATTGAGTGTGAATAAGGTCAATATTTCATTGTGTATCAATGGCAGAACTTCTTATCCTTTTTTTAAAGACTTAAACCACATTGTTCACTATTCAGTATGCAATTAAACCTGAAAAAAATGCATTTTCAGAGCACTGAAGTGATCTGCACATTTGTAATTCAAGTCCTTCCATAACTAGTCTTTCACCACCCCCTCTGCTGCTTTCAAACTTCAACCCTTTCAACACTGCATTTTTCATTCTTCTAGCGCAATAAATGCTTATGACTCATAACTTAACACTGCATGGTGAAGAATGCCATATACATAAATAATAACGATATCCAATGATATCAATAAGCATTAGGAGCTACTAGTAAGTGGTATATACTAGCTATGTGGATGTAGCTAGTACAGTCAGTAATTCAGCAGCTGGACAAACATAGTTACTAAAGAACACAGCAGGTGTACTTGTGTTCTGGTGCATTCAGTAGCATAGTAGCCTTGTTCTGCCTGGATACACCTGCTATTCAGGACCACAGTAAGTGCATTCTACCTGGAAATACTTGGTATATACAGCAGTTGTATTCTGCATGACTGTATATGATACATCCAGTATGACAACCACTTACTCTACCTAATTTAACAGTTAGAAAGAGGTTAGCAGTAATGGGAGTTATCTGAACACCCATCCATAGGTGAATATACTGTTTAGAATGTGGCTTATATCCAGAAAACAAAGGACATTAAGACTTAAGGCTGATACTTTAAACTTTGCTATTGTTCTTGAATATCTCCCCGGTTTCTAAGCATTGAGAGATATCACCTGCAATATACAAGAATAAGGGGAGATGTGAAAGATTGAATTTCAATTCCTTAATGAATTTAAGTCAATAATCTAGCTAATACCAATGCAAATGAATATAGTTATTTGTGGTTTTAACAAATGTAGGGGCAAAAATCCTGTCCCAGTGAAGTCATTGGAAGTTTGTCACTGACTTCAATAGGACCAGAAGATGATCTGAAATTATTTGTGAAAGAAATATTGTTCAGCAAGGTGATGACTGTCCATGGTTGTCCAGTCTTTATCTTGGATTTAACCAATGAGTAGATTCTCCTTGTCCCATAGACTCACTATCAGTGAGTTTGCATGAAGCATCTTGTTGCAGCTGGGACCGGATCCGTAGTCCACCATGTGAGAAATGAGCCTCCCTCTTGGCTGTGTCTGTAGGAGCTGTACTGAACTAGTCTAAACATGTGCCTCTGTGCTTATTTTTAAGTAATTCTTACAATTCAGGGTACATCTTGTAGTTCCTTATGCATTTAGTATGTTCCTTCTGCCGTTATTAAACCATCATGTAAATAATGTGGGCTTGTTTGGGAAGTAAGGTATGGGGTATTTCAAATTATTTTTTCAGCGTTATGATCATTAATTAATATTCACCCATCTGTCTTTTTGCACTTCCTGCTTCTCTACTTATGCAAATGAGACTGTCAATTAATCTAGAGGCTGGCAGACCAATAAGGGGCCTTTTGTACAAATGTGTTGCAAACACAGACTTTTTGTTTCCTTAGTTAGAAGGCTCCTACATGGCTTAACACTAAGTGTGAAAACATAAATAACATCTAGCATCAGTTCTTTGGAATGATCTATATCAATGGTTTGTGAAACGCACCAGGAATATATCAGGTGTATTGCTGCAAGGGTTTGGATCAGTGAAATAAAATGAGCTCATTATAAAGCAGACCACGGAGGCTGTTGATGGGGTTAACACAGGATCAAGGCCATTCTGTTATGGTACCTTGCAGCCACATCCAGGCATAGGCAGGGTTATCTGATAGCTTCTTAAGCTCAAGCACTTTACGCTTCCCTGATCCGAACTCCCTTGTTGAGGATTATAAGCCTTTCTGTTTTGTAGGTGGGAAGTACATGAGAGGAGAGAGAGTGACAAGGAAGTCAAGACTTGCTTCACCTGAGTCCTAATCCAAACCCTGATTTGTTGTGACTGAATGTTAGGTATTTATATGCCCCTTACTTCAGTGCCTCACAACCTTCAATGTATTTAAAATACTTGTGAGATAGTAAAGAGTTGTTGTCATAAACAGATAAGAAAAGTTAATAGCACAGAAGTACTTTATCTCTCTCTAACTGTAAAGGGATAACAAGTTCAGTAAGCCTGTCTGTCACCTGACCAGAGGACCAATCAGAGAACAGGATACTTTCAAATCTTGAGGGAGGGAAGTTTTTGTGCTGCGCTGTTAGTTTTGGTTGTTGTTCACTCTGGGGGCTCAGAGGGATCAGACGTGCAACCAGGTTTCTCTCCAATCTTTCCAATACAGGCTCTTATAAGTTCAGACTAGTGAGTACTAGGTAGATAAAGCGAGTTAGGCTTATGGTTGTTTTCTTTATTTGCAAATGTGTAATTAGTTGGAAGGAGTTCAAATGTGCATTTGGCTGAAAGGAGTTCAAATTGGTATTTTGCTGAAAAGATTTTAATTTGTACTTGTATACTTAGGCTGGGAGGGTGTTCCCAGTGTCTATAGCTGAAAGACCCTGTACCTATTCCATTTTTTATTAAATTTACAAAGATAATTTTTACTGTTTTTTCTTTTTTTAATTAAAAGCTTTTCTTGTTTAAGAACCTAATTGTTTTTTTATTCTGGTGAGACCCCAGGGAACTGGGTCTGGATTCACCAGGAAATTGGTGGGGAGAAAGGAGGGAAGAGGGAGAGAGGGGCTGATTTCTCTCTGTGCCAGGATTACTTTCTCTCAGAAAGAGTCTGGGGAGGGGGAAAGAAAAGGAGGGAGGAAGGTGAATTGTCCTCTCTGTTTTGTGATTCAAGGAGTTTGAATCACACAATGATCTTCCAGGGTAACCCAGGGAGGGGAAGCCTGGGAGAGGCAATGGTGAGGGAAAGGGTTTACTTTCCTTGTGTTAAGATCCAGAGGGTCTGGGTCTTGGGGGTTCCCGGGCAAGGTTTTTGTGGGGACCAGAGTGTACCAGGCACTGGAATTCCTGGTTGGTGGCAGCGCTACAGGTTCTAAGCTCGGATTGAGCTTAGAGGAATTCATGCTGGTACCCCATCTTTTGGACGCTAAGGTTCAGAGTGGAGATTATACCATGACAGTTGTTATCCCCATTTTACAGATAGGGAGCTGAGGCAAAGCGAGACTAAGTGACTTACCCAATATCTGTGGCAGAATAGGGACATAAACCTAGGTATCCCAAGTCCAAGGCTAGCACCCTGAGCTCTGGACAATCCTTCCTCTAAAACCTAAGGCAAGTAACTTCACCTCACCAGTATCTCATTTTCCCTGTAGGTGAAATGGAGTTAATAATGCCCACTTATTTCAGAAGAAGTGGTGTGAGCCTTTATCAATGCTCGTAAAGTGTTTTGAGAAATCCTTGGACGAGTTAAATGTGCTGTACAAGTGTAAAGGAGAATTATTCCCCCTCCTAGGGTATGTCTTTGTGCTACTGTAACTAACTCAGATTTCATGTTCAACAAGAACCTTAGAACCTGTGGTTCTATTTCCAACAAACAGGCTAAATCATGAGCTCTCCTTATTTTTCTGAATCTGTATGTGTAATCAAATATATGTGCTGTCAGCATATGCATATTCTTTGTGCTCCTGTTATATCTACATAGCATTAATTTCTAGCACCAATTAGAAATTTCTCCTCACCATGACTTTTTTCTCTCTTATAAAAGCAGCAAAGAATCCTGTGGCACCTTATAGACTAACAGACGTTTTGGAGCATGAGCTTTCGTGGGTGAATACCCACTTCCTCAGATGCATGTAATGGAAATATCCAGGGGCAGGTATATATATGTGTGCTAGCAAGCAAGCTAGAGATAACGAGGTCAGTTCAATCAGGGAGGATGAGGCCCTGTTCTAGCAGTTGAGGTGTGAAAACCAAGGGAGGAGAAACTGGTTCTGTAATTGGCAAGCCATTCACAGTCTTTGAATTACAGTTTCTCCTCTCTTGGTTTTCACACCTCAACTGCTAGAACAGGGCCTCATCCTCCCTGATTGAACTGACCTCGTTATCTCTAGCTTGCTTGCTAGCACACATATATATACCTGCCCCTGGATATTTCCATTACATGCATCTGAGGAAGTGAGTATTCACCCACGAAAGCTCATGCTCCAAAACGTCTGTTAGTCTATAAGGTGCCACAGGATTCTTTGCTGCTTTTACAGATCCAGACTAACACGGCTACCCTCTGATACTTCTCTCTTATATAGCATATATGGCATATATAGGCATATTATGGATGGATATCTGCATAGGGTTCATAGAATCATAGAAGATTAGGGTTGAAAGAGACCTCAAGAGGTCATCTAGCCAAACCCCCTGCTCAAAGCCAGTCCAATCTCAACTAAATCATCCCAGCCAGAGCTTTATCAAGCTATGCCTTAAAAACCTCTAAGGATGGAGATTCCACTACCTCCCTAGGTAACCCATTCCAGTGCTTCATCACCCTTCTAGTGAAATAGATTTTTACTATTATCCAACCTAGACCTCCCCCACTGCAACTTGAGACCATTGCTCCTTGTACTGTCATCCACCACCACTGACAGCACCCTAGCTCCATCCTCTTTGGAACCCCCTTTCCAAAAGTAGTTGAAGGCTTCTATCAAATCCCCCCTCATTCTTCTCTTCTGCGGACTAAATAAGCCCAGTTCCCTCAGCCTCTCCTCATAAGTCATGTGCCCCAGCCCCCTAATTGTTTTAGTTTTCCTCCACTGGATTCTCCCCAATTTGTCCACATCCTTTCTGTAGTGGGGCGCCCATAACTGGATGTGATATTCTAAAGGTGGCCTCACCAGTGCTGAATAGATGAGAATAATCACTTTCCTTGATCTGCTGGCAGTGCTTCTACTAATGCACTCCAACATAACATTAGCCTTCTTGGCAACAAGGGCACACAGTTGAGTCATATCCAGTTTCTCGTCTACTGTAAACCCCTGGTCCTTTTCTGCAGAATTTCCGCTTAACCAGTCGGTCCCCAGTCTGTAACAGCGCATGGGATTCTTCCGTCCTAAGTGTAGGACTCTGCACTTATCCTTGTTGAATTTCAGCAGATTTATTTTGGCCCAATCCTCTAATTTGTCTAGATCACTCTGGACCCTATCCCTACCCTCCAGGGTATCTACCTCTCCCCACAGCTTAGTTTAATCAGTGAACTTGCTGAGGGTACAATCCATCCAATCATCCACATGATTAATGAAAATGTTGAACAAAACTGGCCCCAGGACCAACCCCTGGGGCACTCCACTTGATATTGGCTGCCAACTAGACATCGAGCCATTGATCGCTACCCATTGAGCCCGACGATCTAGCCAGCTTTTTATCCACCTTATAGTCCATTCATCCAATTCATACTTCTTTAACTGGCTGGCAAGAATACTGTCGGATATCATATCAAAAGCTTTATTAAAGTCAAGGTATATTATGTCCACCGCGTTCCCCATATTCACAGAGCCAATGATCTCATCCTAGAAGGCAATCAGGTTGGTCAGGCATAACTTGCTCTTGGTGAATATATATTGACTGTTCCTGATCACCTTCCTCTCCTCCGAGTGCTTCAAAATGGATTCCTTGAGGACCTGCTCCATGATTTTTCCAGGGACTGAGGTGAGGCTGACCAGTCTGTAGCTCCCAAAATTCTCCTTACCTTTTTTTGAAAATGGGCACTATATTTGCCTTTTTCCAATCGTCCAGTTTAGAAGTCAGTGGCTTTGTATATGTGTATCTGAGGGCAGAATTTGTTCCTATGTGCTTATATGAGTGTTAAGACATAACAGAAAATTACCAGATGAACAGGAATTTCCATACTGGATCAGACCTATTATCAGTCCAGTCCAGTAACTTGTCTCTGATAGTGCCCAGTATCAGCTGCTTCAGAGGAAGATGCCAGAATCTCTGAGGTGGACACTTACGAAGAACAAAACAAAACTTATTCTTAACCTCCATCAGTTAGTGGTTGGTTTATTCCCAATGGTAGGAGAGTTTGTGTCACTCTTTTAAAAAATTACCCTACTTCATGTAACTGTGAATGTTCTCATTTAACACATATGTGTCTAATCTTTTTTAAAACTATTTCTAACCTCTTGGCCTCAGTTGTCTCATGTAGTAGTGAGTTCCACAGATTTATATACAGTGCCTCTTCAAACAAAAAAAAGTTTTCATCAATTTAAAATTTGTTGCTTTTCTATTTATAATGTAACGTCCCTGTTCTTATACTACTGGAAAAGGTAAATATGAACATGCACTTTTCCTTCTTTGTACCACTTGTTATTTTGTATAGCTGTACCATGAGGGGATGGTTTCATGGTTTAAATATCAAGCATGGGCTACCTAAACTCTGTGGCATAATCCCTCCAAAAGCCCAGGGAAAGTGCATATTCTGCACCTTCTCTTTGACCAGCTCTTTGACCTTGTATAGAAGGAGAAGCAGGGCCAATGGCCCTTGTTCTCTTTTTTGAAGTGGTTTGCACTAGGGAGGGAGAAGATTCAATGAGGAACATTATATCCTGGATCTCCTCTTGGTGGGTGCATATGTGCCTCACCTCTGACATGTGCTGTTGCCTAAATGGTACCATCTTGTGCCAAAACAGTCAAAGCTGTAGCCCTCAAGATAACACTCCTAATGAAGTCAAAAGGGGGTTATCCTAAGTAAGTACTGAATATACTACCCTTCATTAGAGTAAATAAAATTAGTGGTTAAGAGAAATTACACATCTGGAAGTGTTGGGGTGAGAAAAACACTCAGAGGAAAGACAGTTATCTGTCTGCTCATCGGAATGAGATAATCAAGTGGGGGGGGAGGGAGGGAGAAGGAGAGAGAACACCTGCCTGACAGTATATTGAGTAATATATATGTATTGGATGAGACTGTTATCCAGATGGAACATATGTACAAAAATCCAAAGTTCAAGGGTTGTGTGTGTTTGGTACTTATCACTTTTATTTTTAGTAGCTGAAATGGTCTCTTAGGCAACATCAGAGGAAGGCAGACGAGAATGTTAAGGTCAGAATATGAGTAGTAAAATAATGCTAGGCATTTCAGAACTCTCATAGCTCCAATCTGTGCTCTAAAGACACCTGTGTCAGCAATTTAAAACATTCATATTAAATTCAATTGGTAATAAGAATCACTGACATAATCCCTTTCTTTTCTTTCCTCTTGATTTTCATCCCCACATAAGTTGGTTTGGAGAACTCTTCCAGCACCTTATGCAGCTTTCTTCAGCAGAGATTTTAGAGAAATTAGCAGATTTTCTGGCGCTCCTTCATATAAAACTATAAACCCAAGGGGACTGAGTTGCAAAGTAATTCATTAATGTGGTGATCGCTTAACCCAAAGAGTCACTTGCTGATGTGTCCCCTGAGGAGAAGGGCATTTGTAGAAAAAAGAGCTCAGAAGAAATATCCAGACCAGTGGGCATTCTCATCTCAGAAGAATACTTAAAGAATAATAAACCAATTCCAAAGGAAAACATGCTGGTGTGAAGGGCAGCTCAGGACATTTGCAACAAGAAGAAATTCAGTTAGTAGAACTTACATTTAGAAATTAGTAACACACTTTATACAGTTGGTGCTCAGATAGGGAGCACCACTTCTAAACAAACAGCCTGACTCTGCAAATACTTACCTCCAGACATAGATTAGACCTGTTTTGGTTCCTACCTGTGTCCAGTTTTGTGCCCTATACTACAAGAAGGATGTTGTCAAATTGGAAGGAGTCCAGCAGAGGGCAACAAAACCGATTAGGGGCCTGGAACACATGACTTATGAGGAGAGGCTGAGGGAACTGGGATTGTTTAGTCTGCAGAAGAGAAGAATGAGGCGGGATTTGATAGCTGCCTTCAACTACCTGAAAGGGGGTTCCAAAGAGGATGGATCTAGACTGTTGTCAGTGGTACCAGATAACAGAGCAAGGAACAATGGTCTCAAGTTGCAGTGTGGAGGGTTAGGTTGGACATTAGGAAAAACTTTTTCACTAGGAGGGTGGTGAAGCACTGGAATGGGTTACCTAGGGAGGTGGTAGAATCTCCTTCCTTAGAGGTTTTTAAGGTCAGGCTTGATAAAGCCCTGGCTGGCATGATTTAGTTGGGGATTGGTCCTGATTTGAGCAGGGCGTTGGACTGGATGACCTCCTGAGGTCCCTTCCACCCTGATATTCTATGATATGAGCACACATTAATTTACCATGCTTAGAAAAATGAGCGTGTGAAATAGTGTGGAGTGACAGAGACAGGGAATAACTATAAGTCGGGGGAGCCTCTGGACCTATGTGAAGCAATGGTCTCAATTGACGTTATCTTTAAAAAAGTGTATTCTTGCCACCCTGTGACCTGCTGTTCCAGAGGCAGTTCCAGATTGTCCCACCATAAAGGATAACTGGAAAGAGAGATTGTGCCACACACACTCAAAGAAACTGCAGAACCACCTAATCAACCTCCTATACAGCAAATAGGAGAAGATCAAGAATGAACTCTCATAACTGGAAAGGTTTTGGGAATTGCTTCTTCCTATGGACAGTCAAAAGGACCGAGCAGCTGTTTGTTTTAGGTATTTGAGACAATATATTTGTTTTATTTTAGCATGAGCTTTCATGAGCTACAGCTCACTTCTTCAGATGCACAGAATGGAACACACAGACAGGAGATATTTATACATACAGAGAACATGAAAAGATGGAAGTATGCATACCAACAGGAAGAGTCTAAATCAATTGAGATGAGCTATCATCAGCAAGGGAAAAAAATACTTTTGAAGTGATAATTAAGATGACCCATAGAAGGTGTGAGGAGAACTTTACATAGGAAAGTAGATTCAATTAGTGTAATGACCCAGCCATTCCTAGTGTCTGTTAAGGCCTGAGTTAATTGTGTCTAATTTGCATATTAATTCGAGTTCAGCAGTCTCTCTTTTGAGTCTGTTTTTGAAGTTTTTTTGTTGCAAAACTGCCACCTTCAAGTCTGTCACTGAGTGGTTAGAGAGGTTGAAGTGTTCTCCCACTGGTTTTTGAATGTTATGATTCCTGATGTCAGATTTGTGTCCATTTATTCTTTTGCGAAGAGACTGTCCAGTTTGGCCAATGTACATGGCAGAGGGGCATTGCTGGCACATGATGGCATATATCACGTTGGTAGATGTGCAGGTGAACGAACCCCTCATGGTGTGGCTGATGTGATTAGGTCCTATGATGGTGTCACTTGAATCGATATGTGGACAGAGCTGGCATCGGGCTTTGTTGCAAGGATAGGTTCCTGGGTTAGTGTTTATGTTGTATGGTGAGCGGCTGCTGGTGAGTATTTGTTTCAGGTTGGGAGGCTGTCTATAAGTGAGGACTGGCCTGTGAGACAGTTGTGTTGGCCATGATGGCAAAGAGGATTGAGTGGACTTTATTACCTAATAAGTCTTTTCCATCTCTTGTTTTTAGGTTTTTCTGAGCAAATCGTGTTCACATTTTGAATTTACTTTCAGGGTTGACATATTAAGATTTATAGATGTGCAGCTTTTATGGACATTGTACTTTTTAAAATTACATCAAGAAAAAAATCTGGAAAAAATGCTTAGTTCTAATAATCTGATTTTTTTTTCTGAGTCTTTGGAACTTTACTCTAAATGGCCAAATTGAACATATCATTTTGTTGCATGTATGTATTTATTTTATGCCTTAAGAGTAGGGAGTCACATATGGTTGTGGCTGGTTGCAATCCTGAAATTGGATTTGAGTGATCAAGAGCCATATTAGCTGACTGAGTTGTTCATTTCTTCTAATGAATCAACGGACAGACTCTTTCCATGCTAGTATACTTGATTCACACCAGAGCTTTCCTCCAAAAATTTGAACTCAACATTGTGAAGCCTGACTTCATTAGAGTGGCTTTACTTCTGAATCCAAAGGACTTAGCAGTTGCTATACATTAGAAAAATAGCAAAAGGTCCCAGGCCTCTTTCTAAATTAATTAAAACATGAAGTGTAAACTATGCAAATATGTTTTGTCATTCTCCACTCTGCAATGCCACTTAGCATTTCATTACAGTAAGCATGATTAGGTTAGTATATTGGTTTACCCACAAGAACTTGTTGTGCATAAGAAAAACTGAATTGTTCTGTGCCTGGGAAAATTGTCTTATTTTCTCTCCATGGAATGACATTAACATTGACAATTATAAATATATGATAACCTCACATGCCCACTATTATAACAGTAATTCTGATCATATCATGTCTGAGTAATATCAGAGGGTGCATCCTATTAGCTCTTTCCTAGAGTTACTACTGTCATGGGCACAGTATAAAAATCTGAATAGAGCTTGTAATAACTCTAGCCCAAATGTCTGCACATCTTCCAGATGGACACTTGAAAAAGCGTAAGGATGGGTGAAAGTCTCTGTGAAGTACCCATGCTGATGCTTCTTCCTTATTCTTTCAGCAGGGTGGTGGTGGTGGTGAAAGGAATTGCCCCATGAAAAAAGCAACACCATCCTGCATCATTAGGGTTTGAAACTACCTGGCAGCAATGTTATCTGTAAATGCATCAACTAGACTAGGGTAATGTAACACAGAATCAATGAGGTACATGCTCTTCCTGACAGCAGATGCTCACAGAAGAAGGATGATCTCGTGGTTAAGCCACTGGTCTGCTGCTTAGGAGATCAGGGTTATTTTCCCAACTGTGCCACAAGCTTCCTGTTTGACCTTGAGCAAATCACTCAGTTCCCCATCTGTAAAATAGGTATGTAATAGAGGTTTTCTTCCATAGTTTGTCTATTTGATTTTAAACTTTGCTTGGCAATAGCTGTCTTTTTCTATGTACAATACTTAGCACATGTGTGTCCTAGTCTAATTTGGGGGACTGTAAATGCTACTGTAATATAAGTAATAACAAAAGGGCTTCCAGAATTCAGGTATTAATTTTTCAAAGATTCTTACCCATCTGGCATGTTATAGACCAAAAACTTTCAGCACCATAGAACAAATTTCTATAAATGAGCTAAAGGAATCTTTCCCTTCGCTAGCAGTGGTGGTAGGATGTTATTCTCCATACCATACTCAGAAGACAGGCCCATGGACTGCTGAATTACAAAACAGTGGAGAAATAGCAGAACTGCAGGGCAGAAGGAAAACTGGGAAGATCCCCCAGAAAATCATCCTTGATATGACAATTTCTGCAGTGGCATTGTGGAAGGACTGGAGCTAAGTGAGGAGAGAAACACAGAAGAGGACTTTGAGACAAATGAAGCAGGAGAAGATCAAAGTTTGTAAACAGGTTTCAGCAGTAAGGATAAATAAAAAACAATGTATCTTAAAGATGTTGCTGCAAAACAACTGACTGGAGTCAGCAAGATCAGAGATGTATGGTGGGGAGGACAAGGAAAACAACAGACAGGGGACAATGTGATATTGAGATTGCATTGCCTGGTGATAGGGAGGATACTGCAGTTATCAACTGTGGTGGAGAAGAGAGAGTCTTAAGGAAAGACAGAGATAATTATACATGTGTAGCTATAGAAATTACAACAAACAGCTGACCATTTGTTTTATGGATATCATCACAATAAAATCTGCAGCAAATGATTTCCAGTTTTGCACAACACCTACTGAGTCCATCTAGGTGCAGACTCCTTTGGTTCACTTGACAGATCTGCTTTTTCCCTTCCTCAAGGGTCCTGGTTCATCTCAGCTGAGGAAAGCTGCAAGGTGAACATACATGCAGCATGACCTGTGGATGGAGGTTTGGCTGATTGTTCCCATCTACTGTGGCGTTTGCCCTCCTGTTCGCAGACAGTAACTGCTTTGGCTACTCAGCCTCTACCAAGCACAACAATATTTTCCCCTTCCTTTCCTTCTTTACCCCTATGTAGTCCTGCAGGCAAGTCAACCATGAAAGGTGAACCAGTTCATTGAAGTCAACAAAAAGCTCAAGATAGCAAATGCATGGCCTCAGGCAGCACTCCTGATGGCTTTTTCTTCTCTGTTGTTGTTGGTAGCTTTTTTTAAACTCAGTTGCTTTTTTATGTCTGTGATGGATGGTGTGACACAAGGATTCTAACAAATTGTGAATACAAAATGCCTAGTGGGGGCCATCCCACCTTTGGCTAGCACTGGGACCTGTGCAAGGGAGCTGAGTGCATGTTTGCATTCTTCAGGAGAGCTTTTTCATGTATCAAAAGGCATTTATGTAGAAGCTAAAATAACATGGGTATTGTTACCTTGTGGTATTTCATTTTATGAATAGTGGGAATACCATGACTGAAGAATAGATCTCAATTCATTTTAGCCCTTACAAATAGCTACCTGGAGCAAGAAAAGCCAGTGGGAAAACATGCAAACATATAATTGCTGTAATTCAACACTACACAATTATCGAGAAATGAGGATTTATTTAGGGTCTCAACAAGAAATCATAACCACCCCTTTTTCACATGCTTAGTGATGTTTCCTTGGCTCATCTTTGGAGTAATAATACATTATAATTTTGTCTCCCAGGTGACTGGAGCACAAAGCAAACAGTTACAAATAATTATGAGTTGAAAACATTCATGAAAATACTTTATACCTATATCTGCCATCTGAGAACCTCAAAGCACTCTACAAACAATTAAGTCTCAAAACTTAACAACATTTACTTATCTCAAAATTATCCCCATTTTAAACCAAAACTAAAGCACAAAGAGGAGAAATCACTTAGAGTCAATTCTGGCATAGATAGCAACAGAATCCTTGAGTTGGGATTATTAGTACCCTTCTTTAAAGACTCACGGCATAGCTGCCCTCCCTAAGATATCAAATTAGAGCAATATGGTCTAGATGAAATTACTATAAAATGGGTGCATAACAGATTAAAAGACTGTATACAAAGAGTATTTATCAATGGTTCTCTGTTAAACTTGGAGGACGTATCTAATGATATACTATTAAATATTTTCATTTATGACTTGGATAATGGAGTGGAGAGAATGGTTATAAAATTTATGGATGATACCAAGCTGGGAGAGGTTGCAAAGAACCTTGGAGGACAGGATTAGAATTCAAAACAGCCTTGAAAAATTGGAGAAATGGTTTGAAATCAACAAGATAAAATCAGTAGAAACAAGTACAGAGTATTGTACTACACACAGGAAAGAAAAATCGAATGCACAACTACAAAAGGGGGGATAATTGGGTAGATGGTAGTACTGCTGAAAATTATCTGGGAATTATAATAGATCACAAATTGAATATGAGCCAATAGTGTGATGCAGTTGTGAAAAGGACTAATATCTTTTTGAGATATATGTACAAGAATGTTGTATATAAGACACGGGAGGTAATGGTCCTGCTCCACTCAGCACTGGTGAGGCCTCAGTTGGAGTATTTTGAGTGCCACACTTTAAGAAAGATGTTGACAAACTGGAGGGAGAATAACAGCAATATAAAATTAGTTAAAGAACCAGACCTTTTAGGAAAATTTTAAATTAAAACAAAACTGTATGTTTTTGAGAAAAGTAGTACATTAAAGGCTGTTAGAAAGAGGATGGTGATCAATTGTTGTCCTCTTCCTGTGAATGTAGGACAAGAAGCAATGAGCTTAATCTTCAGCAAGAGAGATTTAGGTTAGGAAGTTTTTTCCTAGTATCTAATGATAAGCCCTGGAACAGGCTTCCAAAGGAGGTTGTGGAATCTCCATCATTGGAGGAAGAACAGATTAGACAAATACCTATCAGGATGGTCTAGGTATAGTAGGTCCTGCCTCAGTGCAGAAGGCTCAACTTTATAATCTGTTGAAGGCCCTTTGAGTTCTACATTTCTATTAATGAAAATATATATTTTTAAAAGATTGCAGTTACCATTTGCAAACATTACCCTTCCAAAACAGAGTATTTTCAAATAGGGTCTGAGAGACGATGCTCCATGAATGAATTAAACACCCTATGGGCCATCACGACAAAGGCTTGGTAACAAGACCTCTAGAAGGCAGGTGGTGTCCAGACATAGATATCCACCGAGATAAAGGACCATGACCTTGGACCTGGAATATACTTTGTCCCTGCTCATTGTTGTCTTAAAATTCCAACACAATAGTCTTCACAGTCAATGTGGCTCTTTGAAAGCAGCCAGTATCTGAGTAAGATGCAAGAGTCAGCAGACCATCCTGGGCATTTTAGTAATCAAATTCCTTACCTTTCAGCACAGAGGCTGAGTGATCAGAGATAATGGCTCCAATCGAAAAGATGGATAGATAATGAAAGAAGGATATTTGGGGGTGGGGAGCATGTCTATTTTCTCACTTTGATTTCATTCCTATTATAGCTGCTTCTCCTACTTTATCATTTTTCACTTTGTGGCATTATTTTAACTTTCCTTCATTCCCTTGGAAATTCTCCTCACTTCTCTTCAGTCATCCACTCCTATTTTTTCCCTCTCTCCTTCTGTAGAACCCCCTACAATCTTCCCCAGTCAACTCCAGCGTCCCCCGTACACAATACATTTCTTTCCCTTTGTATTTCCCCAGCATCTCACACAGTCTCTCTCCACAATCATGCCCTTTCCTTGTAGTTTATTGCTCCAATTCTTCTTTCATGTAATTCTTCTTTCCTTCTACCATTTGTCTCACTTCCTTGAAAGTCCTCTTTACTCCTGACACAGACATCCTCTTTGCTTCTCAACAGTGCCCCTTTATCACAGTTCTCGTCACATTTTCACAGCACCCTGTTCCCCAAATCCTTCTCTTTGCCTCTCCAATCTTTTCATCAGTCCTCTCTTCTCACACCACAGTTCTCTGCTCTCCGGTATGTCCTTTCCCCATTAACTTTCATGCTACAATGACCTTCCTCCATTTCTCTTCTCTTTCACTAGCATAATGAATGCTGCTGATCCCAAGGGCTTAATGTGTCGGAAGATTCTGACTGAGATCTAGTGAGTGTTGCACAAAGCATCTGAATATTTCACTTCCCTCCTTGCCTGATGATGAATCATAATCTCTCCCCTACACCCACCACCATGCCCCGGAACAAAAATTGCTTTCCACTTAATGCAAAATGTGAAGGAATTTCACTGGGCAACAAGTGATATTTTTCACTGGATTTCACAACTGAGGTGAATAGGAACATTTTCTCATTGTTTTCTATGCCTTAATCTGAAGCTTTTATTTTTATTTTATTTCACTTATTGTCACCTCCTCACATTTATTGTCACCTGTGCAATCCAAAGGGCACTGGAGGCTGAGGCAGAGAAGACTCTGTCTCTGAGCATTTGTCTACCAGTATTTGCACAACAATCCCTGCCTAATAAAACATCTAGCTGAGTGCTGCTGCAGCGTTGTAGGCTTCCAAACCTTAAGAGTCCCACATGGAATGAACAGGTGGAGTTCTCGGGGATTTCAACTGACTCCAAGGCAACTGATGTGGTTCAGGCCTGCCACTGTGTGTGTGAGGAAGGGAAAGAAGTTTATAGCTCTGTAGCAATCAGTGCTACTTTTTGTATCAGGTATAAATAGCATGGCACTATAGTTAAATAAATCACAATGGTCTAGTTAGAACAGGAAACCAATAAATCCTTTCCCAGGTGCTGCCACTGACTCACTGTGTGAATTTGGGACCATTTTCCTGAGTTTTTCCATCTTAAAAAGACAATGATCAGACCAAGTTTTTCACAGGGTGCTGTGATGTTCATAAAGAGCTTTAATATCCTCAGACAAAAGTGGCTATATAACTGAAGTTATATTTGTGTTTTGTTGTTGCCAATTTTGTGTTTCAACTTCTTGTACCTCCTAACCCAGCCTGAGGATAAAAGATTGAGGACCTTCCTCCATGGTACAGTTGACAAAGCAGTATATTGATTGTAAATACAAAGTGCGTATAGTCCATGCACAGAACATGATAAAGGAGGAGGTAAAACTTCTGGATTGTGTCATTTTTGGAGTTTGGCTCATTGTATTAGCGAAAAATTCATTTAAATTATGTTCCAGTTTCCTGGACTGGAGACCATGAGACTTAGCAACTCACAGATCAGTTCAGTCTCCATCTCCACTGCTGGAAAGGCTGTCCAGAGGGAAAAACTGCTCAGTGGAGCTGAACTGGAAGAGTAGCAGGAAAGAATCCTGGGGTACCTTATAGACTAACGGGCATATTGGAGCATGAGCTTTCATGGGTGAATACCCACTTCATCAGATGCATGGAAGAGTAGGAGGCTATAGGAAGGGAAAGCAACTTTCTTCTAGATCCCTCCCCACCTCACACTTGAAATTTCAAAGCGCTGCCGCGGCAGCACTTTGAAGTGTGAGTGTGGTCGGAGCGCCAGCGCTGGGAGAGAGGTCTCCCAGCGCTGCACGTAAACCATATCCCTTATGGGTGTAGCTTGCAGCGCTGGGAGCCATGCTCCCAGCGCTGCGGCCCTGATTACACTGAGGCTTTACAGCGCTGTATCTTGCAGTGCTCAGGAGGGTGTTTTTTCACACCCCTGAGCGCGAAAGTTGCAGCGCTGTGAAGTGCCAGTGTAGCCAAGCCCTAAGGGGGAAGAGAACTTGTAGTCTACCTTGCTCCTTGCATATTTCTATGTGTTTGAAGTTTCAACCTTGCAAAAGTCCTGCTGATCTAAATGACGCATATGGCTTCTTTAAGAAGTCAGTGGAAGGTGCAGCTAGAGACCGCTTAGCAGCAACATTTCAGGACTGTCATCCTTCCGAGATTTACCAAGATAGCCTCTGAGTGGCCCAGTAACCTGTTAAATTCAAGATTTTTTTGTTATCCAAATAATACATTCTTCTTATAATGCAAAATACTTTTCAACCACATAAGTAACCTAACCTCTTGTATCCTTTCATTACTGATGAGGAAACTAAACTGAACAAGGCAAGAGGGTTTTTTTTCTGTTTACTTTTCTAGTGTCCCACTTTTTTCCCTCTCTTCTTTTCCTCCTGCAGTCAGCAGTTCTTGTTTTCTTCTTGTCTAGTCAGCTTCAACATAACATCATAGATTTTACAGTTGCAAAAGTTCCATGAGGTCATCTTCTCCATCCCTAAAGACCAGTGCAGGATTTTTTTTCCTTCTAGTTTATACTCGAATGCTTTGTTCAGTCTAGTTTGAAATGTCCCAAATGATGGGTTTTTCACCCCTTCCCTTGAGGGAGGCTATTCCACAGTTTATAACCCTTATCATTAAGGAATATTTCCTGATATCTAGCCCCATGTTACCTTTTCTCAGTTCTATTGATCTGTGCAATGTGCCCAACCCTATAGTATCTAGGTGTTATTTTAAAATAACATGACAATTAAAGCTCAGCACAGCCTTTCCATTACACACAGGCACACTGTATGCCTGCACACTTTGTCTCTGAATCTATGAATGTGAAAAGAACATTAGTTGATTATTGTGATACTAATCCACTGTGTTACTATGTATTGCTGTCCTGTTTTCCAAAGGTGGCAGAGCCTGAGCTACTGCAAACAGCTAACATTAGATGTCATTCGTACAAACCTTGCAACATTTGGCAGTGCTTTGCAGCAAGCAGTAAATCACTCATTCCTCAAGTATTCTGTGTAGCATTAATTGTGGTATTTCCTCAAGAATCCCCTTGTAAATTTGCATCAAGATCCACTTGATGCAAAGTTTTTGATGTAGCAGAATCATCCAGTCTGAACCTACATGATATTAATTAAAGAGACCAATGAGTTTACTATTTTTATGTATATGTTGCATCTTTCAATTGGAATATTGGGTATCTTTTGAAGAAAGGAAAGAATGCTATGCAGCTAATGATAGAAAATAAGCTGAAATATTTCTTCCTAGCAGACCGAGGGCTATTACTTTTGGATGTTCTTATAGTAATTAACATGGCTGCAGCATTTCAGCTCTTACCACATAAAGTGGTGAAAACTGCCTTTGTAGCTCCATCCACCCCCCTCCCCACCCACACACACCTTCTCTTGCTCCTCACAGAATCACCCCCATGTGGATGAGTCTCAGTGGAGTTCAGAGAAGCTGGAGCAGGAACATTTCTGGGTTTCATGGCACCTATTGTGACGGGATCCCAAGGTGAAACCTAGAATTGGGATACCACTGAGACCTCTATCCCTCTGATGTGGGCTCCTTCTCACTGTGATGCTGTAACAAACTGCAAACTTCTGGCAGGTACTGCACTTACACAGACATCCACGGGCAGAGACACATGAGTTACCTGAATGCTCCTCCCAGCCATTCAGGAACTAACAATAGAGAGGCTCCAGATAATATCCCCCAGACTCCTCAGTCTGTCCCCCCTGAGCTGTATTTTTCTGCCCTGGTCAGAAGCCTGACCAGTGTAAGTTTATAACCCAGTCTGCCCCTCCCTCAGTGTGGAGAGGACATGCACAGCTTTGTACTTGAGCTGAGGTTTCCCAAGCACTTCAAGCAAAATAAACTGTCATATTAACTACAGAAAGATAGATTTTATGTTGTTATAAGTGGTAGGCATAAAAAAAGTATAATCTAACTTTTAAACCATATTACATTAGTATTCAGATCATCAGTTTTCTCACTGGATGTAACCATTCTTAATACACAGGCTTCCCCTTAAGCCTGGACCAGTCTCCTCAGATGACCTGTGTTTTCTTAGTGCTCCAGTTGCTTCCAGCATAGGTGGGGGAGGAGAAGGAAGGGCCAAAACATGCTGCCACAGTCCTTAGGCCTCGTGTCTAGAAGACACTTGCTGAGACATGTCCAGGTGGGCTTTGCTGACTCACTGTGCTAGGCAATCCCCCTGGTGTGGTCTTGTGTTATTGAGTCATAGAGTTGAGCTTGGACAACTGTCATTGAATTGTAAATCTCTTGTTCACAGCTCCCCTGCTGATTAATGGTTGTGGGCTGGGGTCCTATGTATCCCACCAGCAAATTTACAGAATATTTCAGTAATGACCATTCAGCAAAATCTCATAACTTTATACACACTAATGATATATATATTTGGACAGAACAACAGGTTTCAGCAGATCACGACTTTTAATCTGATATCTTACATGGCATGCTTTGAATGAAACAGCACAACCATATATGAATGATCAATCTGGGGATTCCAGAGTGCTGCTTTGAGGCACGGAGTCACATACAGAATGGGAAGAGACTGTCTAGGAAGGAGTATGGCAGAAAGAGATCTAGGGGTCATAGTGAACCACAAGCTTAATATGAGTCAACAGTGTGATACTGTTGCAAAAAAAGCAAACATGATTCTGGGATGCATTAATAGGTGTGTTGTAAACAAGACACGAGAAGTCATTCTTCCGCTTTACTCTGCACTGGTTAGGCCTCAACTGGAGTATTGTGTCCAGTTCTGGGCACCGCATTTCAAGAAAGATGTGGAGAGATTGGAGACGGTCCAGAGAAGAGCAGCAAGAATGATTAAAGGTCTTGAGAATATGACCTATGAAGGAAGGCTGAAACAACTGGGTTTGTTTAGTTTGGAAAAGAGAAGACTGAGAGGGGACATGATAGCAATTTTCAGGTATCTAAAAGGGTGTCATCAGGATGAGGGAAAAACTTGTTCACCTTAGCCTCCAACAATAGAACAAGAAGCAATGGGCTTAAACTGCAGCAAAGGAGATTTAGGTTGGACATTAGGAAAAAGTTCCTAACTGTCAGGGTAGTTAAACACTGGGATAGATTGCCTAGGGAAGTTGTGGAATCTCCATCTCTGGAGATATTTAAGAGTAGGTTAGATAAATGTCTATTAGGGATGGTCTAGACTGTATTTGGTCCTGCCGTGAGGGCAGGGGACTAGACTCGATGACCTCTCGAGGTCCCTTCCAGTCCTAGAGTCTATGAGTCTATCTCCCTCCTATTTATACCCTCCAATGTCCAAGTCGATATCTTAGTGGGAGACAGCATTGCTTGAAGAAGCAATGGAACTTCAGTGGAGCAGCTTCGGGGGACAGGGTAATGTCCTTATGGTTCCTGCAACTGCAAGGGGAGGAGGGTCACTTGAGCAGCATGGGAGGGCACCTGACAATACAGGAAAGCTCCATCCTCCACCAATTTAGGTCTCCCTGCTCCATGGATCTTCAGGTTTTGTGGGGTTGAGAAGTCTTGCTTTCTGCCAACTCTGTGGGTCAGCAAATCCCTACCCGTAGAGGGATGCTTCTTAGAAAATTCTGTGAGTCTTACCACCTCACTGGTTCCCTCCATTGTTTCCTCTTCTGTCTCCCACTCCCCCCCCCCAAAAGGTGTGATCTGGCCCTTGGGAAATCTCCAGCAACATCAACTGTAACAGCGTAGTAGTAATTACATGATAGAAAGAGGGCTCTAAAAGCCTGCTCATTTGCATAGGAAGTGAGAGACCTCTTCTTGAAGTCATCTGTGCATGTGGGAAAAGAACTCAATCTGAAGAAAAAGAACTCCTACAAAGTTATTCCTACACCGAGATGATACTGAGTCTCACGGGGGGAAGTACCTGAACAGGGAGGGAGTCGGGCATAGTTTAGGGAGGGGCACTTTTTTAGGGAAAATTCAAGTAAGAATTCATATGCAATTTCTGGAACATTTTCGGATGTTCTTTTCACTACATATAAGCAAACAAATCCATCCCACAGAAATAGTGGACCTTCTGTATACACATTGTCCTTACTCCAAAGTATTCTGCTTTCTCACCACTGTAAATCAGGAGTAATTCCACTGAAATCAGTGAGGTTACCCTATGTAAAATCTATGTGAGATTACACTCAGGTCTTTTGTTTTTTATTCAGAGGTGCTGAACATCCATAACTCTCAATGACTCAGCACCTCTGAATGTCAGACCAATACTGTGCTTATCTGCAGCCTTTTCCAGCAAATAGATCCCTAATCAGTCTGCAAACTTGTGAATTTACCTGACCCCCTCTATTTAGTTTTCTTTTCTTTGCTATAATTTAACAGCAGCCAGCAAGAAATTCTATGCTTGTGCATCGGGAACTGCACTTGATTTTTTTTTATGTCACCTTTTCCCAGATATGAATAAATAAACTGTGAAACGAAATGAAAGAAAGAAAAGGAGAAGGTTCTATTCTGACATACTAATTAAATCTTACAAGACAAGCTTATGCACTGCAGGACTCAGCTAAAACAAAATACCACATAGAAAGTAATTGTAGTTTTGTTTTCAGAATATAAAATATTAATGCACTATCCTTCAAAGTACATTGAAAGGTGTGATGGACTTCATAAAAATTTTAATCAGATCCATCTTAAGCAGTAGGCCCCCTTGGAGACCTATTTACACGCAGAAAACTGTGTGTTTTTAATGTTGAGAGGATTTGTGTTTCTGCTGAGAAAAGAATAACTGACATGTTTGTAGTATGCCATCACTGTCTTTGACCGAGATACTCTCTTTTTTAAACAATAGTTATACTTTTTTTATTTTACCTTTCTTGTATAAATGGAAACCTGTGACTATATTTATTGTTTCCCCTGGTCAGTTGAAGCATTTTTCCTTTGGCATGAATGGGTTGTTTTTTTTTCTTTCCTCCTTGATTTGATTTGAGACTATCCAAAATTAGCAAAGCTGCAGCCGCAATCTCTACAGCATTAAATATATATATTCTCTTGTTATCTTTGTTTGTGTACCTGTGTCAATGATTTGATCACAGTCCGGAAAAGAATGTTCATAAGAAAATCTCAAACAATTTAGGCCCCCAAATTAGGTTGTTTTTATTTTTGTAGTTTAATTTCCCCCGGGGGAGGGGGAGATTAATGGAGGATGGGAAGGATTTACAAAATCTGAGATAATGAGAAATATTTTCAGGTTTCTGGGTTGTGTTCTAGTTTTACTTTGATCTCAATGAAGGTGTGTGTGTGTGTGTGAGAGAGAGAGAGAGAGAGAGAGAAACATTTTCCTACTGAGCTGAACTCTCATATCTTGCAGCGTTATGCACCAGACATAGAAAGTGAAACTGACTACTACTACTGTTATTTTTAAATTTCATTTATTTGGCAACTATCACCATGGGATGTGGGCAGGGATTAAGACAGAAGATTTTTTGATATCTCATTATCAGACACCAAACACTTTCTGCCTGATTAATCTATTTATGTATTTAAACTATTCTCAGGACTGTAGGATTTACATTAGAAGCTCTTTGAAGAAAGGACCATGTGACACTTATCTGTACAGTGACATATCTAGCAAACTTTTAGGCACTGTAAAATATTTAAAAAGTGAAGATTAAATATTAAAAAGTGAAGGACTCCGCTCCAAGGGCCCAGAAAAACTCTCATGGGGGCCCCTGTGGGGCCCAGGGAAAATTGCCCCACTTGCCCCCCACCCCCAGGCAGCCCTGTTTATATGGTTGGTGATGTTATGTGTATAAGTCTTAGTTGCAGCTCAGTTTTGCAGTAGCATGTTTGTGTGTGTGTGTGTATCTTATTGACATGACAAGAAGTGTCAATGAAAAGATCTTGCTGTGTTTTTAGAATAAAAATGCTTTCGTCTATTCAAGTTGTATGCATTACACCTGCAGGCAGGTTGCCACAACAGATAAATGATCTTTCAGTAAATTTAAAAGCAAATTATGACTAAATCAATGATAAGGTTAATTGCAAAAGACACATGGGAATAGCAAAGTTGCTCTTTTTCCTCTGACTGTCTCCTGCCTCTGGTCCAATGAAAATGAAATGTAAACAGTAAACATTCTGCTATCAAACCCAGAAGATCAGTGGCATTTTTGTAAACCAGTCTCTGCAGATTTGGAGAGATACAGCTTCTGGCATAAAACATCATTTCAAACAGTTTACTGAGCTTACTTGGGGACAGTTGTGTGTATGCGCCTGTCTCTCTAATGAAATCTGAGTGCACTACTGAGGCAATGGCCTTTTACTTCTGATCCTTGTGCAAACAGCGCAGGGAAGAGCATCAAAGTCTGTGTGCTGGGTTAACATTTCTGTGGCTTTAGAAATACTTTGTGCCAAGGCAAACAAAACAAGTTAAACTACTGCAAACCAAGAGTGGCAAATAAATACAGTTGTGTTTGGTTCCTCATCTAATTGGGTCTTAAGTGGCTTATTGGCTGGTCAAAGGGCAAAAAAACCTAACACACACCAAAACTGTCAGCATAGCTAAAAAGTGGGGAGAAAATCTATTAAGTAAGGATTAATATCATGGGGGCCCCCCCCCTCCATTTCCTTCATTTGTAGAGTGCTTCAACAAGATGCTCCTGCTGTAGGGTTTGCTCAAAGTGCCCAGTTAGTTCAAATATACAACTTTCAGTGATGGGATCCCAAGGCATCTAAATTACTAAGTTTCATGCTTCCTTGGGGTAGAAGATATTGTTATTGTACTTTTACACCTGGGTAAAGTTAG
This sequence comes from Gopherus evgoodei, assembly GCF_007399415.2. Lineage (NCBI taxonomy): Eukaryota > Metazoa > Chordata > Testudines > Testudinidae > Gopherus > Gopherus evgoodei. The sequence continues at coordinate 81,293,437 of NC_044325.1, forward strand.
GCATGGAAAGGATTACATGGTTTGATCCACATTTCCGTCAGTCACCTTCAGAAATGGGAGTAGTAAGAATCCAGGAGGTCTTGACTTCCTGTTGAAATGAACTGCATCTGCTGTAGGATAGAGGATGACTGATTACAGGTGACTGATTGACTGACTTCTTGATGGGTCACTGATTCTCTGCATTCATAAACTTTCTCTCTTCATATATATCGCTGTCCTCTAAAGTTGCTCTTTTTAGCTCTCTAAATAGATACCTGTGGGTTTTGAGTGCCAGAGACACTCTTGAGTTTTAGTTCTGGTGTTTCACATTTGTGGCTGGTCGTAGCCCACAGTTTATGTGCAGGTATTGGACCATGGATTTGCATTTTATGAAGGAGATAGATTTTGCAGGGAGGAGTTGGGGAAAGGGTGCGAGAGAATCGGTGTGCTTCTAGAGCTGAGAAAGTGGTTCTTAACTGAGAGAGAGGCTGTGCCTGGATAGTCTTTTGACTCAAGTTACTTTAGGTTCCTCATCTGGTTTAGATGAGCACTTGTACTATTTTGGTTGAAACATATTAGAGCTGCAAAATATTAGTGATGAGCCCTTTTGTACCACTGGCTTATGATGGCTTCATCAGCTATGATGGACTCTGCAACTCAGATGAGATTTGAAATTGGGGCCCTGGTCATATGTTAGAAATCCCATGGTGTTTTTTCCCCTAAGCTTCAATAGGTTGGTAAGATATTATTTATAACTTCACAACTATTAATCTGCAGAAGAGAAGAATGAGGGAGGATTGAATAGATGCTTTCGACTACCTGAAAGGGGGTTCCAAAGAGAATGAATCTAGACTGCTGTCAGTGGTACCTGATGACAGAACAAGGAGTAATGGTCTCAAGTTGCAGTGGGGGAGGTTAGGTTGGATATTAGGAAAAACTTTTTCACTAGGAGGGTGGTGAAGCACTGGAATGGGTTCCCTAGGGAGGTGGTGGAATCTCCTTCCTTAGAGATTTTTAAGATCAGGCTTGACAAAGCCCTGGCTGGGATGATTTAGTTGGGAATTGGTCCTGCTTTGAGAAGGGGATTGGACTGGATGACCTCCTGAGGTCCCTTCCAACCCTGATATTCTATGATTCTATTGTGTGGTACTGTTATGCAGCTGCTGTGGTCCACCCTAGTGGTGGAAAAAGTGAATAAACATTATCCGTCTTGAAAAGCAGATGTGGATTCCTTCAGGATTAAAAGATGCAATATTAGTGTTAAGAAAGTATCACTATAGTTAGTACCAAAGCTAGCAATGTTGATTTTAGATCTTAGAAGGCACTATTTGGTTACAGGTTATGAATATGAATTTGGCTTCCACCTACAGAATAATAATAATAATTCCATAGCACTGTAATAATTTTATAGCACTGATATCACTGTCATAGAGCTTTCCATAGAGGGTAGATATTATTATTCCCATGAGGCACTGAGAGATTACACTGCTTACCCGAGATCTCGCATTGAGATCATGGTGGAGCTGGGTGGAAACAATGTCACAGTTATCAGGGGGAATGCAACTCTGATCCTTTCTGGTCTCATTGAGTACACCTTTCTCTTAGGTTTCAGGCCTCCAGCTGTCACCTGGCTCCCACTCTCAGCCCAGCCCTGGGTTGTAGTGTGTCAATGCTAAAACTGATTTATCTCAACAGGTCTTATGTAGGTCCAGATCGTGCAATTCTGTTCCCTCTGGGGCAATAAGACCAAACAGCCTCTTTAAAGCAAAGTATCATTTATTCAACAAAATAATTGAACAGAAAAAGTATCTTAAGAACAATAAAGCAGCCTATAAGTATGTCTGCTTTCCCGGTGTTTAACTGTCTTCCATGTGGGAACCCTGGAAGGACTAACTCCCTACAGACTCTTTCACAGAGCCTCACTCTGTGTCAGATTGTCTCCTTGTTAGAACTTACCGACAGCTCCCTGGGGAGCCCTTGGCAACTCACTCCCCTTTACAGAAATCAAGTCACCTTTTAACTGCTTGCAGACCTTTGATTTGGTAACTTCCAGCTCTGGCAAAACACAGTTTGCTTCTTTGCCTGAGACAAGATCTTTGAATGTAGTAATTTGCCCATTGACTTTCAAATGCATGCTGGGTGTTCGTACTGGAAAGCCATTGTGCTGTTTCCCTGTCCATCCCATGCCCCCCAATATAAGTTAGATCAGTACAGTCACACAGGAAATTCTCATACAATAACTTCCCCTCCCTGACCCATTCACATACAATGTTCATAAAACTGTTGCATCTCAGCATTCATACCGTTATTACATATCACTTCAATTTCTGCTGCAAATTAGACCAATGATGTCTTAACTTCACCGCACCACATTGCCTCCCAAGTAATCTATTGCTAGTTGACAAGCTACCATAGTTTGTCTGTATATACTAATAAGCTATTAATCTAGGAATGAATACTACATTTCAAACAGACCTTTGTTCTGTGGATGAAGCGAGAAGACAAAGGTTAATGTTGTCATTGGCCATTTTCCTGCTAGCTGCTGGAAGTACATAAATAGTTTAGACTCAAGCAACTTGCTGCCTCTAATTGCTTACAGTTGTTTTCATTAGTGGGTGTTTCAGTAATCAGTAGGAATTTACTTTAAATGAAATGGGCTAATTCAGTTACATAAACCATAAAGAGAGTTATTCAACCTGTCTTCCTCTTTTCTTGATTTAAGATTGAACACCAATGAAAGTCAGAATGATTCACATAACCTGAATGCTCCCAGCAGCTAGACAGTTCCATAGTAAATCTGCACTTAACAAGGAATCTTAACCTAAGGCTCTGTCTACGCTGCACTTTTGTCGGTAAAACTTTTGTCAGTCAGGGGTGTGAAAAAAACACATCCCTAACCGACAAAAGTTTTACCGATGAAAAGTACTGGTGTGAACAGCGCTCTGTCAGCAGGAGACACTCTCCCACCGACAAAGTTAGCACCTCTCATTGGGGGTGATTTTATTTTGTTAGCAGGAGAGCTTTCTTGCTGACAAAGAGCAGCTATATTTCATACCTTACAGTGGCACAGCTGTATTGGCACAGCTGTTCCACTGTAAGGTGCGCAGTGTAGACATTGCCTTAATCTATGTAGATAAAACATCTCCTCAAAATGACTTTTAGAATAGCTTGGAAGAAGGGAATGGGTTGCTCAGGAACATGGAATAACGGTAGAAATTCAAGAATTCATAATGACTATCTAGTCTGACTTCCTGTAAATGAAGCCTTTCACCTCTTAATCACCAGTTCAAATCCATCCCAGAGTAATTGCCAACTATATATATATATATGCTCAAATAAATTTATTAGTCTCTAAGGTGCCACAAGTACTCCTGTTCTTTTTGCGGATACAGACTAACACGGCTGCTACTCTGAAACCACTATATTATGTTTGTTCTCCAGTGGGAAATGAATGTGATGGTCTTAGTCCAGTTTCTAATGGGCTAAGATCCACACCACACAAAACACCAGTACATTTTACACTATTTGTCAGCCTCAGCAAAGAAGGTAAGAAATCAGTGGGTCATGGAAACTAAGTTATCCTTTTATTCTTAGAAAGGCATTCTCTTCTGATTAAGGTCAAGATGCAGAGTAGATGAAGTTTTCACAGCTTCTTCCTGTAGAGTACTACTTCCATGGAAGGGACAAGCTGGGTAATAACATAAGAACAAATAATCCAGAAATAATATATATTATATCATATAATATATGCGCTAGTTTGCTTTTTCTCTAGCCGCAAGCCTGAGGCTCCAACCAATTTATTTTGAACTAATAGGCGTGGAAGTCCATTGAAGTCAATGGAGTTGCAGCCTCTTGTACCCGGTTCTTATTTTCCCTGACTTATTAAAATAATTTGATGGCATGTGAAATTACTCTGTTAAATTATATTTAATTAACAAGGGCTGTGAGTAAATTTTGTATTATTAAATTACGTGGCCTTGAATCTGGGGAGAAAAGCAGTCACTTGCATCTGACAAGTGAAGCAGGTACCTGTTACAGAGTTGACAAACATTAATAACCGCCTTTGATAATTATTTAAATAACATGCAATGATTCAGATTTAATCACACACTGAAATGCACAGTTAGGACAATTTTAAAATGTTAACTGCAAAATCTTCTAATTTGTTATTTCAGATGCACCACCTGCTACTCACATTGAGGTTTCTGAAGCTGCCTCTTCTAGCCATAGGGCACCTCATGGCGACAGTTACACACGTATACTCTAGGATTATTTTCCCCATGATGACACCTAGCTACAAGAGCTGAAGTGACTCACCAGTGGTCATCAAATAAATGAAGGCTGAGGAGGGAATAGAATGCCTGACTCACAGTCCCCTGGCTCTAATCATAATCTCACTCTCTCCCAGTGCTGGAAAGGGAACTCAAGAGTCCTGGCTCCTAATTTTACAAAGCCACAGCCAACCCCTTTCAAATCCTCTGCTGGGAGGATGTAATTAATCATAAGTCCCCCCTCACAAAAATAATTTGTTTCTTCTTTAATATAATGGACCAGTTAAAAAATCTGTTCAGTGCCTTGTTCTTTGTGCTACCCCACAGGCAACCTGAGTTCAGTTCTTTATCTTCATAGATTACAGGTATATTTGGGTATTGTTTGACCCCCATATCCTAGTGGTAAACCTGTCTCTTGATGCACCTGTATCACTGATATTAACAGAACCCTACAAGTGTTGTTCGATTTGAAGGAAAATTAGGCACCAAAATTAGGCCATTTAGAGGGGAAAAGAGAATTTACAAAAACTCATGTAAAGTAAATAGACATATTTTTGTTTTGTGTTCTCACTTTAATTTCAATGAAACCTAACCTGGCTGTGATTTCTTTCATCTTTAGGTGTATGTAGCTGTCTCCAGCTTTGTAGTCTAGTGTTTACAGTTCTGTACAGTCATGCAAGGACCTTGGTAATTCCTTTTCCCACTCCTTAGGATCAACTAAATCTAAGTTTAGTATCATCTGGCTGCTGCCCTGTATCACCTGGTCACAGCAGGTAGTTAGTACCTCTGTATTTAAGAGATCTTGCTGAAAATTAAATTTGTTCTTGATGCAGTTGGGAATGGATATCATTTGGATCGAAACAACTGGTAAATGGCAAAAATAAAACATTCCATCTCATTTCTTCCACTGTGTAGTACAAAATATTCCAAGAACATTTTTTCCTGGTATGTGGAGGCCGATTTGAGACATTGTTTCAGTTGCATCAGGAGCTTTGACAAGTTACTTCTCTCGACACTAAAGACAAAAGGCACTGTTCACCTAACTATTGTCAGATTCTGCATCAAATGTATACTGCCTCTGCTGGGGCCTGACATCTCATTTTCCCCCTCTCTTTCCAGGAGGGAGACACCAATGCCAAACCTACATGAAAATAGCTTATGGCGTAAGTGGTTTGCATCTTAACTCTGTGCTAGCAGGTTTCATGATTTCCCATTGCTGAGTTTCAAGCCAAGAATGAGGGATAGTCTAATACCTGGTGCTTCAAAAGTTGGCAAACTGAAATCACACTGCATGCAGCCTGTTGTACAATGCTGCTATTTATTTTGTCTAAGCCAGTTTGTGCTTCCCCAGTTATATTCTCTTTTCAGTGTTCAGAAGGTGTGTGAAAATTTTCCTCCATTAAACCTGTACCTGCAAGATTTCTTTGCAGCATGCACATCTTGCCATTCCTCATGCACCCACAAAAGCAGGTAATGTGTCATTGCCTTACATTGCAAGCTTCTCTGATCAGATATCATGCTGTTTCTGTGTCTTGTAGAGAGCTGAATTCAGTCAGTGTTTTACCTATCTATCCCGTGCACATCACTTTGGTGTTTAAGGACCTAAATTTTCCTATTGCCATTAGAGATAGCAAATCTGTTGCATTATGGTACTGTCATGTTTGAGGAGTTATGATGCTTCTCTGTGAAGATGTTTCAAGATTTAGACTTGAGTATAGCCCATGGTGTCAGGATGAGCCTTGGATAATGGATGATCTTTTAACACTTGCCCCAAAGCTTCCCTTTTGCAGAAGAACCTACAGATGGGAGAAAATAATATAAAAAGGCATGAAGTTCACTTCCTGCATTTGAACATTCTTACATCCAAGGAAATGGGTTTTTGGCCTTCCAGATGGCAGACATCTGTAAATCTTGTGGGACCTAAGATATCCTGGTGGATGGTCTTCTTTCCACCTACTCTCTGGGGTATCTTCCTCCCAGGCAGCAAAGCTCTCTTATAAGTAAATGCAGAGAGAGTTCCTCATCTGATGGAAGTCAGCATAGCTTCACTGAAGTCACTGGAACTATGTTAGTTAGCTCCATTGACTTCAAAGCTCCTTTGACTTCCAGTTTACATCAGATGAGAACTGGTAAAATCAAGTGTGTATGGGTGTACCAGCAAGGAATCTGTGTTCCCCTTGAGAATAGGGGAGAGGACAAAAAGGGCACTGGGAAACTAGTAACAGCCAATACCTTTTCAAAGGAAAAAGTACTGTGCCAATAGAATAGGTCTAGCTGGTGGCTGTGCTAAGGGATAAATATTAGTTATTCCAAAATTTACCAAGGTGCTAAAAGAAATGTAATGTGATGCCCTGTACCTTATTGTAGCCTTTTATTTAAAGTGAATGTAGTAATGGTGTATTACACCACTGTATGTTTGGCTTTGGTGGCTTCAGTTTCAAGTTCAGAATGCAAGTTTCTTCTGCTACTTGCTTCAGATTTAGAGCCTATAGGAATACATGAAGATCAAGAATAGTGACCACATGCATTCACAAGTACTAGGTCTAGTCTCTTTTACAAGATTTATTAAAGTTACAATTAAGGTTATGGTTACTCATGCATATAGAAATCCTATAAAGACCTATGCACAAGTAACCAATATAGTTATACTCACATCCTTAACAATGTTCTTAGGGTCTGATGGATCCCTTGCCAACCGATCAGCAATAGAGGGAAGGTGCCTGCTGGAGTTTCCCATCGGTAGTCCATTTTACCCCATCCAGGAGCCCTCTTTTATCTTGTGATTCTAATTACACCTAACACTCTGTGCATGTGTATGAAGGTGTCAACCCTCTTTTTCCTTATTTGTACTGCACCCCGTAAGAATATTGGGGTGCCCCATTTTTCATAGGTTATTTATAGTTTCTTTCATTCTTATTAGCATCTATGCACAACATGTACCCCGTGGTGAGGACACATTAGAAAAAGACATTACAACAAGGTATCTCATGATTTTTGAATGGTACATTGCAATCAATTTTTCACATTACCCATTGGCACACCTTTCTCATGATCTTGTGGCATAGGGTCATTCTTTGGTCACTTACTTATGTCAAGCATTTCTTAAGCCTATGGCCTAGTATGGTTAAGCTGACATCTTACAGGCCTCAGCCTGCCTGTAGGCCTTGCTTTTCAGCCCTGCTTTTACTTAGATACCTGATGCATACTTATCATTTCTAAATAGTTTTTGATTTTATACTTCTTTGACTCTACACTTGAATCTATTTAGCATACAATGATTATATGTGGCATAGCAGATGAGTTAATCACAACATTACACAATATACAATAAATGAAAGATCAAATGAATCCATTGGCTATATTACTGTGAAATGTTCAGGCATCAGGTGCCCATTAAACCATAGCATCACTGCTACATTCAGTTTGCCTTGTTGACTGAATAAAATGTTAACTACAATAACATGAAGGAGGACAATAGTTACAGGCAATCAGTAATGGTAGAGGCTACATCAAAGAGCAAGTTTCAATATATGAATCACTGTAACAACTGCATTCCTATGGGACAATGAATATCACAAAGCCCAGTATTAACATCAATCTATGCAAGTAAGTGTGTGTGAGTGCTGGGGAAAAAGTTCAGAGTAAGGCCCTGGCGGGCCACGAGACACTTTATTTACCTGAGTGTCCCCAGGTATGGTTGCTTGCAGCTCACAATGGCCATGGTTCACTGTTCCAGGCCAATGGGAACTGTGGGAAGCTCCTCATGAATAAAATTGGCAAAATATGACCTATAAAATATTGAGACAATGAGATACATAATTGGAATTGTCTGTAACTATGATGTTCTACTTCCTGTTCCTAGCCAGTTTTGCTTGCTGTAGTTCATACACTATGTTCCCAACACTGATTAAATCAGGGAACATATTTTCAATCTTAAAAAATCCTGACATTTATGTTAGTTTACATTTGGGTCCTGAACTTCTTGATTCTTTTTTTACATATTGCCTAAGGGTGTTTTTACCAGCTGGACCATATGGCTCAAAGTGAGCACTGCCATCAGTGAGAGGAGTTACCTTTTAACTTAGCTCTGAAATTGCTCTGCATCTATTGATGTTTGTGAGACCTTGAACATTATTTGAGCTTAGTTTATAATTATTTTTGTATGGTTTCAATAATTAAATGGTTTTAATCATATTCACTGTGGGCCTGATCCAATGCAATCGGTGGTTGTACTTCTGCTTACTTTACCAGGCTTAGGATCAAACACCATATTGTTGTAGTCTTGCTCACAAAGTTGTTTACTATATATGTTAATAAAAACAGTGTGTCACAGCCTGGCCTGGGTACTCTGTACTAGTCTATTACAAATGGACCCAGTCACTGGGTTCCACGTGCTTTCAAGCCAACTGGGTGTGGTTAGAGTCTAGTCACTGTTTCTGGGGCTTTAGAGCACACTCCCAGGTACCGATCTCTTTTACTGATTCCTTTCCTTCGGATGTCAGCTGCCACTTCCCAGCCTAGACCCTGAAAACCGATGTCTGAGTCCTCACAAGCTCCCCAGTTGCTTACACATGCTTCACCACAGCTCCAGTCAGACCTTCTAGTTTAACCCCTTATGGGGACAATGTGTCAGGAAAGAAAGGCAGACAGGTTTAACAAAGGAATGTCTTAACCACACTTACTTTATTTTTAAAGTGCTTGAGAGTTATAGAACTTTGAAAATAACAAATTCTTGAGATGCACCTCTTCATGTCTGATCTCACCTGTTCTATGAGTCAGAGATTTGTAAGAATTTCAGACTGAGCAGTGTCCCTCTTTCCCTCTCTCTTTTGCATGTCCTCCTGATTTTGGCAATGGTTGGTCTCTTCTCAGAGCAGCACCATGCTCTTAAGTAGTATCTCTCTTTTTCCATGTTCCCAGGGCTGGTTCAATGCATAGGCAGATGAGGCACATGTCCAGGGCCCAATATGTGGGAGGATCCTACATTTTCATTTTATTTATTTTTACTGATGTGGGAAACTATTCCACTCACTGACATGAGTGGCATTGCAATCTGGTGCATATGGTTTCAATGCCCCTTAAATTTGCCCAGCACACCCCTCCTTCGTGAAAGAGGGTGGCTGGGCCAAATGTAAGTGGTGCTGTGATCATATGTGCCAGATTGCAATGCCACAAACTCAATGAGAGAAGTTATTTCAGTTTGTGTGTAAATCCACACCAGCAGATGAAAGGAGAGAGGTAGTCCTCATACCCAGCTGAGACTCACTTTGCCATTCCTAGCAGAGCCACTGAAAGAGGAGGACACTGGGTAAAGAAACCACTTTCTTCTCCAACAGCAGTAAGAGAACAGGCTGGGATGGGGATTTGCTGCACTGGAAAGTATAGGAGGAACATAACTGAAATGCATTTTCCTCCATCTTTCCACTTCTTTCCTTCCATCTCTCCTCCTTCAAATTAGAGGATGGGGCCAATAAGTGTATGTTTGCTGTGGAACCAGTGATGGGTTAATCAGCTCTATGTGTGCTCCTTTCAGATGTTCTGGATCTTGTGTAGGAAAAAAAATGGTTCCATGAGGTGGTCAGTAATTGAGAGACAATCAAAGTCAATGACTTGCAATTGCAATCTCCATGGCTTTTCTGTGACAGTCTTTTAAGGAGATTTTAAGCACCTTTCCCAGGTAAGGCAACTCTCTGGAATGCAGTGCAGTAAGCTGTCCTCAGGCAAGTTTAGTCGTGTGTTCAACACATACTACAAAATGGAGTTCATAATTTCATACAGACAAATCCACTCGGACATAAGATCCTGGTTCAGTAAGGTTTGCTTGCGTGTGCCTGTGAAACAGGAGTCATAGAGCTGCCGCTGTGCACTGAACACATTCTTTTGCTTTTTGCTCTTCATTTGTGTAATCCATCTCCTTTGTATGCACTGAAACACATTCAGTACTATTGCTGCCAGATTTATATATAAATAAATGCACTTCAATCCGGTAATAGCACTGAATGTATAATATAATATGAAACATTCACGGGGGCAGGATGAAGTCTGCTTCATTCTCCTCTTAAATAAATAAATAAAAAATTAAGAGTCTCAGCAAGCCAGCAATAAACTTCACCCCAGTTGTCAGATTCAGCAGTAGAACTGATGAAGCACACCCTGGGTGCATGGTGATCTCACCTGAGATTCTGCAAACATAGTCTCTTTCTGTCAAACACTGTAGAGGGAGAAAGAGCTGGTGAGGAAATAGAAGAAAACCTAGTTTGGGGGAGGAAAGGGGGGATACAAATGTTCAGTATTAGCCATGTAGAATGTCTGAGACAGTAATGCAGAATGGGGATAGAAAGGGGAACGCCTGGCATACATACATCAGAAAAGGAGGTCAGGCTACAGGTTGTCCCAGAGACAATTGAAATTGCATTAGCAGTGCTGAGCTTGACATTAAATGTCATGTTCAATTGCAGCTTATTTGAGGTGATGCCTGTGGCTGTAGGAGTGGTGAAAAGGCAGATGAATGTTTTATCTAATAATAACCGGGAGATCAATGGTAGTTTGGCCAAACACTGCTGAAAGGGAGAGACAAAAATGTATCCATAACTGTATATTACTGAAGCTGCATTTTCTTGACTTGAATCTTTGATCTATTTTGAATATCTTTTTCTCTCTCTTTTTTTTTCCTATTAGAAAAGAAATACAAAAGTGTTCAGGTGAACAAAACACTTTAAAATATACACTAGGGAACAATCCTCTATTTTCAGGGAAATGGACTGCATGATCAAATATCTCTTCTCCATCTCTAATGTCTGCAGTGATATAATACAATACAAGGAAACTACAATTTGCTTTTTCCAGTCAAAGTAGGATCTTGCTGCATCCATTGGATCAGAACTCATTTTGAGCTCCAGCCACCGCACACCACACACAAAGGGATGTAAACTTGAAAGATTTCATCATCCTTGTGCACCCACAGTGCACCATCTTAGTCCCTGTTATCTCTGCCACTCAGCATCACCATAGCCTTTAGCCACTCCAAAGAGTGCTGGGAGGATAAGGTGCCATAGCGCCATCCTAGAGCTGAATATCAGAATTGGTGCATGTGTGGGGGAGCACATACTGTACTATTCTATGGGAAAGAATGGTGAACATACCCTGGAGGCCTAGGATGGGGTAGCTCCACATCATTCCCAAGAGTGGGGTAGTTAAACCCTTTGGATACATTTTTAGTGGCTGTTTCTCCTCCCTGCTCCAGTTTCTTTCTTTCATTCTTGAGATGATCTTGAATAAACTCAGGAACTATTTATTTAATCCTTCCTTGCAAGCAGTCTCTAGAACATGCTGAAGATTCCTGCAATTTCTTCAGATCGCAGCACCTGTTTCAGAGTTTGCATTTTTGGTAATGCTGGCATCAGGCAGAATTAATTATTACATTTAATTGCCTCCCATCTGGAAGTGCTATGATCTGCTTTTTATTGACAGATCTTATAAAGGATCACCTAAGCAGTGAAGGCACGTACCCTAAGAGACTAAATCTATAAATATATAGGAAAGGCCATACTGGGTCAGGGCCACCCAGAGGATTCAGGAGGTCTGGGGCAAAGCAATTCCAGGGGCTCCTTCCATTTAACAAGAAGTAGCAATACTATAGAATACTATATTCTTGTGGGGGCCCCTGTGGGGCCTGGGGCAAATTGCCCCACTTACCCCCCCACCCCAGGCGGCCCTGTGCTGGGTCATCTAGCCCAGTATCCCTTCATCCACAGTGGTCCATGTCAGATGGAGTGAATGAAACAGGGCAATTATGGAGTGATCTAACCCCTGTTGTCCAGTTCTACCTTCTGGCAGTCAGAGGCTTAGGGACACTGCGGGCATGGGGTTGCATCCTTGACCATCTTGGCTAATAGCCACAGATGGACCTATTCTCCATTGGTTGACTGTGTATTGTGTGACAAAGTACTTCCTTTTGTTCATTTTTAAACCTGCTTCCTATTAATTTCATTGGGTGTCCCCAGGTTCATGTGTTATGTGAATAAGAAAATATTATTTACTCATTCACTTTCTCCATGCTGTTAATGTTTATAAATACATTCTGATGAATTAAGCATTAGGTTCTTAATTTAGAAGAGCCATTATTATTATTTCTATTGCGGTACTAACTAAAAATCCCAGTTAGAGATGAGGGTGCCATTGTACTGGTTACCATGCAGACAAATAACACAAAAAAATGGTCCCTGCACCAGAGAACTCACAGTCTAAGATTTAGGCAAAACACGATGAGTGAATAAACAGACAGACAAGTGGATAGGAAAGAGGAGAAGAAATTAGAATAGTGACAAGGGTGTATTCATAAATTACTCATAACAATGGTCTCAATAGATACAAGCGGCACCAGCCTAAGCTGTGCCAGATGGTAGTGATCTATAGGCATCATGCCAGAGGTGAGTATTAAAGTAGGATTTAAAAGAGGATAAGGTGGTGGCTTTGTGAATAAAAATGTTAGTAGCCCATATAGACACAAACAGCCAGATCTTTGAGATGCTATAGAGGAAGAAGCAACAAGATGTAGATACAGTCTTATATCCAGGGATGAGGGCTAGAGCCAGTGGAAACATTTTTGACAAATAACATTTTGCCAGTGTATGCTGTTTCATTGAAGCTGAAATGTTTCATGAAGAGGTATTGCTTTTCACAAAACTTTTGTTGGGAAGACTTTGAGAAAGATAGGGAGAGGGAGACATTATTGCTGGGTACCTAGGGTATGGTGTGGGATGTGGGAGAGACAGCTGCAAGCCCCTGATTTGGAGTCATCTAGGATGAAAGCACTGCTCTTAATCAGATAGAACAGGAACTTGAATGTGGGTCTCCCATAACCCAGACCAGTACCTTAACTGCCAGGCTATAGAGTGACACGTACACACATTTTCATTTTCATGAAAACATTCTATAAGTTTTGATTTTATTCCAATTGCAGCAAAGCAGAATTGTATGCAATGCTGTTGTAGCCGTGTTGGTCCCAGAATATTAGAGAGATGAGGTGGATGAGGTAATATCTTTAATAAAAGTTACTTAATAAAGGTGCCTTGAACAAAGATATTCCCTCATCAACCTTATCTCTCTATGAAACAAAATTGTCATCTTCCAGTCAACTATAGAGAGGGCTGAGTCAATGATAACATCCAGATGATGAGCCTGAGTGACAGGCCGTTTTCTGGAATCCTTTATTTACGTCTGATTTTCCCCAGCCTGCCAGATGTGAAATTGTGATGTAGATTAGGGATAGGTAAAATGGTTCAAAGAAACAACAACCTTATTTCCACTAGAAATTTTGCTCATTTCAATATCTGAACACTTAAACGGGCTCTCAAGTATCCAGTAAATGTTTCCCCAGTGTTGTTTATTCTTCTGCTCCTCTGCACTTCTGAGCTCTGGTCAGGGTAAGAGCAGCTGAAAGACCATAGCAGAGGTATTTACAGCCCAGTCAGAAGCAAGCTAAGCAGAAAGTACTGGAAATTGCACAGGATGTGATTTCCAGACTAGATCTAGTGCTGCAGGTTATCTGCTTTAGATATCTCTGCAGTTTCCTTCAGGGTAAAATAAATCAGCTGAAAGTCAGATCTTCCTTTTTTTCTTTGCAGTGTCCAGAATTCTCTGCTTTCCCTTTAACAGGTTAACGTCATCACTAATGACTTAGGGCACTGTAAAGGATACACCTCCTTTTCCCTCATTTTCAGTGTTGCTTATTGATAACAGCTGTTAGAAACACATAACCGCAAACTCAGATCATAACAAATAGAAAAATTTTCACATCACCATTAAGGTCTGATTTTTCAGAAACAAGCTTTAATTATTGTGGGTTCAACTTTGTAGCAACAATTAACAGAAAGTGCAAATGGTAGCATTTAGACACCTAACTACCTGATTTCAATTGTAATTCAGTTAGTTATGTATTTAATTGTCATCAAACATGTACTATGTTGTAAGTGGTATTATTTGTGGATATAGAATCGACACAAGAGTAAGGTCATTTTAAACATAAGTTTTTCGGTTCCTAATGATGAATATACGGCCTGTGCGCATATCTCTAGTTACAGTAACGAAACAGTAGTGACAAGATCTCAGGATGTATTTCTAAAGCATTTCTAAAACCTCTTTCTTCTTCACATTTTAATGGTAAAATTCCAACCATGCTTGCTGAGAGCACCATGCAAAATATGTCTTTAGCTCTCAGTGGAAGTGGAATGTATTGTTTAATAAGGATTTTTACCTGTCAAGGTCTTATATTACTGTGGCACTTGGTAACACTGTTATGATTAAGATATTTTATTAATAGCCAACCATCTATCTCTTATAAAATGTTTATCAAGCAGAGGCAGAGATGGGGAAGATTTGTAAGTAAAGCTGGCCAGAAAATGGAAATCCCTTCCTGTGGGGGGAAAAATCCATTTTTAATTTTTCTTTTCTTTCCTGAATTGGGGGGGAAAGTCACAAATATGCCCCTTCCCCCACTGCCCCACCCAAGGCATTTCTATAAACATTCTATTTTAGGACAGTCAAAACAGTATTTTTCAAGTTGCTGGCTGCTCTCCTGGAAGGTTTTTCTCAATTTTACTTTCTCCCTGCAGAAAGATAGTGAAATTTAACAAGAGCTTTTCAGATGGGTTGCTGTGGGTTGTGCACCTAGGCTTCCCTCCTCCTGCCCAGCCCTGCTGCTGAAAAAGCAGCTGGGTTGCAGAGCAGGCAGAGAGCCAGGGTGCTCAGCCTGCCCACCTCCGAGCCCTGCAGCCCAGCTGCAGCTCTTTGGCTTCCTGCCTGGGTAGCTCTTGTCAATTCCACTTCCAGTTTTCACATGGAAAACTCTAGTTTTGCAAAAAGGACATTTTCTGTTCGAAAAATTCCTGACTCGCTGTACTTATAAGGCAATCTATCTCCCTCTTAGGACAGGATTTCTCCATAGAAATATACATCCTCCAGCATTTTGCCCAGTCTACTTCTAAATCACCCAAATAATAGGAATTATGACTTGGGAAACTATTCCACATTCTAATTATATTGCTCTACACCTGATATTCCTCTCATTTAACTTCATTTTAACTCCTTTGACATCAGTTGGATTACTGATGATTTACAGCAATGGAAACAGATTCTTGCCCATTATTTTTCCTGATATTCAGCATAAACTTTCCTGATTTGGAAGCTTGGGATGAAATCCTGGCCATACTGAAATCAATGTGAGTTTTACCATTGCCTTCAATGTGGCCAAGATTTTACTCTATTTTTATTTTTCTCAGTTTCGTCCTATTGTTCTTAGAAGAAGAGTTCAGGTGGCTCCAAAACTCTTACTCTGGCTTGCAATTCATCCCAGTATGGTGACTCTCATCACTTTTGAAATACTTACCACAATCAGATTCTCTTTCCACTTACACTGTGGTACAAACCAGGAGTAACTCCGCAAAAGTCAATTGAGCTACCCCAGTCTAAAACCAGTGTAAGTGACAGCAGAATGAAGCCCTTTAATACATGATATAAAATTAAATGCAAAACAATTTCTCTTTACAGTACTGAGACATTAATTTGATCATATTTTGAAGCAAGGTTTGAATTTTAAAAAATGAAAATCTATTGTTATATTTACACTAAGCAATGATTGAAGAGCTTCTATTTGCAGAATAAATTGCGGAACATACTTCTGTCTATACTGTGAAAAACTAGCGTACTTGTTGATTCTAAGAATGGCTTAATAAGGCACCAGTGCTTACATGATGAAGAATAGCAGCAAAGTAAATATGGAAAAAGCTCCTTTGCCACAAGTACAGGGTGTCTAATTCACATTGATTGTAGCACTTTGTCTTTAGATGCAATTCCTCCAAAAATGGTGGTGTTAAGACAACTTGCAGTTTTTTAGGACGTGACATTAGCGCACACAGAGAGGAAAGTCAAAAGAGAATGAGTAGCTTCCTGACTCTTCTAATGTGTTTCAGATAATGTCAATTAGCACCTATGTACCGTAGCATCAGCCTTCTGCTGAATCACTAAACCTAAGGAACTAAGAGGCTCTAACTTTTTAGGCTTCTAGTCATTTATATCTCTATAAAACTTTGTAGTCAGACAGGGAATACTGGATGTCCTGCTTCACATCTCTGAAGTTCTCAGAAACCACAAATCTTACTGAAGTTCACAGGAGTACAAGTCTTCAGCACCTCTGGAAATCGGACTACTTTCACCTTGCTGTGCAAGGTGCTGGACAAATGTAACAAAGTGATGGTCCCTCCCCCAAAGAGGTAATCTAAGTACAAAGATAACTTTAATTTTCTCACATTGTGCACAGCTTTTCATTAGGATAAATTGTTACATCTCAAACCCTTGCCAAATTTCAATTTAGGTAAAACATTCTGCCTACCTAAATTCCTTCCATAGTTTTTAAATGAATACAGAATTCTTCTGCATTTATTTCTTAAAAGTTTTCTGTAAGGTTGTTATGTACTGCCACTTTTCACCTCCACTCTGTGCTTCATAGGCAGCTAATATCTGTATGTGAATTTTGGCGAGGATTTGGGATGTATCAGCTTATTTTAGTGAAAAGTTTCCATTATAATAAGGAGTCAGGAAATGCAAAAAGTAAGGCTCCTGGGATGATGTTGATGATTATTTATTATTTGTATTGCAGAAGCATGTAGCATCTTCAACTCCATTGTGCAAGGTGCTGTCCAAGCATAACAAATTGATGGTCTCTGCCCTAAAGAGATAATCTAAGTGTACAGATAACTTTCAGTTGCCCACATTGCACATATGGGGAGATTTTCAAAAGCACCTAAAGAATTTAGGTTTACAAATTGTATTGACTTTCAATGGGATTTGTGCTCCTAACACCCTATAGTGCTTTTGAAAATCATCCTCCATATGAAATATTCTGAAAGACAGTGAGCTCAATTTTGCCGTCAAATATGGACACATTTTTCACTAACTTTAAAGGGAGTTTCAATTATCATTAAAAGCAGCAAAGAGTCCTGTGGCACCTTATAGACTAACAGAGACGTTTTGGAGCATGAGCTTTCGTGGGTGAATACCCACTTCGTCAGATGCATGTAGTGGAAATCTCCAGGGGCAAGTATATATATGCAGGCAAGCTAGAGATAATGAGGTAGTTCAATCAGGGAGGATGAGGCCCTGTTCTAGCAGTTGAGGTGTGAAAACCAAGGGAGGAGAAACTGGTTCTGTAATTGGCAAGCCATTCACAGTCTTTGTTTAATCCTGAGCTGATGATGTCAAATTTGCAGATGAACTGAAGCTCAGCAGTTTCTCTTTGAAGTCTGGTCCTGAAGTTTTTTTGCTGCAGGATGTTTGCCCTCTCTAACACTGGTGGAGGGTGTGCACAGCTGTTTGCCCCCTGAGGTATTGGTGCATCCTCTGAGTTGATTCATGGGTAAGGGGTGATTTTGTTGAGTGCAGAGGGTGGGATTTGAGTGGTTCTAGTTGGTAACGGACAGAGTGGGGTGGGTCACCCAGCAAAATAAAATAAAATGCACAAATCTATGTCTGATCCAGCTGAATACAGATAGAATCCTCACCAGTTCCAGAATGCTCCCTTTTGCAGGCTAATCTTTTAGCCTGGGTCCAGTAGTCACTCAAATCCCTTGCATGCTGTCCTTTGTTCCAGTTTTTTTCGGGTATCCTGGGAGGTGGAGAGGCTCTCTCTTTAGCCAGCTGAAGACAAAATGGAGGGGTCTCCCACGGGCTTAAATAGACTTTCCCTTGTGGGTGGAGACCCCCCTCCTCACTCCTATGCAAAGTCCAGCTCCAAGATGAAGTTTAGGAATCACCTGGGCAAGTCACACGTCCATGCATGACTCTCAGTTTTTACAGGTAGCGTCCATTGTTTACATGCTACCTTGAATGTCCTCAAGTAGACTTCTTATGTGGATTGGAGCATTCCAAGATCCATTGTCCTTTAAGCGTTTCTTGATTGGGTACTTAATTTCAACATTTCTTTCTCCAGGAACTGACCAAATGCTCTACTAAGGTTATTTAGAAATCAAGTCAGTACACAGCCAACATTCATAACTTCAAATACAAAAATGATACATGCATACAAATAGGATTAATACAGTCAGTAGATCATAATCTGAGATATTACATGGCATATGTAGCATAAAACACATTCTAAGCATATTTCCATAAAGCATTATGGGAGGTACCGTCACACTGCCCTTGCCCACAGGCGCTGTCCCCGGACCAAGGCAAGCACAAGGGTGTTTGGTTTTCTGCAGTCAGAACATTGGCAGCCCTACACTCAACTAACACCACAGGACTAGGCACCTTCTTCAAATTAAAAAAAGTAAATCCTTATTCTGAGGTTGGACATTTTCAATTTTTTTAAAAAAATTATGTCATTTTTATACACTTTTGGTGTCCGGGTTCCCAAGCCGAGAGGCCTCCATCCTGTCTGTATGAGAATTTCAGCCCAGCCTTGTAGTCACAAAATTGGATCTTGGACACATTAGTATTGTTCTTAAAATTTCCCAAACAGCATCTTTCTTCCTAGTGCAGCCATGTGACAGCTATGTTTGTGCATCTACAGCTACCATACTACCTCAATCTGTTTGAATATGTTCTGGGAAAAACAGACCAGGTTTCTCAGAGTGCCTCAATAAAGTGATCAGAGGTCATGTACTCTGACCCCAGTTCAACGTGTCATGTGGGGTACTTTGAAATGTCCTGCTGCACTGGAAGAAGAAATAGTAAAGGTATTGTTCTAGGGTTCTGCCTAATTTGTTGTTTATATGGTGTGTGTAGGGGAGGTAAAGCACTGTGCCAAACCATTATATACCTTGCTATGCTAATAGCATCTGGAAAACATTTTTACTCACTATGGTTACTAACTACAGGTAAACTATGTATTTACATACTAACACGTTAACTGTGTGTGTAGAAACAAACATGTTTAGACTTGACTATGTTGCTTGCTGGTTACAAACTCAGGCAAATATAATGTTGTTTGGAGGGTCTTTGTAACTTTTCAATTCTCTCTCCTCTTTTGACATTTACCTCTCATCCTTTTTTCTACTCTCCCCATCTTTTTGATTTATGTTTTCGCTCCAATTTCATTCACATTCCTGATCTTATCTACATCAAAAACTAACTACATAAATAAACCATGTAGATTAAACCTGTTAAAAACTAAAACAAAACAACCCACTCCTCTTTGTATTTTTTTAAAGAGTGACATAGAAAAGAACTGCTAGGAAATCTCTCCTACTCTGTATCCAAGGAAAGCAGCCAGCTGTAATTATACTCCGACTGCTAGTTGCCTGGGGACAAACACATTCAATGATTTTGACGGAGTCCACACTTTTGGCTGTGGTTTCTGGTTGGCACAAATTTTAGCCTCTGTGTGGTTCTTTGTAGGACATATTCTGAATCTGAAATTGAGATAACAGTTAGTGGAAACTGATTCAAAGTGGCCTGTATTCAGGGTGTAGCCACAAGAAAATTGTGAACCTTCGACACAACATAAGCCTCATCACACAGCACTGCCAGCATGTTAGCTCCCATGTTCAAGGGAATGTAGTAGGGCAGCAGAAAATAGCTCTGAAGGTTTTTGGAGTCCAGGGCTCTTCTCTGCAACTTCTTTCTCCGTGAGCCCACTCCCTGCCTGCTGTAGTATGTCCATCAGTTTTAAAAGGCAGTAAAGCTGGAAGTCCAGCTCTGAGGCACCATCTCGCTGTTCTAGTCTATGAAGGTTCAAGCCACACAGTGTGCAATAAGTTCAGCAAAATTACCCAAAGCTGTGTTACGTAGCCTTTGTTCCACGTGCCTTTGGCTGGTTTGAGCAAAAAACATCAGCAACAAGCAAAGGCTTAGCAATCAAAGCATCAGCCTCCACCTCAGGGTGAGATTCTGTACTGTGACTCCAAGAAGCATAGCTCAGAAGGAAGTTGAGGGGAGGGAGGCAGCACTCGTGGCTCTTTAATCCATCTGTGTGTCCTCCAGATGCTGGGCTGCTCCAGGGCCCCCAGCAGAATTGACACAGATCTGGGGACCTGTATAAGTTACAGCACTTATCTC
This sequence comes from Gopherus evgoodei, assembly GCF_007399415.2. NCBI lineage: Eukaryota > Metazoa > Chordata > Testudines > Testudinidae > Gopherus > Gopherus evgoodei. Next base: position 81,313,740 of record NC_044325.1, read on the forward strand.
AAGCTTCCTTTGATGTCAGTGATTTCCCTGTGAAAGATCTGTCCTTGTATCTAGTAGTCCCTGGTTTCAGAATCTCTGCAGTGCTATATTTGTGACTCTACCCTAAACTCTGACCCTGCTATGTCCTCATTACATCTGGGCTTGTGAGGGGGGCTCACAGAAGTTAGGGGATGGGAATCCTCCTTCACCTTGATTCCAGGTCTTTTATAGCCCCTTTTCACCACTGTGGCCTTTTAACTGATATAAAGGAGGCCAGAGCAGCATGAGGATCTCACCCCTAGATTCCGTATAACCACAGGTTCAAATCTAGGCAGGTCAGACGCAACTCTTCATTCTCCTGAGGTAGATAATCCAAATTCTACGTAGAGTGTGGGTATTTCTGAGAAGTGACAAAGTGAAGTTCTGTCTGCTCTACAGGGGCATTAAAGGTGTCTTAGCACTTTTTGTAAACATAAAGGATAATATTCTCTTTCTCCCTAGTCTTATACTATGTGCTATTCAATGGATACTTGCAAAGGTGCAGTTACACTGCAGGGATGGGATGCGGGAGTTGGTGAGTGGAAGAGTGGATAAAGGGTAAAAATTAATGTATCCTGCAGCAACAGAGGGGAATTTTAGTAGGATAGTAAGAAATTGGTGGGATGTGGTTCCCTCATTTGCCTAAATGTGTGAACCAATGGTTAGTCACTGCCCTCTAACTCAAAGCTGGCTATTTTTCAGTGATCTGTATACCTAGTACACCATTTTTTAAATGCTTTGGTTCCTTTGGAGTGAAGAAGTCTATATATATGAAAAATCTCTCTAATAGTAAACTAAGTAGGTCTCTGCTCCTACAAGGTATATGTGTGTGACAGGTTGTATACCCTTTCGGGGTGCCACCTGATGTATTGGGGTCCCACTAAGCCTGCCCATTCCACCAGCCTGGGGTCCCTCACCCTGTCCTGCTTCACACAGACATGCACAGACAGCGACACACCCTGCTGTAGAATCACATGCAATCTACAATCAGCTCTGTGTGGGAAAACTCAGCTCAGGGAATTTCCCAGCACTCAGGTGCACACACCTTCTGGAGTGTAAACCCAAAATTATATTGGCCTGCTCTATACAGAGAAATACAGTGTAAGCTCGTGAAATTCACTCCCTTCCTCAATGTGGAGGAAGATATGCCCAGTTCCCCCCCACCCTCACACACACACACACCAGTTATCAATTGCACAAACTGGTTTTAGAATAAACAAAAAATAAGTTTATTAGCTAAAAAAGGTAGATTTTAAGTGATTACAAGGGAGAGCAAACAGATTAAAGCAGATTACTGAGCAAATAAAACAAACACGCAAACTAGGCTTAATACGTTAAAGAAATTGGCTACAAATAGTAATTTCTTACCATAAATGTTGTTTTATGCAGGTTGCAGAGTTTCTTGAAGGTAAACTGCACTGCTTGCAGCTTTAATCTCCAGGTCACAGGTTGACCTTTCTCGTCTGGGTTCAGCCCCTGCCTGCTTCCCCCCAGCTTAGTTCCTTTGTTTCTTCAGTGTTTTCATCAGTCTTCTTTCTTGGGCAGGGAGGCAGTGCAGAAGACCCAAGATAAAGGGTATGTCTTCACTACCAATGTTAAAGCACTGTAAAAAAAACACTCCCACGAGGGGAGAAGCTACCAGTAGGTTCCCAGCACTGGTGCACTGTTTACACTGCCACTTTACAGCATACAGGTTTTTGCACACCTCTGAGCGAGAAAGTTGCAGCACTGTAAAGTAGCATTGTCGACAAGGCCTAACTCACTTCTCAGCCTTAAATAGGAGTTGCAGATGGTGGGAATCCTTTGTTTCCTAGTTTGCCCACCACTCCCTCTTAATGGAAAAACACTAAATGTCCAAGATGGGGTCTAGTACCAGGTGACACAATCACCTGACCAGGGTCGCCTTGAGGGGAGGCAAGTGGGGCAATTTGCCCCACTCCCCGGGCCCTGCAAGAGCCCCGCGAGCCTTGGCCTCGTGGCAGTCCAGGTCTTCAGCGGCATTTTGGCAGCAGGGCTGCCAAAGACATGTAGTGACTGAAGGGACCCCAGCCAGCAAAATACTGACGAAGATCCGGACTGCCATGGGGTGAGTACAATCGCCGCAGCTCCCCCGCTTTGCCCCAGACCCTCTAAATCCTCTGGGCAGCCCTGCACCTGACCCTGCAGTGTCCAAGCAGCATCCCAGGAAAATTATCAGGAAGGAGGGAGATTAGAATCTTCGAAGTCCTATTGTTCTTCCTAATGGGCCATTCCAGGCTGATTGCATACTGTCTGGTGGGCTTTCTCCACATGAAAACACAGTTGTAATTATTACATAGTCAATATTTCTAACTTCAGATAGAGAAATGATACATGCATACAAATTGGATAATCACATGCAGTAAATCATAACCTTTTCAATAATACCTCGCATGTCCCATCTTCCATAAAGCATATCTTAGTTATGTCATATTCATACCATAAGCATATCTCTCTGAAGAATATGGCACAAAGGGTCACAATGTGCACCACTCCCTCTTACTGGCTACGTAAGTGAGTTTCCTTATACCACTTTTAATGCATATAGATTACAGAGGGTGCTAATGCTACAAAGCAAATGTTAATGTTTACCAAATTGCTAGTTAATTAATATGATATAAAAGGGATATATATAAAGAATTAGAATACAAACAGGCAAGTAAAAGAGAAAAAGAACACTACAGTAATGTTTAACTGGAAAATGTACTGTTGAATTTACCACTGATGTCTAGATACTACAGTAATTGGTGTATTAAAAATGTCTGCAGTAAATAGAGAGCAAGAGCTGAGAATCTAGTATGAGAAGTCAGACAATGTTGGTTTAGAAGTTGGGTCTGGCTTTTCTAAAATAGTGCAGAGTTGAAGGTAGCTGATCAGCTGGAAATTGACAGATAGACTGGCAGTTAGTCACCTGATCAAAAACCAGTCCCAGTACTAAGCAACAAAAGCAGGCTGTGAGGCACATAGCCTCCACCATAACAGTTATAAATAGGAGTCAAATAAAGTGAACTTTCACTTCTATATGTTGAAGTCTGTGCCAACCCTTTCAAATCCAAGAAGAAATGAAATAGTACAGAAACTGATGGAATGAAGCTAGCAAAAAGAGCACCAGAATTAATATATCTAAGACTTGAACCATAGGCTTGTGATTAGATGTGACTGCAACAATAGTAATAAATTAATCACAGATCACAGTTTCTGGTGTCAGTGACTTTTAGCTGCATCAAGGTAACAGTACTTTTTACTTGACCATTCAACCACGTATCTGTGTTCCTATTCTCCCAATCCTTTCCACCTCTTTTTTATACAAAACTTATCCAACTATGTGATACTCCAGCCTATCCTGTTGTCCTGGTCATCTATACCATAATACAATTGGTTGAAGTCTCACATTACATAAAAATTACCCCCCTAAAGTACCATTTCTGCCCACATAACCTATTACAAAGGATTGGGGAACACCAAAGTGGTCAGTAGTACTCCTTTTCCCTCTGGTTATCCTTGACTCCAGTGCCTTTATGCAGGTTCCCTTCAACAGCTGGGCATGTGAGATCACATTTACCATATATGTTTAAACATTACAAATGATGTTTGTTCCCCAGAGTCCATTCTGATACGTGTTTGGTACAATTCTTGTGGCTTGGGTGTGACATCGTATATGATTAGAGTAGTGTCATTAGACCAGCCTGGAAAGTTCAGGAACTCATATGTATGGATGATCTTCCTGCAGATAACATTCTTTTGGGTGTATCTCCAGGCCGTAATGACATTATAGCTAGGCCCCTACCAAATTCACAGTCCATTTTCATCAATTTCACAGTCATGACATTTTACAAATTTTGAATTTCATGTTTTCAGATATTTAAATCTTAAATTTCATGGTGTTCATGAATATGTATTTTAAAATGGCAAAATATAAACTTGTAAAGCCTTTAAGACTCAGGATTTCTTAAACTGGGGGTCCTGAACCAAAAGGACAAGGCTACTGTCGGGGGCACATGGTATTGCCACCGTTACTTCTGTGCTGCCTTCAGAGCTGGGTGGCTGGGGAGCAGCAGCTCCTGGCTGGGTGTCCAGCTCTGAAAGCAGCCCTTCAGCCAGCAGCAGCACAAGATGGCAATCTGTAGCACCTCTTGCAACCCTCTTTTGGGTGGAGACCCCCAGTTTGAAAAAAAACCTGTGTTCCTTTATAAAATTTTATCCTATAGTATCCTATAGTATCGGGCATTTTATAGTATATTGTAAAAGTACACAAAATACCAGTTTTCACAGGGGGAGGTAGTGGTGTCCATGACGCATCTTTCATGGCCGTGAATTTGGTAGCGCACCAGTTAGCGCTGGGATTCATACAGGTCACTTGCCTTACCCCACACTATTGTAATACAGTTGGTTTATTTAATTGCTTTATCTGTCCCTTGACTGTTTCTCCCTCATGGCATTCCACTTTTAATCAGTTAGTAGGAAAATGCCTTGTCCTGGGCAGCACCAGAGAATGCTGCTCCTAAGCAGAAGCCTCCACACGATTTCTGCATATGGACATTGTCTTTTGAACAGAGTAATTTGATTGGCATAACAGATGTTATCAACCTCTTTGTTTCTCATAATTCTAATATTATACACTGATGAGCTTTGTTTAGCCCTGATATAGCATGGACCAAGCTATTTGTGACATAAGTTATGCTCTGATACAGCATATGACAGAACCATGACCTGGTCTCCTATCTCCCAATATATATATTTTTTTAAGTGACAGCATTAAGTTGGGCAGATAATCACTACAATTCCTGATAGTCTTGTGGAGTCAGTGACATGGGGTAAGGAGGAGGAAGTGCATGAGCTGGGCATGGGTAGCGAAAAGGGTTAGAGAATGATAGTGGTCCTTTTCCAGACCAATCATATTGCTGCCCTCTATTTGAGCCATAATTGAAAAATCCTTCTCTTTTACTCTAGCCTGAAAGTTTTCATTTTGACAACTCTCACAACTATATTTCCCCAGCTGGGAAATGCCTGCCATCTTTCCCCCAGGACTTTCAAGTGTAACTGCAGCAGCAGCTATCGCTACCCTTTTTCTTTCTACTTTGGCCTTTCCTGCTATTATGCTGTGATATGTCTGAGTGATTAATTTCAAAACATCATTTACTTTGCAACCCAGTCAAAACAACAGCTCCACCCAGTTCATTGTGGCAGCAATTAAATTCTTCACTAACACAATAATATAATGAATATCATTTGCTTTATTGTCCATACCATTTCTTAGCCGCACTGAAGCCAACTATTCATGATAACTCCTGGGGACTTCTCCCGGCTTTTGTTTGAGCTTGGCTACTAAGGTAATGCATACTTGTCCAGACTGCGATATGTTTTAGAGCTGAGATATGGTGCCACTAAATCTCATCTCTGCTATTTTGTAGACATGAGGAAGAGCGTTCCATGTGGTTTTGTCTCTTGTCATCTGCACTACCTTAACTAAGTCTGTATCCCCTAAATCAGACAGCTGTGCCTGTTGTGCAGTCCTAGTCCCGTGCACGGCCACTAGATCACCCTTTTTATTATCCTCACCTTTTTTGGTACTAAACCAAACTTCTTTATATCAGTGGATGAAAGTGTATCTCCCTTTTCTTGTTATTTATCTGGGGCAGAGTCAGGTGGTGGTGGTGGTTGTTGTTTTTTGGAGGGGATGCCTCGTCATCAAAGTCAGGACGATTCCTATCATCCCCTCCTGGATTTTCGATACCCCCCCTTGGCATGTAGTTCCCTCCTCTTTTTTTCTGCCTTACTTATTGCTGCCCTTTGCCTCCTATTTAATAGAGCTACAGGAATTTTAATCGCCATTTCCTCTTCTATGTTTGACTTTTTATATCTAATTAGGGTTCATCCCATTCATAGGCATGTTCCTTGTCATCCCCGTAAGGGGAATTTGGATAAGGACGCATGGAAGGCCATGTATTTTCAAGCTTCAGTGCCACCATCTGTCCCTTGAATGCACGAGACTCCTTTTTTATAATCTCCTGTTCCTTTCTACATGGTGTATGCAGTGATTTGCCTTGTTCAACTCATCCGTGGCTACCAGGTAAGCACCTCTGTACTCTTCTGCTTGCTTCTGCCAGATCAGTCTCTGTCTGTTCTCTTTGCTGTATCAGATCTGTTTCCTTTATTTTCTTTACTATTTTCTTATTTATTTATTTTAAGATATGTGCTAGAGATGCATTTAACCCACTTGCATTTTCAAACTGTAATCTTAATTCCACATTCTGTCCTTTCTTCCTTTCAAGGTTCTTTACTTTCTTGAGACCTTTTCCATATCTGTAACTGTATAATCTAAGGCTTTACAGGCAATAAACCAACATTGTACAGTCATATCTTTTATCTTTGACTTTTTTCCTACCTTGGATGCAAACAATAAACACACATAACTCCACAGGTCAGAGTCTTGGACCCTGACCAGTACAACTGAACCCCTTCATTGTTCAACTGTATATTTACAAACAATTCAATACTCTCTTTATTATTTATTTATTAGTATTACTCCTATTAGCTAGTATTTTATTCTTTATGGTATTTAGTCTAATTAGCATTTCAATTTATTATATTTTTCTTATATTCCTTATTCAGTAGTATTTTTTTCTCTCTTTGTTCTTGCATTTCTTATTCAAACTTTATTTTTTAACATTCTTATTTTCTAGCTCTCCTCCACCCCAAAGGCTCAATGCTGCAAGGGCTCTGTGGTGCTTTATACATCTGAACTGTCCCAGCCAGAGTCTAGACCTCTAACACCTTTAGCTTTATCCTCGATAGGTAGATTGCAACCTTGCTCTGTCAGGTTTCAGTCAATAGCATGGATATGAGGCCCACTTAGGGTGCCAATTTGTTACCAGTTCAGGTTTAATCTTATTTAATAATTAAGGAGACCTCCAGTATCTACACGTGAATGGTATTTATTCATCAGTTATTAGTACAGCACATAACAGAAAGATATGTACATTACCAAGTCTGTGGAACCAAATCTTGTAAACAATGACAAAGATGACAGACTGATCTCAGTTCTGTCTAGTTCCGCTGTTTGAATATTTCTTGGACTACTTATAGCTAACTTGTTTACAATTTACAACTTCCTCTTTGCTGTCATAAGAATAAAAATATATGTTTGCCTGGTACATATCATAAATGTCCAAGTTCGTGATCACACATCTGTTGTTTAATCATAACCTTTACCGTTAGTGTATTATTTGTGCCTTTCTGTTTGTTTTTGTGATTAGTACATTCCTTGCAAAGTCATTTTGTAACTCCAACAACAGGGTACTGGACTAAAGGTTTCACAATCTGGCATTTCCACATCCTACAGTAATCAATAGCCTTCTTAAAAGCATCTTGGGAGTTTGGTTCACCAGCAGGCTTTATGTCTATTACACATCTGGCCTATTGGTCAACATTGCACATATTTGGTATCTTTTCTGCACTGATTTCGAAATGCTTAATTAAGACTCAAAATACTCCTGCAAAGTAGATGATATTATCTCCATTTTACATATAGGAAAACTTAGTCAGAGAAGCTTCATAAGTTGCTAAAGTCATCACCCTGAATTTGTGGTAGAATGAGGAATAAGACTCACTCCCAGACTTCTGCCATAACCACTAGACCATTCTTTCTTTCTATCTCAAATGATTATTCTTGGCCTAAATCTCTGTCCACTTCACCGTGTGTTGTAATCTAAACATAGCAAGGTGAGTGCAGACTGAGTGTAAAATGCTACTAAACCAAAATTCTCTACTCATTTGCACCACTAGTAGGGATTTGCACCTATTTTGCACTTGCACTTATTCGATATATTAGTGTGATACTATAAAATAAATAACATTAGACTAGCATAAAACTGATATAACAGAGTGGAGAATAAGATCATTTGTGTCCAATTATAAATGACTCCACATAATGCAAGGCAATGAAGAACATGAGCTATTGGGTGGAGAGGTACTTCAAGGATTTAAAGACTCCCAAAGATCATTGTATCAGTGGTGTGTAATCAGGTGTGATGATTCTTTCTAGACTACAAACAACAGCATGGAATCAAAAGGAACGTATGTGGGTATCTGTAGACTATTGATACTCCTTAGATGTACGCTTATTAAATTCACACTGTAAATAGGATGTTTGGAAGGGGGCTGTCATGCATGTTCTGAGCTTCTCTTAGAGTTGGGATGGGACTTGGACATTGAAATGAAGAATGTTAAATGTTACCAAAGCATTAAGTAGGACCAAATATTTAAGAAACCCACAGTAAGACCAGCTATGTAATGGAAATCCTTCTCACCAAATTCATACACTAGAGAAGCACCAGAATGATGGTGGGTTTAGAAATTTGGTCTCCCTCTTTAGCGTACTCCGAAGAGAAGGGCTCCCGAGCCAGCACGCCAGAATCTTTAGTCAGGTTCTTTGAAAGTTAACCTGATCCTGAATAAGTAATGCATGCAAGATGTAGTATGTTAACATTTGATTATAACTTTGTCTTAAAAAAAAAAGTTAGAAAGAAAAATAAGAGAGTCCAACTCCACCGCCTAGCTGATACCGAATAGAGACTGAAAAACAATTCATTATACCCAAACTATTAGTTTTGGCATATGATATCATAAAGACAAAATACTGACATTAAAGGAAAGTACTGTCGTAACAGACTTATTATGTGTCATGCCATCTGAATTGCTAGTCTTGAATGGGATACCTCCAAGGAAACCTCAGGTGATGCAGGAAGTGCTGCTGGTGATTCAATAGCTGTCACTTTCCCCTCTGAGTTGGAATGGAACTGATGGCGTATTCGGGACCATGTGTGGTCACTACAGATTGAAACACTATGGCACTTTTTCCAAGAGTATTGGTGCCCCATCTCCAGACCAATTTCTAATCCTGATAATTATATTCTAGCTCCCTTCATTCCTGTGTAGCTTCAGTAATAATGAGTATTGTTAATAATATTATTTTGTCTCTAAGATAGCTGTATTTTAGTGATTGGTTGAGACACTCTGTACTTCTATAGCGGGGTAACTTTTAAGATGAAGCCTCGGTCTCCCCATCTTTAAAGTGAGGTAATAATACTTACAAGAGCCTACCTCACAGGACTGTGCAAGAATTGTGGAGTGGAGTGGTTATAGAGTTCCTGGCTAGTGCTTTTTAAATTAAAGGTGCTATAGTATGAATTACTTTGGGATCCTTCAAGGCAAAAGGTATTGTATAAATATAACTGACAGCTCTAGACCTTGATGGTCTGATGACACCTTTTTGAGACTCATCCAAGATTGTCTTCCTGTACTATATTTGGCATCCTTTTTTTTTTCTTCACTTGAGGAACCTGTTCAGTGACCAGCATGGTTCATCTGTTTTCTCTTCAGAAGAATAAAATGTTCTGACCCACAAGAATCATTTGTGAATCATGATCCTGATTGCCAGGTATCCTGATTTGTTGTTATGGAACATGTCACTATGATTCTGAAAACACTTTGCTCCATGTACCTCTGAGTTACTTGTATCTTTTGGGGAGTTTGCTTGAAGTATTTCTGACTCTCCCATCTCAAGGACATGCTGAAGATGGAGTAATACCCTGCTTAAACAATTTTCTTCACAACTTGATGTGAGGAAGAGGCATCCCTGTGTAATTCTTTAATCAGTTACAATAAATTTAGTGAAGGGAAACTGGTCCAGAAAAAAAGAATCCTTCCCTCTAGTATCTATGTTAAGACTGGAAATAAGAAATTAATTTTTAACAGTGAGAGTAATTAACCATTTGGAACAATTTACCATGGGTCGTGGTGGATTCTCCATCACTGTCCATTTTTAAATCATGACTGGATTTTTTTCCCCAAAAGCTATGCACTAGGAATTATTCTGGGAAAGTTCTATGACCTGTGTTACAAGAGTTCATACTAGATGATCACAATGGTCCCTTCTGGCCTTGGTATCTATCAATTATTTTTATAAAGCATGTGTGTACTGTGATAGTTGCCAACACAGGGATGTTCAGAACTGAAAGCACAGCTTTTGTCAGTTTAGACACCAGGCTTTCTAGCGGGCTATAACAGTCACATCCTCTGTGGATCAGGCACTGACAAGGACACCTACTAGCAAGCTGAGTAGTGATTTACTTATTTCCATTGGACAGAGGACTCTTTTCCCAGGGATGTGAGGCCCACATCAGGCAAGCCCCACTTATGTGACAGCCATGATGAGAGCCAACACCAGGATTGAACTGGAGACCTTGGAAGTATATTAGTCTTTAGAGTTTGAGCAATAGAGTTAGGTTCTGTACCTATGGACTATGAAAGAATAGCACAGTGATAAGGCAGCCTTCCTCACTAATCTGATTGTCCAATTGAATACAAACAGAAAACATCAACTTCCAGCTGGGGTTTTCTACTCAGCTACTAGTCCTAGTGCTCATTAAACTGGAATCTTCACTCTGTAGTCCAGTTCACTCCCTGTCCCAACTGAGCCACTTGCTAACTTTTATAATCACATACTGTCTTTCCATCTGTGTGTGATAAGTGACCAGGGCTGGGTAAAGCCCCAGTCCTCTGGCTCTTAAAGGATCAGGCCACCTTGCTCCAAGCAATCCTCTATGGATTGGGCACACACATGTAACACACATTGACCAATGGGTTACAATAGCACACACAGAACTGAGTGGGGAAAGGAGTTGAAGAGAAGAGTAAAGCAAAAGTGACTGGGAAGAGTGTAGGAAGTAAGAGGACAAGTTGGAGAAAATGAGGACAGTCATAGGCAGAGGCAAATTATGTAAGGCCTTATAGGTGATATTGACTTGATTCTGATGTGGTTAGAGGTAGGAAGACTTTGACAATTTCTAGAATACAACCTCTAAAATGTCAAACTAGCTAAATTTACCCTCAGTATTTTTTCTTTTTCTTACTGTTCTCCACTTACGGGTACCAGAGAGGAATGAGAGTGAAAGCAATGTAACACCAGGACAAGATATATTCATAGTATTTTGTTCTGTCCTGAACAGAAAGTACCATAAATCTCACATGGATAGGTCTATTTTCATGTGATTTCCAACTTTGTATTTCTAGACTGAAGCAGTTCAGATAAACATCTGAACTTTCCACGTACTTAGCTTATTATAGTTTCCATACACAAATCACAACCACCTATTTTTACTCACAATCAATTTTATTTCATATTAAGGGAAACAACAAAAAAGAGACAAGCAAAGCAAAATCTCCATAAGAGAGCAGTGTGTGTCTGTGTCTCCTCCGTAAAAGACTGCAGCAACTTCATGATCAAAACAGTTCTTGTCTCTGCAAGCATGCAGAATCCTTAGAAATGGAAAGGTGCAGTACACCAGCAGTGTGTTCACTGTTTCATAATTTACATAAACTACTCTATTTATGCCTTTTCAGGTTCATTTATTACCTGTGAAAATATGGTGAAAATACCACACACAGAGCTGGAACTATCCCATATTATTTCATAATAACTTTTGTGCTTTGTGTCTGCAAAGCTGCTGATTCAAATAAATGGGAGGACTTTCCAAAGTAGAAGTTAGAAATGCATCTCACTGCCTTGGAGATGCCATGCTCATGAATGTGCTGTGAGTTTCCTCAATAACTACGAGGCTGGACTATCTTTTCCTTGAAAACAAATTGCAGCTGATGTGATTCTAGCTGATTGTTAATGCTCCATCAAGCAACAGGGCAGACTATGAAGACATAAATTATCATATGTTTATTAGGTAAATTAAATATGACACTTTCGGGGTTGTAACTTGAAAGTGTTATAGTGCAAAAGAGAGGAAAATCTGGGGGTAGGAGGAAAAGAGCAAGGAGTGTTGTATCCAGAAATAAGGTCAGCTTGTCATGTTGCATAGCAGGAGGCCTTCAGAATGCAAGGCACAGGGACACTACATTGGGTTAAGTTTAGCACTAGGGGGCAGGTTTTTAATGCTATTTATGTGTCCCAAGAGGCAGATAGTGGGTTTTTTAAAAACACCAATGCACCTATTAAAATCTATGGGAGTTAGGTGCCCAGTGGGATTTTTGAAGGTGCTTGTCTCCATCTTTAGGCACATATATAGCTTTAATAGTTGTGTCCATAGATGACACAAGAATGATCCTGAGGAGATGAGGAGGTCATGCAACACCCATCCTTCCCCCACTGGTGGTAAAACATTGATAGTGATCCCAGGTCAAGTCCATGATTTGCTCTCCCAGATGAAAAGAGTGGGAGTGGATAAAAGGTCCAAGGGAAAGACTGAGATGTGTGAGGCTCCTCACAGCATCTGAGTGAAGCAGGATACAACAAACATATAAAAAATGATTGTCTTATAGAAATCTGGCTCAGTAGTTTAGGAAGTTGGGTTGATAAGGATGGGAGGGGGGACCTCATGCCTTTTTCTATAGGAGTCAAGTGATTAGATAAGAGCTCATGGGTTGGGTTGGGTTTTGTTGACGTAAGATTCTGGTCCTTGTGGTTGCAAGGAAAAACTTTAAAATGTGAGGTGAATGTATTCTAAAGACTTAAAACCAAAACATAAAAAAAAAGGAACCTGAAGTTTATTTTTAAAAACTCATGATTTTTAAGATAACCTCGTAGTTTTGGGGGGGACCTATCATGTAATTTTTGAAAGTGTGGCAATGCTGAATAGGAGAGACCAAGAAGGGAAGGAAGGGGAGGTCTGGATTGGGCTGAGAGGCAACTGCCCAGTTTCCAGTCCTTTCCGTGGGCAACTGGGTAGCCCATAAGATGTCTTTTTTCACTGTAAACCCTTCTGTGTAGCTCATGGCAGCAGCAACAGAGTCTGAAGAAGCAAGCTGCCCAAAGTGCACTGAGTCATGAGAGGAGATGAGAACCAAAGCATTATCAGTTTTTATGCTCTTTGCTGCCTCTTGCAATGTGTACTGCTGCAGATGGCCCTGAGGTGTGAGGTTCCCCATACCAGGCAGGAGGCCAGAGTGCATAGAGTAGGAAATACCATCCAAGTCCGAGTGAGCGCCAGTGCTTATCATCCCAGGACAAGCTTCAATGACCCAAGTGAAGAGGATGGGACCTGCAACTAGAAAAATGAGACAATCTCCCAGTGGGAATCAGGGCTGGTAGTTTCTCCCACATCAGCTTCTTGATATGATTGGGACAGTCCTCAGAGGGAATCCAGGTTAAAGGTTCCTCACACAGCACTCTTACTCCTCAAGTCAGAGTAGGAAAACTGCTCCAACTTTCACCACTTCCAGTTATCCAACAGCCTGTCTGAAGCTCTCATAACCATTCCATTCTTCCTATGCAGTAAAGCTGGAAATATCTGTGTGTATACATGCTGTGAGTGAGTGTGTATGTACTTGGAGTATATATACTGCATAAGTGTGGATAGTGTGTGCAGGGGTAGAGAGTGCCTAATTTCGGCATAGCATGATTCCTTTAGTTGATAGTCAAACTGAGCTGGTTATAAAATGGGTCAGGGATTAGGAAAAATCACAAAAATGTTAGAAAAAATCACTTTCTTTGCTTGAGTTTTGTTGGGTCATAATTTCCCAACCAAGTCACTGCTCTCAAAGGAGATAATTGTGGTGGGGTAGTTTGTTGTACACATTGTTGTGGGATTCCTTGTCTGCTAGTTGAGAAAATAAACTATGGCTAGACTCCCTTCAATGTAAAACGTATTGGTCTGCAATCCACTGCTTTAGATATCTAGTCACTTTGTCCCTAATGTCTCAATCCTGCACAAGAATTTCTGAAGGGAGACTGTTACCCCAGTGCAGATCCCCACTGACTGCAGTGTGGTGTCCATGTAAGCTGAGGAGTCCACCCATGGCGAGTCTATTGCAGGATCGGGTCCTGTGGTTGTCTGTGCTCTATTTCTAAGCGTCGAGAGATTTATTTATTCCATTGTGGATGGCTGTAAAAATGCCACCACTGGCTTCCTTATGATTGTATATAAATAGGAAAGTGCTTGAAAAGCAACGGGAAGCCATTACTTGGCTTATTTTTAAGTTAATTTAAATTATAGATTTAGGGGAAAGTGCCATTTGTAATGTGTTTTAATGAGACATCATCCTTCCTTCTGTCATTTCTGACAAAGCCTGGGAAACTGAACAAGAATGACTGTTTCTGAGAAATGACAATCAACATTTGGGTAAATGAGGATGAACAGAATTATGCTTCAATCTTGTGTCAATAAAAATGGCAGACATTTAAAGTCAATTTCATGACATTTCCTAAAGGGATGTAATTGACTATTTTAATCTGATTAAAGATTCTCTCTTTCAGCCAACTCTTTCAGGTATCACAATTGGAAATGGGGAAAAACATGAAAGAGAAGGGTGTATCTAACTACCGGTAAAGGGGTATGACCAATCTGGCCTAAAGTAGCCACTAACTTTGGGTGTCTAACTTTAGCCACCTTGGTCCTTTTTTTCAGAGATGAGCTCAATTGTAGAAGAAATCACCGGGAACTGTGAATGCTGAGCTCCTCGGATGTTCAAGTCCCAGGTGTCTCATGTTGAGCACCCAAAACACAGTGGTCACTTTGAACATATTGGCCTTTACTACTGTTAATGGTACTTTGCATTTGTTTGCTATCTTTCATGGAAAGACCTTGGACTGATTTACAATTTCTAGTCAAAATGTGTGTGAGAATGATAACGTGCTTATCCTGTTTGTAAATTGGGGAAACTGAGGCATACATAAGTATCTTCCATGTGGCTTTGTAGTAAGTTAGTAGTAAAGCTGAAAACAGAACCAAGGAGTCCTGACTTCCAGTCACTCCTCATAAAGAGTAGTACACTTCTAATCTATGCTTGCTAATCCATTTATCAAACAATTCTGTGTTAGCATCATAGCTTATATCCAATTACATATGGTTAGGGATTCTTTGGAGACACGGAAAAAAGAAATCATCCTTTGAACCTGCCTAGATAGTATTCACTCAGCTAGCAGCCTTTAAGAGATTGCCATACAGAAGATAAGGGGACATCTGGAATTCTTCTAAGTACATGCATAGGCAGTCAAATGGTATCTCTATTTTATAGTCATAAGAAGGGTATATAAATGAAATGTTGTTAGTGTAAATAATCTCCCTATCAGATGCCACTTCTCTTGCCCAGCAAAATTATTTCACATGCATTTAAATGAGAAAGGTATAATAATTATATGTGGAACGATCTCCTATGCCTCTGAAAAAGACGCTGCAGTCAACTAATACAGAACTAACAAAATGAAGATAGTGTACCTTGCATGATGTAATTTGAGGAATGGGGGTGGGAGGTAGACTTGCAGTTTTTATTTCTTTAAATGAAATCTAATGTCTATCTGAGCTCTGGACATAGTAAAAATTTTAAATCACAAGCAGGAACAATATCCTCAATCATGAAAACAATTATATTCAAAATACAAGTGCTCTCAGCCAAACTGAAATATGTAAGTTAGGTGGTCCATTTAATAACATAATATGCCCCGAATTACTAGCACAAAACAAACTTGTATATAACGTATAAAACCTACCGCATGAAACAAACAACCCAAATCACTCACCTTGCTCCTCAGGTCACACATGCCTACAGAATGAAAAGTGTCAAGATATGTACTCTAAGGATTAGCTAGCATGCTATAGTGAATTGTCATAGATTCTTACTAGATACTGAGCCACTTATAAAGATAGGGACATAGATCCAAAACAGTGTGTGTGAGGGTGGGTTAGGGTAACCAGATAGCACGTTTGAAAAATCGGGACAAGGGGTGGGGGGTAATAGGATTCCATATTTAAAAAAAAAAACCCAAATAACAGGACTGTCCTTATAAAATCGGGACATCTGGTCACCCTATGTTGGGGGGGATAATTGGGTATTCAAAGAATGGAATTAACAGGAGAGATGGAAAATCCCACCCTCCTTATTCTATGCATTTATCCATGCATCAATATCAGTGCCACCTCTATATACTAATAGTACCATTAATATTCATCACTACTCTGCTTTAAATTTGCAGATAAAATGAATTGGCCAGCAGAGACCAAAAAATACACCCCAAGTACAGTTCTGCACTATTTATTTCAATTACAGGTCGGAGGAAAGAGCACTGCCATTTCAAAGAGAAAAGGTTTCTAAGGGGAGTTTCAGATGGAATTCATAGAAAGTTCTGATGAATATTTAAACACAGCAGCTGCTACCTGAAGAATGAATCTGTTGAAAACAGTGATACTACTGTAGTTTAGTATGAGGCCTAATGATGGCCTAGTATGGGGGATTACAGGGTTTCCCCTGAAACTTTCTAAGAATGAAAACACTCCCCACACAGGCAGTTGATTAATTTGAAGAGGCACATTGGTTCTTCCCATATTCATCTATCCTGATATAGTCTTGGTTTAACTGGGTGCTAAGTGATGCACTATATGGAACAGCACTATTGGGGTGGGGAGGTGTCAAGATGGAGGGAAAGATTGGTAGGCAATAAGGATTGTTTCTCATCCCCATAGTCCTGAATCCTCTTGTTCTTGGTGCACTATGCATTTTCTTCAATACTAGCTTGGGAAAGGCGGCGGGGAGCTCACTTTACACACACACAAAAAAAAAAACACTTAGACTTGATAACCAGAGTTCAGCAAGGGCCTGTGATGATTAATCCAGCAGAGAGTAGGCATGGGTTTCACAGTCTCCAAGAATAGATCCCTTGAGATAATCAACATTAGCAGAACTTTCAGAATGTGTGTGATTCATTTCCTTAAGCATGTACGTTACATGGCAATGTACTGTTTGATCAGATTGCCCTACTCTGTAGGTCCTGAAGTATTTGCCAGACATTCATTTTCACAGTACCTAGTTCCCTCTTGGAAATGGCTGCAGATTTGGATGCTCAGATGGTGAGTGAAGATGATTCCACAAAAGTGCCTGAATATTATTGCTAAATCATGGCTATCACTGCAGAAGGTGATGTCTGTTAATTATGCCAAGAAGAGTTTAGCAGGTGATATGTGGGGTACATTAAATAGCCAGTTGATAACCCTCTCTTTTAACTTGCGAGTCTCTAAAGAGTAGTCAACATCAGCTGAATCTCATTCATCCCTCAAACAAAACAAATCAGTTGGAGACAGAGAATAACTAACAATCTCTCTTATTTCCTGTAAAGAATGGCCTAAATTACTCCTGGGGGAACTCTGCATGACTCTGCCCACAGAGACTGCCTCCCCACCCGCAGAATTCCTGTGCTTCTCTACATAAAACAGCAGGGAAGCAAAGGGAAGCTAAGCGGGGGGATGACCATGGGTGCAGTTTGTTGTTGGTTTTTTTTGGGGGGGGGCAACAGAGGTGAGGCATGTGGGGCACATAGGGTTACATGCTACTGTACCCCTCCCCCATTTCTGCAAGTGCAGAGCTGACCAGCTGAAGGAGGCTGCTTCTGGGCTCTGCTGACTCTGCAGCTGAATGCTGCTTCCTGGGTCCTAGTGTCAGTCGTCTTCCCCTTCTGTGCTGAGACCCTTCCTGTTTTTGGTGCAACAGTGAGTGCCCGCGGTGGGGCTGGGTAAAGGGGGGCAGAGGAAATGAGGGAAGGGGGTGGGGTGGGGAAGAGGCAGTGGGGAAGGAAGGTGGTGGAATAGGACGGGGGAGGGGAATGTTGATGAGAGGAAGAGGATGGAGATGAAAAGAGGATAGGGGAATCATGGGGGGAAGTGGGAGCACAGCATGCAGTGTCCCTTCGGCATCAGCTGAGGCTCCCTTGTTAAGCAGGCCCATCAAACCCTCACCCTGACAAACCCTACCCACCTACACCTGGGCCCCTCTGATGAGCCCTCCACACCCAGACTCCCACCCCACTGATCCTCAGTCAGCTGCACCTGGACCCTCACCGCCTCAAGCCCCACTCCCCTAGCACCCAGACAACTCAGATACCCCCACTGCTGAACCCCAGCGACCAGGGCTGGCTCCAGGGGTTTTGCCACCCCAAGCAGCCAAAAAAAAAAAAGCTGCGATCATGATCTGCAGCAATTCAGTGGGAGGTCCTTTGCTCTGAGCGGGAGTGAGGGACCCTCCGCCGAATTGCTGCTGAATACTTGAAAGTGCCGCCCTACTCCGGAGTTGCTGCCCCAAGCACCTGCTTGATAAGCTGGTGCCTGGAGCTGGCCCTGCCAATCACCTTCATCTGGATCCCCTGCAGAGTCCCATCGCCTCTGCACCTGGAACTCCCCCAATGAGCCCCTGTGCATCCAGCTCTCCCACTGAGCTGCCTGCACCCAGATTGCCCCACATAGAAACCTCTCATCCCACACTTGCATCCCCCCAACACTAAACCTCTCCATACTTGGATCCTGTTGGGCTGAGCCTGCCCACCCACATCTGGTGCACCTGATGCAGAGGGACAGGGTTACAGGGTGTTTCTGGGGCAAGACCAGCCTGTGTCAAGGTCAAGTGCAGCCTCATTGCCGAGTCCCTGTACTGGGCGAGGTAGGGGGCTTCATGGTGATCTCCCACCTCAATGCAGTTGGTGGCCTGTGCTCACTACTACTGTGCTAGAGCCACATTTATTTATTAACAAATAAAATTTGCAGAATTTTGCAGAATTTTAAAATATTGTACACATATTTTTTATTTTTTTGGCACAGAATTTTTAATTTTTGGCACAGAATTCCCTGAGGATCATCTAAATAATCACTAAACTTGTTGCTCATTGGTTTACCCGGTAGCTGTGTCCCTTGTCCAGAATCCAGTGGCATGGACCTATAGCTCAGAGGTGATAATAATCACAAGTGCACACTTCTCACGGTTGATAGGACATAATGTTATAGCGAGAACTGGGATTTGAAAAAGCTAATACTTGTAGCTAGATTCTTCATTATGAGAGTTCTCTGAGCCTGACTCTCATCACATTATGGAACTCATCGCGTCTTCTACATAATCATTGTTCTTCGTTTATTTTTTCATTCTTTTCATTTTAGAATAAGCTTTTAGAAGCAGTTAAAGTAGAAATAAGGATGGCTTCTAAGATTATTATAATGATTTTTTTTTTTATATTGTGGTAGTAACTAGGATCCCCAGTCGCAAAAGTACAGCGTCTGTATCAGGTAATGTGGTACAAGAAAGTAAGAAAATGTGTTTTTCATTTTAGGATTCTCTATCAGTAGAATGTGACCCAGCAATTAAAAACCTCTTCTATAACTTTTTTCCTTAAAGGATCTTTTCTGGAGAAAGCCACATGTTCAAAACCTCTTGGTTTACCTTCTGTCACTGTATATTTAGAATCCATTTCAATACTTTAATCACCACTTTAAATCATAAAAATGTAACAATTGAAATCCCCCAGATAAACAGTGCTACTTATGGCCTGTCCTTACCCATGAGTCATAGTAAAACAACTAAAAAGATGTGCCTCATGACAAACTCTGAAAATAAACGAATTGATTCTGATGACTCTGATGGGGCACACAGTCAGGGACATTGCACAAAATATTTCAGATCACATTTCTAATTAATAACAAAATTCCTCATTCAATCTCTGTAACAGGAAAAGTGATAATCTCTAAGGCAGTGGTCCCCAACCTTTTTCATCTGACAGGTGCCAGACGAAGGACCGTGGCGGCAGTCCAGCATCTGCCGAAATGCCACCGAAATAGCAGCATTTCGGCGGCAACGTCTCTGGATAATGTCGCTTGTCGGTGGCAAGAGGCGTCATCCAGAGGTGTCACCGCCGAAATGCGAAATGCCACCAAATTTCAGTGGCATTTCGGTGGATGCTCGACTGCCGGCCAGGATGCAGGCGCATTTAGATGCAGGCACCGCGTTGGGGACCCCTGCTCTACACTATGATTTTAGGTCAAATTTAGCAGCATTACCTCGATTTAACCCTGTACCCATCCACACGACGAAGCCCTTTTTTTGACTTAAAGGGCTCTTAAAATCGATTTCTTTACTCCACCTCCAATGAGGGAATTAGTCTGAAATCGGCCTTGCGGGGTTGAATTTGTGGCAGTGTGGACGCAATTCGACGGTATTGGCCTCCAGGAGCTATACCAGAGTGCTCCATTGTAACCGCTCTGGACAGCACTCTCAGCTTAGATGCACTGGCCAGGTAGAAAGGAAAAGTCCTGTGAACTCATGTCGTACAGTATGTGTAATGATTTGGTGATTGTAGTTTAGTTTGTAGTGAACTGGTATCCATGTTGCAATATTAAAACAAAACAAAACAAAAACAAAAGCACACACAAACACACACTTCAGTCATAACTGGCACCCTTCTTGTCATTATTGTTAAACAGGCCTGGATTGATTGATCCATGGATAATGAATAAACTTTCTTGTCCCTAAAGGAGGCACTGTAACTGCCTGTACCGTATCCATGTAGTGATAAACAGGAAATCTTCAGTCTGTCCAGCCTGTAGCTTTCCTCTGTGCTAAGTTTAAAAACAAAACTGTGGTGGTCATTTGTATTCACCTTGTATTCTGCTATGTATATACACAACTATATACTTAGACTAGCTATCAGTAAGTCAACAATAAACTTGTTGGTCTAATTTTCACTGCAAAGATCTAATATGCTTGGATTTAGATTTTGTTTCCCCTGAAAGATTTATCTTGTTTTAATGATGTTGGAATAGAGAAAATTGAAGCAAAGTCTTGATACTCAAGGACCTGTGTGGGAAAGAGAATGAGCCTTGGAAACTAGCAGAGATGTAGCCAGCTACTAAATAGCACAAGAGACCTGCTGAATTTTTAATAGGCCCTATTATTACTCTGCCATCCCCACAGGAGTAAAGCAGGAGAATGGTTTTTTTCAGCTTATCCCTCCTTTATCTTGACAGCTTAGTGTAAATGTTGGTCTCCTTTGTACTGTGTTTGGCCATCTAACAGACCTCAAAACTGTGCAGCTAGTTATGCTCCAGTTTCTTTGATGGGGAACTAAGGAGAAGTTTCCTGGAGGAAAGGAAGCTAAAGTTCTCATAACTTTTTCCCCTCTCAGGTTTCCTTTCTCTCCTTTACTCTCTGCTAACTGGAGGGATAACCTTACTGCATGACAATGTTGTGGTAGGTCAAAGTGTCTCTCTAGGAGGGACTCATGGCATTCTTGTACTGTCCGTCTAAAAAAGTAACTTGAATCTAAGGAGCAGCCAAGACCTTTTATCAGGATGTCATCTTCTTTACACTAAAGGTTGTTGCCCTTTTCTTTGATGTCAGTGCTAGACTGAAGGCAGGAAAAACATTTCAAATCAACTGGTTCAGCAGGACATTCTAGAGTTCAGATGAAAATCATATGTTAATGCAAGTCATCTATCATTACTGTGCTTCTTTTTAGTATGCCTTCTACCTCCTTTTTCAGTTAATCCTGGTCAATGTGGGAGTGACACATTCTCTTGCATATATATAGTATTCAGTGCATGCACTTCTAAGATTTTTTTCTTTTGCACCTTACTTTGGCTCTGAATCTTACCAAGTCCTTGTCTGGCCTCTGTTACCCCCAAAATAATGGAGCCTATTTCATACACATGGAGCCTGAGCTACTATTGAGTCCATAATGCTATTGACTGCTGAATCTTAAAGGTTCATAAATTTTTTGATTCCAAGGCATGAACTTCAACCACTTACAATCAGCTCCTCTTCAGAGTGACCTCAGAACCCTTACCATTACTTCCTGCAGTATTTTCTAGGAGTCTTTTGTAGGACCCGGTGAATTGATTTATGAGGAGATAAGTTATTCTGAGGATGACTGTTTCAAGTGGCTCAGCAAGTCCACTTCAATAGCATGTCAGAGACAAGGGTATTGGATCTGGCTGGGAATCCCTCAGATAAATAATACTGACTCTGGGATGTTTTACTCCACAGATTAACAGTTTAAAATATGTTAGACAAGCATTTATCACCCCCAAAACATTGAACAAAATATCCTAGTTATGAGCTTCTATTGTGGCTCAGGAAAGACATAGGATATATCCTGGAAGAAATTTTATAAAAGTCTAAAAATTATAAATCCAGAATTATTTATGTTATTTTTTCCAGCATCTTTAAAATCAGAGTAATTCCAGCATCCCTTTGTAGGATAATAATGAGTTGTGTAGCTTTTGGTGATTCTTTGTAATGGTATTGGTGAACTAATGATAGTCAGGTGTTGTACATGTTGTTAAAGAACAACTTCCACTTGGTCAGACTCAGGACATTTTCTTGTGTTGGAAATGTTGTTGAAAACGAGTTTGTAATAAACAGAAGGGGAAATTGCTTTTTGATGGGGCAGCTTATTTTGGTTTGAAACGTTTTCCCCCCATCTAGCAAATCTAGTTCAAATCTGAAAGACCAAATTAAAGGCATATACATATTAACTCCATTTCAGTAAATTCAGTACAAGCCAAACTGAGAAAATAGTAAAAAACTGGAGACTATGAAGGAAGGTTGTGAACAATACATACCTTTGTCCGTGCTGTTCCTCCACCTTTTTTATGCTAAAAGAATGGAGCCAAGTGAAATATGTTTATTGTTAAAAAATATATAAAAATGGTACCTTCTTGCTCAGCTTAACTAAACTGTTCCAAGTGCATCTTGAAATCATCTCTGTTTGTCAGCATTTTACTGATACAAGTGTTCATTCTTGCTAGTTCTGCATAGCAAATAGTTATTTGACAGTGAACTGGGCTCTATTCTGTCTCATGCACTAAGAAAAGTATCCATAAAATTCACATTGCAGAATATTTGCTGCAAGAGAAGTAGTAAGTAGTAGAAGGAACACAGGTGAACACAGATTTTCAGATCGTAGGTGGGATTTGTAATGACTACAGATAGAAAAATAATCTTCCCACTTGAAAACTGAGCAGACTTTTTAGTGGGTGTCATTGAGAGAGAATATTTATAATATATAATATAAGGCTGGGAGGTCTGCTGCCACCACTGATAAGAAACGTAGGGTAGTGGTGGTTGGAGACTCTCTGCTGAGGGGGACGGAGACACCCATCTGTCGCCCTGACCGTTCATCCCGGGAGGTATGCTGCCTGCCAGGGGCCCGTATCCGAGATGTTACAGAGGCATTGTCGAGGATTATCCGGCCTTCTGACTACTACCCCATGCTACTCATTCATGTGGGCACAGATGATACTGCGAGGTGTGACACTGAGCAGATCAAGAGTGACTACAGGGCTCTGGGAGTACGGGTTAAGGAGTTTGGAAGCCAGGTGGTATTCTCTTCGATTCTTCCTGTTGAAGGTAGGGGTCCGGGCAGAGACAGATGCATCGTGGAGGTGAATGCCTGGCTGCGAAGATGGTGTCGCCAGAAGGGCTTTGTCTTCCTCGACCACGGGATGCTATTCGAGGAAGGACTGCTAGGAACAGATGGCGTTCACCTTTCAAAGAGGGGAAAGGCCTTATTTGCACACAGACTGGCTAACCTAGTAAGGAGGGCTTTAAACTAGGTTCGACGGGGACAGGTGAGCAAAGCCCACAGGTAAGTGGGGAACAAGACCTGGGAGATGGGTTGGAAACAGGAGGGAGCACGGGCTATAATGGCAGAGAGGAAGAAGGGTCAGGGCGAAGCTGGGAGGCAAGATCAAACCAGTATCTTAGATGCCTATATACAAATGCAAGAAGTATGGGTAATAAGCAGGAAGAACTGGAAGTGCTAATAAATAAATACAACTATGACATTATTGGCATTACTGAAACTTGGTGGGATAATACACATGACTGGAATGTTGGTGTGGATGGGTATAGTTTGCTCAGGAAGGATAGACAGGGGAAAAAGGGAGGAGGTGTTGCCTTATATATTAAAAATGTACACACTTGGACTGAGGTGGAGATGGACATAGGAGACGGAAGTGTGGAGAGTCTCTGGGTTAGGCTAAAAGGGGTAAAAAACACAGGTGATGTCGTGCTGGGAGTCTACTACAGGCCACCTAATCAGGTGGAAGAGGTATATGAGGCTTTTTTCAAACAACTAACAAAATCATCCAAAGCCCAAGATTTGGTGGTGATGGGGGATTTCAACTATCCAGATATATGTTGGGAAAATAACACCACGGGGCACAGACTATCCAATAAATTCCTGGACTGCATTGCAGACAACTTTTTATTTCAGAAAGTTGAAAAAGCTACTGGGGGGGAAGCTGTTCTAGACTTGATTTTAACAAATAGGGAGGAACTTGTTGAGAATTTGAAAGTAGAAGGAAGCTTGGGTGAAAGCGATCATGAAATCATAGAATTTGCAATTCTAAGGAAGGGTAGAAGGGAGTACAGCAGAATAGAGACAATGGATTTCAGGAAGGCGGATTTTGGTAAGCTCAGAGCGCTGATAGGTAAGGTCCCATGGGAATTAAGACTGAGGGGAAAAACAACTGAGGAAAGTTGGCAGTTTTTCAAAGGGACGCTATTAAGGGCCCAAAAGCAAGTTATTCCGATGGTTAGGAAAGATAGAAAATGTGGCAAAAGACCACCTTGGCTTACCCTTGAGATCTTACGTGACCTACAAAATAAAAAGGCGTCATATAAAAAATGGAAACTAGGTCAGATCACGAAGGATGACTATAGGCAAATAACACAGGAATGCAGAGGCAAGATTAGAAAAGCAAAGGCACAAAATGAACTCAAACTAGCTATGGGAATAAAGGGAAACAAGAAGACTTTTTATCAATACATTAGAAGCAAGAGGAAGACTAAGGACAGAGTAGGCCCACTGCTCAGTGAGGAGGGGGAAACAGTAATGGGAGACTTGGAAATGGCAGAGATGCTTAATGACTTCTTTGTTTCGGTCTTCACTGAGAAGTCTGAAGGAATGTCTAGTATAGTGAATGCTTACGGGAAGAGGGTAGGTTTAGAAGAGAAAATAAGAAAAGAGCAAGTAAAAAATCACTTAGAAAAGTTAGATGCCTGCAAATCACCAGGGCCTGATGAAATGCATCCTAGAATACTCAAGGAGTTAATAGAAGAGGTATCTGAGCCTCTAGCTATTATCTTTGGGAAATCATGGGAGACAGGGGAGATTCCAGAAGACTGGAAGGGGGCAAATATAGTGCCCATCTATAAAAAGGGAAATAAAAACAACCCAGGAAACTACAGACCAGTTAGTTTAACTTCTGTGCCAGGGAAGATAATGGAGCAGGTAATCAAAGAAATCATCTGCAAACACTTGGAAGGTGGTAAGGTAATAGGGAATAGCCAGCATGGATTTGTAAAGAACAAATCGTGTCAAACTAATCTGATAGCGTTCTTTGATAGGATAACGAGCCTTGTGGATAAGGGAGAAATGGTGAATGTGATATACCTAGACTTTAGTGAGGCATTTGATACAGTCTCGCATGATATTCTTATAGATAAACTAGGAAAGTACAATTTAGATGGGGCTACTATAAGGTGGGTGCACAGCTGGCTGGATAACCGTACTCAGAGAGTAGTTGTTAATGGCTCCCAATCCTGCTGGAAAGGTATAACAAGTGGGGTTCCGCAGGGGTCTGTTTTGGGACCGGTTCTGTTCAATATCTTCATCAACGATTTAGATGTTGGCATAGAAAGTACGCTTATTAAGTTTGCGGACGATACCAAACTGGGAGGGATTGCAACTGCTTTGGAGGACAGGGTCAAAATTCAAAATGATCTGGACAAATTGGAGAAATGGTCTGAGGTAAACAGGATGAAGTTCAATAAAGATAAATGCAAAGTGCTCCACCTAGGAAGGAACAATCAGTTTCACACATACAGAATGGGAAGAGACTGTCTAGGAAGGAGTATGGCAGAAAGAGTTCTAGGGGTCATAGTAGACCACAAGCTTAATATGAGTCAACAGTGTGATACTGTTGCAAAAAAAGCAAACGTGATTCTGGGATGCATTAACAGGTGTGTTGTAAACAAGACACGAGGAGTCATTCTTCCGCTTTACTCTGCACTGGTTAGGCCTCAACTGGAGTATTGTGTCCAGTTCTGGGCACAGCATTTCAAGAAAGATGTGGAGAAATTGGAGAGGGTCCAGAGAAGAGCAACAAGAATGATTAAAGGTCTTGAGAACGTGACCTATGAAGGAAGGCTGAAGGAATTGGGTTTGTTTAGTTTGGAAAAGAGAAGACTGAGAGGGGATCTGATAGCAGTTTTCATGTATCTAAAAGGGTGTCATCAGGAGGAGGGAGAAAACTTGTTCACCTCAGCCTCCAATGATAGAACAAGAAGCAATGGGCTTAAACTGCAGCAAGGGAGATTTAGGTTGGACATTAGGAAAAAGTTCCTAACTGTCAGGGTAGTTAAACACTGGAATAAATTGCCTAGGGAGGTTGTGGAGTCTCCATCTCTGGAGATATTTAAGAGTAGGATAGATAAATGTCTATCACAGATGGTCTAGACAGTATTTGGTCCTGCCATGAGGGCAGGGGACTGGACTCGATGACCTCTCGAGGTCCCTTCCAGTCCTAGAGTCTATGAGTCTATAGGAAGCTCACAGTGGGTTTGACTGAGCTCCTATTGAAAGCTTTCTATTGACTCCTATGGGAATTGGATCAGACTCAATGTCATTTTATGGGCTATGACCATACTTTAAAATTTGTCTTGTCCTCTTCTCTTAGCTTCATTGAGGCATTAGGAAAAAAAATACCATTTTTAGTTCCTGACTCCTCATGCCTTGCCCCTTCCATTCATGTTTTACCCTCCTTTAGCGGCAACAGGATTTAGATTCCTACGTTTGAGAACAAATTTGTGTTCAGAATTAGATTAGATTAATTGTTTCAATTTTTCTATTATTCACTATGCTATTACTTGTGTTGGTAAAGTCTCAGTTGTAGCTTAGACATCCTTGCTCAAAAATGACAATATCCCAGTTTCTTACCACCTCCAATGCTACATTTTTCAAGAGGGCAAATATGACCTCTGAGTCTCCGTCTCACTCTTATCTTTACTCTGTCATCTGTGCTTCTCCTACACCTCAAAGCTCATCTTTTACAAGATGGCCACAAACGTTAGCCCTGTGACCTCTCTCTGAGGTCCCCAAGTCTTCAATGTCTTCTGTGCTTTTTTACAACACCAAACATGCTGAAAGCATGCACTTAGCTGTTCAGGCAGGAAAATGTTGTTCTGTAGAAATAATAATAATTAAAAAAAACATCGGGTTAATCATGATACCAGAGAGGGACTGCTACAAAATCAGGCACATAAAGCATCATGCTCGGTTTCACATTCGGGATCATCCTTTATTTTTTTTAAAGGAACTATGAATATGGTATATTTCTCAAAGCCTGCAAGAGGTTAAATAGTGATCTGAGAGCCATAAGACACATTCCACCTCTTCCTCCCCTTCACAACCCCCCCCCCCAAAAAAAAGACAGAAAAAAGTTGCAGGTTTCCTTATAAGAAGTGGAAGAATTTCCTTTTTAAAATATCTGTGACCTTAATCAGTTAATTACTTGATGCACACATTGATCAGTAGATCAGACCTAGCTTACATGTATATATGCATGCCATGTTCTATCATGGTATCAATCTAGCAACATATGTTGCTGATCTGCTGCCTGGCCACAGTGAAGTTGTGCATTAATGTGCTGCATAAATAAAGCTGGTTGGTGATTGATGGGCCTTGACATTTTGTTACAACATATTGTGTTGGATTGCCAGGTATTCAGATTTTAATTATATTTTAGCCAGAAAATTAGTTCTGATTCAGCCCTTCCTTCAAGAATATGAGATTCTGTGGAAGATTCATGACATTAAGCAGGTTTGATTCATATTTGATGCTCTGGAATGTTAAATTACAAGACTAAAAATAAATATTCAGTGGTTTTATTAAATCATTTCTCTTTTAAATGTTACTAAATGTGTGTCTTCTGGATGGGACATAAAACCAAGCCCTTGAACCACCATCTGACCACATTAAAAATTCTATGGCCTTTTTAATAATGTTAATCCCATTGTCCTGGCCAAATTCCATCTTGGTTAATAGTTATAGTCTGACTCCCTTCAAAAATTTCTTCTGTGTTTTCAAGTGGGAAAGCTATGTGGCTTCATTTTCTGTCCTTAACTGTCAGTGTTGCTGTGTGCTGTTCACCAAGTTTGGCCTGTATTTCAACTTTGGTGGAGTTTGGCCGTGAAGGAGCGGGAGGGCTTCTGGCACCACTAAGTGATCAGGCAAGGAAGTATTAGGTGCCCTTCAGTATTAGTGCCACTAGTTGACAGTCATTCCTGCCCTGCAGTGGTCTATCCCATTTTCTGTGACTCAGCCCTCCAGCTGAGCCATGAGTTGCATCCACCCATTGAAGGGTACCCAAAGAATCCAGCCAAGGCTAGTTCCATTGTCTGGCAAGGGGTTTCAGGCTTCACCTGGCCAAAGTTCCAATATCAGGACTCTCTGTGATATGGGGTCTTCCTAGTCCTGGGTCTCTGATATCAGGTATAGACTTTTCACCTTATCAGACGTGGGTAGGGGAACCTAGGCCCACCCTCTCCACTGGGTTTCAATCCAGGGCCCAAAGGGTAGGCAGCTAAGTCTTGTACCTTGAAGTGCTATGCAGCTGTCTCCCTAGATCACTTCCTTCTTCCCTCCCTGTACAAAAAAGAAAGGCAAAGGCATGTAAACAAAATAAATCAAAGAATGAGTCTCCAGCCTTGCAAAAGTTCAGAGTCTTTTTCCCTGAGCAGGTCTGGTAGATCATCAATAATCAATGCCCCAGCATTTGGGCCTCCCATAGTGCTCCTTTTGCAGAGCTTTAGAGCATAAGTCTGATCATATTCACTGGCAGCCTACAAATGAGCTACTCTGTTCTCCTATTAAGCTCCTCTCCAGCCAGTGCATGCACTGCAGATGTGGCAGAACAGGACTGCCTGAGCCCAGAGCAGCTCCTCAACCCATGTCTCTCCAAAGTGGGTTTTGCATACCCTAAGCTCTGTTGGGCTACACTTTTGTAATCCTTTCTACCAGTGTAAAATGAATTATTGTTTGTCCAAGTTCAAAGATGACCATGACATCATTGATTGGTTTGATTTCCGTGAACACGTGAGTGGCTGATCAGGACAATTTGAGTTTTGAGCTGTCTGTGGCACACTGAACAAGAGATACCGCTATGGGTTACTTGATTAACAGCAGATATGCTGTTGTTGTGAGTTTACGCTGCTCGTACCTCTCCACTGCCTCAGCAGTTCTTCTTTGCTCATAAATTGGAGTTCCAGAATGGATGAGGCTTCAGCAGGTAGAACGATCATTAGCGAGTTTTCCCAAAAGTCTGGGTCAAAGTGATTCAGCTTCATAGCCTGGCATCTGTATGCATCCTCATTTTGCGTGTACACATCAGAGTTGGCAACACAATGGTGTTTTAGACCTTCAGTTTTGTTGATGACTAATGCCTCTACTCTCCCACACATTTGCACATAGTCTGCCAAAAGGCGCACTTGCTTTGGCAATTCTGGCATTGGTTTCATTATCGTTGTGAACTGAATGTGACAGTGTATTGCCAAGCTAGGTAAACTTGCCCACTGCTTGGAGGGTTTGACCATTCACTGTGACAGTAGGCTCTACACAAAGTTTTCCTGGTGAAGGCTGGTACATCACTTCTGTCACCTTGATGTTAGTTGTGAGCATAGGTGTTGACTCCGTGGGTGCTCCAGGGCTGGAGCACCCACATGGAAAAATTAGTGGATGCTCTGTGCCCACCGGCAGCCAAGCTCTCTGCCCTGCCTCACCTCATCTCCGCCTCCATCTCCTCCCATGAGCGCACTGCGTCCCAGCTCCTCCACCTACCTCCCAGAGCTTACCACCACCAAACAGCTGTAGCAAGCTCCGAGAGACATGGGGGAGGAGCGGGAACATGGCACGTTCAGGAAAGGAGGCACGGCCGGGGCGGGGATTTAGGGAAGGAGTCGAATAGGGGCAGGGAGGGGGCAGAGTTGGGGCGGGGTTGAAATGGGGATGAGAGGGGGCAGGGAAGGGGTGGAGTCAGGGTGGGGCCGGTGGCAGAGGAGGGTTGAGCACCCACTGGCACCATTAGAAGTTGGTGCCTATGGCTGTGAGACCAAAGTTGTTACAAATTGAAGAGAAATAGTCCATACTCCACTGCCTGACAGACTCAGGGTACGTCTACACTACGGGATTATTCCAATTTTACATAAACCGGTTTTGTAAAACAGATTGTATAAAGTCGAGTGCACGCGGCCACACTAAGCACATTAATTCAGCGGTGTGTGTCCATGGTCCGAGGCTAGCATCGATTTCCAGAGCGTTGCTTTGTGGGTAGCTATTCTGTAGCTATCCCATAGTTCCCACAGTCTCCCCTACCCCTTGGAATTCTGGGTTGAGATCCCAGTGCCTGATGGGGCAAAAATCATTGTCGCGGGTGGTTCTGGGTAAATGTCGTCACCAGGGCTGGTGCTAGCATTTAGGCAGTCTAGGCATTCGCCTAGGGCGCCAGGATTATTCGGGGGGTGGCATTTTGCCAGGGGGGGCGGCAGGCGGCTCTGGTTGACCTGCTGCAGGCATGTTTGTGGAGGGTCCGTTGGTTTGCGGCTCGGGTGGAGCTGTCGCAGTCGTGCCTGCTGACGGTCGGCTGCTCGAGCACCGGAACCACGGACCAACGGACCCTCTGCAGGAATGACTGCAGCAGCTCCAATGGAGCCACGGGATCAGCACAGGGGGCGGCGAAATGGCCTTGCGCCCAGGGCACGAGAAACCCTAGCGCTGGTCCTGGTCGTCACTCATTCCTTCCTCTGGGAAAACAACGGCAGACAATCATTTCGCGCCCTTTTTCCCTGGAAAGCCCTGGCAGACGCCATAGCACAGCAACCATGGAGCCCGTTCAGCTTCTTTTCTTTTACTGTCACCGTATGTGCACTGGATGCCGCTAACAGAGATGTTACTGCAGCACTACACAGCAGCATTCGTTTGCTTTTGCATGATAGCAGAGATGGTTACCAGTCGTTCTGTACCGTCTGCTGCCATTGTAAATTGGCAGTAAGATGATGGTTATCTGTCATTCTGTACTGTCTGCTGCTATCATGGGTGCCCCTGGCTGAGGTCGGCCGGGGGCGCAAAGGCAAAACTGGGAATGACTCCCCGAGTCAATCCCTCCTTTATGGTTTCTAAAAATAGAGTCAGTCCTGCCTAGAATATGGGACAAGTGTACTACAGAACCAGTGTATCAGAGAGCACAGCTGCTCCGTGTCAGATCCCGCAGAAATGATGAGCTACATGCCATTCACGAGGGGTGCCCCTGCAACAACCCCACCCATTGCTTCCCTCCTCCCCCAACCTTCCTGGGCTACCATGGCAGTGCCCCCCCCCCATTTGTGTCATGAAGTTATAAAGAATGCAGGAATAAGAAACAGTGACTTGTTAGTGAGATAAAATGAGGGGGAGGCAGCTTCCTGGTGCTATAACATTCCAGACAGGACATTAAGCGGTGCAGAGGAGAGGAGCCCAGCATCCCGCTGCTATGATAGTCCAGGCAGTACGGAATCTTTTCTTTACACAGGAAAGGGAGGGGGCTGATGGAGCTCAGCCCCCAGTTGCTATGATGAGGACGGTACCAGCCGTTCTGTACCATCTACTGGGAATGACCAGGAATCATTCCTATTTTTACCCAGGCAACCCCGGCCAGCCTCACCTGAGGCCAGCCAAGAGCACTCACAGGCTGATGGTGACGACAGATAGCAGTCATATTTTACTGTCTGCCACCAGGGAGGGGAGAGGAGCAGATACTGCTCTTCACTGCTGCAGCATCGTGTCTACCACCAGCATTCAGTAGACATAGGGTGACACTGAAAAAAGTCAAGAAATGATTTCTTTCCCTTTTCTTTCACATGGTGGGGGGAGGGAGTAAATTGACGAGCTATACCTTGAACCACGCTGGACAATGTGTTTTGAACCTACAGGCACTAGAAGCTCAGCCAAGAATGCAAATAGTTTTCGGAGACTGCTAGGGACTGTGGGATAGCTGGAGTCCTCAGTACCCCCTCCCTCCCTCCATGAGCATCCATTTGATTCTTTGGCTTTCCGTTACGCTTGTCATGCAGCACTGTGTAGCCTGGAGATTTTTTTCAAACGCTTTGGCATTTCGTCTTCTGTAACGGAGCTCTGATAGAACAGATTTGTCTCTCCATATAACGATCAGATCCAGTATCTCCTGTACGTTCCATACTGGAGCTCTTTTTGGATTTGGGACTGCATCGCCACCCATGCTGATCAGAGCTCCATGCTGGGCAAACAGGAAATGTAATTCAAAAGTTAGCGGGGCTTTTCCTGTTTACCTGGCCACTGCATCTGAGTTCAGATTGCTGTCCAGAGCGGTCACAGTGGTGCACTGTGGGATACCGCCCGGAGGCCAATACTGTCTATTTGCGGCCACACTAACCCTAATCCTATATGGTAATACCGATTTTAGCGCTATTCCTCTCGTTGGGGAGGAGTACAGAAACCGATTTCAAGAGCCCTTTATATCGATATAAAGGGCCTCGTAGTGTGGATGGGTGCAGTGTTAAATCGGTTTAACGCTGCTAAAATCGGTTTAAACACGTTATGTAGACCAGACCTCAGGTTTGGCATTCAGGTAACAGTCATCAGCAAAGAAAAGATCATGAACAGTCACTTCCTGTGCCTTGTCTTTGCCTGTAGTCTCCTCAAATGGAAGAGCTGACCATCAGTCTGGTATCCGATGCCAATCTCAGTGTCAGAGTCAAAAAAAAGGCATCTGTAAGCATGGTGAAGAACATCATACTGAAGAGGGTTGGGAGCAACACAGAGCCCAGGAAATTAAAGTAGAAGTAACACTGTCAAATCATAATGCCCTGTAGTGGCTGCAGTACATATGATATAAGCCCTAGAACTATGATAGCTAGTGAATGGTGTTATGGTGAATGGTGTTATGGTGAATGTCCTTTAGCTCAAGTGCTTGTGATCCTGGGGCAACAGATCCTGATTTCTATCCCCGCTGATGATCATGGATGCAGCCAAGAACTCATTACTGATATGAGGATGGTATGAGAATGAGATACTAGAGGAAGGATACACTTTTTACTAAAATATAATAAACCACCTTTGAATTTTCAAAGATTATTTTTAACAAAAAATAATTCCTGGGGGGAACACATCAGAGTAATAGCCTCAACAACTTTTGGAAAGGCAAAGCATGATCTCCACCTGGATATGTATGTAGGGTGAAGACACAGGGGTGGAAGCTGGAAGCAGGAACTCTGCACCCCAACAAGATTGTGATAGTCTTGATGAGTAGATTGTGTGAATAATTATTATTTTGGTGTGATGAGCAAACAAAAAAGTAAAAATAATAAAAATTGTTTTGGGTCAACCTGAATTTTTTTTTTAAATTTATTTGCAAACTGGAAAAAAAGTTTGAAAAGCAAGTTTTCTTGAAATGTTAAGGGAAGACAGATAAGTAGCCACATTTATCATTTTTCTCATTATCACAACATCCTAGGCCTTTTGCCTTGAGGGTGTATCTTTACTTTGTAGAGCAGAAACAGACCAAGGCCCAGGCTCAGATAATACTGCGTTGTGCTCCCAGGCTCATCTAAGTGTAAACATTTAAAGGTTGTGGTGGCTTTTCTATCCAGCAGCCCTTATTCAAATGACAACAATGTGAACTAATAACCCAATGCAGTGAGTGATGAAACAGAATGGAAAGAGAGAGTCACAGCACTGCCCCACTAGCTTTAGAGCCTGAGGATTTTTAAATGATTATTTCAATTATTTAGGGATTTTTTAAAAAACGCATAATTATTGAACAATGACAGAAGAGTGGAATAATGTTTTCCTGCAAATAATGAAACAATGAGGAGTTTAGGACGAGTTTGTGATCCAACCTCCTTACTCCCTGAACCGTATCCTTCTCCAGTGGCTGCCTGTGCCATCAGTAGTTATGCAGTGGGGAGAGCTGCTTCCGTGATTCCACTATGCCCCGTCTCCCCTTTCATGTGGTTAGGGCTCTGGTTGGCTGGCTGGCAAGCTGGGGCTGTACGCTGTACTACATAAGGCTGAGGAAGGGTACATCTTCCATGACTCTTGAGTCAGACTCTACCTGGTGGTCAGCTGCTGGGCCAGTGACCACACCCATCAGGCTCATGGCAAAACCCACAACTGAGCCTTAAGTTTCTAGGTATATTTATAACAGTTGTCCTTTGCATTTAGATAGCTTGTTTCATGTGAGAACCTCAGATCACTTCTACATTAAAGGAGTAAACTTCACCACAGCCCAATGAGGTAATTATTTACCTCTGATTTGCACATGGATCAAATGTGTCACAAAGAGTGAAATTCACCTTTGGCCGTAGCATCTACACAATGCCTATGCACCGCTCAAACTCACAACTGGGACTTAAGTGGAATGCGTTTCTTATGCTTGCCCTCTGCACAGGG
Source organism: Gopherus evgoodei (assembly GCF_007399415.2). Classification (NCBI taxonomy): domain Eukaryota; kingdom Metazoa; phylum Chordata; order Testudines; family Testudinidae; genus Gopherus; species Gopherus evgoodei. The sequence continues at coordinate 81,348,055 of NC_044325.1, forward strand.
CTGAATTTTCCCCTACGAGAGCTCAAAGTCCAGATTTTCAAAAGTGGCCAGGCACACTTATTTGCAGAGTTGGTGAGCACTCACAATTCTAGCTGGAGTCAACGGGAGTTGCAGATGCTCTGCATTTGAAAAAAAAGAGGCACAAAGTATATCAAATTAACCCACCTCCATCCCCCCACACACTATCACTATTTTAAAATGATTTTTTTTAAATAATCTTTGAAACCTCCTATGCTTTCCCCAAAAGAACATCCCTTATATTAAAACAATCTTATGCTCACAGTTAAGCTGAAAGGGACATTTCTCCCAAAGTGTAGAGATGACTCCGCTTTATGTTAATGTGATTTCTGCCAGGGTGCCCACAGGACAATCCATCTCCGTCTGATATGAAAGCTTCTGTCATGCTCAGCATGTACGATAAAAAGAAGGTGTCTGTTTCATGCAATTGCTTTTTTACAGTTATTTTTGGGCAAAATTGTGAGGAAAGACTAGCACAGATGGTCAGTATCCTTTCAGGTTACTTTGAGAGCACTTCATGTCCTTTACAGAAGGTTGAAAAAGTGAATAAACTGAATAATAACACTATCATCCAGCTGCCTTTTGTTTTCACATCACCTTGAAAAATAGTAAGAACCATATTGGCATGCTGAGTATGTCTGGCAATAAACAAGGCCCTGAAATGCTGAAAACCACAAGTCAACTTGGCTATTGACTATGTTACAGAAGCCAAATAGCAAAAAAAGACAGGTCTGTCCATTATATTGCACAGAACTTATTATTGGTAGGTATAATAATATAATTATTGCTATGTGTAATAATATCACTATAAGAACAGCAAAGAATCCTGTGGCACCTTATAGACTAACAGACGTTTTGGAGCACGAGCTTTCGTGGGTGATTACCCACTTCGTCAGATGCATGTCACATGCATGTCACATGCATCTGACGAAGTGGGTATTCATTCATGAAAGCTCATGCTCCAAAACGTCTATTAGTCTATAAGGTGCCACAGGACTCTTTGCTGCTTTTACAGATCCAGACTAACACGGCTACCCCTCTGATACTTAATATCACTATAGCACTCTTACTCTAGGAAGATTCTGAGTGACTTGGCAGACTCTGGCCCTGAACCTTGGCTGAGGCCAAGGAGGCTAGAAGGAGAGGAAGGATTGTCCGAGGTTAAACTGCTGGGGTCTGAGGGCTTAAAGACCCAAATTCAATTCCATGGTCTGTCAAATGCTTCCTAAATGACCTTGCGTGAATCACTTTGTCTTTCTCTGGCTCACTTCTGTAAAATGTGGATAACGATATTGCCTACCTCACAGGAAAATTATGAGAATAAATACATTTAAAACTGTGAGGCTTTCACATATTACAGTTATGGGTGATGTCTACACAACAAGCAGCAGCCTGTGGCAGAGAGTCTGAGCTCTAGCCCAAGCCCAAATGTCTACACAGCTATTTTTAGTGCCAGAGCACAAGTCCAGGACTAGAGATCCAAGCTCTGAGACTTGCTGCTGTAGGTTTCTATTTCCTGTATAAAGGGGTTCATGGTAGCCAAGAAAAACACGGAACATAATCCAGGAGACTACGTTAGGCACTACCTTGATCCTAGATTGGCTGTGCATTGGACCAGTCTGCCAGTATAAATTAATGCAACCTTGGGGGTGCCTTATTTTATTCTGGCTGTCAAAGGCCCCAGTGGGTTTTTATAGCAACAAAAGAACCCAGGGATACGGGGAATGGGCTGGGATTGCCTCAAAAGTTGTGATCCTCCCATAGCCATTTGGCTTCAGGGCCAATTTGTTGGTATTGAGCTGTGCAAAATGGCCAGACCACAGCAAGGAGCGGGACCTCAACTATTTCTGTTGGACACAGTAAAACAAATTCCACATTCCACTCAACTACAGAACAAGATTTAGGAAGGGAAGTGAATAACTTCTCCAGTTGGAAAAAAAAAAAAGGGGGGGAGGGAGTGACTGTAAGTTATCAAAATATGTCCATCCATTCTAGGAACTGGTCAGGACATTAGCTGCTGTGCTTTACCAAAGGCACTGTGGAATTTATAAAAAAATACTAATTGTCAGGACTTGGGTTTACAGCTTGTCCAAAGAACAAATGTGGAAAAAACCTGGAGAATGAAGTATGCAGCTTTTTATATTTATGTGAAATATATACTTTATATTGTGCTACATTCCAACAGTGCATTCACAAAGACATAGACAACCCTGATATTTTTTACATTAATTTGTATGGCATATATCCTCTCCAATGTGATAACTAGTCTAGTTGTCTTTTGTTTGTCTGTCTGTTTTTGTTTGTTTTTGTTTTAAAATTTAATAGAAATCAGCTGATATGTTGGGTTGGGCAGCAGTGTAATGGTCCATGATCAGGTTCGGATTTTCAAAACAGGACAAAAAGAAAACAAATAGACTTATTCACCAATTGTCTCCAGTGATGCTCTCCCTAACATCTGTAGGTGGCACCATATTGCCTTTCTCACATAAACCATCAAGAATTAGGCAGCCCATGGATACTGGAAGATCTTTTCACTCTCTAAATGTCATACATGTAAGGCAAGATTGAGAAATAATAGCAGCTCACTATATGGTTAACCATGTTGTACTCATTCATTTCATCAAATCTATAACTATTAGTTTGATTAGTATTATTTTTTTCAGTTTTATTATTTTTATTTGTGTAGCCCCAATGAAGTTCTAGACACTTTGTAGCCTTTTATGAAGACCAAGTCTACGCCCTGAGCGTCTTTCACTCAATATCCTATCTTTTTAAGAGCCTTAAATGCATTTTAAAACACAACTAAAGCTGACCAGGAAATGTTTTTTCTGTTGCATGAAAATTATTGAGATTTCATTTTTATTTACTGTTCCACATTAGGACAAAACCAAGCCCTTTCAGAATTTTTGTGAAGGAAACAGAGAGAGAGACAGACCCATAGACTAGTCAAAAGCTACTAGGGCACTCAACTGGGATGTTGAGACCCGGATTCAAGTCTCTTTGCCTGATTTGGAGTAGGGACTTGAATCCAGGTCTTCTGTATCCTATATGAGGATCCTAACTACCAGGCTACAAGGTCAGTGTTTCTTGCCTAATGAATGTTTAATTAATTATACAAAGTGGATCAGCTCCAACAGGAAACATTGAAAAAGAGAAATTGACTGCACAGCCTCATGGCTAGAGCACTCACCAGGGATATGAGAGACCAGAGTTCAAGTGCCTGTTCCAAATTGGACAAAGCAACAACTTGTACCTGGATCTTATTCACCTCCATTAAGTATCCTGACCACCAGGCTATTCTGGGGTGAGTTTTTAACAAGACATTTTTAACAAAAAAAAATAAAATAAAAAAGTTGAAAAATTCCCAACCAGCACTAAGTCTAATCATGATGAAAGAAAGCCTCTGTCAGATAACCAAGTCAGCAAGTTTTTTAGGTTTATTACAGTGAATTCAATATTTTGTGGCGTGTCTACATAGAATAGTAATATTGCCATGAAGATGTGATTTTTTTTTTGACCAGATCTGGTCTTCCAAATCTGATTTCAGCTTGGCTGCCATCTTCATACTTGCTAAGAAACCCAAGTCCAACTGACAATGACTGAATGGAAGCAGAAATTATTTTTACTTCATATCTTGGATTTCAGGACAAAGACTTTAAATATTCAATGTTTGCAGGTGTATTGAAATATCTGACATTACTAATGAGGAAATATATGGCAGGTGAGAAGAGAGGTGTACACTGCAGGGCTTCTGCTTGTTTGGTTGCCAAGCGTATTGAGTTGCAATTCACTTGAAGTGAAGATATGTCACCTCTGCCAGTGCTTGATGGTGCTGCTGCTTTTGGAGGGACAAATTACAGAATATTTCCTTAGCAAGGGATTATTAGTGGTTCATTAAAGGACCATTCTGCCAAATAAGGAACAGAAAGTGACAGACGTTTACTTAAATGTTCATGAAAATGGGGGATTGTAAGTTTGTAGCTTAATCACTTCGAGTATGTCTGCACTATGCAATTAGGTCAATTTTATAGAGGTCGATTTTTAGAAATTGATTTTATGCAGTCATTTGCATATGTCCACACTAAGCACATGAAGTCGGCGGAGTGCGTCCTCACTACTGTGGCTAACATCGACTTACGGAGTGGTGCACTGGGGTAGCTATCCCACGGTTCCCGCAGTCTCTGCCATGCATTGGAATATTGGGTTAAACTCACAACGCTTCTCAAATCTGTCTCATTAAAGTGAAGTATAGCATGCATCTAACATGATAAAATAATTTCTCTTTGATAGCTATTGCAGAAACATGAGGATACAAAGTCTCAGTACATTGTAGCTTATTATTTTGACAGTAGAGTCAGGATACCTATCCTGAAATAATAGAAAATACTATGACATAGCAGGTAATTCCCTGTCCTCTCTTAATAAAGCATATCCAACAAACTCTGAATACATGCTCTACATTCTATGTCAGGATTCATATTTGTTCATTATTACAATTAGCATAGCCTTCAAGGGGTTTCCAGTGCTTTACTGATCAATAGGCAAAAACTTGTGATGTGGGTCAAACTAAGCTAGGCCCAACCAAGAGGAGAGGAAATAAATGTAGGCTGTGAGGAGCAATTATAGACTTTGAGTAAATCCTGGCTGTGAAAAGTCTAAAATTTGGGAGAGGGAGGGAATTCAGAAGTACCTAAGTTATTTAGAAGCTTAAGTTGTTTTCAGAAATGACTTAGGGCCAGAGTTACATAAATATTGAGAGGCCTAAAAATGCATATAGGTTCCTAGTAGAGTTTTCAAAAACATCAGTTAAGCATCTAACTCCCATTAACTTTTAATGGGGGGTAGATACCTAACCTTCTTTGGAGCTTTTGTTAATCCCACTAAATGCCTATTTGCATCTTTATTTGTCTAAAAAACTTTGTAAATCTGGTCCTTAGTCACTTAGTTCAGCCCAAATCTTACTGAAATTTAATGGGTCTTAGTCTCTTCAGTGTCTAAGTCAGGTTTGAAAATAGGACTCATGTTCCTAAGTCGCTGAAGCACTTTTGAAATTTTTACCCCTTGTCTGCAAAAAGTCCTTTTGCTTGAACTCTGGGTGTAGACAGTCCCATTTCCTTAGGTTATTGGAACTCTAAACCTTGGGAAGATTGTTCTTCACTGTAATTGTCATGGCCAATAAAGGGCTAAATTTTTAATACATTTTCACCAAAGACAGAGTCCTTCAGACAATTCCCATCCAATACTGAAGATTTACTTTACTGCATTCATCAAAGGATTGCTTAGAAGAACATTTCCTTAGCTGCTTATCTCTGGAGTGAAGGAATGCAGTCAGAATGCATTAGCAAAATAGATTTTAAACACAGTTCGTTCTCAGGGACATTTTGGTTTAATTATCAGCTTTTTTATTATTATTAGTCTGAGCATAAAAATTCTATTGAGAGGGAGACATGGAAAATCTATCATTTCAGCTATGTCAATGACACTCCAATAACTGATCATGATGATTGTTCTCTTTCTATTTTCAAGTTTTTTCCCCAAAAGAGAAAATAGACAATATTAATTAAGATGGAATGTTTTAATGTTCAGACTGTTTAATGTACTCAGAAATAATTATTTCTTTCTGATTTAAAGTCACAACAATGATTTGAACATTTATTCCCATTTCAATTAAGTTGAAGTACAAGAAGTTTACCCCTGGCAAGAATGGAGTTTAGCTTTCTGAGTGTCTTCTATTGTTGCTACCATTAACTCTTAAAGTCAGTTAAATGAATGCAAGATTTATTTTTTTGTATTTGCATTATAGTAATACCTAGGGGCCTCAAACAAAGATCAAGGACTCCTTGTGCTACACACTATACAAACAAATAACAGAAAGTGAGCCCCTGCATCAGAGAGTTCATAAATCAGGTTTGACAAGATGCACCAAAACAAACAAACTTCAGGTTATGCATGGAAGGAGGAAGTTATAGTACAATGCAGATGTTTCATGTAAAAAGTAGCATTTTCAGTTCTCAGCCTGCCCAAACATTGTTCACTATGTAGCTAAGGAATGCAAGGAAACTGAAGAGTGCTGCTCTGAATTGGGTGTAGTGATGTCATCAACTGTTATAGGGGAAACAAAGACCTGTGAATTGAGGATTTGGGCATGCTCTTAATCTAGTTTGATTTAAAATGTTTTTATTTCCAATATTAAAAAGACGCTATTGTCTTTATGTAAATCAGTAATTACAGTTAAGTGATTTTACACTTGCCTCCAAGTTTTCTGGACATTTTTTGTGGTTTTACAACCACATGCTCCTGTCTTTCTTTTCCCCATAGCAGTGTGAAAACTCCATATAAGCAATGGAGGAACTCACCAATCGACTGACATATGGGGAGGAGGGAAGGGGTGAAACTGACAACACAAAAAATACACAAATTGTGGTATCAAATACACAAATTAAGCAAGCTGAAAAGGAAAGCAACTAGTCTTTTTTTTTAAATGGTTGTCTAAATAATTTTAAATTTACTAATAATAATTTAACAGAGATGTGATTTTTAAGCTGGCGTCCTTTTAAAGGTGAATTGCAAAGTTTGCAGAATAAAGTAAAATGAAATATAAAAGTCCTACACATTTTATTGCAAGATTCCAGAGAGAACTTTACCTACTTATTTTATCTGTATAATCTATTATTGCTTAATTCTGGACAATGCAGAGTATCCTTAACTCCCAATCCCTCAGAGTATTCTCTAGTTTACATTTTCAAGCAGTTTTTTAAACAACTTTCCAGTGTTGGAGGTTTTTGCCTGTTTGTTGTCTTTGTCTCTGTTCAAACAACATAAAAGGGAAAAAAAACACCTTCCTGTGTACCATCATTGCATCCAGATCCTTTTAGTCATTTGGTTTGGTGGAGTATTTGTGAGCTCTCTAGCTATTCTACATAGTCTTCCTTTTCTGATCAAAGATGGGTTACTTGGTCAGAGGTCTCGGTAATAGAAGGTGATGGCAACAGTTAGCTTGTTTGGCTTTAATGAGGTCTCATAGGGTAGAAAGGCGACTCTGACTGGGGGATGTTCTTAACTTTTCCTCCTTTTATATTTTTATTTAATGCTTTGACATTCTATGACAATTATCATAATTTCTTCCCATTTTTTTCCCTCTGAAATAGTTCTGACACAGATCAGTGCATCTCAGTATCCAATTTTTTTTTTTTTTTTTTTTTTTTTTTACTATAGCAGCAACATTAGACATTGACGGCTGGAAATCTTAATTGGTCCGATAACAGAAAATGTAATGACTATTCACAGAGTCATTTATTCTTTCTGACCTTGCTGTTCAATCAAAAGTTAAATGCTCATTTTTATTTGGGAATATTAAGAATGCTGAGAGAGGGTGATGGAAAAATCACTCTTGTGAAAAAGATATTGATATTGTTAAAAGGGTCAAATAAAAAAAATGAGCCCCAGTTAGGCCTGGAGGAGCCACCTCTTAGGGACTTCATGACCATTTCAGTGGTAGCCCTGCCTTCTGACACTGCCCATAAAAGTGCTAGATGTCTTGTGGATGTCTGCTAAGATGCAACTGGATTAAAACTATCAATTAATTTAATAAAAATCATAAACATTAGAATGACCATACTCAGTCAGACCGATGGTCCATCTAGCCCAGTATCCTGTCTTGCGACAGTGACCAATGCCAAGTGCTTCAGAGGGAATGAACAGAACAAGCAATTGTGTCATCCAGTCCCTTTTGTCAGGGCTGGCTTTAGGAAGTGTGGGGCCCAATTCAAACATTGTCGGTGTGGCCCTGGCAGGGATGACTTAAAAAAAAAGAGGGGGGGAGGAAAAAGCCTTTCATTTCTTCCATGTATTATATACTTTCCATAACTATATAAATAATAAAATTATATATTATGTACATTGCATTATATATGCTGTTGATTGGTTATTAATGACTGCCGTTTCACATGTGTGGGTCCCTGCCACTCCCTGGGAGTGTGCACATGTGTGGATCCCTGCTGCTCCCTGCCCCCCTCATTAAAGCAGGTGTGCAGGGTTACTACCCTCGGAACTGCAGGGCAGCAGTGGACATGGAGCTGGTTGGAGGCAGGGCAGGGGCTGACTGGAGGCAGGGGCTGGCTGCAGGCAGGACAAGTGGTGCGGGGCTGGCTGGAGACAGGGGAGTGTGGAACGGGCTGGCTTCAGGCAGGGCCACAGGGGGTTACGGCAGGGGTTGGCAGGGCTGGAGACAGAGGAGTGCGGGACTGGCTGGCTTCAGGCAAGGGGATGCAGCAGGGGTTGGCTGAAGATAGGGCCGGGGGTGTGGGGCTGGGTGCGGGCAGGGGTGTGCAGGGGGCTGGCTGGCGTTGGGCAGGGCTGCAGGGATGTCTGGCGGGGGTTGGCTGGAGACAGGGCAGGGGGGTTGGCAGGGGCTGGCTGTGGGCATGGGGTGCACAGCTGGCTGCAGGCAGGGGAGGTGGGGCTGGTGAGCAGGACAGGGGGTGCAGCAGAGGCAGCTGGAGCCCCGGCCCTTTAAATAGCCCCCAAGCCCCCTGCTATTCCAGGGCTATGGGGACTATTTAAAGGGCCCAGACTCCCTGCTTCTACCTCGCCCCGGACCTTTTAAGTAGCCACGGGAGCCCTGGGGAATGCATGGGGGCAGCGGGGCTCCGGCACCTATTTAAAGGACCGGGATGGCAGAGGCAGCTGGAGCCCCAGCCCTTTAAATAGCCCCTGGAGCCCCCCGCTTCCCCCAGGACTCTGGGGGCTATTTAAAGGGCTCGGAGCTCCAGCCGGGAGAGCGGTGCCGCTGGGCTTGCCGTGCTCCGGACGGAGCTCCAGCTGGGAGAGCGGGGCTGTGGGGCAGCCCCGCTCCCACCGGCGCTTTGATCAGGGGAACGAGGCCACGGAAGACCCCAGAGCAGACCGCAGCCAGGGTAAGTAAAAAAAATGTAAAAGGCGCCTAAGGCGCGGGGGCCTTCTTAGGCGCAGGGCCTGATTTCCGGGAATTGGGAGAATCAGCCTAAAGCCGGCCCTACCTTTTGTCCACTACCAGCTTCTAGCAATCTAGCCCAGAGCATGGGATTGTATCCCTGACCATCTTGGCTAATAGCCATTTATGGACCCATCCTCAATGAACCTATCTAGTTCTTTTTTAACCCTGTTATAGTTTTGGCCTTCACAACATCACTTGGCAATGAGGTCCACAAGTTGACTGTGCTTTGTGTGAAGAAGTACTTCCTTTTATTTCTTTAATACCTGCTGCCTATTAATTTCATTAGGTGACTCTGGTTCTTTTGTTATGGGAAGGAGTAAATAACACTTCCTTATTCACTTTCTCCAGACCAGTCACGATTTCATAGATCTCTATCATATACCCTCTTAGTCCTCTCTTTTCTAAGCTGAAAAGTCTCCATTTTTTTAATCTCTCCTCATGCAGAAGCTGTTCCATAACCTTAATATATTTTTTTTGCCCTTCTATGTACCTTTTCCAATTATAATACATCTTTTTTTTTAGATGGAGTGATCACAACTATATGCAGCACTCAAGGCGTGGGTGTATCATGGACTTATATAGTGGCATTATGATATTTTCTGTCTTCTTATTTATCCCTTTCCTAATGGTTCCTAACATTTTGTTTGCTTTTTTTTACTGCTGCTGCACATTAAGTGAATGTTTTCAGACAATTATCCACAATGACTCCAAGATCTCTTTCTTGAGTGATGACAGCTAATTTAGACCACATCGTTTTGTATATATTCTTGGAATTATATTTTCCAGTGTGCATTACTTTGCATTTATCAACATCGAATTTCATCTGCCATTTTGTTGCCCACTCACCCAGTTTTGTGAGCTCCTTTTGCAACTCTTTACAATCAGCTTTGGACTTAATTTTTCTTGAGTAATTTTGTATCGTCTGCAAATGTTGACACCTCACCATTTACCCCTTTTCTAGATCATTAGTGAATATATTGAACAATACTGACCCCAGTCAGATCCCTGGGGGACACCACTATTTACCTTTCTCCATTTTGTCTTCTAACCAGTTGCTGATTCATAAGAGGACCTCTTCTCATACCCCATGATTGCTTAGTTTGCTTTAAAGCCTTTGGTGAGGGACTTTCTTCAAGTGCATTATATCCATTGGATCACCCTTGCCCACATGCTTTTTGATAACCTTAAAGAATTCTAATAGATAGGTGAGGCATGATTTCCCTTTACAAAAGCTGTGTTGACTCTTCCGCAACATACCATGTTAATCTATGTTTCTGATAATTCTGTTCTTTGCTATAGTTTCAGCTGTTTAGCCTGGTACTCAAGTTATGCTTACTGGCTTGTAATTGCTAGGATTGCCTGGAGCCTTATTTAAAAAAAAATGGTGTCACATTAGCTATCCTTCAGTTATCTGATATAGAAACTAATTTAAATGATAGGTTACATACTACAGTTAGTATTTCTGCAATTTCATATTTGAGTTTGTTCAGAAATCTTGGATGAATACCATCTGGTCCTGGTGACTTATTACTGTTGAATTTATTTATTTGTTCCAAAACCTCCTCTATTGACATATCAATCTGAGACAGTTCCTCAGATTAATCAGTTTATGTCCTGAAAATGAGTTACTCTTAAGAATATAAGAATGGCCATTTTGGGTCAGAGCTATCATCCATCTAGCCAAGTATCCAGTCTTCCGACAATGGCCAGAAGACCCTTACCACTATCTTAGTTAGTACGGCTACAGGCATATGAGAAGTCTTAAAATTATTTGTTTCTTTTAAACATTCCATTCAGAATCCTTGTTTGGTAGATCTGTTTCAGTGGATTGAATTCTGCAGGGAAACTACAAATTGTCTCCTAAATATAGCCTTTTTATTATTGCTATACTTACAGATTTTGCAAAGAAATTAAACAAAAACAACACAAACATGCATTGACTATTTTTTATTATATTTCCAATGTTAAATCAATCTCTAAGGATCTGGGTACTGCTGACCAGTAGCAGCATTTCATGCCTCGTTTGAATTTATTTGGGTACTACTATGTAGTTGTATTCCAGTAGTGAAGAGAATGAATGCTTGTGTGTACTGGTGTGTGTGCATTAATTTATGTAGGTGTGTGTACAGTAGTGCAGGCTTTCCCCTCATCCATTACTCTTTCTCTGGGTGAAAGATCCTATCTTCCAGCCCATCAATATTCACATCATAGCTTCTCTTGATCAAACACTGTCCTCTGTGTCAATGGGACTGGTTTTATTAGTGGAAGGTACAGGCTTTGTTTTGTGTCAGAAGTTTCACAACTGTCCGTGTTTGCTCGTTTGCCAAAGGAAAGTCAGAGAGGGAGTGGGAGGAAAAAATTCAGTGAGTCACCCATTAGATATTAATATGGAATATGTAAGTGTTGCTATTTGGTGCTAAGGATGGGAGTTGCTCTATTTGGAATCTAAGCTGAGATACAAAATGAAAATATATTGGACTTGTTGGAGGGCAGACCCTTGGAAAAAGCATCCCATGCTCTTCAGTACTGTTGACAAGCTTGGCAACATAGCTTTTATTAATTCAGCCAGTGCAAAGCACTTCCCTTTTAACTCACCTAATTGAGCTATTGCCTACAGCCTCCTGAGTGAGCCTTGGCTACAGAAACCTGGAGGACAATCACGTGTTGATTTGGGTTAGAAGGGGCTCTGCTAAGTAGTAATGTCTGATTTAGTTTTGACAGATGTATTGTTATTCTGAGTTGTAACAATTTCTTCACCTGCAGGAAGGGTTTGATACACCTCTGGAGAACTTTTGTTGGAATTGGTGTATTATTGATTATTTGTCAATCTGTTTTTCATACAGGCTTATGGTGCTATAAAAAGTCAAGACATTGCTTTCTTATACACCAGGCCTCATCTCGCAAGCAAAATAGGCAAAAGTCTGAACAATTCTTGTATAGAAGATCTCCAGGTTGTTAGAAGACATGGTAATAGTGATGTCGTAGGTAACATTTTTCCTTTTGAGTCCATATGAACTATTTCACCTGCGTATTGATAGAATGTGATATTCAGCTGGAAATGAAGTTAGAGAAGGTCTTGACAACTTTTGGTCATTACAGATGCACTGGTGCTTTTTGTAAAAAGTCAAGGTATTATTCTTAGTGTACTGGCCAGATTTGAACTGGCTAATTACATTCCGCTGCTCTAAATTGCCCTGCTCTTTCCACTGTATATAGTGAGCCTGATTCTCTGTTGCCCTGCACTTTGTGTAATCATTTACACAGTGCAAAGTGAGTGTGGAAATGCTACCAGATCAGAACAGTAGTGTTTTAACATTGCATTGGTGTAAGTGACTGTGTTAGGTGCAGGGTAATGAAGAATCAGGCCCACATTTTCTATCCTAAGTGCTCTCTGATGTGCAGTGTTAAACAGTTTCCATGTTCTACCCCAGAGGCGGCTGAAACAATTCCTAAAAATCTAATGAACTGAAGTGTGCTACCCATGTGCAGATGCTCCAGTGGAGGAAAGATGGCTTCTTTCCCCCACATATAGCATACCCATACAGGAGGCAGTCAATATACTGTCTTATAGCATCCCTAAGTTACAAAGCACCTCCGAAGGAGTAAATAGTGCATGCTACAGCCTCCTAAGGAGTGACACACGAATATGCTCCTCCTATGTGCTGAGCAGCTATTGGAGACATTGTTCCTCTCTGAGCTACAATGAATACCATAATTATCCCAAAAGATGGTGTAGTTTCATCTCCAGTATGGGCCTTTGCCTAATAGGATGATTAGGACTTAAAGGTTTATTAGAGAGCAATAGTTTGTCCCCAGTGTTCCTTAACATATTCTCCCTGCAGTCGAAATATCTCTGACTCCTTTCGTTCATTCTCTACGTTCTGTCTTATGCACCTCTGGCTGTGAAAGAGAATTTGGCTCGTGGTTTGAAACACACTTTGGAATCCTCCGGGAATCAAAGAGCTATATAATTGTGAGATGTCATTATTATTACAGTATGTCAACTCATTTTCCTGTGCAGATGAGTTTCTTTCTTTTACACTTGCTCCTAAAAGGGCTGAACAAAATCTATTTGCCGAAATCCAGGGGAGTAGCTAATTCCCTAGGGAAGCAGAAAAAAGAACCTTTCACTGACTCTTCTTTCTGAAATGCATCACTGATGTGCAGGGTGGGAACAAGTAGTAAACTTAATTAATAATGGATTTTTGGACCTCTCAGCTTCCAAAATGGAATGTTTCTCCCATTTTATAGAGTTTTATTTTATTAGCCACAAAAAGAGAAATAATGGTTCATTTAACTATGTCAAAGACAATCTAAACTCTATGCTATTTACTTTCCTTTGTATAAATTTTCATGCATTTTTAATTCCACCCCACTGGTTGGTAAACCAACCAGTGAAGTTATTGCTGCCCTGTAATGTATTTCAGTCATTTCTAATAAACCTGGACTTTAAGATGATTTATTATTATCTCTGTAAGCTATGAAAATGTATTCACTGCCTGCACTGGAGTAGGAGCTGCAGCCCTTTCATTACTTAGGGCAGATTTTAGTGAAACTGAACCAAACAAAAGTGACCAAGTGTAATACAATCAGTTTTTAACTTTGCAACTTTCTTCGATGGAGGAACACAATTCTATCTGACTCAGTCACACTATAAAATAATGTAATCCTAAAATATAGGTTTTGTGAGGTAACAGATTAAAAGGCAATGGGGTTATATAATCTAATATGAATATATTTTTTCATATTTTTTTAATTTCAAAGATTTTTTTTTCTATTTGAACTTTGTCCCTCTAGCAGTTTGTAGTCTCTTTCTCCTTGACTTAGTATTTTTTCTGGTAGTGCTCAAATTTCCTTTATGACTAAAATCAGAGAAGGATTAATAATTGGAAAAGTGTAGAAAGTAAAAATAATCAAGTAAAATTACAAAGTTCCACACTAAAATGTTTTATCATGAGATGCATAATTTTTCAATAGAAATAATCTTCCCTGATTGGCACTTGTACCATAATCATAGTTCACTCAGTTCTTAATTCCCTGAAACCATATTAGAATTATTTATTACTATTGTTGTTTGTTTTTGTGTTTACTACAGTAATGCCTAGGAACCATTGGAGAATGAGTCCCCATTGTGCTAGTCACTACACAAATGGAGAATAGTAGCTACTCCAGTCCTTGCTGTTGCAGTTCACAGCTTCCTAAGAGTTTCCTCTGTTTCTTTTACAACGTGCTTGCATCTAGAATCTTCCAGTTCCTGAAATCAGCAGCTTCTTACATCTCCAAACAATGCATGTATTATAAACTCTGTATGCAAATAATTGGCAACACAGCTGATGATTTTGACTGGCATCTCGGCAATTTTCTTTCAAGAAATCTTTCTCAATTCATCCTGAGTTTCCCTCACTTTCAGATTGCTCAGGTACATTGACAAGGTAACGTGGACAAGCTTATGCAGCCATTGTTCCTGCTGTCAGTCTTTTCTTATAAAATATACTTAGTGCTGGTAGAAAGTGAAAGGTTTATCTTAAAAGAACTGCCTTTGACCATAATTTCTAGAGTTGAGCTATTCAAGTAGCTAAGTGATTTCTTATGAAATTTCCCTTAAACCATTGTTATAATTCTTTCTCTCTGTATATGCAAAATACATACATTTATATTAAGCAGCTGCTCTTTCTGACCTGTTTACCGGAATCTGCCTAATTCAAAGCTTTCATAATTCAAATTTATATTACAATTCAGTGGAGCAGCTACTTTTAAGAGGGATTTCCCTCTATCTTCTTCTCCCCAAGCTGAGTTAAGGTACACCAAGGGACCATCTTATGAACAGCTAGCCCAGGCTAACATGGGTGGGTGTGTGCAAAGACTTCATTTCTAGGATACCTCTGCACTCCCATATTAAGCCCGAGTGTATGCTCTTTTTGCTGGAAGATATGGTCATCATATGGGGAGTTGAAGACAGTGACAACTGATTCTTTTTCTTTTCTTGTTGTGGAACAAATAACCTCACCTCTCTGTGACTCAATTTACGTATTTTTTTTTAAAGGTAGATAATGACAGTGTCAGAGAGGTGTTGTGAGGATTATTTTATATTAATTGCACTAACAATATTTTGGATGCTGTTCAAATAAATTGAAACACATCCCCTGCTCTGAGTAGCTCACAACCTAAAAAAGATTAATTAGTTAATGTTTAGAAAGCATGTTGGAGTGCTAACTATTATGATTCATTCAAATGACTACCAAATACCATTTCATGATATTCCGCAATTGCTACTCCGTATTTTACAGACACAAGCCAGATCACTGGTGGAAGGAACCTGGCACACATTTTATTGATACATGTCAGCTACAGTCAGCTGGCTTTTCATAACACTAATAAAAAGTAAATGACTGGCTATTTATTTTCTATTGCAGACCACAAATCTCATGAATGGATATTGACTATTTTGATTCTAATCTTTACTGTACTGCTTATACAATTAAGATCTCCTTGTTCATGACCTGAGGTGCTATTTCCACTATCAGATTGCAGTTGGGATGGAAAATCGGCATTTCTGCTTCCCAGATTCATGTCAAGTATACTTCCTCTGATTTGTGACATACATTTCCATTTGCTGAATTTGTTCAGGATGAGACCTGAAAATCTAAGAGATGGTGGGGGCAGATAATAAAAAGTATGTAATAGGTGGATTAGAGCAGCAAGAATGATTAGGGACCGCAGAGAATGATTTATGAGCAAATATTAAAAGAGCTAAATATATACTGTATAGCTTAGCTTAATGATGGATTGAGTCTGGGAAAAGGGATCTAAGGGAGAGACCTTATCATCATCTGCACATCACCAAGGGCTGAAATGTGCCAGTTAATTGTGCTGGGAATAAGCCACAGTGCATGGGTGAGAGGAATACACTCATAGCTCCATTCCTTGGAAAATCCTAGAGTGTTGTAACCTGCTCTCCCTGGCATGTTGGATAAGCTTCACGGGCTGGTGTGGAATGGAGTTAGGGGCATGATCCCACATCCTTGCCTCCTTTGGGATAATTTGTGTCTCAAGAGCCAAAGAGAGAGAGAGAGCACTTCCTGCCCTCCCCTGAATGCAAGGGCTCTGATTGTCTCTGGTTCTTGTATAGGGTACGGAAATAGGGAGCAATGAGAGGTATTTTGTGCTCACCCTCTGCCCACACCACCATGACTAAAAGCACATGCACACCCATGCAAGGCATTGGAACAATCAGGCCCAAAGTGCCAGGCAAACATCTTAGCGGAGCGATCTACCAGTTTCTGAAATAGCTTCCCTATTGGTTGGAACATTAAGCACTAGAAAATAAATGGCAAGGAGTAATCTGATAATGACTCAGAGATGGGCTGAATTATTTAATTGATCCTTTCTAACATTAGAAGTGGATCCTGGAATCTGAGCCCCATAGAATATAGGGGAATTTAGGGCCCAAATCTGGATACAGACTGTGCGTGTAGAGCACATATTTACATTATACTGGAACCTGAGATATAGACACCCTGAAATTTAATCTGAATTTCTGAGCTCCAGCCCTTTCCCACCTCTGACATCTGTAATCCCGTGAGCAATTGCCACTGCTATTGCACCATTCCTCTGAGCATCTCAAAGAAGGTGACAAACCTGAATGAATTAAGCCTCACAACACTTGTGAATAAAATATCTCCAACTTGCAGAGAGTTGAAATATGGCATAAGTGATGTACCTCAGCCCTGCAGATCAATTCAGTGGTAAACATGAGATTAAAATCCACAATTGCCAACTGTCATCTCCATACTCTGACCACAGGTAAATACAGCTACTGAGCTTCCCTATTTAGCAGATCTTCCACAGTATTTCTAAAGGTCATTGCAAGTCCATTGCTTCTTTAGTTCTGTTGGCAGTATTGTGCATTGTTTCTACTGCTGGATATTGGCTCATCTAACTGAATGCAGATTAGAAATTTATCCTGATTTGCAAACATCCATGTTGAACCACAAATTTAACCTTAGACATTGGCTGCAGGAAGTTCATTGCAGCGTTTCCTTAAGACTTGACTTCTAATTCTGCATGTTGTGAGCTGCAGGTTTATGTTGTTTATGGTTTTCATTGTTAATGGCTTTCATCTCTGAAAATCTTAGGCATAATTGCTTCAAACATTAATTGACACCTCCTCCCCCCGCTTTAGAACTCCTGTTGAGCTTCAGCTGTAAACTTAGTTTTTGCAATGACATTTATATTTTGTTTGGGTAATAGCCTGGTCTCTTACATTAATGAATTCTTTATACTGATTGTGTTTGCTTGCTGGATTTGTTTAAATAGCTTGTCCATATTTCAAGGTTAAATACCAAAAGTATTGCTGACTATTAATTCTTTCTTTGAATGATGTGCATAGTTTGATCTGGTACTAGCAATTAAATTAATTTCTACCACTAGTTTAGCCCAGACTTTTTTTAATTCCCCCTTTTTGTTATGAATATATGGCACTTATGCTCATTTTGATAGGAATGAAGAAAACTCATAAAAATGAACATCGAGTCCTCATTAAATTGATAAGTTGTAGAGGCCTCCTTTGATCCAGTATATTGAAATATTACATTCCTGAAGAATGAATTTAGCTATAAGAAATTCAGAAATGAATGCAGTGCACCCAAATCAATCAAAAGAACTTAAATATCTCAAGGGCAACTGGAAATGAAAATGGATAGTTTTTTTCCAAATGATGATAAACAGGAACATCAATATGACAAGCTTGGGGTTTGCCTCCACTAAAAGCCTAGGTCATATCTCAGGTATCATATGTCTTTAGAAATCACTCTAGTTTCCTGATTCTTCTAATCTAGATACTTGGAATCATGTAAGATTCCTTCCAGCTTGTTCCTCTTTATGAGTTTGTTTTTTTAGCCTTGACTGAAATTCACACTGGACCCAGGTATTCATAGCATCAGACAAGCCTAACTGATGATGTGTATCTCTGTCTCTAGAGTGGATGTTTCTGTTTTGAAAGTATCTGTATCAAAGGTATACACAAATCATTAGGACATATAAAAACTCATGTGGCAGGTGGGATAAATGATCTATTGCAAAATGAGCAATGAGGGAATAAATTCATCCCACGCCTATCATCTTCAGTGTATCTCTTGTTATACATATACATACTTTGCCTGGAGTGAGAGAAACAACTAATATTGATCCTTTTCATCTATCTAGGGATATGAGTCCAACATTCGTCAATTACAATATTTCATGTCCCGTGTTGCCAGCATTGGCACAACATTTGGATTAACTAAAGCGGCAAAGGTGCCTCCTCAGTAATGTATGGTTCTCATCCATACTCAGTAAACAATATGAATTTATTAAGTCCTCTAAACTACTCTCTGGGCAAAGAGATTATCTTGCTTTTGTTTTGTTTTTAAAGGATTTGCTTTTCCAAGTCTGTTGTGAATTCTCTTTGGTTTGAAAGTCCCATACAAGGATAGAAATAAATTCTTTCTGTTATCTGATGCATCAAATGTGTGGCTATCTAGCACTAGAATTGAAATTCCTTTTCACCTAGGCTAATTTGTCTCATTTGAGACTACTGAAAGCCCCTTAAAGCTCTCCAATTTGGAGAATGTGCCAAGATCTGATTGTGTCATAGTCTATTGCCTTACAATATCTTAAATCATTGCAGATATACAGCTTGATTGTCCAGATGTCAGAAGTCCTTGGATGTTAATGGTGAAATACACACACCTATGTGTAGCTCCACCAAATGCAAGTATATAATGTTTAAGTAAAGATGCCTGGCTGGATATCTAGACATACAAGTGCCTTAGTTTTGAAACTGGTCACAAAATTAAAAAGGGATGGGAGGGGAAGGAAAGGAAAAATAAAATATTTTCCTTTTGTATTTTTTCTAGTCTTGAAATTTTGCTGAAATAGCAACATTTGAAAAAATTCAGCCAGCTATACTGATTTGTGTCTGTGCAATGTAGATAGCTATAGGTAACAATATTTCAAAATATTCCTGATGATGTAATAGGTCTTTTCCCATCCCTTCTCTCTCTGACTGTATGAACTGTTCATTCATTCTAGGTGCATAACTGCATGGATGATTTTGCTGGAAACCCTGGGCTTCTGCTCCATTTACTAGATTCTCTGTTCACTAGAACTAGCATTTGCACTAGTGATTGTGATCCAACAAACCCCATGCTTAAATTTAAGGACATGAATAGTCCCATTGAAGTCAATGAGATTACTCATCTTCTTAAGTGCTTTGCCAGGTTGGGACCAGTATTATGATAAAATAGAATTAAAATTGGTGTAAATCCCATGACTGTTAATCCCAGAACTAAACATTGATGTTAGTTACATTTTGCATAACTGTCATTCAAAACTTTGCATGTTTCATTCAAATGATTTTAGATAAAATTTGGTTTTTAGGCATTTTTTTCCAGTTTTGATTGTTGTATATTTGCACCCCATAAGCTTACTTGCAGTCTGGGGTTCAGACAAATGCAAACATTAAAATGAAAATTCGGTTACAATGACTAAGCTTCATCTGGTTATAAAAGAACCATAAATTGGACCTACCTTTGCATGAAACCAGGCCCAGTTTTACTCAGAAGCAGGGGCGGCTCCAGGCCCCAGCATGCCAAGTGCGTGCTTGGGGTGGCATGCCACGGGGACACTTTGCCGGTCGCCAAAGCCGCGGGACCAGCACTGTGTCCCGATCATTGCCCCTTTCTATCATGCATCATGAAATCTGTCCATAGGTCTCATAATTCCTATTGCTGGAGCACAACTGGGACTGCAGAGCCTCCTCTCCTCAAATGCTGATGCGGCCCAGCAGCTCAGCATTGCTCCAAGTGGGGGATTGAAGGCGTGGCCACTTGGAAAGATGCACTGAGACCACCACACACGTCACCGAGCAAACAGGAAAGGGACTTTCAAAATTCCAAAGGAATTTATGGGGTGAGGATAATGGTTGGTCACCTGAGGGCAGGGCAGTAGAGTTCAAAACGATGACCAGAGAGGCAAAAACAGGCATGGTGGGACACCTCCGGAAGGCCAATTGCAGTGCTGAGGTCAACCAGGGTGTCTACACTGGCACCGCGGCGCTGTAGCCCCGGCACAGAAAACTGTATACCTCTCATCAGGGTGTTTTTTTTTACAGCAGTGCAACTGTGCAGTTTCTGCATGCTACATGACTTGTCAGTGTGTACACCTCAGGAGTTATACCGCAGAAAGCTGCTTTACTGCATAGAAACTTGCCAGTTTAAGGCCTGAGAATGACAATAAAGTTGATGAATGGCCTTCACCGTGCTGTCTTTGGACCTGGTTTTGCCAAGTCTGAGACATTCCAGGAGGCAAACACTCTCACTGCTTCATATAGCAGGCCCATTTAAGCAACGTGCTAAGTGATTTAATTCAGTTCAAACTGAGGTAGGGAAAAAATACAAAACACTGTGAAGCAGACTTTGCCAAGTAATAGAGCATGCCAATATCCTTTTGTTGGAAGGATAACATTTCATATAAATAATTGGAGCTACTGATTGCTCTGCATTTAGTGAGCCTGCTATTCAATTTATTAGGGTTGGAAGCATAACAGCGAATGATAATAAATCCCTGGAGGAGAGGAAGGTGTAGGCAACTCTGGGAATATTTAAATTCTCTTTTGGCTCACAATCCACACTTTCTAACATGCTCAATTCTGCTTAATGACAATGTTCATTTCTCCCCAACTTTAATGGTGCTGCATTTCCAACAAGGTCGATCAATGTCTCTACTCACTCAGATGTGTTTGCAGGAAACAAAGTGTTCTTTTTAAGGTATTTTGTGGTAGATGGGTCTGGGGAGAGGGAGATTGAACCACAGTTGCCAGGGTTGAGAAATACATTTTATTTTTCAAATCACATCTCTTTGTCTGGCAAGGCTCAGCCAATGATGACAGCAAGATCTATTAGGATGTGAAATAGTTTCATGAAAGAAGTGGTAGAATCTATCACTTAGTCTCCAGAATTGAAGTCAGTAGGTAGGAGCGTGGGATTCTTCCAGGAGAAAAAATAGGATGTTGTAGCAAGTAGTGTGGGTGATTTAGTAGATGACATTTTTCTTTCTAAGTCATAATGGAACCAGAGCCTTGGCCCTAGGAAAGGTGTGATGCATCTTCATGTGCCACCTTTCACACAAAGTAAATCTGAACCTAATGTATTGACCAAATTCCAACTCCAATAATTATGTTCTGTTCATTTAGAATCCCCTTGCTGTTTCAACTGAATTACTCCTCTTCACCTCTTTTTTCCTTAACTGTTGCAATGTTACTAGTGTTGTCATTCTAGCTGCTGTATCCCACAGGCTCAATTTCAATGCAAGGTGAAGTGGTCTCTGCACATTCCATGTCAGTGTTCTTCAGCTAGGTGGGAGTGTCTTTATTATAGGCACTGAGTGTTATTCAATGCAGTGCACTCTTCACGGAAGGTAAAATATTAAAGTTTCAGGATTGGGTATATATTTATAATTTTGTAAAGGACCTTGATATTTGCAAAACTGCCCTCTATACCAAAAAATAACTAACACTTACCCCAGCCCTTGATCTGGTGGACAATACCCCAACACCCAGAAGCATTCAGATTATGAAAGGGTCACCCACAGTCTTGTCTCATGTCATCCTCTTATCCTGTCTTGTTACTAGAGGGATATATTGGGAATCAGTGAATTAATCCCATCAAGGTAGAATACTGTCAGGTTGGCTAGAATGGGCTGCCCATCTTCCTTCAGATTTTATGAGCTAAATATTTTTGATAGTTTCATTTCTATTTCATTACCGTGCAAACAAAATGAATTGACAGAGAAAGCAATCAGCACATGATGCATCCTCCAGAACCTTTAATGTAAAATGTTGACTGCTTCTGCAAACACTGCCAATTATCAGAGGAACTCAAAATGGAAGCAACAGCCTTTTGCAAAATAAGCAGCAGGGCATTATGGACCACATTCCACATACCTATTACTGTGTGGAGAGTGCGCATAATATGTTGGAATATTTTATAAATCAATCATTCTGGACAAGAATCACATTCATACCACATAATAGCAATAATACATGCTGGTGGACATACTCTATGGGAGATTGGAATATTTACACTAAATTTTAATGAAATGCATGTTTATTTTTGTCAGGCTGTCCCCTCACTCTGTTCCTTTCAGTCCTTGTCCCATTCTGTTTTGCAAATCTGGTAGTTTTCCTACTAGTTTGTCTTACTGATGGGACTGGAGTAAAAGTATGAAAGAGCCCAGAGCTGAATGAGAAAAAACAACAACACTGGACTCATAGACTCATAGACTCTAGGACTGGAAGGGACCTCGAGAGGTCATCGAGTCCAGTCCCCTGCCCTCATGGCAGGACCAAATACTGTCTAGACCATCACTAATAGACATTTATCTAACATACTCTTAAATATCTCCAGGGATGGGGATTCCACAACTTCCCTAGGCAATCTATTCCAGTGTTTAACTACCCTGACAGTTAGGAACTTTTTCCTAATGTCCAACCTAAATCTCCCTTGCTGCAGTTTAAGCCCATTGCTTCTTCTTCTATCATTGGAGGCTAAAGTGAACAAGTTTTCTCCCTCCTCCTGATGACACCCTTTTAGATACCTGAAAACTGCTATCATGTCCCCTCTCAGTCTTCTCTTTTCCAAACTAAACAAACCCAATTCCTTCAGCCTTCCTTCATAGGTCATGTTCTCAAGACCTTTAATCATTCTTGTTGCTCTTCTCTGGACCCTCTCCAATTTCTCCACATCCTTCTTGAAATGCGGTGCCCAGAACTGAACACAATACTCCAGTTGAGGCCTAACCAGCGCAGAGTAAAGCGGAAGAATGACTTCTCGTGTCTTATTTACAACATACCTGTTAATGCATCCCAGAATCATGTTTGCTTTTTTTGCAACAGTATCACACTGTTGACTCATATTAAGCTTGTGGTCTACTATGACCCCTAGATCTCTTTCTGCCATACTCCTTCCTAGACAGTCTCTTCCCATTCTGTATGTGTGAAACTGATTGTTCCTTCCTAAGTGGAGCACTTTGCATTTATCTTTATTGAACTTCATCCTGTTTACCTCAGATCATTTCTCCAATTTGTCCAGATCATTTTGAATTTTGACCCTGTTCTCCAAAGCAGTTGCAATTCCTCCCAGTTTGGTATCATCCGCAAACTTAATAAGCGTACTTTCTATGCCAACATCTAAACCGTTGATGAAGATATTGAACAGAACCGGTCCCAAAACAGACCCCTGCGGAACCCCACTTGTTATACCTTTCCAGCAGGATTGGGAGCCATTAACAACTACTCTCTGAGTACGGTTATCCAGCCAGTTATGCACCCACCTTATAGTAGCCCCATCTAAATTGTACTTTCCTAGTTTATCTATAAGAATATCATGCGAGACTGTATCAAATGCCTTACTAAAGTCTAGGTATATCACATCCACCGCTTCTCCCTTATCCACAAGACTCGTTATCCTATCAAAGAACGCTATCAGATTAGTTTGACACGATTTGTTCTTTACAAATCCATGCTGGCTATTCCCTATCACCTTACCACCTTCCAAGTGTTTGCAGATGATTTCTTTGATTACCTGCTCCATTATCTTCCCTGGCACAGAAGTTAAACTAACTGGTCTGTAGTTTCCTGGGTTGTTTTTATTTCCCTTTTTATAGATGGGCACTATATTTGCCCCCTTCCAGTCTTCTGGAATCTCCCCCATCTCCCATGATTTCCCAAAGATAATAGCTAGAGGCTCAGATACCTCTTCTATTAACTCCTTGAGTATTCTAGGATGCATTTCATCAGGCCCTGGTGACTTGCAGGCATCTAACTTTTCTAAGTGATTTTTTACTTGCTCTTTTTTTATTTTATCTTCTAAACCTACCCTCTTCCCGTAAGCATTCACTATACTAGACATTCCTTCAGACTTCTCAGTGAAGACTGAAACAAAGAAGTCATTAAGCATCTCTGCCATTTCCAATCTCCCGTTACTGTTTCCCCCTCCTCACTGAGCAGTGGGCCTACCCTGTCCTTAGTCTTCCTCTTGCTTCTAATGTATTGATAAAAAGTCTTCTTGTTTCCCTTTATTCCCATAGCTAGTTTGAGTTCATTTTGTGCCTTTGCTTTTCTAATCTTGCCTCTGCATTCCTGTGTTATTTGCCTATATTCATCCTTTGTGATCTGACCTAGTTTCCATTTTTTATATGACGCCTTTTTATTTTGTAGGTCACGCAAGATCTCAAGGGTAAGCCAAGGTGGTCTTTTGCCACATTTTCTATCTTTCCTAACCATCGGAATAACTTGCTTTTGGGCCCTTAATTGTGTCCCTTTGAAAAACTGCCAACTGTCCTCAGTTGTTTTTCCCCTCAGTCTTAATTCCCATGGGACCTTACCTATCAGCTCTCTGAGCTTACCAAAATCCGCCTTCCTGAAATCCATTGTCTCTATTCTGCTGTACTCCCTTCTACCCTTCCTTAGAATTGCAAATTCTATGATTTCATGATCGCTTTCACCCAAGCTTCCTTCTACTTTCAAATTCTCAACAAGTTCCTCCCTATTTGTTAAAGTCAAGTCTAGAACAGCTTCCCCCCTAGCAGCTTTTTCAACTTTCTGAAATAAAAAGTTGTCTGCAATGCAGTCCAGGAACTTATTGGATAGTCTGTGCCCTGCGGTGTTATTTTCCCAACATATATCTAGATAGTTGAAGTCCCCCATCACCACCAAATCTTGGGCTTTGGATGATTTTGTTAGTTGTTTGAAAAAAGCCTCATCCACCTCTTCCACCTGATTAGGTGGCCTGTAGTAGACTCCCAGCACGACATCACCTGTGTTTTTTACCCCTTTTAGCCTAACCCAGAGACTCTCCACACTTCCGTCTCCTATGTCCATCTCCACCTCAGTCCAAGTGTGTACATTTTTAATATATAAGGCAACACCTCCTCCCTTTTTCCCCTGTCTATCCTTCCTGAGCAAACTATACCCATCCACACCAACATTCCAGTCGTGTGTATTATCCCACCAAGTTTCAGTAATGCCAATAATGTCATAGTTGTATTTATTTATTAGCACTTCCAGTTCTTCCTGCTTATTACCCATACTTCTTGCATTTGTATATAGGCATCTAAGATACTGGTTTGATCTTGCCTCCCAGCTTTGCCCTGACCCTCCTTCCTCTCTGCCATTATAGCCCGTGCTCCCTCCTGTTTCCAACCCATCTCCCAGGTCTTGTTCCCCACTTACCTGTGGGCTTTGCTCCCCTGTCCCCGTCGAACCTAGTTTAAAGCCCTCCTTACTAGGTTAGCCAGTGTGTGCGCAAATAAGGCCTTTCCCCTCTTCGAAAGGCGAACGCCATCTATTCCTAGCAGTCCTTCCTCGAATAGCATCCCATGGTCGAGGAAGCCAAAGCCCTGTAGCGACTGTATTAATAAAGATTCAATTAACTGATTTCAACTGAAAATGCATAAGCATGAGACAGTCCCCTTCATTGTAATGAGGGACAGATTTCATTTGTCCTAAAAAGTTCTTCCCATCAAGAGTCCCCAGCAAGATATCCCATTATAAGGAGACTCAGAACTAGCTCTCAGTGGTTGATCATACCCAAGAGCATGACACATGCAACTTCAGAAAGCTGCTTTTACTAATTGCATTATTTTTTTTTTAAAAATGTGTTCTAGTTCAAACAGGACTTAATTCAGGGAAGACCTATGGCCTGTGTTAAACAGGTCAGACTAAATGATCACAGAAGTTCCTCCTGGCCTCAGAATTTATGAAATTAACCATTTCATGTGTGAGTGTTTTATGCATTAAGGTCAGAATCAACAGTTTCCAACTGAATGAGCTGCAAGTCCTGACCTAGTTACTTTCTACACTGTGGGTAAACAACTAGCCGAAGAGGGAAAGATCTTCAGTTTTGATAGTAAATTCTTAATCTCTGTTTTTCTAATTTGACATGCAGAAATTGCATATGATACCCTACGATGCACCAGCTTTTTTTTGAAAAAATGACTCTTGTGTAAGTCAGGCCTGCACAACATATGGCCCACGTGGGCTCACTCTGCGACCCACGGGGGTGAGTAGGCAACTGGCATGGTGGGACAAGCCAATGGCTGGGTGATGGGTGGGTGGGGTGGTGAAGAGGCCAGTGACAGGCTGGGAAGTGAGAGTGAGCCAGCGGCAGGGAGTAGGGGCAGCAGCAGAAGATAAGAGGCCAGCGGTGGGCAGGCAGGTGAGTTGGCGGCAGGGGGAGCAGGGAGCCTGTGGCAGACAGGCAGGTGAGCTGGTGGTGGCAGGGGGGGCTGAGGAGGGGAGCGGGTGGCAGGGGATGAGGAGGCAAGCTGGGAGGGAGTGGAAGGATGACAAGCCAAGTGGGCGAGCAGTGGGGGGCAGGGGAGCCGGTTGCGGGGGAGAGGGGCTGAGGAGGCAAGCGGATGGTGGGGGGTGAGCTGAGAGGGTGAGGGGATGACGAGCCAAGTGGGCGGGCAGTGGCGGGAGGCTTTTGTACTTGCGGAGAGAGTGTGAGGAGGCAAGTGGCAAGTCAGTAGCTGACCTGTTCTACTGATCTTGTCTCTCATAAAAATTGGTCCTTTTTGCTGCTTTTCTCTAGGCTGGGGATTGTCCGAATGCTGCAAAGAGGGTGTTCCCAAGGGAAGGTGCTTGCTTCTAACCCCTGAGGCCATCAGTATGTCTGCTCCTCAGTCAGCCCACTTGACAAGTTTGATTGTCCTAGGTCTGGCTCCCATCCCCTCTCCAAGGGTTGCAGCTGTCTGGAGGTCCTGCCTTCCATGCCTTCCTCAGTCACACCGCATTCACTCAACAGGGCAACTGATCACAAATTGGGGGGAAGAACTTATTCTACTTCTAGCAAAAAGACATTTTTCTTTTACCTTAATTATACTATCTTATGGGCCTGCTATAACATATTACCAAGGTTCAATTCCGTTGTGTCGGTAGGGCGGGGAAGCGCAGCACTGGGGAAGGAAGGTTTGTTTCCGTGGAGTGGGCGGTGCTGGGGGGAAGGGTTTGGGGGGGCTGGGCGGCTGTGGGGGGAGGTGTTTTGGGGGGTTGGGTGGGGTTTGGCCTCAGCTGTTTTCTTTGGAGTAATATGGCCCTCGCTTAGGCCTAGTCTAAGTGTTTAATGGGGGATGCTGATGCATCTATCTAGGTACTTATATGGCCCCCATCATTATAGTATCTGAGCATCTCCTAAGTATTTGGAAATACCTGGATGATGAAAGAGTGATCGCTAGCAGCCTGCATGAATTTACTAAGAGAAAATCCTGCCAAACCAAATTAATTTCCTTCTTTGACAAGGTAACTGGTTTGGTGGATAGGGGCAAAGTGTTGGATATAATATACTTGGACTTCAGCAAAGCTTTTGACACAGTCCCACGTGACATTTTCATAAGTAAATTCATGGGCGGAGTGTGACCCTTGCATTTGGAGAGGCTGGGCATAAGCACCTGAAACTCCCTAGAAGCGGGGGGGAGGGCCACCAGCATCCAGATCACGACCCCACTCCATGAGGCCTGCCCCCACTCAGCCTTCTCCCCCAGAGACCCTGCCAACACTCCACTACACTAAACCCTAGGCCCCACTCCTGCTCGGCCCCTACCCCCACCTTCATCTCTCTGCCCCCTCTCCTGACGTCTCTCGCCTGCTGCCTATGCCTCTTCTCTTCCTCCCCCGAGGGAACCCCCACCAGCTGCTTGCACCTTTTCACACCCTCCTCTGAGCACACATTCCCGCGCTGCCAATGAGTAAACGGGAGAAATGCGGGCTCATTAGAACTACCATTTAGTGCATACATAATTGGTTAAACAACTGCAAACAAAGAGTAACTATTAATGAAATGATGTAAGATTGGAAGGAGGTCTCAAGTGGGGTTTGACAGGGATCTGTTCTGGGTCTGGTGTTATTAAATATCTTTATTAATGATTTGGATGTAGGAATAAAGAGAATTGGCAGGTGACACAAATATCTGGGGCGGGAGTTGCAAATACTTTGGATCATAGAGCTAAAATTCAAAGGGATCTTGATAACTTGAACTGGGCTATAGACAACAAAATGAAATTCAGCAAAGACAAATATAAGGCACTATACTTAGGGAAGAAAAACCAAATGCATAAATACAGAATGGGGTATAATTGGCTTGTCAGCAGCGCTGCTAAAAATGATCTGTGAGTTGCAGTGGATCACAACCTCAACATGAGTCAGCAATGTGATTCTGTTGCAAAAAAAAGCAAATGCTACTTTTGGGTTGCATTAACAGAAGCATAGCATGCAAGTTATGGGAGGTGATAGGTAAGGCTGCGAGTCTGTCACGGAAGTTGTGGAAGTCATGGATTCCATGACTCTCTGTGACTTCCACAGCTGCAAAAGTCAGGGCAGCTGACCCCGGGGCGGTCCCAGGGGCAGCCTGAGCAGCAGCCAGCGGGCAGTCCCAGAGGCCTCGGAGCAGCGGGCAGCCAGAGGCGGTTAGCCCCTACCGCTGGAGCTGGGGCACCCCAGAGCATCAGCGCCCCGCGGTGTCCTAGGAGCAGATAAGATTTAGTCAGGGGGGTTTATAGTAAATGTCATGGACTGGTCATAGCTGTGATTTTTGCTTATTTTACTTTTACTAAAAATACCTATGACCAGATTGTAGTCTTAATGATAGTACCACTCTATTCTCTGCTGGTTATGCTTCAGACAGGGTACTGTATCCAGTTTTGGGCACCAATGCATATAAAGGATTTAGAGAAAATGGAAAGGATCCAGAGACAAGCAACAAAGATGATCAAAGGGATGGAATGCAAGCTACATGAGCAAAGGCTAAAGGAACTCAGTATGTTTAGTTTGGAAAAGAGGAGATTAAGAGGATATGTAATTATTATTTTCAAATAATTGAAAGCCTTCCATAAAAAAAGATGGAGAAAAAAGTTTTTCTCTTGCCATGGAGGGCAGGACATGAGACAACGGGTTCAAACTTCAGCATTGCAGATTTAGATTAACTCTCAGGAAAAAATTCCTAACTGTAAGAACAGTGAGACAATGGAATAAACTACCTAGGAATGTCATGGGAGCTCCTTCGCTGGAGGTTTTCAAAAATAAGCTGGACAGCCATCTGTCTTGGTTGGTTTAGACACAATAAATCCTAGATGACCCTTGTGGTCCCTCCTAACCCCAGGTACTGTTAGTCCTGTTTTACAGATGGGGAACTGAGCCAGAGAGAGATTGAATAACTTGTCCAAGGTCACACAGGATGTCTATGACAGAGTTGGAAATTGAACCTTGTCTTTTCAATGCCAGCCTGATTCATTAACAGCAGAACCATTCCCTTGTAGTGAAAAATAGAGAGACTCCTCACAGATTTTGTAAAACCTTGTCAGAAATCAAGAAAACCTGTAGTAAAAGAAGACATTCTTTCCTGAAACTAAGGATGGCCTGAAATTATTATAAAGCACCTGTTAGGTCTCCAGTTTGGAGAATTGGTGTCTGTGTCACAGGAAGATTATAATTGCCTTGGAGAGACTTCAAGCTAACTGTTTGGAAGCTTTATGATGAGCTCTTTATTAAGTAAGAAACAATGTGCAAGGCAATTTTTAGCATTCAAAAATATGGAGATTTATTCAGTCTTAGCAGATGAGTAGCCTCTGAAACACATCAGGAAAAAAAAATCCTCATTTCCTAACTGTGCAATGTCTTTAGCACTGCCAGGTATTATAATACTATGGAGTGGGCAGCATCTGGTGCTTTGTTATTACTGGACAGTATCTCTAGTCTTCAGCATGATTTCAGGCACTAGTATTTACTAATGCTGCATTTTCTGTTCACTTGCTGTGGACGGGATAATGCAACTATCCAGTATCTTGATTTGTAATCACAGATGGAAAATTATCATTTTTAA